>NC_048601.1:23807976-24407976 GCF_003668045.3 Cricetulus griseus | reverse complement strand
AACTGTGTGAACTGTTCTCATGGGGTGTAACAGGGGAACTGTGTGAACTGTTCTCATGGGGTGTAACAGGGGAACTGTGTGAACTGTTCTCATGGGGTGTAGCAGGCCTGGGCCACTGTGAGCCTGCTCTTTCTCATCTGTAATCACCACTTGCTTTCTTCCCACAGGGGCTGAGCTGCAGAGTCAAGAATAGTAAGTCCTCTTTTTTTGTTCCACTTATTACTGCTCTGCTGATGAAGTGAGGGCCTCCTGCTCACTTCTGTAGGTGCCTCCCGTTCACTTCTGCAGGGGCCTCCTGCATACTCTGGATGGGTGCTGTCACCATCCTGGGGTCATCTTGGATTTAGATACCAGTGCTTCTTGTGGAAAACCTTCATTCGTTATGCAAAAGTCAGGCAGTACCCAGCTGCCACCTTGGTTTTGGATGTTGCCTGGGGTGGTACCCTACTCCACCTGACTTTGTACTTGATTCATTCAGTTTGTCACAGGCATCCATGGAGATGGCTAGCTTTTTTTTTTTTTTTTCTTTACCTGTTTGTTTATTGGTATATGAGAAGTATTTTCCTATGCTAGATTAGAACTCAGGTTCTCAGACACAATAGACAAATAGTACTGAGCCACAATCCCTAGCCCCTGATTGTTTGTTAATGATGGACACATACTTCAGGTGTCAGTGCTAACTAGGGGCCATTACAAATAAAAACAAAGAAGCTCTCATTCCTGCCCTTCCCTCCTGTGCTCCATTTCCAATGACTGTATCTTTTCAAACCCCTTTTCCCCAAATGTTCTTTAGACCCACAAATGTTCTTTGTGGGCACCCCGGACAGCATTAGGAAAGAGCAGGCTGGGCAGATAGGTTGCCAAGGTCACAGCTGGAAGATTGAGGGCATCTGCAGACTTTGATCCATGTGGGAACTTGTAGCAGTTCCCAGGTCCCTCTGGATCTCAGGGTCTTGGCTGTAGTCTCTAAAAGCTGTTCTCCTGGCCAGGTACCTGCCTGCATGACAGCTGGATCCACCATCAAAACCTGACCCCATCTTCCCCCAAACATGTCCATGTACAGCTGAACTTTTCGTCCACCCAGCACGGAGACCTGGTCCCTGTGTTGCATGTCGAATGGACACTGCAGACAGACGGTGAGTGGCCGCAGCAGCCAGGGCTTGGGTTTGCTCTCAGAAGATACCACTGCTGGCACTCACGTTTAGTGCAGGAAAGCGCCATCGTTTACATGGCGAGAGCTTTTCTAGCGCTAGGTGTGCCCACAGAGTATCTTCTACTCAGTGTCTTTATGAAAGGCCTTCCTTTGCATCAACTTTTTATTACACGGAAAGGAAAAGGCAAGTGGTTAATTATATAAATAATTACAAATATGTACTAGAAAAAAGGTAGCAGTTTGCCAACTGCTTTTTCTCTTAGCTAAGAAGCCAGCACTTTTTAAAACATACTCCAAAGCTCTTTAGGAGTGAATGACTGCAGAATTTCTGAACAGAGCAAGTCCCAGATCTGTGAAGGACGTGGCAGCAAGTGCTTCCCGTAGGTCCCTAGATGGTGTGCTAGATGCTTACTGCAGCAGTCTCTGGGAGGATGAAGAGGTAGCTGTTGTTGACACTGTGTCCTGCTGCCAGGGCTCTGGCCACATAGTCCCAAAGTGTTTGCCACTTCCTAGTATAGAGTGTCCCTTGTCCTTGTCCCCCTAGAAGGTACTTTCTGCAAGTGGGGAAGTGGGGAGTTAGGTAAGAGAGCAGATGGGGAAGTGAGTGCTACACCCTGGGGGTGGGGTTGGTCTGTATCTGTGTGCCCCTCTCCCTCTGGCCTGCAGCCAGCATCCTGTACCTCAAAGGAGCAGAGCTGTCCATCCTGCAGCTGAACACCAACGAACGGCTATGTGTTGAATTTGAGTTTCTGACCAAGCTGGAGCATCATTATAAGCGGGTAAGAAGGCAGTTTGACTGCACTGTGTTCCTAAATGACACCAGTACAGTGTCCCCAAAGGTACATCTAATTGAAAGGATGAGTTTAAGATGGCTTCCTGCCTTCCTCCCTTACTTCCCTCCCTCCTCCCTCCTTCCTTCTTTCCATCCTTCCTTCCTCTCCTTTCCTCTCTTTTCTTTCTTTCTTTTTTTAAATTCAGAGTGCTGAGGGTGGAACCCATGCATTCTGAAAGCCTGGTTCATGCGTGTGCGTGCGTGCGTGCGTGCGTGCGTGCGTGTGTCCCGTACCCCTATCATTCTTCAGCATGTGAATGGCATGGCCATTTACTGATGGATTTTTTTTTTAAACATGTAGAAGGACAAAGATATCATGCATCTAATTTTGGATTCTGTGATTCTCCTTTTGTTTGTTTTTAGCTGATTGTGGGGAGGTGTGAGATTGGGACCTTGGATATAAGTGAGTGAGGGTGTTATGTGACCCATCCCATCCCCTTGTGTCTTTAGTGGCGGTTTTCCTTCAGCCACTTTGTGGTAGATCCTGGTCAGGAGTATGAGGTAACAGTTCACCACCTGCCCAAGCCCATCCCTGATGGAGACCCGAACCACAAATCCAAGATCATCTCTGTGCCTGGTAAGAGTGCCCCTCCAAGTGTCCACTTGACCCTGGGCTCTGCATGAAGAAAGCAGCAGGAGCTCCAACAGCAGAATCCAAGCTGCTCCACAGTGGTTGCAGATCCAGGGCCTGGGAATCCCCCAGCTGAAGCCAAAGCCTTTATGCTTTGAAGGCAGCATCTGTCCTCTGTTGTACAACATTAAATGTGCAGAGAGATGCCAGGGCTTTGTTGGCAACCAGAGTCCCTCCCTCCACTTTGTGAGCAGAGAAGTACTTCCATTCCAGAAAATGTCAGACCCTGGAAGGGTTGTGCACTCAGCCTGGACACGGCTTCCCTGGCTTTCTTCACTCCCACATCCCACCTGCATCTGGCTGGCACACCAGCTGGCACACCTATGCATCCTACTCTCTTGTCCCACCAGTCCATGCTGTCTATCTATGGTCACCACCAGCTAACCTCTTAGAGACCACATTTCTTCTGTGTCACTTTCTGGCTCTGCCTTCCCAGAACCTTGGGCATCACTGACGTCATTTCCCATTGTACCTAGTAGTCAGGAAATTTTATCTTTGTTTGTTTGTTTGTTTGTTTTATGACTATGGGGAGAAAACTCAGGGCCTTATACACACTGAGCAAACACTTTACCACTTAGCCACAGCCCAGCCCAAGAAATGTTAGTTAAAGATGGCGACAACTCCTCCCCCGGAAGCACACACTCAGGTGGTGCACTTCCATCCGCTCCCCTGCTTCCCTTACACACACCCCTTACTCTCACAAGGTACTGAATATTGTCATTCCACGTTTAATAGTCTCTGCTATAGAATTAGTCTGCAAAAAGCAGTAATTTCCACTGTGTGTGCTGTATCCAGGGCCACATCACACACAGGAGGCTCAGTAAGTACTTGCTAAGTGACTGTTCGCCCTCCTCCCCTGGCCCTGGGAACTTCCCAAGTGCTCAGTGGCAAGGTGCCTGTCTGGGTTTGATCCTCAGTTCTATGGGCAAAAGAAGATGAAATGAGTGAATGAATGAATGGATGCTGACTCTTGGCACCCAGCCAGGGCTCCTGAATGAGAACCTGGTAACAGTGTGTGGAGAGGTCAGAGAGGCCAAAGTGGAGGACAGAAGGAGAAAAGAAAAGGCAGAGTCTGTTCTAGGCAGGAAGCTGTATATGGGAGAACACTGGGGTAAACCAGAGATTTTTGACCATGTGAAGCAAGCTCTAAGCTCGGGAGGAAAATGCTTGCATCAGGGGTTCTCCCTAAGATAGGAACCAGGTTGCCCCGGTTTGATGGGATCTTTGGTCAGGGGCTGCTGTCTGGGCCTGGAGCAGACTGTGAAGGGTATCTTTGAACAGGATCCACAGAGGCACAGCAATCTTGGCTCCCATGTCAAAACCCTGCAAGAATAGGATGGGTGTAGGGGTGCACACCTTTAATTCCAGCACAGAGGCAGGTAGATCTTTGTGACCAGCCTGGTCTATAGTGAGTTTCCAGACAGCTAGGGCTATGTAGAGTGAGCCTGTATCAGAAAAACAAAATGAAAACCTCAAATATTCCAGAGCAAACTCACTAAAGGCAGAGACTTACTGATTTCTCTTTTATTGGGGTTGACAGACTGCGAGGACCCCAGGATGAAGATGACTACGCCATGTGTGAGCTCAGGTAAGTGGCTGGCCTCGGAGATCTTGACCTGGTCATGTTAACTTGCATGATACATATGCCCACGGACACACCTACATTCCTAATTCCCAACCTACCCTGCACCCTTGGCAGGCAGCCTGTGGGATCCTAACATCACTGTGGAGACCTTGGACACCCAGCAGCTGCGAGTGAGCTTCATCCTGTGGAATGAATCCACCCCCTACCAGATCCTGCTGGATAGTTTTCCACACTCAGGAGATCAAAACTGCTTCGATGACATCCAGCAAATACCTGCGGTACCTGTATTTCTTACCTCCTCAGACATGGATTAAAATACACTCAAATCCTCAACCTTCCTCCCTGCTGGTCCTAGATAACCGTATTGCCAGGGTCCAACACTTCACTCAGGTGCACCTGGCTGTTGCCTTTTCCTCTCAGGAGTCAAAAGGGGTCTGGTATCCTCCTCCTCCTCCTCCTCCTCCTCCTCCTCCTCCTCCTCCTCCTCCTCCTCCTCCTCCTCCTTCTTCCCGTGTGGTTTTTCGAGACAGAGTATCTCTGTGTAGCTTTTGGAACTCGCTTTGTAAACTAGGCTGGTCTTGAACTCATAGAGATCCGCCTGCCTTTGCAGTTAGTTGAGAATAGTTGAGTAAGCTTTAGACTGTAAATCTAAACCCAGAAGTTTAAGTTCTCCTTTTACCAAGCCTTTCGGCGAAGTTCTTATTGGATTGCAGTTGAAAGTAGAAAAATTGTCTCTGCCGAGGCTGCTCCTTCGCCTTCTGTTTTCCTGGTAGTTAACTATTTTGAGGATCTCCTTGTGACTGAGGCCTCAGTTGGTAAAGTAGTTATGAGATTGCCCCCCCTTCCCATTCATTTCCACACCCTATCCACTCCATGTTTTTCACACGCTCACATTCTTGCCTGGTCCCTGTATTTATTCTACTTTCTCTCAAAAATTATTTGGAAATGTAAAAAGAAATGAGGAGATTAAGACAAGGAAAATAGGCAAGATGAGGTCAGCTGGGAGCAGAAAGTGTGTTGTGTTCCCTGTACTCCTGCCACACATACACAGATTGGTGCCCCCGTCCCCGGCAGCCAGAGCAGAGGGAAATGCCCACTCACCATAGGCTTGTCACCCTGCAGAAATACCAAGTTTCCGGGACCAGAAATCAGAAAAGCGTTTCTCCCTCTGGTACTTGTAAGGGGCACTGGTCCAGTTCCCAGCACAACCCCAGGGTCTTACCCAGCTTCTACTTCTTTCTCCAGCCCAGACAAGAGGAATTCCACCAGCGAGTCAATGTCACGCTCCCTCTAAGCAAGTCTAGCTGGTGCTGCCACCACCATGTGCAGGTGAGCACGTGCAGGTGGCCTTCCTTCCATTCAGGGGGGTGCAGCAGGCAGAGGGCAGCAGCTCCAGCCACTACTGGTTAGGAGCCTCTGGCTGCCTTTCTCCTCCTGGTCCTCCCAGCCTCATCAGAGTGGGAAACCTGGTCTAACAGCCACACTGAAAAATAAAGAGCAGGACTGGAAAGATGGCTCAGAGGTTAAGAGCTCTGACTGCTCTTCCAGAGGTCCTGAGTTCAATTCCCGTGTGGTTGCTCATGACCATCTATAGTGGGATCTGATGCCCTCTTCTGGCATAAGGGTGTACATTCAGATAGAGCACTCAGACATACATAAGAAAAATAAATAAATCTTTAAAAAGAAAAGAAAAGGAAAGAAGGCACATAGGCCCAATTGAAATAGTCTTCCTGTATTTCCCAGGCTGGCCTTGAGGAGACTAGCTCAGCTTCCTGAGCAGCTGGGATATAGGTCCACACTACCACATGCAGCTCAACAGCCATGTGGAGCCCCAAGCCTGGCCAACCATCTTCACTCTTCTGCTCCTCTAGGTCCAGCCCTTCTTCAACAGCTGCCTGAATGACTGCTTGAGACACGCTGTGACTGTACGCTGCCCAGAAATCACAGAGGCTCCAGGTAGGAGAGAAAGAGTTGTCATTTGTATATATGGGGTAAGAGAAGATGAAGGTTGTCCATAGAGAGGAGTCCTGACTGTGGGGAGAGGAGGATTCAGCTTTGAGATGCTGGAAGCCAAGGTAGACACTCCCAGGTTGGACTCTTTGCTGCCTTTCACTAGCTTTGCACCTGAAGGCAAGGACTTAAACTTTTTGTTTGTTTGTTTGTTTTTTGAGACAGGGTTTCTCTGTATAGCTTTGTAGACCAGGCTGGCCTCGAACTCACAGAGATCAGCCTGCTTCTGCCTCCCCTCCAGAGTGCTTGGATTAAAGGTGTGTGCCACCACCACCTAGCCAGTACTTAACTTTTCTTACCAACTCATTTTCCTTGACTGAAAAACAAGATAGTTAGTCTCTCTCACAAAGTTAGAAATATGTACCACAGAAGTGCTTTAACATGCCAAGCTTATATATGAGAAAACTGAGACACAGATAATAATTTGCCCGTGTTCACACACCAAAGACATAGCCCCAGATTCCTACTTGAGCTTGCAGGGGCTGGCAGCCACATGTCCCTGACTCTCAGCCTCTGCCATATGCAGATCAAATGGGGACACATGTGGTGGAAGGAGCCCTGGCCCCCATGGGAAGAATGCTGTCACTTAGAGCTTCAGCTCAAGAGGCTCCAGGGACAAGGTTACATCAAGTATAGCTATGCCTGACTGCAGGATTAAGGCCATCTGTGGTGTCTCCAATGAGTTAAGACATCGGTGGGCATATGTAACGGGTTAAGGCCATTAGTGGGCATCTGTGATGGGCTTGGGTGACTACTAATCATTAAGAGTAACCCTGTCCCTGTTTCCTTTTGTTCTATTACAGTTTTCCTTGCAGGTAAGTCCTCCCTACAGTCAAGGTCATTCCCAAGGGACCACATGAGGTCTATGCTGATCCCTGAGCCAATCCAGGAAGGCAGACTACAGCCACAGGCAGCCAAAGGGTGAAATCATTAGTGTAGCCTGGTATAGACAGAGCCTGGGCTGGGGTGCATGGGGCCCCTCCCCAGACTCATACTGTTCTGTTTGTCACAGACTCTATTCCCCTGTGGGTGTATTGCTTCATCACGGTCATCGCCATTCTGCTAGTGGGCTCTGTCATCCTGGTGATCGTCTGCATGACCTGGAGGCTCTCTGGTAAGGAGTGGGCAGGGCTTCCCGTTCTTCTCTTTGCTCACGTGTCCTCCCTTCTTGCCCCCGTCTCACAGTCTAGACCTTTGTCATGCTGTGTTTAAGGGGTACCCTTCACTCCACCCTTCAGTGCCAAATGAAACAAAAATGTGGCTTCCATTATGTGACCTGGTGATCTCAGCTGCCAGGAACCTAAACCCCTGCTCATTACCCGCTTTGTAATTACTTATCCTTAGATTCCATTTCCTTTTCTGTAAGATGGGATGCCTCCAAGAGCCTAGAGTTCTTTCCCCACGCTGGATTTTAATCAGGAGGACGCATGCTGACAAGTTAAAGGGCTAAGTTTCCCTATCCTATGACAAAATGCGTCTTCAGTCATCTGGGAAGCTATTTGTACACTGGCCAACATTCATATGGATTATGGTTCATCTTGAATTTTGGGGTCCACAAGAGTCTGGGGAGGATCACATGATATCTCACGGTAATGCTGAACTATGTCCCAGCTGCTATTACGTTTCACTAGTCATCACACTGTCTTTTGTCAGTTCTGGGCAAAGGCCCAAAGAATGAGCATTGAAGTTAAGATTCTAAGTCTCTTCTTCAGGAGCTGAGATGTAATTTAGAGGCAGAGCACTTGCATAATATGCACTGGGCCCTGGGTCCCCTCCCTGGACCAAAGAGAAATAATCCCCCTGGTCACATGTCAGTCCAAGGGAAACAATTACCTAAGACTATGGTTCCCCTTCCTCACCTCAAGAACACCAGGAGGAAATGTTGCAAGGGCCATGGGGGCTGCTTCTGGCAGGCAGTGTTGTAAGATGTCTGCTTCCTGTGTGGACTGCCCTTCCCTGCAGTGGAGTCTGCTCACAGAGGCCTGGGAAGCACAACTGTAGGAGAGGGGCCATGGAGCACCCCAGCTCAGGTCTGTGCCTCCCAACTTGGTGAGTGCCACAGATAATTCAGACCTGGCTGACTGACGGAGGGGAGGGGCCCGGCACTTCTCTAGAGTGTACCACCATGGACCCATTCCTCAGAGAAAAATTAGAGTGTCAGAGAGACCTTAGTAGCTGTAGCTCCCTGTTGATACAGCTCCCTGGAACAGCTGACTGGGGTTCACACTCCCACAGCTGCATGACTCAGGAGTGCAGAGGCCCAGAGTCACCAGCTAGGGGCTGCTCCTTTGATCCCTTTGTCCCTCAGCAGCACTTCCCTCTGACACATGTGAGCAGGTCCCTGTTTCTCTTTGGAATGAATAAGACACTCAGTAGGTTTCTTTTCCCTGCAGGATCTGCTCATGAGAAACATGGTGATGACTCTAAATGCAACGGTTAGTAGTGCGTTCTGAGGAGTCTGCCTTTCTCTCTAAAGCCTGGCTGTGGGTTCTTGGGGTAGATGAATAGGATTTGTCTCTGCTCAGACTTCCAGAAGGCCCCACCCCATCTCATGCAGAGAGGGCTTTTGAGGGTACCCCGAACACAGGGCCCAGAACTCCTTTTTCTAACTGCTTAGACAAAGAAGGCAAGGTGAACATTTTGCAGAGAACACTCTTCCCTGAGCAGGTGTTTCTCTCCCATAGTTAGATCCTTGTGCCTTTTAGTCTTTTTATTTATCTTGATTTAGGAGGTCTCACTATGCAGGTTGTAGACCAGGCTGGCCCAGAACTCATAGAGATCCTCCTGCCTCCATCTCCCAAGTGCTGGATTAAAGGAGTGCACCACCACATCCAGCCTTTTACCCTGTTTTTATTTAAGATAATTAAAGTAGCAGCCAACAACCAGACAGAACTTGTTGGGGGTTGGGGGTTGGAGGACTCGGGGTGAAAGAGGGAGGGAGATTGGTTCTTCTTCATGCATGATTTCTCACACATCACAAGGCAGTGTAGCACAACAGCCTACCCAGAAGGCTGTTGGCTGAAGATAGAAAACCAAACTCTGCCTTTGGTGCAGGTAGCTCGTAGGCTGCCTCTAGAGCAATGGTTCTCAACCTTCATAACGCTGCGACCCTTCAATACAGTTCCTTATGGTCTGGTGACCTCCAACCATAAAATTAGTTTTGCTCCTACTCCATAACTGTAATTTTGTTATTATCTGAATTGTGATATAAGTGTCTGATATGCAGTCCCTGCGAAAGGGTCACTTGGCCCCAAAGGCTTGAGATCCACTGCTCTGGAGGGGTCTGCCCCGGTCCAGCAGGTGACAATCAGCATATGTCCTCTCTTCTCTCAGGCGTCTCCCCTGGAGCTGACTTGACTCCCCCGCCCCTGAAGCCCAGGAAAGTCTGGATTGTCTACTCTGCTGACCACCCCCTCTATGTGGAGGTGGTCCTAAAGTTCGCCCAGTTCCTAATCACTGACTGCGGCACTGAAGTAGCCCTGGACCTCCTGGAAGAGCAGGTTATCTCAGAGATGGGGGTCATGACCTGGGTCAGCCGACAGAAGCAGGAAATGGTGGAGAGCAACTCCAAAATCATCATCCTGTGCTCCCGAGGCACCCAGGCCAAGTGGAAGGCCATCTTGGGTTGGGCTGAGCCTGCTGTCCAGCTACGGTGTGACCACTGGAAGCCTGCTGGGGACCTTTTCACAGCAGCCATGAACATGATCCTGCCCGACTTCAAGAGGCCAGCCTGCTTTGGCACCTACATTGTTTGCTACTTCAGTGGCATCAGTAGCGAGAACGACGTCCCTGACCTCTTCAACATCACCTCCAGGTACCCACTCATGGACAAATTTGAAGAGGTTTACTTCCGGATCCAGGACCTGGAGATGTTTGAACCTGGCCGGATGCACCATGTCAAAGAGCTCACCGGGGGAAATTACCTGCAGAACCCTAGTGGTCGGCAGCTCAAGGAGGCTGTGGTTAGGTTCCAGGAGTGGCAAACCAAGCACCCTGATTGGTTTGAGCGGGAGAACCTCTGCTTAGCAGGTGACCAAGATCTCCCATCCCTGGATGAAGAAGTGTTTGAAGACCCACTGTTGCCACCAGGGGGAAGAATTGTCAAACAACAGCCCCTGATGCAGGAGCCTTCTGAGGGCTGCCTGGTGGTAAATGTCTGTGTCAGTGAGGAAGAAAGTGGAGCAGCAAAGCTTGATCTGCAGCTGCCGCCACAGAGAGAACGAGTGCCTCAGACCCTCCAAACCATGGTGCTACCAACAGAACAAGTGCCTGCAGCTCACGTGGTGGAGCCTGTCCCTCTTCCCGATGGCAATGGAGCTGCTACCCAGCTGACCCTGGCAGAGGACAGCGAGGCCTGCCCCCTGCTGGGGGCCCAGAGGAGCAGCATCCTCTGCCTCCCCGGGGCGGATTCTGATGACTCGCCTCTGTGTAGCACCCCAGTGATGTCACCTGACCCTGACCACTGCCACAGTGATGCAAGAGAGCAGCTGGAGAGCCTGATGCTCTCGGTGCTGCAGCAGAGTCTGAGTGGACAGGCCCAGGAGAGCTGGGCGAGGCCCGCGGTGGTCCTCAAGGACCCCTGCACGCCCACTGAGGAGGAGCAGCGGCAGTCAGTGCAGTCAGACCAGGGCTACATCTCCAGAAGCTCCCCTCAGCCCCCTGACTGGCTCACAGAGGAGGAAGAGCTAGAAGTGGGCGAGGCAGCTGAGCCTCTGTCTCCTGAGGCCCTGCAGAACCTGAGGAGCCTCCAGCGGCAGCTCTTCTTCTGGGAGCTGGAGAAGAACCCTGGCTGGGACAGCTTGGAGCCACAGAGACCAGCCACAGAAGAGCAGGCTCCCTCCTAGGGCCTCCCGATGCTGTACCTAAAGGATGTGTGTTGTGCTGGTGTGTGTATGTGTGTGTGGGCAGCTCCTGCCTTTGAGATGTGGCTCTCTAAGTCTGACAGAGTGGTGTATACCCCAAGTCCCAGCACTTGGGCCTGAGACCTGATGATCTCCTGAACCCAGGGGTTCGGGGCCAGTGTGGGCAACATAGCAAGAACTCAAAAAAATAAATGTGGACATTTTGATTCTGATACCTGGGCAACTCCCCCGCCCCACTTACTTCATATGAACATCTGGTCATTTCATTATCACACAAGAATCCACAGCCTGCTTCCAGCCAAGTGGGTCACTCATTCCTGGAGCATCTTTTCTGTACCTACTGTACATCAGGCACTTGGGATTAAAAAACGAGTTACATGACACAGCCTTGGCCACCAAGAAGCTTAGGAACCAGCAAGGATGAAAAATTAGCCATCGCCGGTGGTGGTGGCGCTCGCCTTTAATCCCAGCACTCGGGAGGCAGAGGCAGGCGGATCTCTGTGAGTTCGAGACCAGCCTGGTCTATAAGAGCTAGTTCCAGGACAGCCTCCAAAGCCACAGAGAAACCCTGTCTCGAAAAACCAAAAAAAAAAAAAGAAAAGAAAAGAAAAGAAAAATTAGCCATCATGGTAATCTCAGGCATGAGGCTGAATAGAGGGCGCTGCTGCCCTGGGCTGCAAAAACAAAACAAAACAAAACACAAGAGCCTGAGGGGTGAGGTCTGGGCAGAGAAACTGCTTTCCTGGGAGGGAAGCAGCTTGTGGATCCAGCATTATGAAGGAGCCAGCGCTCAGGGTGGAGAGAACTTTGTGGGCCTAGGGTGGGAGCAGCTGGGGACTCATTCACAAGCAGGTCTGTTGTCCTGTGGGGGAGGGAACTGCGTGCCAAATATACCCAGAAGTCTTCTCAGATCAGTTTTGTAGAAAGAGTCAGGATGGAAATGGGGAATGCAAAACTTAAGAAGCAGGAAGAGGCGTGCGAAATCCTGAGCTCAAGCGCTGGCAGCCAGTCTGTGGGAGGGCTGTGGTGTGTGAAATCCTGAGCTCACAGCACTCAGAGTGCTGGCAGCCAGTCTGTGGGAGGGCTGTGGCGTGTGATTCTTCATGGACTGCAGTCAACTGATCCCAGCAGCTTGGGGCCCAAGACCCCTCGGCTCTACCTCAGGGTATAGTAATGGAGTAAAGTAAGATACAGGGGCAGTGTGATGGGGGCATGGCAGTGGCAAACACAGCAGGCCCTCTGAGATCAGAGGAAAGTATGTCACTCTATACCTTAGGTGTGAGGAGAGGTTGTTGAATGTAGCTCATGGGGGCACCCTCTTGGGGCAGATAGCAGGCTTGGGTCCTAGAGAATACACAGGTGTGCATGCCCTGGGCCCCATGCTGTCCACTGCCAATGCCTCAGGCTTCGGGGGAGAAAAGACGGTGCAATGCTGTGGGGCAAGCAGAAACAGTGTTCGCTTGTGTACATATGTGTGTACAGTAATGAAAACCTAATAAAGTTGTTATGTTGGTAAGAATTCATAGTTGTTAAATCACCTGTCCCCATAGGTCAAAAAGTTCCTGCTTTTAGAGTTTTTGTTTGTTTTGTTTTTTGAGACCGGGCTTCTCTGTGAAACAGCACTGGCCTGGCCATCCTGGAACTCACTCTGGAGACCAGGCTGGCCTCAAACTCACAGAGATCCGCCTGCCTCTGACTCTTGAGTGCTGGGATTAAAGGCGTGCGCCACCAACACCCGGCTACTTTTTAGATTCTTACAGAAAATCTTGCCTGGCATTGGCAAGCCCTTCAGGATCCAAGTCTCAGACTGTGGCCCATATCCAGCCCTCAGCAGCTAAAGGCCAGGGCCAGGTGAGAGAAAGAAGCCCTCCACCCATCAGCCTTTTCCAGCTCTGGCAGTAAGGGTCCTTGGGTCTGGATGCCAGTCAAGCCTGTGACATTCCCCCAGCTTCAAATATGGACTAAGCATCAAGAGGTTCTCCCAGCAGCAAACAGCCCCCCAGCAGCACAGACCTGGCCCCCACAGTGTCCTCTCCAGCTTGACCCAGTACTCACAACCCTCAGCTGCCAGCTACTGCCCATTAGACGGTATCAGTAAATTAATTGGTCCTTTGGCCCCTTTATTTCCCCTAACGTCTTTATTGACCATCAGTCTTATCATCTATTACCTCAGAAAGAACCTTGGCACTCCTCTGCACACTCCCACCTCAGCAGCACCAGGGCAGTTTTCTCTCACTCTCTCTAGACCTGTGTGTTCTGGATTTTCCATATAACAGAATCAAAATTCTCTGGGTTTCTTGACCATTTCATGTTCTTCACACCCTATTGCTCCTTGGAGGTCTGCTCATCATGAACGTTAGAAATTCTATAAACTGATGTCCACTGTCAGAGGAATGCCAAGATCGTCAAGAACGTTAAAATCATTCCTATGCATTCATATTCTCCACTTGGGCCTGCAGTGGCGGGCGGCACACTTGAAAGGCTGAGACCGGAGAACTTCCAAGCCAGCATCGGTTATAGTGACCCTGTCTCAAAACAGAAAGAAAAGAAATGAAAAAAAGATGGCTCCATAGGTAAAGGAACTTGCCACCAAGCTTGCTATTCTGAATTCAATCCCTGGGGCCTACCTGAAAGGAGAGAGTCTGATGTCACCAGGCATTTCATGACACAAGGCACACACATCAATCAACAGGAATAAGCGGGACCCTGTGTAGGGAGCTAAGTGTGGCTCAGTGATAGAGCACTTTCCTAGCACACGAGTGTCCTCAGCAAAAACACAAAAACTTGGGATTGGAGCTGGCTGAAGAGCATTGCTGCTCTTGCAGAGGACCCAGGTTCAGGACCAAGCACCCACTATAAATAACTCCGGTCCCGGGGATCCACTGCCCCAATTTTGGCCTCTTCAAGCACCAGGCATGTGTATGGTGCACACACATTCATGCAGGTAAAACACACACAGAAGTCTTTTTAAGATTTGATTTGCAAGAAGAGCTCCCTCCACCCCCGAGAGAAGCCACTGCCCCCATGTTCTGCTTTCTTAGCTCCTTGGGCATCTCCTAGAAAGTAGCAGGGGAAGCCAGGCGGTGGTAGCGCACACCTTTAATCCCAGCATTCGGGAGGCAGAGGCAGGTGGATCTCTGTGAGTTCGAGACCAGCCTGGTCTACAAGAGCTAGATCCAGGACAGCCTCCAAAGCTATACAGAGAAACCCTGTCTCAAAAAACCAAAAAAAAAAAAAAAAAAAAAAAAAAAAAAAAAAAAAGTAGCAGGGGAGGCCTGGTGAGCTGAAAGCATCCGTAAGCATGTGACCACCACTCACATGGGGCATGTACTCAAAATTGGTACTTCAGTGCATCCCAGGCAAACTCCTGACAGTGGAGGTGGCTTTGCCTTCTTTCTATCTTGAGCCTAATCAAGAAAGAAAGTGGGCAGAATAAACAAGGAAAGAATAAGGAAGGGACAGTTAGCGGGTGACCTGGGCATCACTTGCTACAGTGTTGTTTCAGTATCCAGATCTAGTTTGGAAGGCCCAGTGCAGTCCCTTCTAGCCGGCGTCTGTGAATGGAGGCTAAGATGGGTTTGCTTAGCTGTTACTTAACCTTAGAAAATGAAACAGGCAAGGGCTGTTAGGATGCAGTGGACAGTTGTGACTCCAGAGTGCCTAGACTCCCATTCTAAGTAAGCAGATAAACAGGGTTATCTGTGTGCTACACCAATGCTTCCTGAGAAAATGTGCTCACCCAAGGGCTGTCAGATACCGTGGGCTCAGCCAGTGCGAGAGAGCCACAGCCCAAGTGCTCTTTGGTGCAGTCCATCTCACCAGTCAGATAAATGTGCCTTACAAAGAGTGTGCGGCCCCACTGCTCACCGGCTGAGCAGCTTTAGATACATCTTTCCTAGGCTTCAGGTTGCCATCTCTAAAATGGGCACAGCATAGCTCCTCCCTCATAGTGGTCTGTAAGAGATGGGTGAAGTTCACATGAGAGGCACTGAGGTCTCCCCACCCAGGAAGTGCTAAAAACACGCTAACCACCACTGGGCCCCTCTGTGGCTCCTTACTGCACTGCCACCTCTCCCAACAAGCCCAGCTCTCTCAGTCTGTGCCTATGACCTGATTCTGGGGTTGAGCAGCTTGTGACTCCTGAGGCATTGTTTAGCCTCTTTTCCTGCTGTTTACTGCCCTCTCCCTCTGAGATTAGTGTGAGTAGTGGCTCCTACTGACTGAGTGATACATGAGTGTGGGATAGGTTGATATCCACAGCTCGATAGTTGTGGAAGGTTGTTGTGAAGACTGTAAGTGCCACACCCTTCCTCAAGCCTGTGGGAGGAGCTGGCAGGGTAGCATGCCCCAGGCTTGCCACATCGCTTCATACCCAAGTGGCTTCCAGGGCCACCTCTTTGTTCCTGCTCTTTCCCCTGCTTTCTGCATTGGGGTCTCTCCTGGCACCAGGCCCCCACTCCAGCCCTGTCCATTTTGGGTAATGAAAGTGTGATCATCCCATGGAGCCAGCCTTTGTCTGTTAGTGGAACTTGATGTCCTCTGTTTTGTTGCTTACGGGTGAGTAGAAGTCTTACCCCCTCCCCCACACACCTGGATACGTTTCCTAGAGAATCACCCTTGAGCATGGATACCTAAGTAGGAGCTGGCACCCAGATTCTTCATCTCAGACTGGAGAGGAAAGTGATGCAACCTTGGCCTGAGAAGGGATACTTTGCCACACTGTCCTGTTGGTTGACATTATTCTCATCTTCCACCAGATCTTTTCAGAAAGTGAGAATCAGTTCTGCTTTCAGCTACAATTGATCTTTACCACAGGGAAAGTTGACCCCACTGAGCAGCTGACATCTGAAGGCTCCTGAAGAGTGAAGGTCTGAGAGGTGACAGACCCAGGTTTCAAGTGGCTTCCTTGCTGCCTGCTAGCAGCCTTCACGGCTACTTCCAGTGCTTCAGGAAAAGGAACTGAAGCCACCTTACAGGTGACCATGTCGAGGAAATGAGCTGGTGTGCATAAAAACCTGGTGACCTAAGGTGTGATTTTGTCCTCTCCCTTGGCGCCAGTACCACAGCTTCATTTGACCTCTGGTGGCCTCCCTGTCCCCACACTGAGCCCTCCTCCAGCTTCCCAGGTGTCTCCGAGGTGCTCCAGCTGATCAAAGCCAACAGGCACTGCTGGCTCACCAGGAAGATGTGTGTGTGTGTGTGTGTGTGTGTGTGTGTGTGTGTGTGTGTGTGTGTGTGTGAGTGGCCTGGCCCCACTTAGGAAGAAATGACCATGTGCCTGTATGCAGTTTTAACCTGTGAGAGTCATCACAGGCTCAAGAAAAGAACCGTGTTGGCATAGGTCACCTCATTTAATTCTTTTAAAAAATGTTAATGTTATTACTTTTCTTATTTGTGTATTTATTCTCTGTGTAGTTCAGGGAAAAGCATGTGTAAGAGCCTGTGGAGTCAGATCTGGGACACCTTGTGGGGCAGTTCTTTCCATCATGTGGGGCCAGGGACGTGAACTCATGTTACCTGGCTTAGAGGCAAATGCCTTCACCCTCAGAGCCATCTTGCTAGTCCATGTCATTTCATTCTTTTTTTGTTTGTGTGTGGTGTGTGGTTTTGTTTTTTTCAAGACAGGGTTTCTCTGTGTAGCCCTGGCTGTCCTGGAACTTGCTCGGTAGACCAGGCTGGCCTTGAACTCACAGAGATCCACCTGCTTCTGCCTCCTGAGTGCCAGCATAAAAGGCATGTGCCACCACAATCCAGCTCTCATTTCATTATTAACATATACCTTCAAGGTGGCTACCATAGCTCTTGCTTTTTGTTTGTTGTGTGTTTAAGCTTTTATTTATTTATTTAATGTGTATGCCTGTATAACACTTGTGTGCCCAGTGCTCAAGGAGGCCAGAAGAGGGTTGTCCTGAGAATTGAACCTGGGTCCCCTGGAAGAACAGCCAGTGCTCTTGACTTTGAGCCTCCTCTCCAGGCTGTTTTGAGACAGCGTCTTGCTCTGTACTCCAAACTGGCCTTGAATACTCGCCCTTCTGCCTTTCCTCAGTGCTAGGAATGCAAGCCTGTAGTGCCACATGCCCCTTCTAACTGCTATGTTAGAAATGATGAAATAGTTCCAGGAGGGCACAGAATTGCTCACAGTCACAATTAGGAAGAGGTCAGGCCCGGCTCCTTGCTGTTCTGTGCTCTCATTTGCCTCCAGAGTCCTGCTGGTGACAACACAGTGTGATCTGAATAATACTGGCTGCCTCCACACTAAGAAAAATTACTAGTACTTACTTTTTTTAAGATTCTATTTTTACTTTTAATTATGGGTGTGTGTATTTGTATATGCTTGTGCACATGAGAGCAATGCCCAAGGAGGGCAGAAAAGGATACACGATCGTCTAGGGCTGGAATTACGGACACTGTGAACTGCCCAGTGTGAATGCTGGGAAGCAAACCCTTGGAGAGCAGTCCACTCTGACCACTGAGCCGTCTCTCCAGCCCTACAGCTTTCTTTGGGCGAAAACCCAACAGTCTACCTAAGACTCAATAATCTCCTGTTTTCTTGTTTTTGTTTGTTTTATTTATTTATTTATTTATTTGGTTTCTCTGTGAAACAGTCCTGGCCATCCTGGAACTCACTCTGTAGACCAGGCTGGCCTCGAACTCACAGAGATCCACCTGCTTCTTGCTCTTGAGTGCTGGGCTTAAAGGTGTGCGCCACCACTGCCCAGCTTGTTTGTTATTTTAAACAATGACTTCACTTAAACCAGGAAATTATGCTTCTAGCTGAGGAAAGAGTGACATGATAGGAAAGAGTATTTAAAGTTGGTTTCTTTCTGGTCACATTCCTGTGGTCCCACCCACTTTGGGGACTGAGGCAGGAGGATTCCTTGAATTTAGGTGTTTGAAACCAGCCTGAGCAGTGTAGAATCTGTTTCGGGGCTGGAGAGATGGCTCAGAGGTTGAGAGCACTGGCTGCTCTTCCAAAGGTCCTGAGTTCAATTCCCAGCAACCACATGGTGGCTCACAACCATCTAACATGAAGATCTTTTGCCTTCTTCTGGTCTACAGGGACACATGTGGACAGAACACTGTATACATAATAAATAAATAAATCTTTAAAAAAAAAAAAGAATCTGTCTCAAACAAGCAGATTCATATCTCCTGCCTTCTGCCCTGATAAGCCAGCACAACTGGGAAATTCCTCAGTGAACAGGGGAAGGCCCAGTTAGACATCTCCAGTCCTAGGCTACAGTGCACGGCCTCCCCTACTCACACACCAAGCACTTAGCTAAGGTGTGCCCATCACAGCAACACCAACCTACAAAATGATGACAAATGTCACAGTGACATTTAAGAATTCAATGGGGACATCAGGACAGGAATGGTCTTAAACCACACAGGAAGCTTGTCACAAGTCTCAAGTTTTTTATTTTCAGAACAGAGTCTGGTTTTATTTTTAAAAAGAGAAAAAATGTGATAAATGCTAGCAAGGTGCCGCTTCTCTATTCCTTCTGGGCTCAAATTCCCAGCTCTGCGCCCCACACACCCGGGCCCAGTTCCCAGCATGATGAACAGGAATGGCCGTGGTTGGACATAGCACTGCACACCTGTTTCCTTGGGAGAGGCTGAAGTAAGAGGGTCACCTGAGCCCCAAGACTCTGGGACAGCCCTGGGAACAGAGTGAAACCCCACACACAGAGAAATGTTTAAGAGGTGGGGTGCATGTCTTTAGACAGAACATCTTCAGACTGAGTAAGACTTCGTGTCAGAGATGCAGCTCAGAAGGTTGGCTAGCACTTGTCCAGCATGCTTGAGGCCCTGGGTTTAGACCTCAGCATTGCAAAGTAATTAACTCATTTTAAAAAAACAGGGGCCATTTGGAACTCGAGTAATAGGCCCTCCCCATCACACTCAAATGCTCGGAGCAGGCAAGGCTAAATTCAGAGCCCAGGCTGCTTTTCCATGATCCATTATTCTGGCACACGCCTCAGGGCAGTGTACTATCCTGGTCATGACACCTTGGTGATATCTCAAGTTTGATCCCTCCCTATAGGTACCCTAAACAACAGGGGCGGAGGGGGGGGGCTTAAGGGTCATGTGCAAATGGGACAGGAGAATGAGCGAAAAAACGAAAAATAAAAACACCAGAAGGAAGGGACCAGCCCCCTGAGCACAAAGCCCTCACAGAAGACAGGCTGCAGAGTGCTGGGCCCTCATCAGTCCTGGCCTCTGTCACAAATGGCCATGTGATCATGTGTCTTGATGTACTAGGGAAATGGCAGCCTTCCGTCCTAAATCCAGTGGCAGTCTCTCAGCAGTAGACAGCAGTCACACAGTAGAGGGATGGCTATCCAAACAGTAGAAAGAGGGTGGATTGGGGCCAGCCAGAGCTGGCCATGGCTCAGACACAATTTCTTTTCACAGTCATTGAAATTAGGTAGCGGGAAACAGCAAAGCTGGAGAAAAGATACAGAACAGTGGGCAGCTCCAGCCCTGTCCAGGGCTTAGGTTCAGGACCTCGAGTCAAATCAGAAGAGGAGTCGTCCAGGGCAAGGGAAAAAGGCAGGTGTGTTGTGCAAAGCAGCCAGGCAGCACTGGCTGAGGGCGAGAGACCGAGAGCGAAGAACACATCGACTGTAAACATCCTCCACAGGGCCAACTCTAAGAGTGAGCAGGCCCCCAGTGCTCAGGTCTCCATTCACATCGATATCCCCAGCTCACAGCCCCAGGCAGTTTGAGAAAGAGGCCCTGTGTAGCCCTCGGTTCTCAGGAGGTCCTTGTAGAGCCAAAGGGGATGAGGGATTTGGGCCTGGCTGAGTTAGTAGTCAGTGGCTTGGCACTTTGGGCCTGTCCCTGTGTTGTGGGCTTTAGAGGAGGTCACCATCAACTGGCCCTGCAATGCCAGTCCCCCAACCTAGTTACAACAAACCTCCGTTGAGCTTTCCCAAGGCAGATGCAGGGCAGAAGCAGAGCCGTCCTCAAGTACACCCTGCATAGCTCCTCTTATGTCTGACTCTAATGGCAGCATAATATCCAGAGCTTTCAATCCCCAAACTCAAAGAATACCACCCTAGAAAGGTAACTGAAGCTGGGCCTGGTGGTGCAAGTCTTTAAGCCCAGCACTCAGGAAGCAGAGGCAGGTGGATCTCTGTGAATTCGAGGCCAATCTGGTCTACAAATAAAGTTCCAGGGCAGCCAGGGCTGCACAGAGAAGCCCAGAAAGAAAGAAAGAAAGAAAGAAAGAAAGAAAGAAAGAAAGAAAGAAAGAAAGAAAGAAAGGTAACTGAGGCCTAGAAAGCAAAAGTGACATGGCATTCAAATCTAGCAAATAACAGGCAGAACTATAGATCATGTCTTCTGGTCCCTTGTCTAGGCTTATTACACCACAAAAAAAAACTTGCAAAACAGAAGGGAAGGGAACCAAAATTCTTAAGGTTCCCCCCCACTCAATCCCATTGTGGGGGTGAGCATATACTCCCTAGGTTTTCGACCCTTGACTCCCCTCAGAATACTTATCCTGCCTTAGAGACTCCAAGAGTGACATCTTGTCAAGACTAACCTAGCCACTCCAGAGGTTCCCGTGGGGGAAGGCTGGGAAGGAGGATCCTGCAGCATGCCTTCTCCTCCCTGATGAGACCAGAGCAGAGAGAGAAGAAAGGTCACCACCCTCTCTGCTCTATGCTGAGCTCTGTAACAGAGCAGGTGGTGCTCCCAAGGGTGCTCCTAAGGGGCCTGACCTCACATCCCTTTGAACCCACTAAAGCAGTCGCTCTGAACCCAGTTCCTACCTAGCCAGTACCAACACAGAGAGGATTAAGTACCCTGTGCAGGAGGAGGAACCAAAAGAGAGCAAGCCAATGGCTGATACTCCACAGACCCTGTAATATCTGGTACCAAACCCCAAAGGGATCCAGTGGCCATGGTGAATACAATTTCTGAGTGATTTAATTTTTTTTCTTTTTCTTTTCTTTCTTTTTCTTTTTTTTTTTTTTTCTCGAGCAGCATCACTGTGTGATGCAATGAAAGTTGAAAGCACAGAGGTAGAAATACGCACTCACCCAAGGAAGGGTGTTGTTTGGTCCTTACAGCAGAGACCCTCTCCTCCCCAAGCTGAGAACAGAGGAGCAGGAGTGAGGACGGCCCTAGGTGAGCTTCTCCCTTGGAGTACAGCAACGGAGCAACTCCTGGGGATTCCAGTCATAAATTCAGGCAGGAAAGGATGGTGGTGTCGTGTGTGGTGGCAGCAAGGCCTCCTCTCCTTCCCACTGCAAGGAGCATGAGACAGACACCCAGAAACACACTGCACACATGCGCACACGCACGCGCGCGCGCACACACACACACACACACACACTTACTTCATCAACCTACACCTACCATCTCTGCCTAAAACCCTTTTCCTCCACTCTCCCACATAGGATGGAAGGCAAGAAAAGCAGGTGGCACATTTATCCAGTCCCTTGTATGTCAGGGCAGGCAGGACTATGGAGAAGGACCACGATGGACATGGACCGCCCTCCCTCACGATACATTGCTGGTCTCCTTCCAAGTTAGTCTCTACCCATTGCGGGCAGAAGACGTCACCTTTAGCCTTAACAACAGTAAAAACACAGCCAAGGGGGCCCAACACTCTCAAACCAAGATCAGAGCCCCTGCCCTTCACCCTTTTCAATTCTGAGAGGCCACAGCTAGAGTGTTGACATAGCCATGAGGCCCCCCTTCGTTTTCCAAGTGGCCCCGCTGGGAGCCTCCCTGAGGTGGCTGCGGTGGAGGTGGTGGGGGGGCAGAGGGAGGAGCACCATAGCTGTTTCTGGCCCGACTTGGGGAAACCCAACTCCCCCGGTCCCAGCAGCCCTCCAAGGCCTCCAGGCCACGGCAGCCAAGGAAAAAGAGGTTTTTGAGCATGAAGATGGACAGAGGCTGTTGGTAGCTCACGACCAGGAGGCTGCGCAGCGCCAACAAGGGCACGTCCACCAGGCAGCCGCCCAGCAAGCGCAAAAGGCGGCTGCAGCTTCCAGGTCCGGAGGCCTGGCCCCAGGACGGAGCTGCTGCTGCGGTGGTGTTCAGCTCGTACAGCCAGAGCACTGGGGAGGCAAGCGTGAGGAAGTAGACGGCGATGAGCAGGTAGCGCAGGTGCGCGGGGAGCGGCACGCGGCCGTCCAGCATCAGCTCCACCAGCGTGAAACTGTCCAGCAGGTCCAGACACGTGCCCAGGAAACAGCCCGCGGCGCGATGCTGCTGTGGCTGCAGGAGCAGGGGACCCGCCGAGCCCGGAGGCGAACCCGCCTCGCTGATGGCACGCACCAGGCTGTAGAGCAGCGGCACGGACAGCGCCATGGTGAGGCGGAAGCCCGTGGTGCCGAAGGGCGCCCGCAGCTCGATGAGGTCCAGGATGGACGTGCCCAGGATGAGCACGACCTTGGGAGTGAAGGCGATGGAGTAGATGAGCCAGGCCAGGTACGCAAAAGCGAACTCGCCCGCGGCCCCGGCTGTCCCCGGCCCGGCCCCGGAGCTGCCCGAGCCTCCTCGGCCCCGCGAGCCTTGGCCCCGGCCCGCGGACGCCCCAGCCGGCAGGTGCAGAGGCGGCGGCGGCGGCGGTGGCGGTGGCGGTGGCGGCGGCGGCGGCGCCGAGTGGTGGAGCTGGTGGTGGCTGTGCGCGCTGCTCGCTGGCCCGCCTCGACGGCCCCGGCTGTTCTTGGCGAAGAAGATGGCCCAGCCCACCACCACCACCAAGTCGGTGGCGATCCAAGAGCACCAGTACAGGTCGGTGACGGCGATGAGGTACAGGTCCAGCAGACCACCCTGGGCCAGCAGCAGCACCACAGACAGCGCCTGGTAGCCCCAGTGGCATCCGGGACTTGACGAGGAGCAGCCGTGGCGCCGACGACCCCTGCGGCCGGGCCGCCCGGCGGCCGCCGCAGCAGCAGCGGCAGCAGCACGAGCAGCGGAGGCGCCGCCACCGCTCCCGCTGCCGCCGCCCGCGCCGCGCCGCGGCTCGCGGACCCCCGACGGCCCCGGCGGCGGCGGGCGCCGAAGTCGCGGCGGTCATCTGCAGGAGGAGGAGGTGGCGGTGACGTGAGGAGCGGTGGCCGGCGCGGCGGCGGCGGCGGCGGGGGCGGCGGGGGCGCCCCCCTGAGCCGGGGGCCCGGGAGTCCGCGGCGGCGGGCACCAGTGGCTTGCTGATGCTAATGCTCTCGTCGTCGTCCTCTCGCTCGCGCCTGTGCTGCTGCTCGGGGAGCCGCCGCCCCCGCGCGCCTGCCGCCGCCCCCCCCGCGCTGGGGCTGGTGCTGGTGCTGCTGTCGCCCGAGCCTCTCCGGCCGCGGGAGGAGCCCCCCCGGAGGAAAAAGGGGCTGCAGCGGGCGGCGGGGGGCGGCGGAAGAGGCGGCGCGGACGAGAGCGCGCGAGGTGGCCCAGCGCCGGTGCATTGTCCTCGGAGGGGCTCCCGGGGCTGCTGGCCCGCCGCTCTCTCCCCGCCAACCTCGGGCTGACGAGGCGGCCGAGGGAACCGGGCCAGCCGCGCCGCCTCCTCCCAGCTGCTGCAACTCGCACCCGGCTCGGGCGGCAGCGGGATCCGGACTGGAGCGGCCGGACTGGGCGAGCGGAGCCGCGGGGGCTCGGGGTGGGGGGTGCGAGAGGGGAGCCGGGGAGCCGAGCGGACCGCCGGGACTGGAGAGGCGGGGGCGGAGGCGGGGGAGCGAGCCCAGCAGGCAGGAGAAGGAGCTGGCAGCGGGGAAACCAGGACTGGATTCAAGGGGGAGAGGAGGCGAGAACAGAGGAGGAGAAAGCCTGGCTGGCTGGATCAGCAGGAAGGAAAGGAGTGAGAACTGAGACGCTGGAGTAGAGCTGAGAGCGCAGCGGGACTGGCAGGACGTACGTTTCTTGAAGCCGCCAACTCCGTAACTTAAACTGCTAGGTGGCCTTGCTCTCAAGGGTAGACCACACCTTCTTGCCAAGAACCAAGCTCATTTCTGCCCCTAATCTGCATAGTGCTTGTAGGAGGAAGCGCGGCCAGGCCAACTTTCCCCCTCTTGTGCGCCACCGGCCACCCTACATCTACTCCCCTTAAGACCCTGATAACTCAATGGAAGTGATTAAAAAGTAAAAATAAAAAAGAACCAGAAGGGGACCGGGATGACGTGTATCAATTGGCAGAGTAATTTTGCCTTGCGTGCATTAAGTCCTGGGTTCCATCCCCAGCACCAAAATAGATAGATAGATAGATAGATAGATAGATAGATAGATACCCAAACTCTATTATTCAGAAAGCAATCCCAAACAAATACTATACATTTACACGTCTAACACGATCCCCGGGGAGATCTCAGTTTCCAGTAGATGGAAAAGCTCCCTGAATATAATTGCTGAGAAGAGAGCCTAGGAAACGCGCGCGCACCTACCATTGCCTAGCTCTGGAGTTGGCAGAAGCTAGAGCCAAGGCATGCAAGGGCTCTGGAGACTGCCAGGGCTGGGGGTGGTTCGGAGAGAAGTCTTTGCTTACTTAGCCAAGCTCATCTTTGGTATTCTCAAAGTTTTTTTTTTTTTTTTCCTAGTTTGCATGACGTGCTGGGTTCCTCACCAACACCCCTTAGATGTGGTAGCCCACATCTGAAGCAGAAGATCAGGAGTTCAAGGTCATCTTCAACTACATAACAGGTTTGAGGCCATCTTGGGCAAACAAAAACGCTTAAGCAGGAGTTGAAATAACAGGAAACTGTGTTTAACAAGGAAGGGAAAGGGTCTTTAGAGATATGGGAGCTCCGCAGGCCAACTCCTCAGGATGCTGAAACAGGAGCATCCCAAGTTCAAGGACAGCCTGGACAGTTCCTGAGTGTTGCTTTTAGGGGTAGGGGAGAAGAAAACTACTGTATCACTTGGAGCTCAAGAAGGTTCTGGGACTTCTGTGTAATTCTACTCCCAGCCCATAGGAGCAAGTTAGGAGCTTGCCCGACTTACTCCCCAGTCCCACAGATTGTATGTCCCCTGCCTCAAAGCTGCTGCTTTGCTGCCTGGGGGGGAACCACCATATTTCTGACCACAGCCTTTTCCTTAAATATGCCTCTTAAGTAGAAGAATTGAAGCTAGAGATGGGTTAGGAGAGCACCTACTGTTTCTGCAAAGGACCCAGATTCAGTTCCCAGCACACAGGGTGCCTCACAACCATCTGTAACTCCGGTTCTGGCGCCCTCTTCTGACCTCTGCTGGTACCAGGCATGCAAGTGGTACACAGATGTACATGCAAGCAAAAACACTCGTGTACAGAAAGTAAAACAAATAAACCAAAAAGAAAATTTTCTACTTCCCCCCCCAAGACAGTATTTCTCTGTGTAACCCTGGCTGTCCTGGAACTCACTCTGTTGACCAGGCTGGCCTTGAACTCACAGAGATCCTCCTGCCTCTGCCTCCTGAGTGCTGGAATTAGCAGCATGTGCCACCACATCCCGTGAAAAGAAAATTTTCAAAGAAGAATCTGCCTCAGCCAAAGCTGCTTTTTCTAGCTTCTTGAAGGATGGTTCAGACAAATCCATGGCACATATAGAATTCAGAACTTTATGACTTGTGCAGTCTTGAAAGGTCTTATGCCCTAACGTCCAGAAGGCAGAGCAGGTGTAAGTGTGGGACCCACGGCCCCGGATTCACTACACAGCCTGGGGAGCTGAGGCCAGTTAGCTCAGCTCTCTGAATTTCCTCACGCTGATCTGAACAAAGGGACCAGCGCTTACTTTAAGGGAATTTCGTGTTGAGAGATCATGTGTGTGAGCGGCTTGTGCTGGCTGGGAGTGTAGACACGGTTAAAGAAGCTGGTGTTCAGCTTACTCAGTCTACACCTCAGCCTCTCAGGGAGCACTTTTTTTCTTTTCTTTTCCTTTTTTTAGTTTTCAAAATGGGGTTTCTCTGTGTAGCTTTGGAGCCTGTCTTGGCACTCGCTCTTTAGACCAGGCTGGCCTCGAACTCACATAGACCCACCTGCCTCTGCCTCCCAGTGCTGGGACTAAAGTCATGCCCCCCACCACCTTGCTTCCCAGGGAGCACTTACTCATAGCTTGGTGGCGGTCATCTGAGCCAGGCAGTCAGCTACACCCTTTAGCGAGTACCAGGGAGAAAGCTGCTATTGTTAAGAGCTTCTTGCTGCTTCTTGCCTGGCGGTAGTGGCACACACCTTTAATCCCTGCACTCAAGAGCCAGAGAGGCAGAGAGATCTCTGTGAGTTTGATGCCAGCCACCACAGCTATGGCTGTTACACAGAGAAACTCTGTGTCAAAAACAAACCGTCTCAAGAAGCAAAAACCAAACAGAACCAAACAACAAAAAAGCAGTGGCTCATAAATCTGGCCTTCATACGCCTCATGGATGGCAGCACCGCCATGCCAGCTGGTGCCCACGCCACTCACTTGGGGCAGGGTAGAAATAACAGCTTCCAAGATGCAGCCTCCATGTGTAGACATCCTGCCAGGTCCAACAGATGTCTGGGTCGAGCCAGTCCATGTAGAAAAAGGGATTGGGGGATTGCCAGGTTCTAATGGGAGCAATTATAGCCAGTCTTAGTCTTCCCCAGGGAAACTGAAGGTGGACGCTGGCCCGAGATCCCTTCTTAAGCCAATGAGGTGGATGAAGAGGTAAAAGCAGCTGAAAACAACAAAAAAACATTGGGACTCCTGAGGAGACTGAAGTGAAGAGCTAGTCCCCCTGTCACTGGTGCTCCCGCTACAGACCCACCCACCAGGATGAACCTTTTTGTCCACCAAGACCAGATTGTTTTATTTTCAAGATCTTTTTTGAAGTGTACTATCATCCAATGGGATGGACTTTCTCTTTATTATTAACTTATTTTATGTATATGGATGGCTTGTCTGCATGTATCTCTACATACCACCTGTGTGCCTGGTACCTGCAGAGGCCAGAAGAGAGTGTTGGATCCCATGGCATGGGAGTTACAGGTGGTTATGAGCCATCATTTGGATTCTGGGAATCAAATCTGGGTCCTCAGAAAAGCAGCCAGCACTCTTAACTAATGAACCACTTCTCCAGCCCCCACATAGAGTTAGTTTTCTGTTAGGGGTTCTTCATCTGACTTTCCCATAGACCCCAGACCCTGAATAACAAAAACACCAATAATCAGGATAAGTCGGTGTAACAACGGAATGTCAGTAGTCAGAGTACTGGAGACATCTCTCCTCCCTTTAGGTTTGATAATATCCAGCCTTCTCTACACACACACACAGGGGTAGGGGGAGTTAACTATAAGCATCTCAGAAGGATCTAGAAAAAGGAAAGAAACGGTCATAGAGCCGTTATAAGCACCTGGGGGTCTATGCTGGACACTTTGCACACAACACCTTGAAATGGAGAGTGCAAACCCAATCTATCCAAGTCATACTACTAGTTGAAGAAGTGCAGATTAACTGGACTCCTACCTGTCAGCCTGGCTGCCACTCTCCTCACAAACCCGGATGTCAGCAGCTCACAGGCCTGGGAGGAAGGGGTCAGTCAAAGCCTTTCCCTAAGCATTCCCCACATGTTAGACACTGGAGAAAATTCCTCTGGCAACCTAACACCCGTGCTTCTGAACTACAAAGCCAATGGCTGGTGGCCTTCCTAGGGAACAAGAGGCAAAGCAGCAGGAAGAAGTGACCTTGTCCAGCTCAGCAGTGGAGGGAGGGTCAGTGGGATGAGGCAGCCTTTACTTGCACTGACCACGGGCCCTGTTCCCAGCTGATTCTTTCTCAGTTGGGAATCACTGCCTCTCATGTTTGGAGCAACAATAAAGGCAAGATTCAAAGGAGCTGTCAGAGCATTGAGGAGCCCACAGAGGTTCCCTGTGTGAACATGAGAGAGAAAAGAAAGACAGGTGGAGTTCTCTGGTTCTCAGTCACAATTAGCAAACACTGTGCTCAGATAGAGCAAACCTAGCAGGAGAGTGAGAGCAAAGCAGAAAGCCAGCCCATACAACTCAGTTCTTGAGGACTTAGAGCCTCAGAACTACTCAGCACTCTCAGAGGATTAACGGAACGGACAGACTGATGCTGCATCTCCCTAAAAGCAGAGCTCTTACAGAGCCTGGGTGTGCCCTGAGCTGCCCAGTGGGAGGCTTCACAGTGATGGCACCACCCACGGGGACAGTGTCCCTATGCATCAGCCCCTGAGCTAGATCCGAGGTTCCACGGATTTCCTCTGAAAAGTGGAAGCAAGTTCCTCTTGGAGAAAGCAGGCAAGCCACCAAGCACTGAGAGGTGTGGATGGTAGACTAAGCTCTGCCTCTGCCTCCCAAGTGCTGGGATTAAAGGCGTGCGCCACCACTGCCGGCATCATATAACAACACTTTAATGTATACTTACTCTAATGAGAAGGCAAGGGACAATTTTGTGTTTGTTCTGAGATAGGGCCTCACTTTGTACCCCTGGCTATCCTAGAACTCATTATGTACACCAGGTTAGTCTTTAGCTCCCAGAGATCTGCCTGCTTCTGTGTCCCAGGTTCTGGAATTAAAGTGTGAGCCAGCACACCTGGCTCCTCCTCCTCCTTCTCCTCCTCCTCCTCCTCCTCCTCCTCCTCCTCCTCTTCTTCTTCTTCTTCTTCTTCTTCTTCTTCTTCTTTTTCTGAGACAGGGTTTCTCTCTGTAGCTTTGGAGCCTATCCTGGCACTCACTCTGGAGACCAGGCTGGCCTCGAACTCACAGAGATCCACCTGCCTCTGCCTCCCCTAGTGCTGGGATTAAAGGCGTGCGCCACCAACGTCCGGCTTCACCTGGCTCTTTTTGTTGGTGTTGTTCTGTGGTGCAGGAGATAGAACCACAGGGCTTCACACAGGCTAGACAAGTAAGCACTCTACCCCTGAGCTCTTATCTTCAGCTTGTCTGTGTGCCATGTGCATGAATATGCCCTAGAGGCCGGAAGAGGGCATCTGATCCCCAAGACTGGAGTTACAGCTAGTCAGGAGCTGCTGTGTGGTGAGCAGCCCCACTTGTCTATACTGGTTTTCTTTTCTTTTCTTTCTTTCTTTCTTTTCTTCTTCTTCTAAAGGAAAACATTTAATTGGGGCTGGCTTATAGTTTCAGAGATTTAGTCCAGTAATCATGGTGACAGCATGGCAGCATGCAGGAGGACATAGTGCTGGAAAAGGAGCTGAGTCCCACATCTTGATCCCCAGGCAAGAGGAAGTGACTGTCACAGCGGGTGTAGTTTGAGCATATATGAGACCTCAAAGCCCACCCCTACAGCGACACACTTCCTTCAACAAGGCCACACCTATTTCAACCAGGCCATACCTCCTAATAGTGCCACTCCCTGAGGGCCACACATTCACACTCACGTGAGTCTGTGGGGGCCATACATATTCAAACCACCACAAATGGCTAACATTTAAGTACAGTTGGTTTGGCACAGTGGAAACAAGCAACCCACATGTCTATACTATTTTTCTGTATTGGTTGTTCATCTCACTGCTGTGATAAGATACCACGATGGACTATAACTTAAACTGTGAGGCAAAATCCTTTTTCCTGTATGTTGCTTTTGTTGGAGTATTTGATCACAGTGAAGTATATTCTAAAGGCAGATCACCTAGGTTCAAATCCTGCCTCTACCACACTGATTAGCTGCAGGTCTCTGAAAGGGGATTTGTTAGATTGGCTTGCACGGTACAGTCTGGGTAGTTCAACAATGAATGTCTTCAAACTGCAGAGGCTGAGAACCTCTACCTGCTTAGTCCATGGAGCCGGATGCCTCAGCAGTCAGTCTGGAACTGAAGACTGAAGGATTCCTGGAGAGCCACTTGGTCTCCAGTTCACACGGAATGAAGAAGATTGGTTCTGTTATCTGTGAAGGATGGCAGACAGGGAGGCAGGTGCCCCTGCCTTTTATTTTTGCTGCCACTGGCAGGTGCCACCCACATTTATGGTGGGTCTTCCAATTGTAAATAACCTAACCAAGAAAAGCCCTTCCAGACATGCCCTGAGTACAAGCTGATGAGCACCTGATGGGTGGCTCTGCACCTTGTCAAACTGACAGCATAAACCATCAGAGAAGCCATGTGTGATGGTTGGTCTGAGCTGTCAACTTTAAGATCTCTAGAGAGGGCTGTGGTGGCATCTCCAGAGAGGACTAATATGTTGGTCAGTGACTGAGAGTGAGGGGGCTTGCCCCCGATGCAGATGGCTCGAACAACGGGCTGGGGCCGGGAATGGAAAAGTTGTGGGAGGAAACCAGCAGATGTGTGCAAGCTCCACTCTTCTGGAGCCATACGTCTCCTTGCCGCTGCCATGGCCCACAAACATCAGACACCAGCTTCTCGGCCTTATGATGTGAACTCAATACTCTCCAGGAGCTTCCAGGCCCTGCCCTTCCTTTCTTCTCTTAAAGAAAACTAACCCATTTTTCATGTTCATTTCTTGAATCTGAAGTATCCTCCAATGACACCATTGGCCTGAGATTCCTCACCATAATCCTTAACCACTGCACAACTTGTAACCCATCATTTTTACAGGGTTTTCCATTTTCCACCAAGTTTGCAGAGGCCTGTTCATTGCATTAATTTCTTGTTGTCATCGGTTAGGTGGATTTGGGGCTCAGCACATAGGGCCTCCAACAACTTGACATGCATAGAGTATTCATTAGTCAGTTATAGAGGAATAGAACTGATAGAATGCACACACACACACACACACACACACACACACACACACACACACGGAATTTACTAGAGTGGCTTACAGGCTGTGGTCTAGATAGTCCAACAATGGCTGTCTACCAATAGAAAATCCAAGAATCCAGTAGTTGTTTAGTACACAAGGCTGGATATCTCAGCTGGTCTTCAGTATATGCCAGAATTCCAAAGAAATATGCTCTAATGCTAGTGAAGGAATGGACTTGCCAGCAAGAGCAAGGGCAAGCAGTCCAAGAGCAAACACTTTCTTCTTCCATGTCCTGTACAGGCTGCCACTAGAAGGTGTGACCCAGATTAAAAGTGCATCTTTCTACCTCAAAAGATCAGATTAAAGGTGGGTCTTCCCACTTCAGATGATTTAAGAAAAATTCCTCATAGGTGTATCTAGCTGATTGGTTTTTAGTTAATTCTGAAATGTAGTCAAGTTGGCAACCAAGAACGGCCATCACACATAGGCTCATTACAACTGAATGCAAGCACATAAAGATGGGCTTGGCACAAAACCCATCTAAAACCAGATGCTTCTACAACAAATATAGGCTTAATATTCATTTAATATGGAGCTTGACTTACGAGCTGGCTAATGAGCCTCCCATCTATCTACCAACTAGCTGTCTCACCTGCAGCATCTGCTGGGTGAGTAAATGAAGAACCGGGAGGAGCAAAGTAAGAAACAGACACAGAGGAAGAAGGAATGTGTCCTGCCCTCCAAAGACGGGCTCAAGGAACACTGTGGCTATGCAGGGAGGGATGGGAGAGCATCGAGCTAGACTCCTGTCCTCCAAAGAGAAAGTGTGGCAGGCTTTGGAAGCAAGGGCTGAAGGAACCTGGAAGCCAGTGCTGCCAAACCTCTGTCAACTTCCTAGTGGTTCACACTCTGTGACATCTTCCCACCTCCAGGCCCCAGAAGCTGCCAAGAGCCCTAGGCAGAGAAACAGGCATCCTAACATGACCCACCTCAGCAGAGCAGGAAGCACTGGGAAATGACAGAATGATGTTTAAGAAAGAAAAAAAAAAAAGCACGAAATTATTTTAGCCAATGTATTTTAAAATTCCTCCCTCAAGGCAGCATCCGGTTGCTACAGCAACCCCGGCTCTGTAGGGTGTCCTGATTACCAACATACTCCCTGCACCTGCGTTGGGCAGTTCAGAGGTGTTCCTCAGCAGCTCTGGGGTCTAGTGTCAGTGGACCACTGGATCACATATGTTCACTGTGAATGCCCGACAGCAGCTTTGTCCTAGGCTGACAATTTCATGAAAAATACGGGCTCATCAGGCATGGGGGCACAACCCTGTAGTCCTAGCTCTGGGTAGGTAGAGGCAGAGGATCACTTGAGTTCAGGTGTTCAAGACTAGTAAAGACAACATACTGAAACACATCCCCTCAAATAAAATAAGAGCAAGCTGCAGGCTCATTGCCTACCATGTATGATTCTCTAAGTTTGATCCCAACGCTAAAGCAGGTAAGTGGGATGGGGTGAGGTGGTGAGGTGGGGTGGAGGGGTGGGGTGAGGTGGTGTGGTCGGGTGATGTGAGGTGGTGGGGTGGAATGGAGTGCTCAGGTGGGGTGAGGGGTGGTCATGGGAGCCAGGTGTGGTGGTGTATCCTTACAATCCCTGCACTTGATGAGGTGAAGGCAGGCAGCTCAGGAATTCAAGGTCATCCTCCCCTGAAACTAGCCTGGGATACAAGACCCTAACTCAACAAAATCAAAACAAAACTCAAGTGTTGGAACCCTTGCCTAGCACGTGCAAAACCCTAAATGAGTTCCACTTTCAGCAATGCAAAAAATAGTTTTTAAAAGGCTTGTGTGCTATTCAAATTGATATATGGCCCTTTTGCTTTATTTTGTTGTTTTTTGTGTTTGTTTTGTTTTTTTTGAAACAGGATCTAATAGACCTGGCTGTCCTCGAGGTCTTTTGTTTTCTCACTTTGTCAAAACATGTACGGGTCACATATGAAGGCAGATGGTTATGACTCCAGTCTCCACCTCCCTTTGGCTAAAGCCCCTTGGGGACAGGACTGACCTGCTGCTGAGTGGTGGTGCTGTCTTCCCCACAGATCCGTGTCAGTACACATGCTACAGCTCTGTACCTAACCAGGAATCATGTATGATGTCTTTACAAAATACAAGCAAGTAAGAGAGGAGAAATGACCACTGTTACAACAGTCCCTGGGACTGTGCCAAAGGATCTGAGCCAGAGTCCTGGCGCCCTCACATGGCCACTCTTGGTTTTTTGCCCTTCTGTTCTCTTGAATATCCAGCTGCACTCCATACAAGCTCAATTTTCTGGGCCCAAGGAGCAGCTCCCCAACTGTGGCTCCACAGGGCACTGCTCGGAGAAAGACCATGATGCCCAGTGCTGCATGGCCAAATGGCATGCCTTGCATTTCTGAAATGAGTAACTGAATGGCTTCTGCCTTTGTAAGAGATGGAATAGGTAAGAATTGCCTCTGTCTCCAGAGGCAGAGGCAGGTGGATCTCTGAGTTTTTGCCCAGCCTGGTCTACAGAGAATTCCAGGACAGTCAGAGTTACACAGAGAAACCATGTGTAACACCCGCCCCCCCTTACACACACACAAAGGAAAGAATGGCCTCATTTACTGGGGTTTGTGAGACTCCAAACCATACGACCACTGATGGTCATTTAAAAACACTGGGCTGGCTCAGCAGGGAACTGTTTTCCATACAAGCCTGGCAACCTGATTTCAATCTCTACAACCTACAAGAAGGTGGGAGAGAACCAACTCCCCAATTCTCCCGCGTGCACACACACACACACACACAGTAAATACAATGTCACAAAATTTGGAGCCAGGTGTGGTGGCTTCTGTCTATAAAACCAGCAGTGGGAAGGTGGGGATAGGAGTCCAGGGCTCACTAGCAGCCGGACCAGCCATATCCATGAGCTCACAGGTCAGTAAGAGACCCCATATTACAAAATAAAGTGGCTCAGAGGTTAAGAGTCAGGTTTGACTCCCAGTACCCACAAGGAAATTAACATCTGTGATTCCAGTTCCAGGGGAATCTGATATCCTCTGGCCTCCACAGGCACCAAACAAAAATATGGTATGTGGTACACACAGATATGCTGTAAGCAAAACAACCATTCACATAAATAAAAATTTAAACATGAAATAAAAGTCAAATAAGGTGAGAAAGATTGAGGAAGACACCAGACATTGACCTCTGGCTTCCAAATCCATGGAAATATATAGGTATGCACATAGACTCATGCCCCTGCCCACTCACAAGTGCACACACACGAGCACACACACACACACACACACACACACACAGAGAGAGAGAGAGAGAGAGAGAGAGAGAGAGAGAGAGAGAGAGAGAGATACACAGAAAAAAAAGAAATAATCACAGCCCAGATATCACAACACATTCATCTAATCCTAGAACTTGGGATGTTGAGACAGAAGAATTGTTGAATTCACAACCAGACCCTGCCCCCTGCAACATAAACAGCAGTAGTATCAGTTCAGTGCTGTCCAGGTGCCAGGTGCTGTAGTTGCATTGCTTGGTTCTGGTCCAAATGCATTTCACTGTCATTCTTGCTAAGCAGAGCCTGACTCTTTAACATGCTAAAAATGATACAAGTACTTTTGTACTCTGTATCCCAGAGCCCTGGGAGTGAGGGACATGTACGGCAGGGCAGGAAGTCAGTTCTCCCCTTTCACCACATGGCCCCCACACAGGGATGGAACTCAGATTGTCAGAGTTGGCAGCAAGCACCTTTACCCACCGAGCCATCTCTCTGGTCCCACAGCCTGAATCTTAGGAGTTTCATTGTATTCTGTTCCTGTCCCTTAAAGTTAGTGGTGCCCAGGTAACCACATTGTAGTCACGGGATGACAAGTCCTGGGAATTTCTGGACAGTTCCCTTTTCTCCCCGCCACCCCATCCCCACCCCCTCCGTGGAATGTGCAGAACCAAGGATGGTGGGACAAACTCCCAAGTCCTCAAGGACAGCCCTGAGCTGTTCTTGCAGTCACAAAATGCTGAGCCTGGACTTCCTAGAAAAGTGGCTCTATATGAGAAATTCTGTACTTTAAAAGCTCTTTGTTCTTTGAGATGGGGTTTTGTGTAGCAAGGCTGGCTTTGAACTTGTTAATGTAGTAAAAAATAACCTTTAACTTCAGATCCTCCTGCTGCTACCTCCTGAGTGATGGGGTTACAGTACATGCCAGGTTTGTGGAGCCAGGGAGTGAGCCCAGCCCCTAGGAGGGGCATGCCAGGCCCTCCAACAAGTCATTTATTTCTGACATAAGCCACAGCAAAGACACTGTGAACACAAAGCCCACATTGAGAGAAACAAAGTTTTGAAAAAGTTAAGTAGTGTACAGGATCATACAGCTGGAGAGTTAGCTGAGCTGAGATTCATTCCTGGTGGCCTACAGTCTTTATTTCTGCATACTCAAGGAAAAGGGGGTCCTCACAGGTAAACATGCAGGGTCAGCAGGACCACCTATTGGACATGTATCTAGACTGAATTCTGCTAGGTGCCAGTCATGCCTGTGTGGGAGCCCCAACCCATGGAGCTTCTACCTTAGCAGAATAAAATAAGGAAGGATATATTTAGGTCAAGGAGTGTAAGTCCTGTGAAAAACTCAACAGGTAAAAGGGTTGTGAGCTGCCATGTAGGTGCTGGGAATTGAATCTGGGTCCTCTGGAAGAGCAGCCAGTGCTCTTCTTACCCACTGAACCAACTCTCCAGGCCTGAGAGAGCTATTTCTTAGAGGAAGTCACAGAAGTCTATGCAGTGACTGGCCCACAAGCAGGGAAAAAAATAAAAAGGAATGTCAAGAGTCAGATGTAGACCAGGGGACAGAGGCCCTAAATCGGGACACGCAAAGGACCTCTGTGTGTGCACGGTGGAGAAGCATGAAGAGATGAGGGAACACAGCAGGCAAGGGCCACGAGGTGAGGCGGTGGATGGCAGGGTGGAGAAGTGGCTGTGCTGTGGTAAGGAATTACGGCTTTTACTCAATGAAAGAGGAAGTCACAGGAGGGTTGTGATCACAAAATAGATCCAATCTATAACCTGACTGATTTATGGTTCAATGAGAGAACAGTGCAAGGGGGGTAAAGAGGGAGGAAATAGACAAGAAGACAGGTGAGGGGCTGTGTGAGGAGTGGAGGAAGCCCGGAATGTGTGGAGCCCTTGAGTTAATGTGTGTTGTTGACATGAATTGGCCATGTCAAGGACACCTAGCCTCAGACCCGTGGGAAAAGTGCAACCCCACCCCCACCCCCAGGTGAGGCTGAAGGATAGCAAAGCTTTCCTCTGTTCCACGTGCAGATCTTCACACATCTGCAGAAAATGTCCCTCATAGCTTTCTCAGCCTCAAGACTGCTCCTGCCCAGAGTAGCTAAAGCTGCCTGCTTGTTCAGCTGCACACAGGAACTCTGCCTCTTTATCTGTACGCAATAACCCCATCTCCTTGCTCGGCTGTATGCAATAACCCAATTCTCTGCTAAACATGCTGTGCTTATCGAGTGCTGCAGCTTCTCCATTACAGAGCTCGGTTCCCCAGCCCAAGCTTTTTCCCTGTGCGTTTCTCTTTTCCTCATTCCATCCTGGACCCCAAGCAGCCAGGGACCTCAGTAGGGGCAGGTGATGAAGGTGAGCAGCACTCCCACACTAGACACACCCAGAGCAAAGCTGATGTGGGAAACAGAGACGCAAGCATGACTTCAAGCCTTTGGCCCTGGCAATGAGGAGCCCTGGGGAGCCAGCAGGGGAAACTGGGTCATTTGTGAGGGACCACAGTGGGTATACTTGAGCCTGGTCCTCAGGGAGTGAGCATGCAACAACTTCTTCATTCAGCCTGTAGGATGCTAGCTCTCCATTCTCCTACCCCCCTGGTCACTCCCTCAATAGCATTTGCCCCCTCACCAATAAACAACGAAGCACCCAGAGGTGTCAACAAGTTAGTCAGGTGTAGCCAACAGTATTTTAAGAAAAACGAGCAGAGTGGCACACCTCTGTAACCTCAGCACCTGGGAGGCGAAAGCAGGTGATCAGGCTTCAAGGCCAGGAAGGAAGACAGGGAGACGAGGATGAGAAGGGAGGGGAGAGAAGAGGGAAGGGAGGGAACAGAGTCAGGAGTTTGTGTCCTATGCAAGTGACTATTGTAGTAAGACAGGTCCTTAGTTGGGTTTTTTTGTTTTGTTTGGCTACACCTGCCTCCCGAGTGCTGGGATTAAAGGAGTGCGCCACCAACGCCTGGCTTGTTTGTAATTTTTACTTCTTGAGACAGTATTATACTATGTGTCCTAAGTTGTCCTCAAACTCAAAATCCTCCTGCCTCAGCCTTCTGAATGCTAAGAATGCCATGTGCCACCAAATCTAATTCTTAGCATCACGCTGGGGACCTTTGAAAGGCAGTCAATATTCAAAGCATAGCACCAGGAAACTTGACAAATATCAAGGTTACGGAAGAGACAAACAAGGCCGAACTGGAGTAGGATTACGCTTTGAGGACAGGACATACTAGGACATACTTCTGGGTTCACTATGGGAAGAGCCCTCAGCACAGACACCAAGTTGCCAAGCATATGTCAAAGCCAGAGTGATGTATTCCTAGACAGAGCCCCGCCTGTCCTGAGAGCAAGGACAGCAGTAGAAGAGGAAACACCATACTTAGGGAATGAAATGCCACAAACTTTTCTGCTTCCAGGAAGAGTACCATGTGTACCAGTCTTGTCCATCCATCATCCATCCAGTACCCTCCCCACCCCCCTCCCAGAACTTTTAGTATATCCCAGACAAAGCTTCATTGACACAAAACGTAACAAATATTAGGATAGTTTTTAATAATAAAAAAAAAAAGCCCACAAAGTCTGTGGACAAAACTCTACAACAGTGAAAACTATCAAGAGTATTAGTACATGCCTCCCTGGCACGCAGAGGTTCCTTCAGCGAGAGCAAAGGCTCTCCTGAAGCTTCCACATAATCTTACACTGGCCTTGTTTTTTTAGAAGTCCTCCCTGAGGCAGGTGTGGTGGCACACACCTTTGATCCCAGCACTCAGGAGGCAGAGGAAGGCAGATGTCTGTGAGTTCAAGGGCAGCCTGCTCTACAAAGCAAGTTCCAGGACAGTCAGAGCTACAATAGTGAGACCCTGTTTTTCGAGGGGGAAAGTCCTTACTGAGAGGAGGACACTGAGGCACAGAGGTAAAGGAAGCAACATGAGGTCAAATTTCAAGAGACACACAGGAAGGGCCAGAAATCCATCCCCCCTTCTGAAATGCTGCCCAAGGATCATTCTATAGCTACTGAAGCTGTGGTCTTCTTCATCCCAGGAAGCAGTGGCAAGGGGCCAGGCTGGGACTTGATGCCTGTGACCTGGCCCATAGGAGTCCCTGAGACGAAGGTCCCAACAGCCCCTTGCTTCCGCTCCTTCTCCTTGCTATCATGCCCAACCCTCCTGGTGGAAAACCAGCTGTACAGCTTCATTCACATCATGAACAACGTGGGATGCCTCTAGGAGCTCTGGACTGAAGCTGAAGTCTCGGTGACCGTGGAACGGAAGCTCCGCCCCTCCAGAAGTAGGCGCTTTGGGGCCTGGGCCCTGACAATTGTGTATGCCAGTACACACCAGGATGGAGACACAGCTCTGGGTTGTTGAAGGCCGCTGCTTCTGCTGTCCACCAGCCCCATGCTCCTTCTCTCCACGCTTTGTCATTTGCAGGTACTGGTTGAATAGGTTGGCACCATAGACATCAGACACAGGGTTATCACTGGTAGGGCAGCAATACCAAAAAGAGAAAACCCAAATTTAATGTTGTAAAGCCACCAGAGCAGAGATCAGCCTTGGGGTGGTGTGACTCAGCTGTAGGGAAGCCAGGGTGGTGTGGGTGGACGAGAAAAGGAAGCCAATAGAAGATGAAGATAGAGTGGGCTTACCCTATAGCATAGAGCTTCCTGATGGGGGCGGACCAGCCCCATCTCTCAGCCTGCTGTCTGATTATGTCCTCAGCGTACTGGTAAGTGAGGATGCTGGGTTTGCCCGTCATGCCCTCGTATTTCAGCTCCTTGCCTGTTACTTTCCGGTAGATGGTTTCCAGGCACAGCAGAAATGTGCCATGACCAAACCTGCCCAAGAAGAGATCTCAGCAATCCAGCCTTCAGGCCACCTGCTATTCTCTGAGCTGTCTTCATGCATCCAACCACAATTCCCCTCTCTGCAGCCATTACACATGAACTGAGGCAAGAGCAAGCAATTTTCCCAGGGTAGTAAAACTAGGGTCAAAACCCTGATAGCTTCACTTTTACAATTTAGATGTTGGTTTTGTTTTGTTTTTCTAGTTATTATTACTTACATACACGTGTTGCTAGGAGCCTCCGAGGACAGCTGTATGGAATCAATTCTCTTATTCCACCTTTACATGGTCCCAAGGATCACACTTGGTAGGTCATCAGGCTTGGTAGCCGGCATTTAACCACCACACCACCTCACCAGGCCCCTACACCCTAAGTGGGATTAGATGCTGTTTCTATAACCACCGCCTGTCACCCTTCCCGTTGTTGTGAACATCGATTTCCAACAGAGCATACTGGCTACTAGGTATAGAGTGCTCACTGGCTCCCTTGACAGTAGGTATGTCTCAGACACCAGGAAGCTCCACTAACCAGTCATCAGAAGCAGGAGTGCTGGACTAGCTGTGACTCAGTGCCCTTAAAACAAGGGAAGGCATGCTGCTCTCTGTCCTTGTTATGGTTTGGATCTTACATGGTTCTATAACTCAACAAGGCTTGGTCTCTAGTTGATGACACACTGGGAGGTGGTGGAATCTTCAGAAAGTGGAGCCTAATAGGAAACAAGTCATTGGCAGCATGCACCTGCCTGTCTCCCTCTCCTGCTCAACAGCTATTACAAGGGGAGCAGGGTTTTTTGGGTTTTTTTGTGCCATGATGTTCTACCCATCACAGTGTTCCGGTCCCCACAGGCTCCAAATCAACAGGGCCAAAATGAATCTTCCTCCTTTTAGGTTGTTGACTCAGGTACTCTGTCAGTGTTGCAAGCTAACAGCCCTACATACTGCTTCCTGCCACCTGAAATGCAAATACGATAGCTTAGGCAGTCATTCTGGATTCTACACAGAAGGATTCAAGATTATGCTTCAGGAAGGCATGTGTGTCCTTAATAAGGAGAGACTGAATGCAGGCCCCACTGTCAACCTGACTTCTTTTAACGAGAAAGCAATAAACTACCTTGTAAAAAGTATTTTTGTCTTCCATCCTCAGTGCTAAGCCAAAACCTAATAGTCACTGTGCTTGGTGTTACATTCAGTATCACTCATTTACATACAAATTCCATTTTCTGGCTGGGTGTGGTGATGCATGCCTTTAACCCTGGTACTTGGGAAGCCAAGAGACAGACAGATCTCTGTAAGTCTGGCCTGGCTTATACAGGGAGCTCCAGGCCAACCAAGGCTAAACAGTAAGACTCTATCTCAAACAAAACAACAACAAAAGAATTCCATTTTCTTTCTGTGTCTGTTTTATTTTGTGAAGCAGGGTTTTGCTGTATTTCAGGCTGGTCTGAGGCTGGTGTCAAACGTGTGGTTCTCCTGCCTCAGTCTTCCCAGTGCCAGAGTTGCCGCTGTGAACCACTGCCTCCAGCTAACTTTGAGATTATTGAGTAAACAGTCGGGCATGGTGGCACACACCTGTAATCCCAGCACCCAGGAGGCGGGCAGAGGGCAATTACGAGTTTAAGGCTATGAGTCACAGACAAGTCAAAGCTACAGAAACGCTGTCTCCAATAATACAAAAGTAATTATGTGATGCCATGCAGTGGTGGCTGATGGGGATGTTTTTCCATATATATGTTTCTCTTATTGGTTGATGAATAAACACTGATTGGCCAGGTAGAAAGATAGGTGGGGCTAGGGAACGAGGAGAATTAGGGGAGGGAGAGCTGCAGTAGAGATGCCATGCTGCTGAAGGAGTAACATGCTGGATTACGGGTAAGCCACAGCCTTGTGGCAATACATACATTAACAGATATGGTTAATAATTTAGAGAGAGCTAGCCAATAAGAAGCCCAAGCCATCGGCCGACAGTTTCATAATTAATATAGCACCCATGTGTTTATTTGGGGCTGAAGGGCTGCGGAACCTGGTGGGAAAGAAAACCAGCAACAGGTGGTGCCAGCCTTTAATCCCAGCACTCGGGAGGCAGAGGCAGCTGGATCTCTGTGAGTTCAAGGCCAGCCTGGTTTACAGAGCAAGTGTCAGGACAGGTTCCAAAGCTACACAGAGACACCTTGTCTTGAAAAACACAAAAACAAAAACAAACAAACAAACAAACAAAAAAAAACCCTTCAAATCTGTCTTCTTTGAATTGGGAAGCTCATCTCAGGTCTATAAAGTGGTTTTCCCCTTGCTTTTCAGTTCACAGCTACATACCCAAACTCCCATCTGATCCCATATAGAATCAACATGCCCTAACTCTATCAATAACAGAGAAAACACCAGACTGGAGAGATGGCTCAGAGGTTAGGAGCACTGACTGTTCTTCCAGAGGTCCTGAGTTCAATTCCCAGCATCCACATGGTGGCTCACAACCATCTGGAATGAGATCTGGTGCCCTCTTCTGGCATGCAGGCAGAACACTATACATAAGAAATAAAATCGTTTAAACAGCACTTAGGAGGCAGAGGCAGGTGGATCTCTGTGAGTTCGAGACCAGCCTGGTCTACAAGAACTAGTTTCAGGACAGCCTCCAAAGCCACACCCTGTCTAGAAAACCAAAAAAAAAAAAAAAGAGAGAGAGAGAGAAAGAGCGAGAGAGAAATCACCAAGCCTCATGCTACAGAATACACTTTAAATGTGACGGGAACTGGGGGGAGCTGAGGCAGGAAGACAGTGAGCTGAAGTCAACTTGAGCTACATGGTGCCATCCAATCATAGAAGAGAGAACATCACAGGAAGGAAACCCTGCTTCTTTCTGTGAGGCTATCTTGGGTCTAGAACACCCTTTGCTGACCATGCACAGTCTCTGGAAGAGTAGTAGGAAGACACTAGATTCTGGGCTCACAGTCAGAGCAGCTATCAGCGGGCTTCACAGCAAGGCACCCTGAGGGGCACAAAAGAGGCACAGGCCGGGCGTTGGTGGCCTTTAATCCGAGCACTCGGGAGGCAGAGGCAGGCGGATCTCTGTGAGTTCGAGGCCAGCCTGGTCTACAGAGAGAGTGCCAGGATAGGCTCCAAAGCTACACAGAGAAACCCTGTCTCAAAAAACCAAAAAAAAAAAAAAAAACCAAAAAAAAAAAAGAGGCACAGCCCCAGAAAAGGGCAGGACACCGGTGCCGCACAGCTAGGTCTCAGTTCTTGGCTCTACACCATGGGAATAACCCTGATTTATAATCCCAGCTTTCCCATCCTAGAGCTCACATATGAAAGCAGTGACGGGAAAGAACCAGTCAGTACCAGAAGGAAGAATCTTGAATTCATCCCCACTGATGTAACTACCTGTGTGATGAATGTATGGGTACATGCACACATCTTAAAAACCACTCAACACATCTTCATGATCAGCAATCTGTAGTTTTAATTTCATAATTGACATGAAGTTAACTCTTGAAAGCTCTTGCTCTCAGAGGCCAGGTTAGTGTGGTACCTAAGGGCTTATGAGGGAAAAATCAGGGATACTGTGTCCTCACCTGGGCATCTTGGCTTCAGCCATCCACAGGAGGTCCATGTTGCTGGCCAGGACAGGGAGGTGGGGATATGGAGCTGTCTCCAGGCCAGTCCCAGGGTTTCCATTGCTAAGGAGGACATCCAGAATCAGCTGTAGGCTTGTCTCCCAGCGGACTGGTTCCCCAAGAAGGAGAATCCCTAAAAATCAAATGCACAGGGATGAGGGAGCAGGGCACTTGGCCTGCCCTTTGTAGTGGGTAGGTGGAAGGCCCTTCAGAGACAACAGAGGCCAGTTAGCAATTCCTGCCCAGAGCTAGAGAGAGGTCTTCACTAAGGTGCACATCTGGGCAAGAGTACGGTTCCCTGAACAGCCCTGACCAAGCCGGGCTCAGTACACCCTGAGTGAACAAAGGCAGGGCCCAGCAAGGAGCACCCTGAGACCGTGCTTTCTGTCCATTGCTGCTTCACAGTAACAGCAAATCCCCTGCTGCTGTCTCTGCTAATGGACTCTACCCACCCCACCCCACCCCACCCCACCACCCTACCCCACCCCACCCCACCTCACCTCACCTCACCCCACAAAGCCCTGCTGTTCTCCAGGGGCTGCCTCTCTCTCAGTCACATCTCTGAACCTCATAGCCACGCAGAACTGGGAATGAGGGAAGCCCTGAGCTCTAATCCTAACTCAGCCAAGTTTTCTGTGGAACTGTAGCAGTTACTCACTGCTAAACCTCAGTTGACTCAACTCCACTTGAAATGAAAAGGACCATGGGCCCTGGCAGTATGTATGGCTTGCCTAGCATGAACAAGGCCCTAAGTCCCGGCCCTAGCAATAAAAAATAAACAAATAAAAACAAAGTCCTGGCATGGTGGCATACACCTACAGCACTATTACTCAGGAGGGGGAGACAGGATGATGAGCAGCTCGGTCACCCTCAGCTATCCACAAATCAGGGGCCAGTGGTTACTACACGACATCTTTTCTCCAAAAAAAAGTGTAAGTTTCAAGCCAGGCATCTCGGCTCACAACTGTAATTCCAGCATTTAGAATGCTGAAGCAGGAAGACTACAGAGCTGAGACCAGTCTGGCCTACAAAGGGAGACCTCTGTCTCAAAACAAAAAAAACAAAAACAAAAACAAAAAAAAAAACAAAGTAAGGGGCTGGAGAGAAAGCACAATGACTGAAATACTTGCTGATCTTGCAGAGGACCTAAATTCAACACCCAGCTCCCATGTCCAATGGGTCACAGTCACCTGTGACTCCATCTCCAAGGTCCCAATACCCTCTTTTGGCCTCCAGGGAACCTGAAAACATGAGGCATGTACATAGACACATACATAAATAAAAATAAAAATGAAAGCTGGGTGTACCCCTTTAATCCCACCATTTAGGAGGCAGAGGGAGGAGGCTCTCTGAGTTTAAGGCTGGCCTGGTCTACAGAGTGAATTCTAGGACAACCAGGGCTATGCAGAAAGACCCTGTACCAAAAACAAACAAATGTTTAAAAAATAAAGTTAATATTAAAAGATAGAAGACATATTTTGATTGTCACAATTGAACGATCCGCAGGGGAGGACTTTACACAGTCAAAAACTGTCCTATTGTAGCAGCATCTGCGGTCCCTCCCAACATTCATGGAGAAAACTAGCACTTCCATAACTGTTAGAGCAACTCCATCTTTTTTTTTTTTTTTTTTTTTTTTTTTGCTTTGTTTTGCTTTGTTGTTGTTGTTCTTTTTTAAGATAGGGTTTCTCTGTGTAGCCCTCACTGTCCTGGAGCTCGCTCTTGTAGACTAGGGTGGCTTCAAACTCAAGAGATCCACCAGCCTGTGCCTTCCAAATGCTAGGATTAAATGTATGTGCCACCACTGCCTGGTCAGCAACTCCATCTAATATCTAATCACAAAGCATTTTAATTGATTATTATTTTTAATTTTATGTGTATGAGTGTTTTACTGGCATATATGTATGTGCATACATGTGCATACCTGGTACAAGTCTGTGGACACCTGAAGAGGGCATTAGATCCCCTGGAATTGGATTTACAGATGGTTGTGAGCTACCATGTGGGTACTGGGACTCAAACCTAGGTCTGCAAGAGCATCAGATTTCTTAATCCCTAAGGCATCTCTCCAGCCTCACAGAATATTTTTGTACAGTTTAACAATTCTTTTAAATGATCATATAATCGCCGGGCGGTGGTGGAACACACCTTTAGTCCCAGCACTTGGAAGGCAGAGGCAGGCGAGTGAGTTCAAGACCAGCCTGGTTTACAAGAGCTAGTTACAGGACAGCCTCCAAAGCCACAGAGAAACCCTGTCTCCAAACCCCCCCCCCAAAAAAGATCATATAATCAAGAGACTCCTAATAATTCTTAAAAATCTACAGTGGTGGTGCATGCCTTTAATTCCAGCACTCAGGAGTCAGAGAAAACAGTGGGATCTCTGAGTTTGAGGCCAGCCTGGTCTACAGAGAGTTCCAAGACAGCCACAGCTACACAGAGAAATGCAGTCTCGAAAAACAAAAACAAACAAACAAAAAATTACCAAGAATTGTTCTTCATTGAGAAAACAATGCACCAATGGTAATTCCACCCACATACTTGTACTGTACCTGTAAACACAACCTGTATCTATTGCTGGAACATTTCCTGCTCACTCTGTTTAGAGCAATCATTTTACTTCTCAGATAACTATAACATATTGAAACATTGACAATCTTCTCACCAGGACATTCTCCTTTCACTCTGGGTACAGTGAGGGTATTATACTCACTAAATACTTTGTTTGGTTTTGAGATAAGATTCTCACTATGAAGCCTTGAACTCAAATCCTTCAAAACTCAGCCCCCGAAAGTAGGGGACTACAAATATGCACCACCACACTGGCCACTGATTACTTTCTGATATGGGTCATGGGAAAGTTATTTTACTTCAGGATGGCAACAAGATGTTCAATGTCTTTGTTGTCCAAGGGCAGAGCTAAGCAACACTGGACTAGACTGTCAGTACCTATCTACTCTGGAGCTGCTGAGCTTACAATTCTCCAACACAATACCGTGAGCACTGTGGAGACAGACAAATTACCAATACTTGTCTCAGATACTGAGAGGACAGCCAGGGCTAGAACCCAGGTGTCCAGGCCCTGATATGCAGTGCCACCCTCAACACCATCTGCCTAAGAATCTGAGAGCAGAGAGGGAAAACAAGGAACCGACATCTAGCCAGGCACACGCCTCGTTTACCTTCAATGGCAGCGAAGTCATTCCTCAGGCACTGCCAAAAGACAAGAAGAGGCCCATCAATGCTAGTCACTCTCCACTCCTGGAGTATCCAGTCTCTAGAGTTGAGTAGCAGGACAGACAGGTTCCACACAGGTCAGAGACCACCTCCAAGGACCAGCCCAAGCCGAGAAGTAGAGAGAACTTAGGAAGGAGATGAGCAAAGGGAAAGACAAAGCCCAGACTGGGCTCAACAGGCTGAGGGAAGTTGGCCAGGAGGGCAGTGGTCAGCTGTGCGTCTCCAGTCAGGACGGGAAAACAAGGCCCTGCTCAAGCAGGGATCTCTAGAATCAGGGTGCTGAAGGAGGAAGTGCCCTGTGAGAGAGGGGCTCTCTTATGTTTATGCCAGCTCTAGAGGGTTTCTCTCTGACAACCTTGGGGCCATTCTTCTCTGAGTCATTGCAGTCTTGGCTCTGAGGTGAGTCACCTCTCCTGTGTGGGGCTCAGCCTTGGAGCAATTCCAAGATGTGTTCCCATTCTATAGTCTAGTTCTTCTCAGAATTTTAGTGACTCAAGAGAAAGCTCTCGAAGGATCTGTTCTACAACTAGAAAGCTTTGGAGGAAGAACTTATTATCCATTTTCTATTAAATAAATGAAGTAAGCTTATTTGTTTATAGTTGTAGTACATCAAATCCTAAATTGCTGACATAAGTTAATATAGATATAGATATAGATTTTTTTTTTCAAAAGGAACAGGTCAAGGGGCAATCCAAGAATCATACTCCAAGCCAGGTGGTGGTGGCACACACCTTTAGTCCCAGCACTTGGGAGGCAGAGGCAGGCAGATCTCTGTGAGTTCGAGGCCAGCCTGGTCTACAAAGCTACACAGAGAAACTCTATTGGGGGGGGGGGATGGGAGGGGAGCCATACTCCAAAGGGTTAATGAGTGGCCTGGAACTGATGATCTCAAGAAACAAGAAGCCATGGTTTAGCGACAGACTTCCCAAGCAGGTACAACCCAGGGTTTGACCACCAGAACTGCAAAAAGAAATCAAGCTACTTTTTTTCAGATAAGCTAGATACCAAGGGCAGTGGGAAGACACAGACTCAATTTTTTTCCTCACAAGGCAGCCTCTTTGGACTGTGCTTCAGGGTAAAGGGACAGCAGTGACAAAGGTTACTGATTCCCTGAAGAAAACTTGGGACAGCTACCACTAACAGCACTGCTAACTGGAGGAAATATTACAGCAAAGCAGAAAGCAAGAGTGTGGAGACCATTGCTTCTTTCGGCCATTCTTCTATTCTTATTTTTTTAATTTTTGTTTTTTCAAGATAGGATTTCTCTGTGTAACAGTCCTGACTGTCCTAGAACTCTCTCTGGAGACCAGGCTGGCCTCAAACTCACTAAGATCCACCTGCCTCTGCCTCCCGTGTGCTGGGATTAAGGGTGTGGGGCCATTCTAATCTACCCAGAGAACACAATCCTTGGTCAGACACACCTGTCCAAGAAGACCAGTGCAGAAGCACCCATGCCCCTAGCATAAGAGCCAACATGCAGAGCCAACACAAGGAATAAGAACACAACCACACAAAGACCCTAGGAATATTGTGGAGGGTGAAGTGACCCACCCTGTCCTTATTACCATGTTCTTCGGCCGCCGCGCAAGGTCTACCATGTCCAGCTCTGGGAAGGCTAGTCGAAGTTCATCTATTGTCACCACGTTCTGGAAGCCTAGTCTGGAGTAAGATCAGGGAAGCAAAGCTACACCGTTCTGAGGAAGATGCTTTTATAGACACATCAGGTCACAAATGAGCAGAACCAGACCCAGTCCTGACCACGGCAGGCAGGCAGCTGTCATAAATCCTACAGGAACCAAGTGGCAGGCTGTGACTGCATAAGCAGAGCAGATACATGCAATAACCGTGCAATCCCTTGTGTCTCTAATAGGGCACCTCCCAGGTACCAGATCCTACACCAGCAAGACCTAAAGACCCAGAGAACAGAGGCCAAACCCCACTGTATACTCCAGGAGCTGATGGCTCCCTCAGGGCCATTCAAACTGGTGCTCCATGAGTACTGCAGCCCCACATACTGGACTCACAGGAGATTTCTCTGTGGCTGGGAGCTGGGCAAAGTCAAGTAACTGAACTGAAATGCTCTCTCCTGGAGGGAGGTGGCAATCCCTGAAAGTTACCAGAGCCACAAGCTCCCTTCTCATCCCCTCACACTTCCCTCCCCTGTGAGGTTATATAAGCATTCTGAGACACCCACCAGCCACACTGCTTGCAAGCTATGCAGAGCTTGGGGTGCGGCTTCACCAGTCATGCTACCCTAGGCTCTCCTTGGGTGGGCCTTTGGTGAAGTGACTGCCTCTCACCCACACTCCTGTAAGGTAACCCAGTGAACTGACTGGTTCATTAAGCCACTGGAGGAAAGGTCACACAACAGCCACAAAGAATTAGTTCCCTCCAACAGTCAGTCAAACACATTCAGCAAGGAAGGGGCTGTCATGCACAAGACCAAGCTGACTCCAACCTGCTCTCTAAGATCTGCTGCCATCTTCCTGTCCCTAATTCCATCCCGAAATCTTAACTAGACACAATTTTTCAGATGACTCAAACCAATCTCCCCAGATGATTATTCTAACGGCTTCTTCCTGCAGCAATGGAGGCTGCACTGGCTTAACACTACTCTGAGTTTACTCCAGACTTTCAGCCCCAGCATACCCTTCTGCTCTCTAATGCCCGACTCCAACTGCCTACCTTGACTTCCTAGGAAGTCTTAACCATCTCCTAGGGCACCACCAAACTATCTCTGAAGCTACAGGCCCCTCCTGCTGCAGAGGTAGTTCCCCTCTACACTTTGACACTTAGAACCTACAACCTATCTCATTCTTTGCAGTCTTCAGATGTACCCCATCTTTTCAATTTTTTAAAATACATGTATACAGTTGGGGATGGGGCACATGTGGATGTCAGTGGACTTCTAACTGACTAACTTCGGTAGTCAGTTTTCTCCTTCCACTGTGTGGGACCTGGAGATCTAACTCAACTGGTTAAGCTTAGAGGCAAATGCTTTTACCTACTGAACCATCTCCTTGGCCCTATGTCATCCTTTCTTCTTTGTGGGACTTGGGATTCAAACCAAGGCCTCATGCATGACAGACAAATACTCTACAACTGAGCTTCATCTCGGCCCCCCATGCTGTAATAGTTAATTTTTTAAAAATTACATTTATTTTTGGGTGATTATGGAAGCTAGAGAACAAATCCATGGTGTCAGTGCCCCACTTTCACTGTATGGGTCCTGATCCGCACACACAGGTGGTGAGGCATGGTGGCAATGCCCTCACAGCTGAGCTAGCTTCCCAGTCCTCAATGACTCTCATCTTGCCTGGACCTACATTCAACTAAGAGACATGAATCAGAAAAAATTAACTGGGGGTGGGGTGGGGGGTGCTACCCAGAGTAGAGGGCACCTTTTGGAGGTGGCCCAGATATAAGAGGTCTGAGGAATTCCAGCTTGTACTGAAGCTCTCTCCAAGAACAGTGCCAGACTGGGGGACTGCTGAGGATCGAGTGTTAGGGACTGGGCTGCTACAGAGTTCTCAGGCTCTCTAGTAGTAGGTGGCCACTGTTGAATTACCCAGCCTCTACTATGTAAGTCAAGTGAATAAATCTCCATTTATAATATATGTTCATTCTATTGGGTCTGTTCATCTAGAGAATCCAATAACACCTGCTAGCTTAAACATTCTTTTACTTGTTGTGGGTATGTTCTTCCCTTCTCAAGTATGAATTCCCAGATTAAGAGTCACATTCCCAATGCTCTCACCTGAGTCCCTGACCTGCCTTAGAGCGCAGCCCAGCATGGTGCCTAGGAAGCATCCAGGGCACATGAACAAGCTGCCTGCGAACAGAGATTATGTCCTTTGCTTTCTGAGTACATGTGACTGAAAGGGAGCTGAAAAGGATAAAGGCCAGAGCAAAACTCCCACATGTAGTCACCTCAGGAGGTGTTTGTTCACTTCGAGATTTGTTCCTGAGTTTTTAATTTAAGACATAACAGATCAAGACACAGGACTTTGTATATTAACCTCTGCAGATGGTTCTGATGTGGTGGTATGAGACCTGGCACCACCAGGCACAAGGACTGACCGCACAAAGGATCTATCCTTGTTCCCCAAGAGGCCACCTCCTATCTCTGGCACCCAAGCCCACACTCTCCTCTCCATTCAGAACAAAAAGGATACGATCTGGCGTTTTCCACCACGGGGCCCTGCCCAGACACTAGCATCCGCTTATTGTGGTACTGCAAGAAGAGTTTCAAGGGGCTGTGAGAGAGAATGACTTGGTCTGGATCCACCTACAGAAACAACCAAGAAACAGGAAAGCAGGGGATGATATAGAGTTGAGAGAAAGTAACAGGCAGACAGGTAAATGGGTTCTGTCACTGGGGATGGAGGGCACGCTGTCTAAAAACAAAGTTGGAAAGCTTTTCCTAGCACATGGCACTTTCTAAGACTTAGACAAATAGGCATAAGAACTTACCTTGGGCTGGGAATACAGCCCAGTGACACAGTGCTAGCCCAGCATGCATGAGAGCATGGGCTCAGTCCCTGGGAGGAGGTGGGGGGTACCTAAATTAATTCTCAACATACAAGAGAAGCATTATCAGACATAAGATCTGACCACCAACACTGCTGGGCTCAGCTGGGAGACCTACTGAGATTTCTTTCTTTCTTAAAGATTTATTTATTTTTATGTGCATTGGTGCTTTGCCTGCATGTATATCTGTTCGAGGGTGCCAGATCCCCTGGAACTGGAGTTACAGACAGTTATGAGCTGTTATGTAGGTGCTGGGAATTGAACCTGGGTCCTCTGGGAGAGCAGACAGTAAGTGCTCTTAACATCTCTCCAATCCCACCCCTACTATTTTTTAATCCCTCACTTGGAAACATATTCTTTGTCCTTGTTACTGTCAAAAAGAAAGAGAAGAAAAAAAAAAAAAAAAAAACTGTCTTGGACCTTAACAGTTTTCAGGTTTTTTTGTTTTTTTGGTTTTTCGAGACAGGGTTTCTCTGTGGCTTTGGAGGCTGTCCTGGAACTAGCTCTTATAGACTAGGCTGGTCTCGAACTCACAGAGATCTGCCTGCCTCTGCCTTCCAAGTGCTGGGATTAAAGATGTGCACCACCAACACCCAGCCAGTTTTCTTACCTTTCCAGTGCTGGGTAAAGCAAGTATTCTATTGTTGATTCATACTGCCAGCCCAGAATCTAGAGTGTATTGTGTGTATGTGTGTGCATATGTATGTGGGGCGATGCATGTGTGGAGAACCAGAGGTCAGCGCTGGGTGTCTTTCTCAGTCACTCTCTACCTTATTGAGTCTCTCACTCACCTGGAGGCCCCTGTTTTGCCAGACTGGCTAACAGGCTGGCCAGTGAGCCTCGGGGATACAGTTGTCTCCATCCTTTCCCCAATCCTGGAATTACAGAAGTGCCACCAAGCCTGGCATTTTAGATGGGTGCTTGAGATCAAACCCCAGCACTTTACCCACTGTGCCACCTCCTCAGCTCCCAAGATTTAGCTTTCCAACATCTATATTATCTTCAACAATGCAGTCTTTACCCAGAATTATTATTATTTTGAGATGGGGGTCTCACTAAACAGCTCAGGCTGGCCTAAAACTTGTGGTTAATCTCTTTCCTCAGTTTCCTATGTGCTAAGATTAGAGGTGTGCAGGACCACACCAGGTTCCTCAGAATGCTTTTGGGGCCCTTTATGGAAAGAGTTTCAAGGTGCCTCTACCCCAGATTCAACCTCAGTCAGCACTACCTAACCAATCAGCCTTTACTGACTCTCTTGTTTACAAAGAACCCCTTCTCAAAACTTAGTTCACCCTTACCAAGCAGGTACCCATCTTGGATACAGTGAGGAACTGCAAAGGGGGGAAGACACTCGGCTTTTGGAGGACAGCACTTACGGAGCTGCACAGCTGCTAGCTGTGTGGATGGGTGGGATTTTTGTTATTTCTCTGACACAAGGTCTCACTATGCAGCCCAAGCCACCAACAACTCACGATCCCTCTGCCTCAGCTTCTCAGGTACCTGTCATCAGCTTATACTTACTGTTATCGAACAGCCCCACCTGTACTGTGGAATGCTGGAATGCCATCTTTTCTTTCTGGGGCCAAACTTGCAGAAGAGTCATGAAGACAATACACTGAACTCCTGAGCTGGGAATGCGGCTCAGCTGGCAGGGTGCTTGCCTAGCATGTATGAAGCCCAGGGTTTAATCCCCAGCACATAAACCACGTATGGCAGTGCACAGATGTGATTCTAGAAATTAGTGAAGTGGAGCCAGGTGTCCAGTAGTACAGACACACAAGTCACTGTCTCAAAAACAAATGCTAAAATATAAAGGGCAGCAGACTCCTGTCCTCTCCCCACCTCCCTGAAATAGGGTGTCATGGAGTGTAGCCCAGCCTAGTTTTGAAAAGGTCTGTAATGAGTGTGCACCACCACAGCCAGTAATGCCATACTGGGATCCTGCCTCTAGGGCTTCATGCATGCTAGGTCCAAATTTTATCCACTGAACTACACCCTCAGTCCCAAGGGCAGGGTTTCGATGCTCACTCAACCATGTGTGTACACCTGTGTGTAAAGACTATTGATGTCATCACAGGTCTAGGCTGGAACTTTAAGACCCCAACTGTCACAGTCAAACCACAACCTAAGGAAGGGGATGTAAGGCTGGAAGTTACAACAGGAGCCTGAATTTGAGTTTCAAAGCTCTAGCTGCCTCTTACCTTGTATCCCAACAGGCCTGACAGCTCCTGGGCTTTGTTCTGTTGTAAGATGTTCCCAGCATTTGTGACAAAAACCACAGGTACCCGCAGCTGCCCCTGGGAGTTTAACAGCTTCCCGAATGCTTCCAGAGCAGCTGGGATCACTCTGTGGCCTCGAACCAGCACTCCATCAATGTCAAATAGTAAGCCAAAGGTGGGGGGGCTCTGTACAGAGGGGAGGAGAAGAGAATTGGCACTGCATGAGAGACAGAGGAAATGAAGGGAAAAGAGCCTCATTTAGAAAGGGTCATCGTCAAGCTGGGCATTGGTGGCGCACGCCTTTAATCCCAGCACTCGGGAGGCAGAGGCAGGCGCATCTCTGTGAGTTTGAGGCCAGCCTGGTCTCCAGAGCGAGTGACAGGATAGGCTCCAAAGCGACACAGAGAAACCCTGTCTCAAAAAAAATAAAAAAAAGAAAAGAAAAGAAAGAAAAGAAAAGAAAGGGTCATTGTCAGAAAGAATAAGAGAGGAAAGCATGCCTGTTTTCTTTCCTTTTCCTGTCCGGCAGTGTTAGGAATCAAACTCTGCACAGGGAAGCTAAGAACTCCACCACTCAGCTACACCAAGGCATGGGATTTCTTTCCTTTCTTTCCTCCTCCTCCTCCTCCTCCTCCTCCTCCTCCTCCTCCTCCTCCTCTTCTCCTCCTCCTCCTCCTTCTTCTTTTGGTTTGTCGAGGCAGGGTTTCTCTGTGTAGCTTTGAAGCTTGTCTTGGAACTCACTCTGGAGACCAGGCTGGTCTTGAACTCACAGAGATCCACCTGCCTCTGCCTCCCGAGTGCTGGATTAAAGGCGAGAGCCACCACTGCCTGGCACCATAGCCATCTTTTTTTTTTTTTTTTTTTTTTTTGGTTTTTCAAGACAGGGTTTCTCTGTGGCTTTGGAGGCTGTCCTGGAACTAGCTCTTGTAGACCAGGCTGGTCTCGAACTCACAGAGCTCCGCCTGCCTCTGCCTCCCAAATGCTGGGATTAAAGGTGTGCGCCACCAACACTGGCCATAGCCATCTTTTAAGAGTTTGTTTTAGAGGCTGGGAATATACCTCAGTGGTAAGTGAACTTGCCTAATTATCAAAACAAATGAACTAACCTAACCTGTCTTCCACTTCTCTTTTGTTGGTGCCAACTAGGTCAAGTCACCCTTAGAATACACATAGTCTATGCATAAAGCTCTATTAGTGGTAATCAATCCAAACCACAATAGGAAGAGGCATGGTGTCACAGGCCTTTAGTCCTAGCACTGGGAGGTTGCGGCCAGCCAGGGATATACAATGAGGCCCATCTAAAGGCGCATACCACCAAAGCCTGGCTGAAACCTGTCTTAATGACTAAAACACCAACACAGATGAACAATGCTCTAGTCCCCCATTTCTTAGTTGACAAGACGAAACCAGCAGCAAGCATAGAAAACATGCCACTAAAACAGCAGCATTACATTTAAAATTCTTAAGTTCTCAGGAAAACGAGAGGGGGGGAGAGAGAGAGAGAGAGAGAGAGAGAGAGAGAGAGAGAGAATGAGAGACAGAGACAGAGACAGAGACAGAGAACCAACCTTGGACCTCATGCATGATAGGCAAGCATCCTACCACTGAGCTATATCCCCAGCCCTGAACATTCTGAGTTTGATAATTACATACAATGTAAGGATCAAATTAAACAGGCAGTTTCTTGAAAAAGAATTCTGAGCAAGTAATGACTGATGCTGACACTACACTAAGTGAACCAAAGAGGAGCAGCAAGCAGACAGGCAAGGGAAGGATAACCGATGCATCTTGTTTGGAACCTGTGGTGGCAGGTGTGGAGAAGTCAGGACCTGACAGACGCTCAGTGGTTAAGAGCACGTGTTGCTCTTCCACAGGATCCAAGTTGGTTCACAGCACCCACAACAGTGGGTGCTTCAGCTCCAGGGGATCCAATCAATGTCTCGGGTCTATGAAGGCACGTGCACTCAGGTACACCTGCAGACACATACATCTACACATACACACACACACACACACACACACACACACACACACTTACTTTGAATGTCTATTCTTTAATCCCAGCACTCGGGAGGCAGAGGCAGGTGGATCTCCATGAGTTTGAGGCCAGCCTGGTCTACAGAGTGAGTGCTAGGACAGCCTCCAAAGCAATACAGAGAAACCCTGTCTCAAACACAAAACAAAAAGCAAAACAAGAAAGTCAAACAAACAAACAAACAAAAAACCAAGAAAATCTATTCTTGGGGAACTAGGAAGAACACTACCACTTAAGGATGGGACACATGAAAGTCAGCCATAAACACCAGAGAAACAGCAGTCAAGGTAAGATGGGAAAACAAGAAGGTATAAATTAAGACTTTCTGTATCAGGTAAACTAGGAAGTAGAGTGACTTAAGTAATGACTCCATTTTCCTTCCACTAAGCAGGTACGAGCTCCCAGGTCTTTGGCTCCTTTACCTAGCTTACAACAGCCTCCTAGGCTTAGCCCATCAGCCAAGTTGGAGGTGGGCAGCAAAACCGGAAAAACAGGAGATAAATCAGTAAGACCATGGCTTCTGACCACCAGAAAACAGCAGCCAGAGACACCTAGCAAGTCTCTCATGCATGCAGGAAATATGCAAACAGCCAAAAGCCTCCAAGGCTGATCCCTCTGCACCTTATCCTAACAGAGTATACTGGGCTCCAAGCCAGACATGTAACAAACACTTTTGTCTATTCTTTCTATCAAGCTGTGAGGAGGTGTCTATCTTCAAATGGGGTATTACCTTGCAAAACTGTACCACAAAGGTGTAAGAATAAAAAAAAAAAAAAAAAGCAGCAGACTAAAGAACGTGACCAACATAACTTGTGTAAGGCCCAGGTTCTTTTCTCAGCTCCTTCCCCTGATCAAAGAACCAATTGCTGAGAGAAATGAACCAAAGGCTTCCTGGCCTGGTTTACAAGTGCTGGACCCACAACTCCACTTCCAATGAGCCAGCAGCAAAGTCAGGGCCCTTAACCCTACTCCTTGGGCAGTTCCTGGAAGCACACAAGGGTTCCGGGCGGGGCTGAGATCTCTGCCTGGACACTCTCACCTCACCTACTGTCAGCTTCTAGCTCATTCTACCCCTAGTAGCAAGGATACTTCTTGTAACCAGCATACTTCATTCATACCCAGTGGCCCTCAGGGTCCCAGCAGCCCTTCCCTCTTGCTCTACATATTCCCAATGGGGTCCTAAACTAGGACTCTTGGTAGAGTGGCCATAAAAGCCCTGACATTTTTATTTTCCCATAGTTCTTTTCTGATTTCACCATCTTACTCTGCTAGGAGAGGATCAGCACATAGGTCTGAACAGATTAGGGGACACGATTTCCCCACACACTTGCCATGAATGACCCTGGCACTGTGCTTAGGACCCTTTAGGTGTTCAGTAACAACCGTTAAGTGACCCCAAGGATGGCTGGGGAGAAATATAGCAAACCTTTACCTTACGATGCTACCCAAAGAAAGAGGTGGTGGCTCTTGGGAAGAAAACCTATCACTTTTAGCAGTTCAATTTCACTTTTATCCCATTGTGAACTCAGGCAACACTGTTCTGGATGCAGGCAACAACACTGGGTAAGTTTAAGCTTAAAATCCATTTGCTTGAAACCAGGCCTGGTGGCACATACCTGACTGAAATCCTAGCACCGAGGAGGCAGAGGCAGGAGGATCACCAAGGATTTGAGGGCAGCCTGATCTACAGAGTGAGTTCAGGTCAGTCAGGGAACATAGGGAGACATCTCACACAAACAACAAATCCATTCACTTATAATTTCTACATAAATTGGAATTTGTTAGGCATGACAATAACATTGTGATTTGGTTCAAAACGTCGTTTTGAGGGGCGTTGGTGGCGCATGCCTTTAATCCCAGCATTCGGGAGGCAGAGGCAGGCGGATCTCTATGAGTTCAAAACCAGCCTGGTCTACAAGAGCTAGTTCCAGGACAGCCTCCAAAGCCACAGAGAAACCCTATCTTGAAAAAACAAAAACAAAAACAAAAACAAAAAAACCACGTCGTTTTTGGATGGAGGTCCGCGCCGAGTTCAGGACTGAAATGATAAGAACTCAGGGATTTAAAGTCTTACAGACACAAAGGGGTAGAGAGATAAGCAGGAGTACCAAAATACAGTGACTGGTTATTTGGAAGATTAAAAAATATGAGACTCTCTTTCCATTTTTGGAAACTCACATAGTTTAAAAGAAAATTAAGGGCCAACAAGATGGCTAAGCTGTTCAAAGAGCTCGCTGTGCAAGTCTCATGACCAGAGTTCCAACCGCAGAACACACTCTGGAAGGCAAGAACACCAAAGTTGTTCTCTAACCTCCGACATGTATGCCCACATATGCATCTCGCACGTAGGCAGTAGTAATAATAATAAAATCAATGGCTCTTTTTGCCTCGAAGGCTGCACAACTGAGCTGGACAGAGTGTACTGGTCACATTCAAAGCAGTTACCTTTTCCGAAATAAGAATCCGCAGGCTCCTCGAACAGGAGGAACAAATTAACTGCTAAGAAACTTTTCTGGCGCGGGGGAAGGAGCTGCGCACCCACCCGAGGCTGATCTGGGGTTGGCATGGGTCGTTCTCCCCGGACACGGACTTTTCCAGCGGGCGGAAGGCGCTCCGGGAAGGACGAAGGGTTCAGCGGCTCCACGGTCTCCGGGAGGGCGTCCCCGAGGCCGGGATGCTCAGTGACCCGCACGGCCCTCCCGCCCGCCAGCCCCGCGCGCTGGGCCGAGCCCGCTCGTCCTCTCACCTCAGCGCGGCCCACGACGTAGCCTCTCCGGAGCCAGCAGCCCGGGAGCCCCGCAGACAGGCGCGCTGGAAGCCTCCACACACCGCGCCCGGCACGGAGAGCAGCCAGCCCGCTGAGCGCAGCCATCGCGCCCGCCGCGCGCACGCGCACACTGCGCGCCGCCTCCCCCCACCCCATCCGAGGCTCCGCGCCCCCTCCCCGCGCCCTGCGAGGCAGCCAATCAGCGGCCGCCGGCGCGGGGGCTTTCGGGGGAGGTAGTCCGAGCCTGCGGTGGCGGGCTCCGGTTCCAGTTCTAGTTTTCCTCGCCCATCCGAGAGCCCGAGGGCGGCGTTCGCTGGTAAATAGAGAGGCTCTGGGTCCCTCGCTTCGCCGGTGGAAGACTTGGGGTCAGCAAGTGGACATGCGCAGCCGACGGGCTGGGAGGACCGACGCCTGACCCGTCTGTGCACCTGCTGACTTCCGGGGGCGCGTGCCTCGGCCCAAGTCCCGGTTCCAGAAACCTTGGTGGAAGAAGGCACCTGAACCTTGAGTTCCGGGCTGGGGAAGAAGAACTTTGTTTTAAGGCCCGCGTCCTCTGAGCCTCATCCACACCAAGAATGTTGATGGCGTGCGAGCTCTTACTCTTTAAAACCCTTCACTCTGTAAACGAGCGTAGCGAGGCAGTCCTACCTTCCTGGGGGCTCAGATCCTGGAATTCCGGCCACAGGTGAATGATCTCCTGGATGCACACACTTGGTAGAGAGGCTGGGATAGGTGTACAAAACAAGGTGAAAAGATCACCGTCCTGAGAAGTCAGGCAGCGGGGAGAATGGGCTCCGGTCAGTGAGCGAGGAAAACTAGAACTGGGTCTGAGCATCCTTGGTACGAGGGGTGGGGGAGCTTGCTGCAGGAAGAAATCTCTCTTCCCACTACGTGGAATGTGTAGGATGGGTTGCTCCCTTCTTTACTCTTTGACCTGTCCCTGGATATATTCATAGGAAAATCGAGTGAGCCTACAGTGTACTTAGCACCAGAGAAGGAGGGGGCTCCGGAAAGGACAAGGACTCCGCTAACTCTCATCGGTTGTATGCGTTGCTTCTCAGCTTTGAAGGCCAAGACCATAAATCAGAGCAACAGCTGTTGATGAGAACTTGGAAGATGGGTTGTCATTAGTCAAACCCACCATAGCACACAGCACATAAACCCAGCCAGGAGACGCAGCTGTCCTGGTTTGGGATGATTTTATCTCTTTTCCTGCTATTCAGCTACTTAGGAACTAACTTAGGTAAGGGTGTGGTGGTGGCTCCTGCTAACCTGCGCTTGAGCGGATGGCGGGAGAATCGCCCCTACTTCAAAACCTTGTAATAACAATAGTAATAATAGGCCGGACATTGGTGGCGCACGCCTTTAATCCCAGATCTCGGGAGGCAGAGGCAGGTAGATCTCTGTGAGTTTGAGGCCAGCCTGGTCTCCAGAGCGAGTGCAGGACAGGCTCCAAAGCTACACAGAGAACCCCTGTCTCGAAAAACAAACAAAAAAGTAATAATAATAATAATAATAATAATAATAATAATAATAATAATAGAAACCGATTTAGCAATTAGGTTTTCGAATGTGTCCACACTTGTTCTAGTGACAGCTCATCTAACCAAGGATACATGTTACCTTTCGCCAGATAGGAGTCTTCAGAGCTCAGTTCTCAACCCCAAACGGGGGTGCAGATGATGATGGGGAGCCTCTGAAACCAACAGTAGATAATCGCATAGAAGCATATTTGAGAGTAAAAGTCAAAAACCCAATGTGAAACACCACAGCTTTAGTTTTGAATGGCTACTTTTGACAGTCTGGACGTTTATTGAATTGTATAGACTTTGGATCTGGTTCATTTCATTGGTTTTTGTTTATGTTTTTGGTAATGATTTTTATAATAAAGTTTAAAAAATCTGGGATCAATACACTAAAGGGGGGCTGGAGAGATGGCTCAGAGGTTAAGAGCACCGACTGGCCAGGCGTTTGTGGCGCAGACCTTTAATCCCAGCACTCGGAAAGCAGAGGCAGGTGGATCTCTGTGAGTTCAAGACCAGAGTGGTCTACAAGAGCTAGTGCCAGGACAGCCTCCAAAGCCACAGAGAAACCCTGTCTCAAAAAACCTAAATAAATAAATAAATGAGCACGGATTGCTCTTTCAAAGGCCCTGAGTTCAATTCCCACAACCATCTGTAGTGGGATCTGGTGGCCTTTTCTGGCCTGCAGGCATTCATGCAGACAGACTGCTATATAAATCTTTTTTTTTTTTTTAATGCACTAAAGGGAAAAAATGATCACTTTAGAACTTGCTTAGGCAGATCAAAAGCTTGCAAAGGCATCATACGGCATGTATGTCTGTTTAAGGGTGTCAGATCCTCTGGAAGTGGAGTTAGAGACAGCTGAGCTGCTGTGTGCGTGCTGGGACTTGAACCTGGGTCCTCTGGAAGAGCAGTCAGTGTTCTTAACAGCAGAGCCATAAATGAAAATAAAATAAAAAAATAAAACAGATAAACACAGTTTCTAAGTGCATGTTAGAACAATGCCTTAATCTTTAATGAATAGTTAAATTTGTAGGTAAGGAAAATTTTTCATCAATGTCTGCAAGCTATTAGCATGCTTTACCTATGTTTATACCTATTAGGTATTTTAGATACGATATGCATGCTACGAAAAAGCATGACATCACTGGACCCGGCAGCAAGCCTCTGAATTCTCCTGCTTTGGATACCTTTAGTAGTCAAAACTTCAGTGAGAGGGTTAACATGTGAGATTTTTGGCTCTCCCTTTGACCTGAGTCCCATCCCTACGACTCACATGGTGGAAGGAAGGAACTGACTTCTGCAAGCTGTCCTCTGACTTCCATACATGTGCCATAGCATGCATACCCTCACACACATGCCACACATGCATTGGCACACTCAGTAAATAAATAAATAAATAAATAAATAAATAAATGTATTTTTTAATTAAAAAGTCTTTTAGCTTTGTGGATTTTCTCTCCTGCCTTATAAGATAATTCTCTGTTCAAGGTTATTAGAAGTGCTGCTATCTTGGCCAGATTCTGCTGAGTTTCATTAAACTCTTACTAGCTTTTTTTTTTCCTCCCAAGATAGGGTTTCTTTGTGTAACAGCCTCGCTGTCCTGAAACTTTGTCCACCAGGCTGGCCTCAAACTCACAGAGATCTGCTTGCCCCTGCGTTCCCAGTGCTGGGTTTCAAGGTGTGTGCTACCATGCTTTGCTTTAATTTTTTTTTTTTTTTTTTTTTTTTTTTTTTTTTTTGGTTTTTCGAGACAGGGTTTCTCTGTGTAGCTTTGGAGCCTGTCCTGGCACTCGCTCTGGAGACCAGGCTGGCCTCGAACTCACAGAGATCTGCCTGCCTCTGCCTCCCGAGTGCTGGGATTAAAGGTGTGCGCTACCAACGCCCGGCTAATCTTTTTTTTTTTTTTTCTTAATGAAGTCTAATTGTGTATCTTTGGACCTTACTATGTAGAAGAGGCTGGCCTTGAACCCATAGAGATCTTCCTGTCTCTGCCTCCCAAGTGCTGATATTAAAAGCAAGAATCACCATGTCTAGCAACTCTCAGACTTAAAAAAATAAGTAAATTCTCAATGAATAGTGCAAGTTCCTTGAGACTCTCAATGTTAAATTTTTTTTAAAGGACTGACTATTATTTTCAAGATTGATTCTCACTATGTAGCTCTGGCTGTCCTTGTAGACCAGGCTGGCCTTGAACTCACAGAGAAATTAATTTTTGTTATGTGTCTGTGTGTCTGTGTGGTGTCTGTATGTGAGTCCAGGCATCTGCAGAAGCCAGAGGCAGCAGACCCCCCTGGAGCTGTGGTTACAGGCCATTATGAGCTACTGGATCACGGTGCTGGGATCTGGGTCCTCCCTAAGATCAGTGTGTGCTCTTAACCACCACGTCAGCCCAAGCTCTCAGACTTTTATAAGAGAAAAAAAAAAATGTGCCAGACAGAACGGCACATATTTTAATCCCATCACTAGAGACAGAAGCAAATAGAGGTTTGTGAGTTTGAGGCTGACCCGTCAAAGCTTCATAGTGAGACCCTTCTAAAAACAAAACATACCCGAGAGCCTTAAAAACAAACAAAAATAAGTCAGGTGGGATAACACACACCTTTCTTTAATCCCGCCACTTGGAAGGCAGAGGCAAGTGCAACTCTGTGAGTTCTAGGTCAGCCTGATCTATAGAGTGAGTTCCAAGACAGCCAAGGCTGCATAGAGAAACCTTGTTTGGGGACAAGAAAGGAGAAAGAGAGAGAGAATCGGGACAGGAGAGATGGCTCCATGGTACCAGCAGCCATATTGGGTGCTTTCCAACTGCCTGTAACTCGAGCTCCAGGTGATCCAACGCCCTTTTGGAAAATGTGTGTTCACACACACACAGACACACACACACAATTATAAATAAACAAAACCCGTTTGCCTAAATCCTTTTGTTGTTTCTTTTTTGTTGTTGTTGTTTTGTTTTTTTGTTTTCTGAGACAGGGTTTCTCTGTGTAGCCTTGACTGTCCTGGAACTCACTCTGTAAACCAGGCTGGCCTCAAACTCACACAGATCGACCTGCCTTTGCCACCCGAGTGCAGGGTTTAAAGGCATATCTTGCAGCAGACAAAACCTTTGTGTTTTATAGCAGTACGTAGACAGGTATGGTAGTTTGAAAATAATCTCATAGGGAGTGGCACTATTAGGAGGTGTGGCTTTCTTGAAGTGGGTATGGTCTGTCACTGTCGGGGCAGGTTTTGAGGTTTCCTATACTCAGAAGATCGTCCAGTGTCTCAGTCGACTTCCTGTTGCCTGCAAGGTGTAGGACTCTCAGCTACTACTCTAGCACCACGTCTGCGTGCACACCACTGCCATGCTCCAGGTCATGACAATAGTGGACTGAACCTCTGAAACTGTAAGTGAGCCACCCAATTAAATGTCTCCTTTATAAGAGTTGCTGTGGTCAAAGGGTGTTTTCACAGGAGAGAAACCCTAAGACAGTAGGTAATCTTAATTTGTTGCATTGTGTCATAAATGTACCTTAACTCTCTTAACATGCTAGAGCATTTTTTAATTGTGTATGTATCTCATGCATGTATGTGGAAATCAGAGAACAAGTTGCAAGAGTCAGCTCTCTCCTTCCTTCTAACTTGCCAGCAAGTGCCCTTACGTGCTGAGCCATCTTTCCAGTCCCTAGGCTGACTCTTTTTACCCTGCCAGTAAAAAACCAATTGGCAAGCTGTGGTGGCTCATGCAAGTAGATCTCTATGAGTTCAAGGCCAGCCTGGTGTGCATAGTGAGTCCCAGGACAGCCAGGACTATGTCAGTCCTCTCCCCAACCCCAACCTTCCCCAAAAGCCCACAGTCTCCAGTGACAGCAATATTCATCATGAATTCATCAAAATCTACCAAATTCAAGAATCAAAAGAGACCATGCTGTAAATATAGACAATAGAGTGTAACTTTATGTCAAAATAAATTACTACAAATGAAGAAAGACCTGGCTTTGAAAAGGATTCAGATTCAGGTTGTGCTATGGGATATTTGTACACTGTGTGAAAATGTATTGCTTAAAAACAGAAAACACAAAACAAGAAATGTTAACACAGATGGAATCTGGAGTAGCTATGGAGCAGTGGCCAGCACTTCTTAGTGTAAAAGCTAGGACTAATTATCTACAGAAAATTGTGGGAAATTATGGAAAATAATAACTGGAACTTGCACCCTAAGACACTGCATGAAGAGCACGTTTCCTGATTAAATGAGTTCTCAAGGTATTTTATAGCATAGTTATCCAGCCCTGGAAAAAATGATAACGCTCGTAGTTTGTCAATAGGAAGTAGATGGCAATAATATAAAATGGCTCCCATTCAAGTCCCATTCCCTTTTTGACTGTTAAATGAAAAAAATAAAATTTGGTCATCCTCACTCAGCCCATGGCACTCTGGCTTCTCACACCCCTGGCCCCTTGTCTCTGCTTGTGCCACAGCATTCTGTTGGGAAGGAATTAACAATGCCACTAAATAATTGTTCCTCTTCTATAGTGCTCTCCCCACCATTTGTTGTCATTTGGTTTTTTGCTTGTTTTTTGTTTTGTTTTGTTTTTTTGGTGACAGCCATTCTGGCAGAAATGAGATGTACTCTCACAGCTGTAGCTGGAGCTTTTCTGTGTCCCGCCTGGTTCCACAGCCACTTATAAAATAATCCCTCAGAGGCTTAATATTAATTATAATTGTTTGGTCAATGGCTCGGGCTTATTACCGGCTAGCTCTTACATTTAAATTAACCCATTTCTATTAGTTTATATTTTAGCACGAAGCTCGTGGCTTGCTTCTCCGGTGGCTGTTGGCGTCTCCTTTGACTCAGTCTTATTATTATTATTTGATTTTGATTTTTTTGAGATAGGGTTTCTCTGTGTAACAGTCCTGGCTGTCCTGAAACTCACTCTGTAGACCAGGCTGACCTCAAACTCACAGAGATCTGCCTGCCTCTGCCTCCCAAGTGCTGGGATTTAAGGCATGCGCCACCAATGCCCCATTTTTTTTTTTTTTTAAGATTTATTTATTATGTATACAGTGTTCTTTCGGCATGTTTGCCTGCAGGCCAGAAGAGGGCACCAGATCTCATTATAGATGGCTGTGAGCCACCATGTGGTTGCTGGGAATTGAACTCAGGTCCTCAGGAAGAGCAGCGTGTGCCCTTAACCTCTGAGCCATCTCTCCAATCCCAAACAGTAGTTTTATTTGAATTCATTTTTTCTTTGTCAATACCGGATAGTCAAGGGTGTTAAACACTTAAAAAATACTTATTGAAACTGTGTATTTCCTCTTTTGAGAATTCTCTGTTGAACCCCTATTCTTCATTAGACTGTTTTCTTTTTTCTTTCTTTCTTTTTTTTGGTTTTTCGAGACAGGGTTTCTCTGTGTAGCTTTGGAGCCTATCCTAGCACTCGCTCTGGAGACCAGGCTGGCCTCGAACTCACAGAGATCTGCCTGCCTCTGCCTCCCGAATGCTGGGATTAAAGGAGTGCGCCACCAACGCCAGGCTAGACTGTTTTCTTGTTATGAGGTTTTTTGTTTTTGTTCTTTTAAAGCTAGTGTGGTGGCATATTAATCCTAGCACTTAAGGGGCAGGGGCAGGCAGATCTCTGAGTTGGAGGAAAGTCTGGCCTACAGAGGACAGGACAGCCAGGGCCACACAGAGAAACTCTATCTCAAAGTTTTTTTAATTAGATCAATTTCTTTTTATGTGTATGAGCGTTTTGCCAACATGTATGTATCTGTACCACCTGCATGCCTGGTGCCCGAGGAGGTCATAATAGGAAACCAGATTTCCTGGAACTGGGGTTACAGATAGTTGTGTGTGGTGTCCGGGCCACGACTAAGCCCGAGTATCGGGAGAAAGCATGGAGATTTAGCTAAACACAGAGAAGTCCGGCCACTTGTGCTATGTGCGTCTTTCCATCTTTATTCGTCTGCCATTTTCCAGGCAGAGAGCAGCCTTATATACACGTACAGCACGGTGGAGAAACCCCAGGTGCAAGAGCTCGTGGAGAACTTGTGAAGACACTCCAGGTGTAAGAGCTCATTTTTTATGACAGTGGGCAAGGCCGGGGCTGTAAACCAGGACTAGAAAACAGGATGTGCTTGTGGTTATGAAGGGACCAGCTCCCCATTTTGGCAGCCATGACAGTAACCTTGCCTTGGTCACTTAGAGGTCCGATGCCTGCCTCGTGACAAGGAACCAATCAGAAGTTAGCTGGTGGTGCTATGCTTTACAACCCTTGGTGTACTTTACAGACAAGCGCACAGCAATGACACACAGAGCATAGCAACCACCCTGGGAGGGCCTATGGGCCATAACAACCAGTTGGCCAATCAACACAGGGCAAGCCCTCCAAGCCTGGAGGCACACCAATCCTGAGCCTGTGCATACCCCTAGACACTCCCCTTATGCTGCCCTATAAGATCTCTCGGGAGCCCCTAGGAGTGGTCTTTTGCTAGCCATCCGACATGGCGGGTGGACAAAAGACCCGAGCTAACATGGGGTTAGCTCGTTAAATAAAGCCTCATGCAGTTTGCAGCAAGCTCTCGAATCCACCTGGTGATTGGGGTGACCATGGTCGTGGCCTGGGACCCCGGATACCTGAGTTTTCCGGGGGTCTAACAGTTATTGGCTGACAAACAACTCACAGAGACCCCATAGGGGCTGGGACCCAACAGTTGTGAGCCACCAGGCGGGTGCTGGGAACCAAACCCAGGTCCTCTGCAGGAGCAGCCAGTACTCTAACCACTGAGCCATCTCTCCAGCCTCCATATTCTAGATATTAACCTTATATCATATTTACAGCTGACAAAGATTTTCTCCCATTCTATAGTGGGTCTCTGCTCTTCAGTAACCATTTCTTTTGCTGTATAGATACTTTTTAAAACTCCCTGTATAGATACTTTTAATTTCCCCCTTGTCAATAATTGGGCTTACTTCCTGACTGACTGGTGTTTTATTCAAAAACTACTTCCTATGCCTAATTAGAAAACGGTACTTCCTGCTCCGTTCTCTAGCATTTTCACAGTTTTGGGCTGAGAAAGAGGAGAGAGTATGTGCGACTTTGCAAGTTTGGAGGTCAGGGGACAACTTGTAGGGGTCAGTTCTCTCCTGCCATGTGAGTCCTGGGGATTGAACTCTGGTCATAGGCTTAGTGCAAGCACCTTTACCAGGTGAGCCATCTAGCCAGGTCTTCTGTGAAGGTCTTCGATCCATTTGGCATTGGTTTTGTGCAAGGTGCATGATAAGGATCTGGTCTCATTCTTCTACAAGCAGACATCCATCTGGGAAGCATCATTTGTCATGGGAGAGTGTCAAATCTACAAGAAATATCTTTGCATTTTGGTCAAAAGTCAGACAGCCACAGCTATATAGGTTTCTGTTGGGCTTCCTTCCTTCCTTCCTTCCTTCCTTCCTTCCTTTCTTTCTTTCTTTCTTTCTTTTTTTGTTTTTTTGTTTTGTTTTGTTTTGTTTTTGCCACCAACACTCGGCTCTATTGGGCTTTCTATTCCATCCCATCTATCTCTATGTCCAATTGTGCCTCTGCTGTGTTGTTTTTGATACTAGGTCTCTATTGTATAATTTGGAACCAGATATGGTGGACCTTGTGGAATATTCTGTTAAACTTTGTGAAGGTGTGTCATTGTGTTTGGTTTAATAAAGAGCTGAATGGCCAGTAGCTAAGCAGAAGGAGGTTAGGTAGGACTTCTGAGGACAGAGGTCTCTGGAGAAGAAGAAAGGCAGAATCACCAGCCAGATTCGGAGGAAAAGGGACAGGCAAAATGGAGTGCATGGAAGAACATAGACTAAAAAATATGGGCTAATTTAAGTTATAAGCTAAGGCTGAGATTTCATAATTGTGTGAGCTGGTGACCCAAAGAAAATCTTGTCCATAGACGGTTCCAAGCCTTACTCCACATACCTCCAGGGTTACTGCTTTCGTTCAGGCTTCTTTCTGCTAACTGAGGTTTTGTGTACACCCAAGTAAACTTGGAGAATATCTTCTCCATGTCTATGAAGAATTGTGTTGATATTTTGGTTGGTAGTGCATTGAATCTGTAGATGTGTTTTTTTAATAAGATGGCCGTTTTCTCACTATTGATTCTTCTAACCCAGGAGCACAACAACTCTTCCCTCTTTGTCCATGTTCAGTTTCTCTTTTGACTGTTTTAAAGTTTCCCTCCAGGCATTGGTGGCACACACCTTTAATCCCAGCACTGGGGAGGCAGAGGCAGGCAGATCTCTGTGAGTTCGAGGCCAGCCTGGTCTCCAGAGCGAGTGCCAGGATAGGCTTCAAAGCTACACAGAGAAACCTTGTCTCGAAAAAAAAAAAAAAAAGAAAGAAAGAAAGAAAAAGAAAAGAAAAGCCAAAAACAAAAACCAACAAAAAAAAGTTTCCCTCATAGAAGACATTTAGTTCCTTACTTAGGTTTACTCCAATTAATTTTTTAGGTAATTTAAGTTTTATACTTATGTATTTATTTGGAGTAGAAGGACACACACGTGGTGTATAGGTCAGAGGACAACTTGCCTAAGTTGGTCCTGCCTGTCCACTATGTTGGTTTTGGGGACCAAATTCAGATCTTCAGGCTAAGTGACAAGAGCTATCTTTCTGAGTCTTGAAGCAATTTTAAGTGGGTTTGATTGCTTGGTTTCCTCCTCCCCGTGTTTGTTATGGATATACAGGGAAGCTACTGACTTTTACGTTAGTTTTAATTTTATGTCCTTCTGCTTTACTGACAGTGTTTATCAGCAGTTCTTAAAGAGTTCTTATGGAGTCTTTACAGTCTTATGTATGGAATAAGAATCTGAAAATAACAATTCTTTGAAATATTCCTTTATTGGCAGCAGTCCTGTGGTCCCGCTCTTATCCACACGGGGGCAGCAGCAGCCCGCCTTCCGCTAGCCACAGGTGACCGGAGCAGGCTCCCTCCGCCGAGGTCTTTCCTGCGGTGCTCAGATCTCTCTAGTCGCCATTTGCTGTCCACATGCTCAGTCGGGCCATTTCCGCCAAGGGCCACAGCTGTCTGCAAGCCGGGATCGGTGGGAGGGGGCTGGACTGGCGGAGGTTTCTGGAGCTGCACTCTGCAGGGGACCTGGACAAAGGGAAGACTCGGGCTGAGAGGGCCTGGGCTTCAAGGGACTTTCTTCCATAGTGAGGGAGGGAACAGGAAATCGAGGAAGCTTCCGGGCTTGGACATGGTCAAAGGAGAGCCAGAGGTCAGAGTAGGGGTCAGCTGTCCCTCGAGAAAAATAGCCGCTCCTATTAGGACTGAAGGTTTTGGCTTCATGAGCAAGGCCTTGCCAAAGAGCAGGTTAGGGCTCAGGCAGTGTGAGCCAGAGATCTATCCTGCCCCCACCCAGTTTATGGAGACACCCCAGTTACTTGTCACCCAGTCTCTGGAGCCATCAAAACACAAAGGTTGGATAGAAGGATCTTTCTGGACTTTGACAGCTCTGGTTCTAAGATTTGGATATGCTCCCAGCACAGGCCACTCCCTAGACAAGGAGGAGGAGGGGGAGGCGAAGGGGAGGAGGAGGAAGAGGGGGAGGAGGAGATTGACTGTACAAGATGAAAAGCCTGGAGGCTCTGGGCTAGCCTGACCTCTATGAGCCAGTGTTGACTGACCTGGGTGTTTCTCAAGGCAAAGGCAACCTCAAATCACCCTTTCACCTCATTCCAGACAGCTCAGAACCTTCCAGCTGCCAAACATTTTATTTTCGCCTTTCCCACACACAGAAGGACAGAGGAGGGTAGGGTATTTTTAGGATGGCTGCTATTTTAAGCAAGGTAATACCTGTGAAAATAATACTTATGGGCTGGGGTGTGACTCAGTGGTACAGCACTTTTCTAAGAGGCAGGGAGTCCTGCAATCAGACCCCTACATCAAACCAAAGCTGGTCCTGGGAGATGGAATCTGTCCACTTGACACAAGCTGAAATCATCTGTGAGGAGGGAACCTCTAGTAAGAAAATGCTCAATAAGATCTGGCTGTAGGGAATTGTTTTAACTAGTGAAGGGGGAGGGCCCAGCCCATTGTGGGTCGGTGGTGCCATCCCTGGGCTGGTGGTCCCGGGGTTCTATGAGAAAGCAGGCTCCACAAGCCAGAGGGAACAAACCAGTAAGCAGCACTCCTCCATGGCCTCTGCATCAGCTCCTGCTTCCTGCCCTGTTTGAGTTTCTGCTCTGATTTTCTTCAGATGTGGAAGTGTGAGCCAAATAAACCCTTTCCTCCTCCACTTGCTTTTGGTCATGGTGTTTTATTACAGCAATAGTAACCCTTAGAATTAATTTAGAATCCAAACTGTGTGTTATGGGGTACTTAAGCTGATAAACCCATTACCTCAGTTCTCTCTGGTCCAAAGAAATTACAAACAACTCAGTAAAGAAAATAATCGCTTTTGTTTGTTGATTGATTGGTTGGTTTTTGGTTTTGGTTTTTGAGACATAGTTTCAAAATGTTGCTTTTATTGGTTGATGAATAAAGCTGTTTCGGCCGGTGGCTTAGCAAAGTAAAGCCAGATGGGAAATCTGAACAGAGATAGAGAGAAGGCAGAGTCAAGAGATGCCATGTAGCCAACAGAGAGGCAAGATGCCAGGGTATCACTGGTAAGACACAGCCACATGGTGATACACAGATTGGTAGAAAGGGGCTAATTTATAAGAGAGAGAGCTAGCCATAATAAGCCTAAACATTTATAAATATATATATTAAGTCTCTGAATGTTTATCTTATAAGTGGCTGTGAAGAACCAAGTGGGTGGACCTGGTGGGCAGAGAGAAACTGGTCAAGTGGGCCCTGGGCTAGACAGAGAAAACTCTCCATCTACAGAACAGGACTATAATTTCCTCCCATCTAATCCACAAATCAAAGACTAGAACAAAAATTAACTGAGGTTAGCAGATTTTTTTTTTTTCTTGGAATGGAATTGAACTAGGCCCTGAATAAACTGACATAATGGCTTCAAGGTATGGTTACAGGGAAGGTTTTTATTGTAGATTTGAGCGAACTACAGCCAGAGGCATCTGGAGGAGTCCAGAGAAGAGAGAAAAGTAGTGAACTGAACATGGCCAGCAGACTAGACTTGACCCTGGGGAGCATGAGGGAAGGAAGTGAGAAAATAAGAGAGAGACATGACCAAGACAAAGTGGCAAAGTAAAGGGACTAAGGGGGCGCTTAGGCAGAATAGCACTAGGGTTACAAGGGAATAAGAAGCTGGGGGAGGGCGCCCATGAGCTGGAAGAGTTGAGGGGAGGGGGCCGTGAGAAGAGCGGAGAAGAGCCAGGATGCAAGCAAGGACTCTGTAGCAGGAACTTATGGTACTGAGGGAGCCTGGAGGCAAGCATACATGTTGGTACACTAATAAACATCATAGCCATTTGCCCTGAGTTTCTCTTGGGCCTGGCAGGCCCCAAGTTTGCCTTCATTGCCTCTGTCCTCTATTCTAGACATAAGGAATTTTGTAGTGGTGTTTGTTTGTTTTGAAACAGGGTCTCACTGTGTAACCCTCACTAGCCTGGAACTCATTACACAGACCAGGCCATGGTCTCAAACTACAAGTATCTTCCCACCTCTGCCTCCAGAGTGCTGGGATTAAAGACTTGTGCTGGCAGGGTGGTGGTGGCCCATGCTGCCTTTCATCCCAGCACTCAAGAGGCAGAAGCAGATGGATTTCTGAGTTCAAGTCGGCATGGTTACAGAATGAGTTCCAAGAAAGCCAAAACTACACAGTGAAACCCTATCTTAAAAAGCAAAACAAGACAAAAGACATGTGCCACCATACCCGGTTAATTAACAACTTACCCCCCCCCCCCAAAAAAAAAATCCCATTTTGGAAGAGGAGACTCCCAGGGGGTTTTGAAATGTAATCCTAATCCACTCTGAGTTTGGCAGAGTTCTTCGTCCCTAGGTCTATGGTGATATTTTGTTTATGACCTAACAAATAAAGCTTGCCTGAAGATCAGAGAAGCAAAGCAGCCAGCCACTAGAGAGCTCTCACCTCTACCAATGCTCAGACCAAACGGACATAGGTCCATCCTGGTGAGGAGCATAAACTCCTTGTCTCTCCTTTGGATGTTCTCATTCCTGCATGCTGGTTAAGCACACTACCTTTGTGGCTGATAGAAGGGCTACTCTGACAGCAAATAGGGACACAAGTGTCTCCTTAGATTATCACCTTCCCTGACATGGCTTCTGCGTGAGCTTGTGATTGCAAGTGGTTGAGGTAGGTGACAAACTCCTGTGATTCTGAGCTTTAAAAGTTAAATGGGGGTGGGGGGTGAGGTGGAGAGATGGCTCAGGGGTTAAGAGCACTGACTGCTGCTCTTCCAGAGGTCCTGAGTTCAATTCTCCACAACCACATGGTGGCTCACAACCATCTGTAATGTGATCTGGTGCCCTCTTCTGGCACGAACTGTATACATGATAAATAAATAAATAAATAAATAAATAAATAAATCTTAAAAAAAAAAAAAAAAAGTTAAATGGGGCCAGGCACAATGGCAAACATCTTTAATGCCAGCACTTAGAAGGCAGAGGCAGGTGGAGCTCTGTGAGTTCAAGGCCAGCCTGGTCTACAGAGTGAGTTCTAAGACAGTTAGTGCTATACAGTGAGACCTTTCTCAAAAGAATAAAATGGTTTTTTGTTATTGTTGTTGTTGTTGTTGTTGTTGTTGTTGTTGTTGTTTTTGTGTGTGTGTGTTAAACAGGTTGTGGTGGTTTGAAAGAAAATGGCCCCCAAAGGCCCTATTAGGAGGTGTGACTTTGTTGGAGTGGAAAACTGGGAAGGGTGAAGAGTTTCTGCAGTAACAAGACCGCAGGTTTGAGTTTTTCTGGGGCTGTGGCTACAGCTGCGGCTGCCACTGCAGACACAGTCAGGCTGCAAGTCAGAGCTGAGCTGCAGAGGCAAAGGGCAGGACTAAGAACAGATGAACAAGAGTGGATGGATAGATAGCAGGTCCAGATGAATAGACAGACAGACAGACAGACAGGGGGATGGCAGTTCAAGTAGTCTGCATCAACAGTGGACACCAAGCTTAGTTGAATCCCCTGGGAAGTCTGTTCTTGGCCTAGCAGTCCCTTGACAGATACAGGAGTGGCAATAACGGTAAGTCTTCCGACTATTGCCATCACTTGTAGGTGTCCTTTGTATGGGCTCCTGTTGAGAGAATCACACCCTTTCTTCAGTCTAGTATGTTGAATGAGTTCAAATTTATTATTATTTTATTATTTTTATTATATGTTCATGGGGAGGTCGGAGGATAACTCTGTGTAGTTCTTTCCTTTCAACTTTATGTGGGTAACGAACATCGAATTTGGGTCACTAAGTTTGTGTGGCAAGTGCCTTGACCCACTGAGCCATCTTGCCAGCTTTCTTGATGTGATTTTAAGACCCCCATGTGCTCCTATAGTCCTTCTGTCTGAACCAGTGTTTTTAGCTGCTGCTGCTGCTGCTTCCTCTCCCTCCTCCTCCTCTTCTTCTTTTTCCTCTTCTTCTTCTTTTATTTGATTTTTGAGACAGGGTTTCTCTGTTTAACAGTCCTGGCTATCTTCTGTCTTGAAACTCACTATATAGGCCAGGCTGGCCTTGAACTCAGAGATCCATCTGCCTCTACCTCTGAGTGCTGGGATTAAAGGTGTGTGCCACCACCACCTGGCATTTTTTTGTATTCTTTTTAATTTTTTTTATTTAATTTTTTTCATTTGAGACCAGATTGTATACATAGAGAATTCCAAGATATCAGGGATACATAGAGAGGACCTGACTCAACAAACAAACAAAAACAACCATTGTTAATACAATACAATATATTTTTATTATATTTTCCTCTCCTCCAACTCTCTTATACCCTCCCCACTTCTCTGCTCACTCACTTCATATTCTTTCTCTCTCTCTTTTTCACTCTTGAAACAAGAAACAAAAACAAATCTCAAACCAAAACAAAATGAAACAAAAATCCCACAAAAAACAAAAAACCCAAAACATGGAGTTTGTTTAGACAACTATTCCTGGGCATGGGGATGCCTGGAGTGGTTGATAGGACCAGTTACACTCTGTTGTAGAAAATGGATTTTCCATTTTCCAGCAGATGTCAGCTGCAGATAGCTTCCTTAGAAAGAAGAAGGGAGGGATGGAGGGAGAGAAGGAAGGAGGGAGAGAGGGAGGGAGGAGAAAGAAAAGAGGGAGGAGGGTCTATTTTACTCAGGCTTCCAAAGAGTGTCTCATTCCCAGCAACCTCTCAGTTCCACTGGACAGCACCACATTTTCCCACAGCAAATAATACAAGTGTTACATCCCTGCTGGTGAGCTGGCTCAGTGAATAAAATCACTTACTGAGCAAACATGATGATCTGAGTTCAGTCTCAGATCCCACAGTGAGAGGAGAGAACAAAACAGTTGTCCTCTGCCTTCTACACATTTGATATCACATACATGCTCACACACACACACACACACACACCCCACACACATGCTCACACACACACACACGCTCACACACACCCATATGCACACATATACACACTTCACATACACACACACATGCTCACACACACACACGTACACACATCACACACACACACACACACACACACACACACACACACACACACATGCTCACACACACCCATATGCACACATATACACACATCACACACACACCAATAATAATGTTTCAGCTTGTCTTTGCTGGGTTCTTGTCTCCTACTCATAAAAAATGGTGAGTGTGGGCAGCAAAGTGTGAGTGAAGTGACAATTTATTGAGAGAAAATGAAAGCTTTGGGCTGAGGAGGAGAGGCTGAGATGGGCCCTAAGTGGGTTGCTGAGTTCAGGAGTCATTGTAGACTTAGTCATTGTGGGCTCTGATTGGCTGGAGAGGGTATGCAAAGCAGGTTAAAAAAAAAAAAAAAAAAAGCAGACAGGCTGCCTAACTCAGGAGTCCCCCTAGGAGACTGCCTGCCAAACTCGGTAGGGCTCTCAAATTAGAGCTACAACTCTGTCCTCCATCCCTCCAAACCCCTCCCCTTCCCCCCATGTGGCATCAGAAGTGGGGCCTGGAACAAGAAGGGCAGGCAGGGCAAAACCCAGTGAAGTTTAAACTGTGCATGGTGGTGAGGTCTCCAAACCAGCTGTCCTCCTGCCTCAGCCTCCTGAGTGCCAGGATTAGAACACACACCACCACATCCAGCTTTCTTTCTTTGTAGGGGGGAGGTGTTTTGAGATAGGGTTTTTCTGTGGCTTTGGAGACTGTCCTGGAACTAGCTCTTTTAGACCAGGCTGGTCTCGAACTCACAGAGATCCGCCTGCCTCTGCCTCCTGAGTGCTGGGGTTAAAGGCGTGTCCCACCAATGCCTAACCCAGCTTTCTTTTTGTCTTAACCTTCTTCAGTGACCCACCATTTATTGGATTTTACAGAAAAGAAAACACAATTACTGACATACTCGGTAGTTAAGAATAGCTAAGAATGACTCAGTGGTTAAGAGCACTTTCTGCTCTTCCTGAAGACCTGAGTTCAATTCTCAGCACGCACATGGTGGCTCATGGCCATCTGTAACTCCAGTTCCAGGGGATCCAGTGTCGTCTTCTGGCCTCTGAGGGCACCAGGCACATGGTGCAGACATACATGCAGGCAAAATACCCACACACATAAAAACACTACAACAATAATTGCTAAAGGGATGACTTGTGCTTCTTGAGACTGAGTTTCCCTATGTAGCATAACCCAGGTTGGTCTTGAACCTGTAATAAAAGCTGATCTTGAACTCTTGATCCTCTTGATTTATGCTGGGATTATAGGCTTGTACCACCACCACCCCCAACCCCCAGCTAAGTTGGTGACCATGCTTGCAGCATGGGACTAGTAATACAAAACATCACTCGCTTCAGTAAAAAGCCAGGTGAGAGCTTTTTCAAGGAAAAGCCTGGCCAGAATCCGAGAAAAGCAGGGGTGGGTGGTGGTGATGGGTGGTGTTTGGTTAGGTGGAAAAATAGGTTGAGATGGGGGTAGGGCTGACAGCCAGGCACCTATAAATCCAGCACTGAGGCAGGAGGACCGTCACAAGTTCGAGGCCAGCCTGGTCTACTACATAGCAAATTCCAGGCTAGCCAGAGCTACATAATGAGACCCTGTCTCAAAAAAATACCCCCACTTCAAAAAACAAAACAAAGTGTTGGCATCCGAGAAAATATCTGAGAGTGGTCACCATGGAATCTCTGGCTCCATAGTGCACATCTCTCACAAGACCTCCTGTCAAGAAGGGCCAGCAGGTCCATTGCTGCTGGAAATCCTCCAGGGTCTTAATTATAAGAACTCTATAGGATGCAATCTGCATCTCAGACTCTGGCAGTGGGGGCAGGGCTGGAGCCCAGGAGATAAGGCCTTCCTAGCAACAGTTGCTAGAGGCCTTTGCTGTGGAATAGTAAGAACACAATAGGAGGCCCAGCACCAGAACAGTCCATCATCAACATCATCCCCAGGCCCTGGAGTAGCCCAGGACCACGAAGGGGGAGGTGTTGGGCTCAGGGAAAAAAAAAAATTCCACTGCAGCCAGTTGTGGTTGTTAATGTGTTGAAAGGCCTTGCTCAGGCTAATAGGGGGCATGAAAACCTGGACTCTGTAGAGAGAGGTCTTTGTTTGTGGGTCAGGTCAGAGCAAATGGCTGAATCCCAGCCCCTTTGACTTCAACTGAAGCTAGAATCCAGCAACTCTCCACCTTCAGGAAAGGCTTTTGGGAACTGCTGGAGTGGACATAGAGAGGACAAGAGCCAGACACACACCCAAGTATTAAAACCTGAAACCCAGGATGGAGAAATGTCCCGTGCAGGGCAAAGTAGACCAGGAAACCCGGCTGCCTGCATTTCTCCCAGTGCACTTTCCCATAACTTCTCTACCATGCTCAGAAGGAAAGCCACTGGCCTCAACCTCCCAAGACCCACATCCATCTTCCCTCCCTCCCTCCCTCCCTCCCTCCTCCCTCCTCCTCCCTCCCTCCCTCCCTCCCTCCTTCCCTCCCTCCCTCCCTCCCTCTGCTTCCTTCAGGTTCTGGGAGAGCCAGAAGTTGTTGCTCCAACTCAGGACACCAAGAAAGCTGTTGGCTGCCTTGTGACTGGTGATGCTTGTGACTCCTATGTTAGGGAGGCTGAGAAGGTCTAAGGCCAGTCTCGGCTGCCTAATGAGAAAAACAAAACAAGAGCCTTTCATCTGAGCACTCGAGGAAGAGGCAGAGGCAGCTGGATCTCTGGGAGTTGAAGACCAGCTTTGTCTACAAGTTCTAGGACACCCAAGGGCCACATAGAGACCATGCCTCAAAAATCCAAAGAACAAAAGGAGAGCCGGAGAGAAGCTGTCTGAGTTGCCCAAAGTGGCCAGCAGCCACCTCCATTTGAGGCGAGCCCACTTCAGCCAAGAGAATGTTGATTTCCCTTCAGAAGTGGAGGGAAGCCAGCCCTCTCAGAGTGTCTTTGAAATGTGTGGGGCTCCCGTGGAGAGAAGCATGAGATTTGGAAACCCCACCTCTAATGTGAACACCTGTGACCCTGTGACTTTGATGGTGCTCTTTTCTTAGATGAGAAACTTACCTTTCTATCAAAGATAATTAGCCCAACAAGGACCTTTCCCCCTTCTTCCTGTTGTGATTAGCTGATTGCTTCAGATTGTGTAGCTAAGCTCCCACCAATGGGAGGAAATGAAATGACCACCTCTATCAAGGATAAAGATGGCTGCCATTTGCCATTTTGATATAAGTGTTTGCTAGCTCTGTCTGGGTTCTGGTGCACCTTTTTTTTTTTTTTTTTCAAAATTGCCTTGCAGAACTATTTTCATTTTGTTTGTGTGTTCCTTTGGAGAACATCAAGATTATTCATTTCAAACAATTTGGGTATTCTATGGGATTTCAAATCTACCTTAGCAAGTGTTCAGATCTCCTTGGGTGAAGGACACTTCGTTGGATCTCAGGATAGAGAGTCTTTGTCAACATGGGGAGATCCCAAAACAATACTATGGTAATTCTTGTGCACAAAACCAAGGTAGGAAACACAGAGACCTCTTGTTTGGTTGGGACATCTGGAACCTGAATAAAAAAATAAATGAGACATACTGTTGACATGAAACAGATACAGAGTCCTGATCCATAGCTCCACAACATCCTTGGTGACTTGCTTGCTAAAAAACACCCAACAGAGCCCGGCGTTGGTGGCACCCACCTTTAATCCCTTCACTCCAGAGGCAGGATCTCTGTGAGTTCAAGGCCAACCTGAGAGAGTGCCAAGATAGGCTCCAAAGCTACACAGAGAAACCTTGTCTTGAAAAACCAAAAAAAAAAAAAAAGCACCCAACATGGGACATTGGTTAGAGATATACAGAGCACCCTGTAATCCAGGGGCTGGGGAGTCTAGCCTAACGAGTGAGCTTCAGGTCAATGAGCCTGTCTCCAAGGAGTTAGATGCTGTTCTCTGACCTCTACATGCATTTTTAAAAAAATGAGGCTTGGTATAATGTCACATGCCTTTAATCCCAGCATCAAGGAGACAGAGGCAAGCAGATCTCCGTGAGTTTGAGACCAGCCTGGCCTACAAATGGAGATCCAGGACAGCGACCATTCTTTCTCAAAACACAAATGAATAAATAATAAAAATGCACTATTTTCTGCCTATTAGTGCAGTTTTTCTGGGCTACTTTGGAGCTAGTTTGGGGGACTTCAGCACATAACCAATGACACCATCATAAATGCGACACTCAACTTTGACACTCCTCCCACTAAGAAAATCCCCTCTAAGAGTCAATAGGCTTGCACCCTTCTTCCAGCCTCCTCCATGCTGGGGTTATTTTCACCTGGCTCATGCCCTGCTGGGGATGGAACCCAGGGCTTCATGTGTCCCAGACAGGCACTCTCCTCACTGAGCTACATCCCCAGCCCTATTCTCACAGCTTTTTAAAAATTATTTGTCACATTTATTATGACAAATGCATACTATTTGTCAGCTAATACGTACATCAAATTCGCCGAAGGAATTTAGTTCTAATTTGCAAAAGACCATATATACAACTAGTGTGAGACGTTGAGAGACGCCGTAAGGCAGAAGTTGAATAGTTGCAGTGCATATCTAAACTATTGTTGTTTGCTCTTTCAATAAAGCTGGACTGCAAGCTCCTAGTGATCCTCCTGTCTCTGCCTCCCATATCACCATAGGAGTGTAGGATTGTAGATATGCAACACCACATCTGGGCTTATGTGACTTTGATTTGAACTCAGGTCCTCATGGTTGCATGGTGAACGTCTTACACACTGAACCACCTCCTCAGCCCCAGAAAGTAAGTATGACATTTCTGTATAGCAATTTCCTCCATGAAGCATTCCATCCTAGAGGAATGTTCATTAAAACTCATAAAATAACTGAAATAGCAGGTTCAGGAATCACACAACTCATAAGCAGAAATTACAAAATTCACAAGGTCCTTCCGAAAGGTTATATGAACAATAACAAATACTGAGGAGAGACTCCAGCCAGTTGAGCAACAGGCTATGCCCACAGCTCTGGTCCAGGCTTTCATGGATTACTGACCACACTCCAAGGACCAAGCTCAGATCCCCAGGCCTGTACCCACTGACCCACCTCACCAGCCTGATGAATTTTGTTTCTTTGTTTGTTTATTCATTTTTAAACAAGATCCTATTCTGCTGGCCTGAAACTCACTGTAGTGCAATCTGGCCTTGAACTGATGGGTAACCTTCCTGTCTCAGCCTCCTGAGGGCTGGGATAACCCAATGTCAGGCATGATTTTACATTGTTTCATAAATTCTTTCTCAACTATTACTTTATTTATTTGTAGGTGTGTGTATGCAAGTTCATATGTATGAGTTTAGGTGTGGCATGGCACACAGTTGGAGGTCTGAAGACAATCTAGGGTGTTGGGTGTAGGGGTGCCATGGCACGAAGGTGGAAGTCAGGAGACAACTTAACAGAGACTCCTGTTCACTGCTGCATATGCCAAACTAGCTGACCCAAAGATTCTTTTTCCACAGCCCATCTCATTTTAGGAGCCTTGGGATTGCAGGCATGCACTGCCATGTGGATTCTGGGATCTACATTCAGGTCTTCATGCATATGTGACGAGTTCTTTATGCCCTGAGCCCCTAACCCTCTGGACTATTTCTTCATGACCAGTAACTACTACACAAAACAAGGTGAGGTGTTTTAGAAGCAGAAGATATACCAAATTATATATAAAGTAAAATAAAATAACAGTTTAAATCCACAAGGAAGAAGTTATAAGATGTTTATATCCACAAAGTGAGAGACAGGTATGAGGGCCTGGATGAGAATGTCCCCACAGGCTCTGGCATTTGAATACTTGGTCCCCAGTTGGTAGCATTGTTTGGAAAGGCCTAGGAAGTGTGGCCTTGTTGGAGGAAGTGGGTCACCAGAGGTGAGCTTTAGGAGTTAAAGCCCATACCCTTTGAGTTCCTGCTCTCTGTTTCCTGCTTGCTATTCAAGATAGGCGTTCTTAGATTGCTTTTCCAGTCCTCATGCCTGCTGATTCTGCTCAGCCGTGAGGAACTGTAACCCTCCAAAACCATGAGCCCAAACAAACTCTTCTATAATTTGCTAATAAAATTGTCCCCAACCTTCCTTCTGGAAAAAGAAAAAATCAAAGAACTGTTAAATAGGAACAAATATAGAACAGACTAAAAGTCCATCCTAAGCAGGGAGTTGGTGGCACACACTTTTAATCCCAGCCGTGAGGAAGCAGAGGCAGGTGGATCTCTGAGTTCGAGCCCAGCCTGGTCTCCAGAGTGAGTGCCAGGATAGGCTCCAAAGCTACACAGAGAAACCCTGTGTTATTTATTTATAAATAAATAATAAAAATCCATCCTAATGAGGAGAGAAATAATAAAGAAATGATTGTATACATTACTACTACTGACCTTTGGCAGGTGTTTTCTAGTAGCTATAGCAATAAGGAATAAAGGAGGGGAATCAGCAAATATATTCATCTGCACAGACCAACTTTTCCCTGGACCAAACCCCACAGGGGACGTTGATCAAGTGAGATGTCATGGAAGAGACTTCGCCATCTAACTGAACAACTGTGAAAACAGAACTGTATTGACATGGCTGTCCATGAAGTCTGAGAGACACATTGCTGAAACACAATCTTCTGAAGGTCCACTGGTGCTATTTACTTGGTTTTGATGTGGAGAGATCAAGGACTTCTGTTAGGATGAAACTCTTGCTCCAGCAACAAATCCTGCCTTTCTCTGGGTCTGTAGCATAGGCCTGGCAATGGCCACACAGCTGGCATCATGCTCTCTGCTGACGTTTGGGCTGTCACTCTCACAGAAATGGATTCCTTCTGACTTCCCTCCCCTTTGTAATCCACCCTCTGGATTCTACATGATGGTAAGACTAGAGCCCAGAGAACAGACAGGGAATCTGCTATGCCAGTTGGTGCTTTGACCAGCAAGTCAAACTTCCTGGAAATGACGAGTAAAACCGACTTTCCCCTGCTGGTGTTTTGGGCCCATGTATCACCATAGCACTCGGGTATAGACAGAGTTTTCTTCTGGGCCACACACACGGAGACTTGTTATGAGTTATGAAAGCTCCGGTTTCTATTCATCTATGAGCTGCCACATGGCTCATGGCTTGTTACGTCATCTCCTACATGTCATGCTTCCTCTGCATCTGGCTGGTGACTTCGCCTTCTTCCCAGCATCCTCTGTGCCTGGAAGTCCTGTCTAACTATTGGCCATTCAGCTTTTTACGAAAAAAATCACAGTGACAAAGCTTCTTCACACAGTATAAAGGAATATTCCACAACACTCAAGCAAAAACACCTGGACTCAGCCAGCCAGCTAAAAACATCTAGCATGGCTGTGGTCTTAGTACTCAGAGCACATTTGCTGAGATGAACTCAATGAGTTCCCTTTGCCCTTTGCCATTTGCCCTTTGCCCTTGATGCTGGGACTGTGGGTCTGGTTTTGCTCTCAGAAATATATGCTTTGCAAGGGGCCCAGGTCTTGGAGTAACTGGTGCTTTCTGACAGGGCCAGCACCATTTATGACCTGAGGGGTCCTTGAAAAAACTAGTTCTCTGCACAGGCTGGGCAGAGGTCTGCACTCTGGCTTCTCAGTTGTGTTCCATCCTTCTCTCAAGAATAGCATCTGGAGCAGGCAGTAGTGGCGCACGCCTTTAATCCCAGAACTCGGGAGACAGAGGCAGGCAGATCTCTGAGTTAGAGGACAGTCAGGGCTCACAGAGAAATCCTGTCTCAAAGACATAGATAAATAGATAGATAGATAGACAGATAGATAAAGAGCATCTAGCCAGAACTTCGCTTTCTGGCTCTCCCTTCTGCCAAAATAAATCGTGTCCTTCCCTAAATTATTTTCGGTCACAGTGTTTATCATAGCAACAGAAAGCAAGCTAAGGCATAACCGTATCTGCTTTATCATCTCCCTCAGGAGACCAACCAACTTCCTCTCAAAGCTCTGCCCTGATCAAGAGCCATCAGATGGAGACATTGGGTGGTGACAATTAGCTCATTTTATTCTACCCCCACCACCACCACCACCACCATAGAATCCCAACAGGCTGCTCCATGACACTCCTACTCAGTCCAGGCTTTAGGTATGGCCCAGTGGGGCCACTGTCCAGGAACATACAGTTTAAACTGCTTGATAAATGCAAAAATAATCACAGGTGTCTTGATTATAGAGACAATAGGAAGTATGGACCCAGGTACACAGTACAATCAAACTAGAGCATGGGGCATGGAAAAGACAGAATTATCTTTACTTACAGTACTCTAGGACTTGGTGTGTGAGTCTCAACAGTGGGTTGCTCTAGGTCTAAAGAAGACTAGAAATAGAAAAAAGTGCTAGAAAAAGTGTGTCCTTTGTAAGAAAATTTAAATATTGAACACAAGTGTGATGTAGGTGGGGCCAATTGAAAGCTTTCCTGTAGCATTGAAAGGGAACACTGAGGCAGATTGTCCTTTTGGGAAAGAGATTATGGGTTATTAATGCTGTAGACAGACAGACAGACAGACAGACAGACAGACAGACAGACAACAGAATAACAAGGGCTCTGAAGACAGTTCAGATTCAGGTGGCAGAGGGGGAAGGCCTTTCAGACCCTGAGGTAGATGAGGGTCCCGTAGTACATGCTTGTAATCAGGTTGTCTCCAACTCTCAGGCAGCACTGGGGGTGTCTTGCATTCCAGGGAGGAATGTACAGAACTCGGGCAGGGAAAGACTAGTTTAATTAATGTGCATCCATCATGTGGGGTGTGTTCCCATAACCCCCAACAATTTGGAGTCTGTTAGCCTGGGGCCTGTATGCAGAATCAGCCATGAGGGTGGAGAGAGACACAGCTGCAGATGGGTGTGGCCCTGTCTGGCCTGACTTCAAACTCCAATAAGGAATGAAGAAAATGGGGGGTCTGCATAGTAAGAATGGGGAGAGGCCTCAGGGGCAGGGGGGAGGGGAGGATGGGGCATTGCTTTAAGGGATCATTCTTGGTGGCACAGCAGCGGCAGAGGGGAGGAAAGTATGAAGGGTAGTTGTCACTGGAGTTGGCTACTGTGGGAAGATAGTGTGTCAATCTGATCTTTTTGTCATGAGTCCCAGCTGCAATGCAACAATGACCTTAAAATTTCATGGAGCTAACCGGGCAGTGGTGGTGCAGGCCCTTAGTCCCAGCACTCAGGAGGGAGAGACAGAACCATCTCTTTGAGTTCAAGGTCAGCCTGGTCTACAAAGCAAGTTCCAGTACACCCAGGGCTACACAGAGAAACTCAGTCTTGTCATGGAGCAAGCCAGCGTGGAGGCACATACCCTTTGGTTCCAGCACTCCAGAAGTAGGTATATCTCTCTATGAGTTCAAGTCCAGTCTGGGTACATAGTAAGTTCCAGGACAGCCTGACTCCCCCGCCACACACACACACACACACACACACACACACACACACACACACACAGAGTCACCAGAGCACACTGAACTCAAAGGGGAAAGATAAAGGACCTGGGAACACCTTTTCTTTTTCTTTTCAGATGGACAACTGTTGTCTGTCTTCCACATGTCCCCTTTGAAGTTCATTGTGGAACACTGGGCTCCTTTGCTCGTCAAATCTTGAAGGAAAAGTGCTTAATATTTTTCTGTTCCAGTATGGTCTGGCTACAAGCTAGGAGGAGAGACCTGGCCCCCAAAAGAAGTAGTAACTTGATCCAAGGTAGATCTGGTCTACCTTAGAGGTCCAAGGCCTATCAGGATAGGCCCTTTCCTGTGAGATGACCCTAAACTTGCTCAGAGTAAAAAGTTGACACAGCTCTACCAGCTGTCTTAGCCAACAGAAGTAACCCCTAGCTACCAGAACCAGACCTCTCCCTATAGATAAAGGACAGAAGCCCCTCTGCAGCCTCCCCTGGGGAATCCTGTTCTCCATATCTACCCATTTCCCTGGTTGCTCATTCCTCTCATGGGCCCCAAATCAAATGTACTCCAGTGTTATCTCTCCCTCTGCAGGAGATGGAGAATCTGGCTTCATCAAAATACTGGTCCCCTTCTCCCTAAAAGACCTAATACAGCTAAAGGAAGAAATACCAAGTTTTCACACAATTCTGACCGGTACTGACTGCACTTCATAACATAACCCAGGTGTTTGATCTAGCCCCAAAAGATATAAAGCTGATTTTTTTTTTTTATTTTAATGAGACTCTTCCTGGGTCAAAGAGGCAGGCAGACTTACAGGAGACTGAGCTCTTTGGGGATGAACTTTTATGTCACATTGCTTCCCACATGAGCTGAATGAACTCCAAGGGGGAAGCTTTCCCACTGGGTCTGAGATGAGCAAGCATAGGGAATATCTTAGCAACCTAGAGCTATCCTTGGCTTGGGCTATGAGCATACCAGCTCCTAACAATACACTTAGCAACCTGTTGGCAACCCGTTTACATCAAGTTGAACCGTGTACCTGCTTTAAACAATGGAAATGAGTTACTCTGCTTAGTGACCCCTTGATAACGCCCCCTATCTATTCAAATACATCCTGGAACGTGTCTAGGAGCAATGGGCAGATAACAGCCTGAACCATTTAGGACAAACTGTATCCTTGTAATAAACTTTTAGGGAACCCCCCCTGTTTACCATCTTATTATTATAATTATGACTATGCATAACTTATCTCATGATTATGCATAGATGGGCATGCATGTGATTAAAGTAAAAATGCATCGTGGGAAGTGATAATCTCAGCAGTAAAATGTAGCATGAATTCTAATTGTTCTCAATAATAAGAACTCAGAGACAGACGCTGGGGTTAGAGCTGAAGATCAGTGAAACAGAGAGGCTAGCCACTAGAGAGTTCTCACCTCTACCAAGGCTCAGACCAAAGGGCGATCCTGTCCTCAGACTGCATCTCCAGACTGCATCTGTCTCCACCAAACCTCAGACTACACTGAGCTCCTGTCTCCTCCAGCCTTATATTCCTCTCCAGTGCTGGGATTAAAGGCTTGGATCCCAAGTGCTGAGATCACCTTTGTGTGAGCTCTGTTTTTCTTTTAGACTGGATCAATTTTGTGTAGCTCAGGATGGCCTTAAACTAACAGAGATCCATCTGCCTCTGTCTCCTGAGTGCTGGGATTAAAGGTGCGTGCCACCACTGCCTGGTCTCTATGGCTGTGGCTAGCTTTGCACTCTGATCTTCAGGCAAGCTTTATTTGTTAGATAATAAGCAAAATATCACCACAGTGAAAAGATTGTATGACTTGAAAATGGTCAATTAAAATAGAGAACCACACAACTTGCACTGCTAATAACCAAACCCCTACTTCTCACAAATGGAAAGAAGCTACAAACCATAGTCAGGAAGACCCGCCCCACGGTGCTCTCTCACTCTTGTGCCCCACCGTCAACAGCATATTTCTGATCTGTACTATTGCTTTACTTTTGAATAAAATTCCCTTGCCATTTTTCACATCTGTGTGGGCAAAGAACGTAGAAACATTTAGCCCAGACCATGACCACCAGTAGCAGGGTGACAGACAGACTCTAAGGATATAAAATGGGATCATGGATGCCCCATTGGAGACTGGCAGAGGACACCCCCATTCCCATGTGCTGGTAGGACTGAGGAGAACTAGGCTGATAATTTAATAACATCTAAATTATTATTATTATTAATTTTTTGTTTGTTTGTTTTTTCGAGACAGGGTTTCTCTGTGTAGCTTTGGAGCCTATCCTGGCACTCGCTCTGTAGACCAGGCTGGCCTCAAACTCACCGAGATCCACCTGCCTCTGCCTCCCGAGTGCTGGGATTTAACATCTAAATTATTGATAGTGCAAAGCTTTGAGGACAACCCCTCTGCCTCTATAGCACAACTGAGGAGGGCTCTAATTAAACAACTAGACTCCTGGCCCAGTGAAGGAACAATTAATTTTAATGGCTAATCTTCCACAGCAAAAAATGATAAAAATAAATAACAAAATGAAAGATTGAGAAGATAAGGAGATAGTATGCTAATACTTGGGGCAGAAGTGATCACTCCAGCACCTAGGAAGTGAGGATATCCTCAAGTCAGAGAAGATTAACTGAGGTTAAAGAGAGCGCCTGAGGGTGGGTGTGGAGGTTGGAACGATTGGAGGTGCCTCCCCTCTGTTTCTACTATGGGCAAGGTGGATACATGCACTGGACCTGAGGGGCAGGAAGTGGGGAGTGTTGGATGTCTGAGGGAACTTCCTGGGAAATGAGACAGGCCACAACAGCTCATATGAGCTCTTAAAAGTGCCGGGAATAGCCTGGGTTGTAAAGCAGGAGCCTGTGGTCAACCCAGCTGGCCTCTGGCTCAGGGCAGCAACCCCGGGGTGCCAGCCTGCTGTGCTGTGCTGATGAGGGAAAACAGGAGGGTGTGTGGAGGTCCCTTTGGTTGGAGGACCCAGGTAGGAAGCAGGTCATCAGAAAGGCCAGTGAACAGAGAAGTCGAATGTATTGGAATGACCCTTCCAAGTGACTGACACAGGAGGGGCCAACTGGGAAGGCAGAGGAGAAAGTAGAAAACACAGAGCTTGCCAGACCAGGAGCAGCCTCAGTGACCAAATCACCACAGGGAAGGCTCTAAAAGGGGCATGTGTCTTTGGGATCTGGGGAGACCTAAGGAGAAATCAGTCCAGATAACAGCAAGATCTGGGGTGCAGGATAAGGGGCTGGGCTGGTTTCATTTGTCACTGTGACTCAGTCTAGAATCACCCGGGAAGATTCCTAATGAGACATTGTCTAGATGAGGTTGGCCTGTGGTATGTCCCTAGGGTGATGTTTTAATTGTTAACTATGGTGAGATGAGTGGGACCATCTACCCTGAATGGAGGCAACACCAGTTTTTAGGCTGGGACTCTAGGGTTTTTCTTTTTCTTTTTCTTTTTTTTTTTTTTTTTTTTTTTGGTTTTTTGAGACAGGGTTTCTCTGTGTAGCTTTGGAGTCTATCCTGGCAGTCACTCTGGAGACCAGGCTGGCCTCGAACTCACAGAGATCTGCCTGCCTCTGCCTCCCGAGTGCTGGGATTAAAGGCGTGCGTCACCAACGCCCTGCTGGGTTTTGTCTTTTTCAAGACAAGCTTTCTCTGTGTAACTGCTCTGGTTATCCTGGAACTCACGCTTTAGATCAAAATCACAGAGATCCTCCTGCCTCTGCCTCCTGAGTGCTGAAGTTAAAGGCATGTATCACAACCACCTAAACTCCAGTTTTTATTTTATTCTCTTTATCACATTTTAAAAGGTAAGGGGGCTGCTGGGCATGACAGCCCATGCCTTTAATCACAGTACCCAGGAGGCAGCAGCAGGCAGATCTCTTTAAATTCAAGGTCTGCAGGCTAGCTAAGGCTATACAGTGATACCCCGTCAGAAAAGAAAAGAAAAAGGGGGACAGTAGGGCCAGTGAGATGGCTTGGGATAAAGATGCTTGCTGCCAAGCCTGAATTCAATCCCTGAAAAACCGCACATGGTAGAAGGTAAGAATTGACTCCCTGAAACAGTCCTCTGATTGACAGACAAGCCCCCATCTCCCACAAATCAATAAATATATATTTACAAAAACATTCCTTGGAAGCTGCAAATACTTATTTTTAAGTTTAATGAATTTATTTACTTGGGGTACTGGGAATGGCACCCAGGTACTAACTAGACTGAGCTATACCCACAGCCCAGCAAGTGACCATTTAGATGCACAGATTATAATTATGAGACATTCATAGAAACATCTGTTCTGCTTCAGGGCATTCCATCGTATGTGCTAGAAATGAATAATTTGTGTCACACAAGACACACATGGACCAAACAAAAGTGGTTCTACAGGGCAAGTTCTTTCTTAGCATAAAGAGTGAACCAGAACCTATACCAAAATGGTGACAACATTTTTTTTTATCTCTGAAGTAGTTGGTAGCTGTATCTTACCCCATCGGTGGAAGCTCAATTTCAGTCTGACAAGACAGGTTAATCAGAATGAAGGGAGGTAGGACAGCAATTGTCGGAAAGATTTATTGTAACAGTTAAGAGCACCGGCTGTTCTTCCAGAGGTCCTGAGTTCAATTCCCATCAACCACATGGTGGCTCACAACCATTTGTAATGAGATCTGGTGCCCTCTTCTGGCCTCCAGGGATACACGCAGGCAGAACACTGTATACATAATTAATATCTAGTTTTTTAAAAAAAAACCTTTAGTGTAGTGGGATATTGTACACTGTGTGAAGATGTGTCACTGTGATTGGTTTAATAAAGAGCTGAATGGCCAATAGCTTCACAGGCAGAGATTAGGATGGACTTCCAGGGACAGAGAGAACTATGGGAAAAAGAAAGGTACAGTCACCTTGAAATTCCGAGGGAAAAGCAAGAGGATTGCTGTGAGTTCAAGGCTAGCCTGGACTATCTAAGAAGTTCCAGGTCAGCCAGGGCTACAAAGTGAAACTGTCTCTGCTGAACTTGGTGACACATACCATGACCCCAGCACTTGGGAGGTAGAGGCAGGGGGATCTCTGTGAGTTCAAGGCCAGCCTTGTCTACATAGTGAGTTCCAAGACAACTAGAGCTACACAGTGAGACATGTCTCAAAAAACAATAAATAAATAAATAAATAATTGGCAAAGAGAGACTGTTTCAAATAACTCAGTAAATATAAAAAGTTAAAAGGAGGTCAAACACAGTGGTGAAGACCTGAAATATCAACTACTGGGGAAACTGAGGCAGGGGGACAAAGTTCAAGGCTAGCCTGGGGAAATTAGCAGAAACCCTGTCTCAAAAAAATAAAAGGAGCCTGATGCACACCTTTTATCCCAGCACTTGGGAGGCAGAGGCAGACAGAACTCTATGATCAGGGTAACCTGATGTACATAGAAAGTTCTAGGATAGTCAGGGCTGAGAGAAAAAGCAAACAAACAAATAATTATAAAAATATTGTCTTAGTTAGGGTTGCCGTTGCTGTGATGAAACACCATGACCAAAAGCACCTTGGGGAGGAAAGGGTTTATTTTGCCTATAGGTCCATTTAACCATTCATTATCAAGAGCAGTGAGGGTGGGAATTCACACAGGTCAGGAACCTGGAGCAGGAGTTGACCCAGAGGCCATGAAGGAGTTCTGCTTACTAGTTTTACACCTTGTTGCTTGCTCAGCTTGCTTTCTTATAGAGTCCAGGACCACCAGCACAAGGGTAACCCCATCCACAATGGTCTGGGCCTTCCTACTTCAGGCAATCATTAATTAAGAAAACGCCTTACAGGCCTGCCTTCAACCTGATTTATGAAGGCATTTTCTTAGTTGAGGCTCCCTTCTCTCATATGACTAGCTCGTGTCAAGTTGACATAAAACTATCCAGCACAAATGTCTTCACCTATAATCCTAACATTCAGGGGGCTGAGGTCGGAGGATCACCACAAGCTTTTGGCGAGATTGGTCTACATTGTGAGTTCCAGTCTAGCCAGAGCTACATGGCAAGACCCTGAAATGCTTGGCCTGGAGGAAGAGGATCTGGGTGGGGACTAACGAATCTCCCTGACAACAGTGATGTCAGTTTTTCAATGGCCATGATGTTCCTATTGCCCTTCTCTGGGACTGCCACCCTCACTAGTAATCCAAGCTACAAATACTGCGCTCCCACTGTGAGGCGGTCCCATGCTTCATCTATGCATATGCTGGAGCTTATGTTGGGTGCTGAATGGCCCAAAGCAGTGAGAACAGAGCTCACTGATACGGCTCCATCACCCATCCTCATGAGGATGCCTGGGAGAGAGACTGCTCGGTTGGAGACTCCACGGGCTGTAAAGGAAGGGAGTAAATTAGAGTCCACAGATCTAAATGTCTATGAGCAAGGCCCAGCCTCTGTTCCCATCCTCGGCAAGGATGATTAGTGTGGAAGGCCAACTTGGCAGGATCTGGGATCATCTAGGAGACAAGCCTGCAGGTACTCTTGTGAGCTATTGTCTTGATTCGGCTAGGTGAATAGGAAAGGCCTAACCCTAAGAGCTTGGGCCCTGGATGGCATGAAAAGGAAAATGGTTGAGCTCTAAGCCTTCCTCAGTCTCTTCCTCCTGACCGAGTGCAACGTGATGTCCACCTCAGGCTCATTACAACTCTGACTTCCCACTACCCTCAGACTGTGAACACAAACAAACCCTTGCTCCTTTTAGTTGCTTCTCTCAGAACAGTCTGTGACAGCAACAGTCCTTAAGTTTTCCTTCTGCCTTGTGAGAGGGCTCATGAAGCCTCTAGACAGCACCTTGCAAACAAAGACGAAAGGCACTGCCTGGCACATCTGTGGCTGTGAGTGATTCCTTGTGGACCTCTTTCTCCTACTGGGCCTCCCACCTGTTCCCTGGGCAGAAACCCAGGGAAATCAAGCCCAGAGCCACTTCCTAGCACAGCTGGGCTCCACTCAAACAGCAGCCCAGGGCCGTTAGGCAGGGCAGCCCCAGAAACCAGAGCTGTTTGCTTAGTGTCCCAACAGATGTCAGATGTACCAGAAAAGCCCACGAGCTGTTTCACTTCCTGTCAGAGTGGGTTTCACTTCCTGCTGGCTGGTCACCCAGGCCTCTGAACACAAGCAAACCAAGAGACCTCTGAGAGCCCAGGCAGCCAGGAGGGGCCTCTGTAGATTTTCTTGCCTTCTTGTGTCTGCATGGGTTTTTCTGTCTTTGTGCAGGGTAGTTGTGTCTGTGTGCGTCGTGTGCTTGGGCATGTCACTGTGGGCTGCTTCATTCATGTGCGCATCTAAGGGGAGAGTTGTGTGTATGTATGTTTGTGGAGAGAGCTGGATACATTTGTGAGCTGCACATGGGTTTATATGTTTGAGGATAGGAATGTATGTGCTTGTGTCCGTGTATGCCCGTGGATTTGTGTGTACTGTTTCTTCTATGGTTCAAAACAGTTCCAGACAAGCAATGTGAAAGGCACTCTCAAATATCTTCATGACTCTGGAAACTTCCTTAAAAACACAATCGCAGGGCTGGAACAAAGGCACAGAGGTTAATAAGCACTGGCTGCTATTCTAGAGGACCCAGGCTCAATTCCCAGCACCCACATGGTGGCTCACAACCATCTGTCACTCCAGTTCCAGGGCACGTAGTGCCCATACATTCAGGCAAAACACTGATTCACAGAAAAAAAAAAAAAAAATCAAGCCAGGCATAGTGGTATAGGCCTTTAATCCTAGCACTTGGGAGGCAGAGGTAGTTCAAAGCCAGCCTGGCATATAGTGAGTTCCAGAAATAGACAGAGCTGCATAGTGTGACCCTGTTTCAAACAAACAAACAAAACAATTTGAAAAAAACTGACTATATCTGAGGATGCCTTTGAACTTCTAGATACCTCCACCTCTGAGTACTGGGATTGTAGGTTTACATCTCCAGGGATTGAAGCCAGGACTTCAGGTCTGCTAGGCAAGAACTGTTTTAACTGGGTCACATCCCTCCTGACTGTTTTCCCTTTAGTAGACACCTTAACCTCAGGATGAAGGCTGCTTGAGGGCCTTCTGAGCTGTTGCTTACTACTGTGGCTACAGGCCTTCTCAGTGCCTATCTGACAGTGGACACCTGGAGATATCTCCTGCAGAGGGACAGGCACAGTGGCAGTCAGGTGGAAAGGGACTGTTGGTATACCAACTGTCTGTTGGTATAAGCAGAGCTCCCTATAACATCAGCAGGATGAATGGTGCCTCCATAGCCACTCAATGCTCAGCCTGTATTACCACACACACCAGCCTTGGAGTCAAGTTTACAAGCTATGTATTTCTTATCAATCTCAGTGAAATGTTGAGGTGGCCTTAGTCGTCAAGCCTGAGCCAATTGCCTCCCATCTTTTTGTCACTACACACACTTTATGGCACCAACACAAACCTTCACATACCCGATAGCTTTCTGGGTCTACCCCCAACCCCTGGTATATTTGAGGCAGGGTCTCACATTGTAGTCTTAGCTGAGCTGGAACTCGATATGTAAACCACTATCATGAAAACCCTCATGTTATTAAAACATCTGAAATGGTATATTTTGTAGGTCTCTGAAGTGTTTAAAGATTTTCTATCTATCTAAAATATATCTCTACTTAATCTTGAAAACATACCTAAGATTACTGCAAGTCTGATATTTTGTTTTTGTTTTTGTTTTTCGAGACAGGGTTTCTCTGTGTTGTTTTGGAGCCTGTCCTGGAACTCACACGATAGCTCAGGCTACAGACATCTGCCTGTCTCTGCCTCCCGAGTGCTGGGACTAAAGGCGTGTGCCACCAACGCCCCGCTCTACAAGTTTGATTATTATAAATGATTAACTTCGGGAGGGAGAGGGAACTGGGATTGACATGTAAAACAATCTTGTTTCTAATTCAAATAAAAAGAAATCAGGAAAAATAAACAAATAAATGATTAACTTCTAACCTGTGTTTCATTACTTTTTTTTTTTTTTTTTTTTTTGAGACAGGGTCTCTCTGTGTTGCCCTGACTGTGCTGGAACTCTCTCTATAGATCAGACTGATCTTGAACTCACAAAGATCTGCCTGCCTCAGCATCCCAAGTCCTAGAATTAAGGGTGTGCCCCACACCTGGCTGAATTTGTATCTGTATACAAAAATATCTTTTGTTGCCGGGCGTTGGTGTCGCACACCTTTAGTGCCAGCACTGGAGAGGCAGAGGCAGGCAGATCTCTGTGAGTTTGAGGACAGCCTGGTCTCCAGAGCGGAGTGCCAGGATAGGCTCCAAAGCTACACAGAGAAACCCTGTCTCGAAAAACTGAAAAAAAAAAAGACATTCTTAAACTATGTAGGTGGGTTTAATTCACCAGTCCCTTTCATAATCCAATGATTCTCAGTGGCCTCTGTTCTCTCATCAGTATTCAAGAACTTTAAAGTAAACAAAACTCCATACAGGATCCAGATGCCCTGTGTATTTCCCATCCTTTTGTGGCCTAATATACTCTTTCTTTAAAAACTTTATTAATTTTAAACTATTTTTTATGACTGTTCATACCCATTTTTTTTCTTCAGCAACTAAGCACCTTTTTTAGGCATACTATATCTTTTATATCTTTTTGCAAGTTTTCTGGGACTGGAGAAAGGGCTCAATGGTTAAGAGCACCGGCTGCTCTTGCAGCGGTCCTGGGTTCAATTTAAAGCACTCACATGGCAGCTCACAACTGTAACTCAAGCTCCATGAGTTCCCACACCTTCACACATATACACATGCAAGCAAAACACCTGTGTATATAAAATAAAAATAAATAACTTAAAAAGAAAAAAAAAAGGCTTTTCTGTGTCTGGACCTGGCTTTCTGTGTGTCTGCAACTTTCTTTGACTGCTAGAGCCAAGCCTTAAAGGGCCAGTCCATTCATGGCATGGTTCTGCACTGGTGGCTGGCTCGAGCTGGACCTGTGCCTCTGTAAGCCAAGCACCAGCCCACCTTAGAGACTGCAGGACTAGGAAGCCACATCTGGCTCCTTGTCCAGAACTTTTCATAGCTTTCTCAGGTTCTATGTTTGGATGTTCGAGCCTCCGTGTTGGATGCCATATGTAGTCAGATTTTTCTTTGGGCTGCCCGCTCACAAATAATGGCAGTTAATTTACTTTTCCTTGTTTGTCTGTTTTATGAGGCAGGGTCTCTGGTATCCCAGCCTGGCTATGAATTAACTATGTAGATAAGTTTGGCCTGAAGCTCCTGATCTTTCTGCCTCCACCTCCAAAGCATCAGATTTATAGACCAGCTTTCTACATTTTTGTAAGAAGTTAGGTTCTGTAGCTTTGTGGATTTTATTTCTGGATCCATTTTGTTCCAATCATCTACATGTCTGTTTCTGAGCCAGTACCCTGCTGTTTTTGTTACTATAGTTCTGTAGTATAGTTCAAGAGCAGGTATTGTGATGCCTCCAGCATTGCTATGTCTGCTTACTATTGCTTTGGATGTTTAAGGTCTTTCATACTTCCGTATGAACTGCACTTGTGCTTGTGTGTGTACAAGTGTACATAGAAGTCATAGTACAACCTTGAGTGTTGTTCCCATGTCCTGCCCACAGCTTTTGCTTTATTTTCTTCAGACAGGATCTCTCACTGGCCTGGAACTCACAAAGTAGGCAGGGCTGGCTAACCATTGAGCCCGAAGGATCCACCATCTCCCCAGAATCAGGATTATTTATGCCTTTAATCACAGGTAGGCAGAGGCAGGCTGATCTCTGAGTTCCAGGCCAGCCTGATCTACAGAGTGAGTTCCAGGATAGCCAGGGATACACAGAGAAACCCTGTTTTGAAAAACAAAACAAACAAACAAACAAAACTTTTACAAGAAACAACAAAAGCAAAAATCAAACAAGAACAACAACAACAAAACCCAAATGCATGCCACAGTAGCAGGCTTTGGAAAGCAGGTTCTGGCTCTCAAACTCCAGTCCTACTGCAAGCTCTTTACTGATCAGGCTCTCTCCAGCCCCCTGCTATCTGAATTTTAAAATTGTGCTTTCTAGTTTTATGAAGAATGCCATGGGGATTTTGATGAGGACAGTTTTGTAACATAGCCATTAATTCTGCCAGTCAGTCAATGAGCTTGGGAGGTTTTCCTATCTTCTGGTGTCTAATTTCTTATTAAAGTTCTCCTTGTAGAAGTCTTTCTCTTCCTGGTTGGACTTGCTCAGAAATATCTTCTTTTATTTATTTAGAAATAAAAGTTTAGGGGCTGGAGAGATGGCTCAGCGGTTAAGAGCACTGCCTGCTCTTCCAAAGGTCCTGCTTTCAATTCCCAGCAACCACATAGTGGCTCACAACCATCTGTAATGAGATTTGGTGCCAAACACTGTACACATAATAAATAAATAAATCTTAAAAAAAAAAGAAATAAAAGTTTACTGAGTCTACTGCAATAGGGTGGTAACCACAGTACCGCCTGCTTTGTTTTTTTGTTTCCTTTTGCTTCGAGACAAAGCATGCTGTTGGGGACAAAGCCCCATCCCATGCTGTTCTTGAACTCCTTATGTAGCTAGGATGACCTCAAACTTCTGATCATCCTGTCTCCACCTCCTGAGTGCTGGCATTACAGGTGTGCACCACCACACCTGGTTTAGGCAGTGCCGGGGACTAGGCAAGCACTGTACCGTCATAGTTAATTCTAGCCCCTTATTGTGTTTAATTTTTAAGGTATTATGAGTTTTATTTCCCCCTTCTCAATGTTTGCTATTGATATATATAAAAAAAGCTACTGATTTTTGTATGCTGATTTTGCACCCTGCTGCTCTGCTGAAAGTGTTTGTCAGTTCTAAAGGTTCTATGCTAGCCAAATCCTGATTATTCATTCATGAAATCAGTCATTTTATTTTTGAGACTTGGTCTCACTGTATAGCCTCAATTAGCCTGGAACTTGCTATACAGACCAAGCTGGTCTTGAATTCACACTGATTTGGCTGGCTTTGCCTCCCAAATGCTGGGATTAAAGGTGTGTGCCACCGTGCCCCACATCTTTACTTACATGTATGAGTGTTTTGTCTGCATACATGTATATGCAAAATGTGGGTGCAGTGCTCATAGAGGCCAGATTAACGCCCGTTAAATCCCCTGGAAACGGAGCTGTAGACAGTTGTGAGCCACCATGTGGGTGCTGGGAACTGAACCCCAATTCTCTGTGAAAGCCACAAATGTACCTAAATGCAAGCCATCTCTCCAGCCTTGTCTTTTTATTTTTTGAAACATAGTCTTGCTATGTATCTCAAGGTAACCTTGAACTTGAAATTCTGTTGCCTCTACCTCCTGAATGCTAATGCTACAGGTTTATTCCACAACATCTTACTTTCTGGGGAGGCTGAGAGATAAGGATCACAAATTTGAGGTCAACTTGGATTACATAGTAAGACCTTGTCACAAAAATGGAAGATTCCTTTGTTTGTTTTTTCCGTTGAGTAATACTCCATTGTGTAAATGTACCACGTTTTCTTTATTCATTAGGTTGCTTCCAGGTTCTGGCTATTACAAATAATGCTGCTATGAACATATTTGAAAAGATGTCCTTGTTATATGAATGTGCTTCTTTTGGGTATATGCCTAGGAGTGGAATTGCTGAATCTTGAGGTAGACTGATTCCCATTTTCCTGAGGAATCTCCATACTGATTTCCAAAGTGGCTGTACAAGTTGGCACTCCCACCAGCAGTTAGCAGAAAGAGAGTTAGCAGAAAGAAGGGGAGAAGAGGAGGGGGGAGGAGGACATGAGGGATCAGGAAGATTGAGTCAGGGGAAGAATAGAGGAGAGCAAGAAAAGAGATACATTAATAGAGGGAGCCATTATAGGTTTAAATAGAAATCTGGCACCAGGGAAATATCGAGAGATCTACAAGGATGACCCCAACTAAGAATCTAAGCAATAGTGGAGAGGCTGCCTTAAATACCCTTCCCCGATAATGAGATTGTTGACTACCTTAAGTGCCATCCTAGAGCCTTCATCCAGTAGCTGATGGAAGCAGAAGCAGAGACTCACAGCTAAGCACTGAGCCAAATTCCTGGAATCCAGTTGTTAAGAGGGAGGAGTGATGAGCAAAGGGGTCAAGACCAGGACGGGGAAACCCACAGAAACAGCTGACCTGAACAAGGGGGAGCTCATGGACCCCAGACTGACAGCTTGGAAACAGCATAAGATGGAACCAGGCCCCCTGAATATGGGTGTCAGTAAGGAGGCTTGGGCAGTCTATGGGGCCTCTGGTAGTGGAACAGTATTTATCCCAAGTGTACGAATGGACATTGGGAGCCCATTCCCCATAGAGCCTAGACACGTGGGGGAGGGCCCTGCCCCAAATGATGTGGCAGACTTTTGTGATTCCCCCATGGAAGATCTCACCCTTACAATGGAGCAGAAGATGGCTAGGATGGGAGGGTCAGTGGGGGCATGGGAGACTGGGAGAGAGAGGGAACTGGGATTGATATATAAAATAAGATTGTTTCTAATTTAATTTTGTTTTTTGTTTTTTGAAACAGGGTTTCTGTGTATTGTTTTGGAGGCTGTCCTAGAACTTGCTCTGTAGACCAGGCTGGCCTCGAACTCACAGAGATCTGCCTGCCTCTGCCTTGGGAGTGCTGGGATTAAAGGCGTGAGCCACCAACGTCTGGCTTCTAATTTAAATTTTAAAAAGGGGAAAAAGGAGGAATGGGAAGTGTAATTTCCTAAATTTTATTGTACTAGAACTGGTATTGGCCGGGCATTAGTGGTGCAGAGGCAGGCGGATCTCTGAGTTCGAGGCCAGCCTGGTCTCCCGAGCGAGTGCCAGGATAGGTCCAAAGCTACATAGAGAAACCCTGTCTTGAAAAATAAGAAAAAGAAAAAAAAAAAACTGGTATTGATCCTAGGGCCTCCATATGCCAGGCAAGCACTCTATCACTGAGCCACACCCAGTCCAGGAAGACAGATAGGAGTGACTATAAGAGACAGTGCTCTCCCTACCCCAGCACCTGGGGAAGCGCACTCATTCACCTCCATTGTCGTCAGTCACCTGCCTTTACTACACCTAGAATTTCACATAGGCAGGAGCATCAGATTCTGCCCGTTGACTCCTGCAGCAGGCATTGTGTACCAATCTCTGATGACCCTATGCAGAAGGTTCTATATAGTGCAATGTCACAGGTAGGGAAACAGATGCTCAGCATTGTATGACCTACCCAAATACCCTAAAGCTGGCAAGCTGTAGGGGCCAGCCTGGCTGTCTCCATCTTTGGCCCCTTTCCTTGACCCAGGCTATTGCACTGCTGCTCTGTTCAACAGCCAGAAGGCCAGAGCTGTCCCACACCCTGGGGGCCTTAGGCTGTAACTCAGGGCTCTCTTGGCAAGTATGTTCTGGTGATGGAGTTCAGAATCCTGCTGGGAACTCCCCTCCCCCTCCAGTGAAGTGAGACCAGACCTGGCACAAATCCTAAGATTTGTTACAGCAATCACCAGGGAAAATCTCCTGCTATCCTGTCCTTCATCCTGGAGTGGCAGCCTCCCAAAGCCACCCTTGTCCAGGAAAGCAATAGCAGGCAGAATCCAATCAAGCTTTTTTAGAATTACAGAGAATATGCATATAAAAGAATGAGCTAAATAATATAACAAGGAACTAATTAGACACACTCATAATCTAGAATCTTATAAAAGATGGTGGGCCTACCTCTTTAAAAGAATTTGGCAGTTCGAGACCAGCCTGGTCTACAAGAGCTAGTTCCAGGACAGCCTCCAAAGCCACAGGGAAACCCTGTCTCGAAAAACAAAAAAAACAAAAAAAAAAAAAGGAAGAATTTGGCATGATGGCACACACCTCACACTCAAGCAATAGAGGCAGGAAGACAAGGTGTTCAAGGCCAGCCTCAGCTATATAGTGAATGGGAAGCGAGCCTGAACTACATAAAAACCTTGACACAAGTCTCAACAACCCCTCCCCAAATAAAAAGTGAAGAGATTATCATAGATTAGATCTCAGGGGGAAAAAAAGCCAGGTGTGGTGTATGACTTCAATCCCAGCACTCGGGAGGTAGAGGCAGGTGGATCTCTGTGAGTTCGAGACCAGCATGGTCTACAAGAGCTAGTTCCAGGACAGCCTCCAAAGGCACAGAGAAACCCTGTCTCAAAAAAAAAAAAAAAGACTTAAGAAAAAGCACAAGGCTGGTGAGGTGGCTCAGTAGATAAGGACACCTGCTGGGCAAGCCTGGACCTGAGTTTATGTGAATGGAACCCACGTAAAGAAAAATGATAGGATGAAATGCCTCTACAAAATTGTTCTCTGACCTCCACAAAGGAGCAATGGCACATGAGCTCATCCCACCCTCCAGTTATGAACAATGTCACACAATAACAAATGCATCACTCTAGTTTTAAATTTATTTTATGTATTTATTCTAGAAAAAAAATAACACTGTATAGCCTAGGCCTGCTATCTCTCTTTGTACGTTAAACCATGAACTCGTAGGAAACAGGCTCCAGCCTTGTCATCTGTCCTCACAAAGAAGCGTGCTTCTCTAGGTGGGGCAGGCTGGCATCAGCTGAACCCAGGGCCTGTCTCTTTGGCTTCCTTTGTTGTCTTCACCCGTTTCAGGATGTTGTCTCGGCTCCTAGAGTGTTCCATATGCTCAGTCTGCACATTAATTCTCTTGGCAGGGATCTTGCCCTTAACTTGCTCGTTTACAAGGATGCCCAAGGCATTCTGAATGACGTCACAGACACTTGTAGTTTTGTCTTAGTAATATCTATGAGGCTTTCCTTTTTGAACAATGCCTTGATCACTCTTCTTGTAGATTTACATATATGTGGCCAAAGGAGCAACTCCATTTCCTAACTACCTAGAGAACATATAGTAGGTGCTTCTCCTTTTTCCTGTGTGTGTGTGTGTGTGTGTGTGTGTGTGTGTGTGTCTGCCGTGATGGTGGTGGTGACGGTAGTGGTAAAATAGGGGCTGGGGAGATTGCTCAGCAGTTAGGAGCACTGATTGCTTTTCTAGAGGACTGCAGTTCAAATCCCAGCACCCACAGGGCAGCTCACAAGCCTCAACACCAGTTCCACAGGATGAAGCGCCCTCTTCTGGCTTCTAATGGCACTGCATGCACATGGTACACAAACATCTATGCAGGCAGAATAGACATAAAAATAGAAAGTATTTTTAAATTAAAATTTAAAAAACCCTAGGGAATAATGTAAATGGTATTATGAAGATGAAAGATATTATTTTTACTTGCAAAGATGGGTTTGAATGAGGAAAATCCTCATGTTTGTAGTTTATTTAGAGCCTGACATAATGGTAGAACAGGCTTGGATCTGAGTCCCTAGGTTCAACTTCTTGACTGTTTTCCTTATCTAAGAATAAAAATTTTAGGGGTAGGTTGTGGGGTGCATGCCTATGATCCCAGCATTCAGTAGGGTGAATCAAACTGCCACAAATTTGAGGCCAGCCTACTCTACATATGAAACCTGAGGCTAGCCTGTGGTATGTGAGACCTTGTCTCAAACCAACAAAATTGGCAAGGGCTGGGGATAGCTCGGTAGCAGAGCATTTACTTAGCATGGGAAAGGTTGTGGGTTCCATCCCCAGCACTGTAAAACAAACTGGTCCATTGATTTACTGGAGTCTTAGATCTCTGGCCTGTTATAACTGAAGCTCAGAGAATTAACTTGGTAGGGGACTCATTGACCAGAAGATAGTGGGGTAGCCACTATCTTTTGCTTTTGGAGGCCCTGGTAGCACCAAGTCAACTTGAATACCATCTTCTGGTGCCGGTTTTATAGGGGATGCAGCCAAAACTTATGGGTTGAAGAACAGACAGTAAAACAGGCTAGCTGTGTGAAGTGTCACCACGAAAAGAGAATTTTATTTGATTGCCTGTGTCTAAAGAAAGAAATGGGCTACAGACAAAAAACAAACCCAAATTCTACAAGCCTGTGTACCTGTAAAGTGGGAAAGGCTTTGGTTAGAGGCCCAATCCTGCTTTTTACACAGAAAGATCCAGACCCGGGGAATGTGAGTCCAAAACACATAAGCTGTAAGAGCAGAGTTAGCAGCAGGGAGCTGCAAACAGTTCACAACCCTGTTCTCCACCAGTCAGTGTATTTCAGGACCAAGTCCCTAGCTGCACAGAACCATGGGCTAAACAGGCTTCCCTCTTGCCCCGCCCCCTCCCCCACTGGACACAGGTGAGGGAGGTCAGAGGAGCAGTGCTCAGACAACAGCCAGCTGGGACTTGGCATGTGGGGAAGTGTGTGTGTGTGGGGGGGGGGTCCTTAAACTGGTGACTTAAAAGAGCCCAGCAGGCATCTGCAAAAGTCTGCAAAAGGCATCTGCATTTCCTACCCTGTCCTAACCCCTAGGCCCAGTGCCAGGGGAGCAGACCCTTTGTCAACAGAGCCATCCTGGCTTTGTGCACCATCAGGAAGGCAGAAAGAGACCTCTGGCAATCCTCATGGGGAGGGGAGGGACTCAGCCACCAGAGTCCCCCAAAATGTTCTCATTTAAACAGCCAAGAACAAAGCAACAAACTGGAGGAAGAACCATGGAGGAAGAGCACGTGAACTCTCAAGCTACAGGGTAATTAAGGTGCACTCCCTCCCAAAACACTCCAGCACTAAGGGTGGTGAGTTTATTAACCTGGTCAAAAGGCATCAGGGCAAATTAAGCTGTAGCCAGCTTTGCCACTGAACAATTTAGCATGCAAATGAGATGGGGGCACTGGGGTGTGAAGGGTTACTGGTAAGTAACCCCTTAGTCTTGGGCTATATATAGGAGAGAGGAAATCCCACCCCATGGAGGAAGGTGCTGGGGCACACTGGGCAGAGACTGGGGGTACTAACCTGTTTGCACCCAGGATGGTTTCCACTGGTACAGCCTGGGTTTCTACCAAGGCTAGGAGCTAGAAGGCTGGCTCACCCACCCCCAGGACCATGCCAATTAACGTATGAGACTGTGCCAGCGAGACCCAGGGATATTCACATTGCGTTTCTGCCAATGTCAGCCCAGGGGGGCGACTATCCAGTGAAAACCTTTGCACTGTGCAGGAGGGCATTGCCAGGGTGTCTGCATGGCAGAAGTGAGCATATGGGCAGCTAGCAGCTCTGCAGACCGGGGATCGAGAACAGCACCCATATGCCTCTCCTTCCGGTGGCTCTGCTTTGGTTTCAGGACCTGTAACTAAGGCAAAGGACCACTAGGGCCTCTGGTTGCACTGCTTTTTCTCCTCCCAGCTGCTCTGGTCCCAGACTCAGGCACTCAGGCTAAGAGATACAAAACAGCTGAGCAGATAAACAAGCCACCACCTGCTCCCTCCTCCCCAGTGACACCGCCCTTGTCCCCAAGTCCCACCCCTTCTTCCTCTCACTCTCTCCCTCCATTCCCCCCTGAAGCCACACTCCCTGGTGGCTTGGTGGCAGCAGCAGCTGCTACAGTCTGCCCTTTCTCCTGCTGGCGCTGCTCCCCAGCCCTTGTGCTCCACCAATGGCAAATGAGGAACATGTGTCTGGAGCCCTGTGCTCTCTCCTCCCGAGGCCATTTCAAACAAAACGTTTGCGCTTCTGAAAGTCAGGCATGGATCTCCGGAGTCCCCAAGGAAAACAGGTTTATGGCATCCGCCAGCCCTGGAGCCAGTGTCTGGCCACTTGGACCAGAGCCCTTTTGCCAGGCACAGGAAGAGTGGAAGGAAGGAGTTAATCTGTACAGAGGAGCCCTGAGGGGGCCCAGCTCCATTCCAGACTGTTGGGAAGGCAGGCTCTGGGCTGGAGGGCAGGGGCTCTGCAAGCTTCAGGAGGCCAAGGCCCACTTGAAACCCTGAAGAAAGGTCACAATGCAGGGCAGAGAGCATATATATGGTATGCTCTTATTATTACATGTTATGTATCTTGTTATATATGGTGTGCTCTTATTATCAAGAGGAGCCTTGTGACAACACGCTTTGGGTTTGGTAGTCAGAAACCCTGAGTTAGCGTGTTTAATAGGTCCCCAGTGCCAGTGGCAGGCATTAACAGGAGGTCCCATTGGTTGAGGACACAGGAGAGGAGCTCCTTTGGAGTACCTCTTCCCAGGGAGTGGGTGTGTACCCTGAGCTGGCTGGGAGGCCCCCTAGAGGTTTTGAGGGCAATTCAAAGCTTGGACCTGTACTGCTGGCCGCCTGAAGTGTGAGGTTAAGTTGATAGAACTTGGTGCACCACACTTTCTGCCTTGACACCCCGCCCCCAACAACCCCAATACCCTTTACCCTGTGCCCCTAGTTTACAGTTTATGCAAAAGGAGTATACAGTTTGCAATTGAACAAAATAAGCATGTCTTTCATTTGTCCATGCCCTCCCACGTCCTAGTGTTGGAGGTTGAAGCCAAAGCCTTGCACTGTATGTACAGAGCAAAAGCCCCGCCACTGAGCTCCACCTCCAACCTTCAAGTCTTTGGTATTTGAATGCACAACCCAATGCTGTTTGTTGGGGAAAACAACAAAAAGACCATCTACATAGCACAAGGTTAAGTTGGACAACAGTTACAGCTTCGTGTGACCTTGAAGGAGTGGATTCAGCTTTCTCAGCCTTGGTTTTCTCATTGTTAAGCTGCAAAAAGGGACTCCATGGTAAAGGTGCATATGCACTCACTCATGGGAACAATTAATTGACTAGTTAACTGATTAATAAAAAATATTTTTAAATGCAAAAGGGATCTGCCTCACAATTTCGATAGTCCTTTTGTTGTTGTTGTATATTTGTTTTGGCAGGATTTCTCTGTGTAGCCTTGGCTGTCCTAGAACTCACTCTGTAGACCAGGCTGGCCTGTAACTCAAAGGTCCACCTTCCATTGCCTCCCAAGTGCTGGGATTAAAGGCGTGCAACACAACTGCCGAGCTAGGCTGGCCTGTAACTCTCCCTATAGACCAGGCTAGCCTTAAACTAAACATACAGAAATCCTCCTGCTTTTGCCTGCAAGTGCTGAGATTAAAGATGTGAACCAACATGGCTAGCTAATTTTTTTTAGATGTGTTATTAGTGTTTTGCCTATGTTTGTCTGTTCTACATACTTGCCTGGTGCCCACTGAAGTCAGAAGAGGGAATTGGATCCCTTAGAACTGGAGTTATAGTGGATGGTTGTAAGCCACCATGTTGTACTGGGAACCAAACCCAGGTTCTCTGCAAGAACAGTATTCTTAACTGCTGAGTCATCTCTACAGCCCCCCCCCCACCAGCTAGTCTTCATTTTTCAGATAAAATTAAGTAAGAAGGCAAAGTAAATATACAAAAACTACAATCCTTGGGCTATGATACAGTTTCCTTGTTTTTTTTTTTTTTTGTTTTTTTTTTTTGTTTTTTTTTTTTTTTGGTTTTTTTCGACAGGGTTTCTCTGTAGCTTTGGAGTTTGTCCTGGAACTAGTTTTGTAGACCAGGCTGGCCTCTGCCTCCCAAGGGTTGGAATTAAAGGTGTATGCCACCACTACCCAGTTTACCTTTTTGTTTTGAGGTAAGGTCACACTAAGTTGCCCAGGCTGGTCTTGAACTCACCTTGTAAATCAGGCCAGTCTTCCTAGACTACCTTAGTAGCTGGAATTACAGGCCTGCCTTATCAGGCCCTACTGAAGAACCGCTGTACAGCTAAAGCTACCTTCCTCTGAAGAGTTGAAACCAAGGCTATGCTCAAAGCAGGATGTCATTACATAATAGAAAGGTTGGCACGCTCCAATACTTTTCTTCTAAATAAGAGAGATTCTCAAACTGGGCATATGTTTAGCATGAAGAGGCTGTGGGTTCCATTCCCAACATAAAAGCATGAATAATAAACATGTAAATAAACACATACATACATAAAATGGATGGAGGCCAGGAAAGGTAGAGATCAAATGTCATACGTTTCTACAGCTGTGAGGAAACATCGTGACCAAAAGCAACTTGGGGAGGAAAGAGTTTATCTCAGCTTTTAGCGTATAGTGTATCATGAAGGGAAATCATGGGGGAAGGAGCTGATGCAGAGGCCATGGAAAAGTGTTGCTTCCTGGCTTGCTCCTCATGGCTTGTTCGGTCTGCTTTTGTATACCATCCAGGACCACTTGGCCTAGGAGTGGCACTGCCCATTGTGGGCTTGATCCTCCCATATGAATCATCAATCCAAAGAGGAGGAGGAGGAGGAGGAGGAGGAGGAGGAGGAGGAGGAGGAGAAGAAGAAGAAGAAGAAGAAGAAGAAGAAGAAGAAGAAGAAGAAGAAGAAGAAGAAAGTAGTGAAGAAGAAGAAGACAACAGACTTTGACTCTTTGGGGCAAGTTGAAAAAAAAATTAGCCAGGACACCAGGGCTATTGTTGGGCAGGTTGGCTGGACAACAGAGGCAGATAGCAACCACATCTCCCCACCACTAGAGGGTGCTGTCTTGGTGGAAAAGCTTCAGTTCCAGACTTTCTGTCTCTGTAGAGGTAGATTCTTTTAGATGGATTAGAAAATGATTCTAAGTAGATAGTCTCGGACCTGTTCTTGGCCTTGTTTGATTGGAATGAGAGCTATGACCTTGAACCTGAGATCAGTGGCTTAGCCTCGCTGCAATTGTCTCTCTAGCTATGGAACATGGAGGTTGGAGCAGATGAGTGCTAAGATCCAGATGCAAGTTCAAACCCTCTCCCTTCCTCCCCTCTCCCCCTCTCTCCCCTTGGTAGGACTAGAATGAAACCCTAGAAAAATGCACTAGCACTAAGTTCCACCCATTCACCCATTTTTATTGGATAAAGAACTTGCCATGTATGAAGAGCAAGGGTTTGGATACCCAGAACCCTTTAAAATCTAGGTGGTTGTGGTGTCCTGCCTGTGATTCCAGTGCTAGGGAGGCAGAGACAGGGGACCCCAGGGGCCAGTTAGCTAGGTAAACTTACCAGATCAGTACCCTCGAAGTTCAGCAAGAGACCCAGCCTTGGTAAATGAAGTAGAAAGCAATTGAAGAGGACACCCAAAGGACTCCACATACATGCAATCACATGTGCACATGCACCACACATGTGAGCACATATGCATGCACGCTACGTACATGCACACTACACACATAAAAGAAAGACCTTTCTCCCTTCCCTTCAAGGACTCACAGTCAAGTAAAATGGAAAAGAAAAATGTCTGATCATTTGCCAACAGCTTCAAAGGCTGGCAGAGCGGGTGCTGAATGCTGGCTTCTCCTTAAGGAGCCCTCGGTGTTACGGGGCCAGTTATTCCTTCTGCAAAGTAGACACAGTGACAGCAATTAAGAACCCAGTTACTGATCCGGGCATTGGTGGCGCACGCCTTTAGTGCCAGCACTCCAAGGCAGAGGCAGGCAGATCTCTGTGAGTTTGAGGCCAGCCTGGTCTCCAGAGCGAATGCCAGGATAGGCTCCAAAGCTACACAGAGAAACCCTGTCTCAAAAAAACAAAACAAAACAAAACAAAAAAGAACCCAGTTACTATAATGAAGTAAGAAGATCCAGGTACAACATTTAGCTTGGTGCTTGGCACATCATTCGGTGCAACGTAAGCACATGGGCAGCAAACATTTGTTGGACCCTCCTAACTGGGCTAAGTCAAAGAGCACAGTAGAGGAGAAGGCAGGTTCAGCACTCGACCAGCCCACCAGCTCCTAGGGAGGACGGTGTGAAGGATATCAGAGCCAGCAACTGCTTTGATGACTGTTAAATTTTTGCTTAAATTAGAAATAAAGAAGAAAAGAGGCGGATGAGACATAAGACTAAGAGACATATTAGACATATTAACTAGTTTATTATAGGCCTGGCAGAGTAGGGAGACGAGAAGAGAAACAGGGTAAATGGCTGACCGCCATGGCTGGTTGCCATAGAGAGAGAGAGAGAGAAGAGAAGCAGAAGCAAACAGAGAAGAGAAGAGTAGAGAGTAGAGTAGAGGGAAGAAGAAGCAGAGAGAGAGCGAAGCAGGAAAGTTGGAACTTTTAAAGGGAAGACTGCGAATGCACACTGAGGTTCCACGCATGCCCAGAGTCCTCACGCAGGCTGTAAATTCGTGGTGGGTGATGTGGTGGCGGCATGTCCCTGTGCGTGTCCTGACTGTTGTCAGGGGGCGGGGTTTGTCTCTTAAAGAGGTAGAGCCGATCAGCATTAAAGCCTGAACCTTTAAATGACTTCATTATTTATTTATTTATTTATTTATTTATTTATTTATTTATTTATAGTACTGGGGATTGTACCCAAGGTCTCACATGCCCTATACGAGGACTCTACCACTGAGCTATACATACCAGCTTTCTTTTTACTTTTTACTCTGAGATGGACAGCGTCCCACTAAATTGCCAGTCTGGCCTTGAACTCACTCTGTATCCCAGGCAGGCCTTGAACTTGCAATTTTTACCTTGGCTTCCTAAAAGTGGCTAAGGTGGGATCTCAGGTACCCCAGGCTGGCCTGGAACTCTGTAGCTGAAGATGACCTTGAACTTTGTATCTTGCTTCCTCTATCTCCCAAGTGATTCTGTGAACAGTAAAACCCTGTTAAGAGGAAACTCCTGGTCCAGAGACAGAATCTCTTGTCTGGGCAGAGTGTGAACATTCCAGTTGGGATGAATTCATCATCTGGTCCAGGGACCACCCCTAAGAAGGTAGACTCCTAAGGCATGCTAAGGGAGAAGGGCAGAATAATTAGTCTTTAAATGAGATACTGTACTTTTCTTCCCAGAGTCCCTCACCAAGCACAGTGGCTTACCAGGCCATCGACATGATCTGCCTGCTTTTCTGAATTATTCAGAAGACCATAATTTCTCATTTTCTTCTTTCTACTCTTTCCTAAGCATGTTTTGCTCAACACTTTTGATTTCCCCAATGTTTGGACTTTTTTGCTCTTTTTTCTGAAGCATTCCTGAATCATGTGATTATTTGTCTACCATGCAGCTTAAATGGCACTGAGTTCTGTTTTGTTTTTTCTTTCTCTCCTCCATTCTCCTCTAGGCAGCTGCTGAGATTTATAGGTTGCCTGCCCTGGAGTTTTCTTTTAAACGCTAATAAAATTGTGCTTGAGAGTCTGTTTGAGTCTATTCTTTGTCCTTGAACTGCTGTTTGTGTTCATTCTTTGTTTGGTTGGGGTTTTTTTTGTTTTGTTTTTCTTTTTTGTTTTTCAAGAGACAGGGTTTCTCTGTGGCTCTGGAGTCTGTCCTGGAACTAGCTCTTGTAGATCAGGCTGGTCTCGACCTCACAGAGATCCGCCTGCCTCTGCCTCCTGAGGGAACTAGGATCAAAGGTGTGAGCCACCACTGCCCAGCTTTGTGTTCATTCTTAAATTCTTTTATTAATAAGACTAATAACCCCAAGAGGAGACCCATAGTTCCCATGTATCATTGGAGATTGACTCCTGGCCTTAGTGCATGCTGGGTAAGCATGCTACCAACAGAATTGCATCCCTGGCTTATTGTGCTGACTCTTGAAACAGAGCCATTGGTGTACAGTCCCATAAGGATGCAGAACAGTCAGATGGGGGGTGGGGACGCCTGCAAGGCAGCTTAGCACTCTGCTTGGGCAGAACCAAACAGGCCTCAGCAAAGCTGAGTGTGACAGGGACCAAGGTGAGATGCAAGTCTGAATGTTAGTTCCAAAAGGAAGATTGCACAGGAAATGCTTTCTTTTTATCAGACAAGTTATTTCCCATTTTGAGGGACATCAAACTCAAAGCGTGGACTTTTTCTTTTTCATTCGGATCTCACTCTATAGTTCTGATTGTCCTGGAATTATCGATGTAGACCAGGCTTCGAGTTGGCAGAGATCTGCCTCCACCTCCCGAATCCTGAGATTAAAGGTGTGTGCCACCATTCCCAACAGGTCATGGACTCAACCCTCCAGAAACTTGAGCACAAATAAATTCTTCCTATTATTAATTGCCTTGGCCATGGTGTTTTATCACAGTAACAGAAAAGTAACTAAGATAGATGGGCAGGTAGATAGATAGACAGACAGACTGACAGACAGACAGACAGACAGACAGACAGACAGACAGACAGATAGACAACATAGCCAATGAAGTATACCACACATTTGAATTCTTGTCTGTATTTTTTATTAGTATTGTTTTGTTTTGGGTGTGCTGTTTATTTAATAGGGGGTGCAATACTTGAGTATATATTTGGGTGGGTGCACATATATTTCACTAGAGTGGAGGTGAGGGGGCAACTTGTAAGAGTTGTTTCGGCCAGGTGTGGTGACACATTCTTAACCCCAGCACTCCGGGTGGCAGAAGCTTGCAGATGAATCTCTGTGAGTTCAAGGCCAGCCAGCCTGGTCTACAGATCGAGTTCCAGGATAGCCAAGGCTACATGGAAAGACCCTGTATCAAAAACAAAATTTAATGAGAGGGGGGGGCTCTTTCCTTCCCCGTGTGGATCTGTTGGATCAGACTCATGGTCTCAGGCTTGGCAGGCAGGCGTCTATATCCACTGAGACATCTTGACTGGCTCTCTTTTGTTTTCTGAGATAGAATCTTACCCTGTAGCCCTGGGCTAGCCTCAAAACTTGCAGTAACCCTCCTTCCACAGGCTCCCGAGAGCTGGGATAACAGGCATAAACCAACAACCAACATGGTCTATAAACAAGTTCCTGTTTGAGGTGAAATTTCTATGTAGCCCAGTCTAGCCTTAAACTGAAGATCCTCCTGCCTTCGACTCCCAAATGCTGCAATTGCACTTGAATCATTTACTGGAATTCTTTTGGACCCTGTTCACACATTGTTTTGGTTCACAGCCTTGTCTCCACAGCAGATGGTCAAACTGTACCTCAAGGATAGACTATTTGCTATCTTTGGCTCTTTGGCAGAGCTGGTCATCAAGCAGCCTTCCTGAACTGCCATGACTTTAGCCTTGGTCTGCTCCTTTTAGCTGAGCAATGACAAATGGTCCTGGACTGTCTAAATTAGGGATGATTCTCCTGTAGTATCCTTTTCCTTTCTGATCATTCATGTGGCACTATACCATGCCATTGCTCTGTCAGTAATTCCGTGGATATCTTGCTGCCAGACAAGCAGAAAGAACTGATTTTCATCTGAGTGTGTTGAGAATAATCACACACTCCTCCCCTTCCTCCTCCTCCTTCCCCCTCCCCTCCTTTCTTCTCCGGTTTTTTTCTAGACAAGGTTTCTCTGTGTAGCTCTAGCTGTCCTGGAACTAGCTCTTATAGACCAGGTTGGCCTTGAACTCATAGATCAGCCTGCCTCTGCCTCCTGAGTGCTAGGACTAAAGGCATGCACCACCACCACCCAGCCTTTTGTATGGAGGTCAAAGGACAACCTCCTGGAGCCTGTTTTCTTCTACTTCGTGTTTAGCAGGGAGAAGGGTTCCAGGACTAACAGACAACAGGACAGGGACTGAGGTCTGGTCCTCAGACAAAAGCCAGTGCATTTATCTACTGAGCCATCTCTCTGCCCTGAACACTTTTTTTCCCCACAGTACTATCTGACCCCTTTACTCAGACAGCTGGGAGAGAAGGAAGAGTGGGATCCTCCAGGGAAAAGCCAGAGGCTCCTTGTGAGCAGAGATGGCTTGCTGAGGCCTCTGTTTCTGTTGCTTCCAAATGAATTTTGTATTAGACTTAAAGGGAGAGGGGGATGCCATGGGCATGAGTGAAGGTCACAGGACAACTTCCAGGGGCCAGTGCTCTCCTTCCACCACGTGGGTCCCAGGGACCAAACTCAAGGTGTCAGGCTTATTTAGTTCCAGGATGTGCCTGAAACCACCCTCCAACTTGCAGCAATCCTCCTGAGAACAGATGTGCAACACCACCTGGCATAAGAGCAAATCAGAAATGAGAAATGGCTTCTAAGAGTTGTCACGAGCCGCCAGGGCTGTTCTGGGAACTGAACTGGGGTCGGCTACTGGAGCAGCGTGCTAAGTGCTGTTAACCACTGAGCCAGCTATCTCTCCAGTCCTCCTCTTCCTCCTCCATTTTCTTCCTCCTTCCTGTCCTCCTCCTCCTTGACCCTCCAGTGGAAGGCCTCTCCTGACAGGGGTATCCGGTTTCAGAGCCCCAGTCCATGCCGGGGAAACTCCAAGCTCCCTTGTGGTTCTCCTTTTAGCAGGACTACACATCCAGAACGCCTTGGTTCCCTGGCTGCCCAGCTGCAGCAACACTAAAGAGGATAGTAGGGCCCCAGAGCTGGGCTGCCCAACTGGAAGGCAACCAGGGTCGGAGTTGAAGCTTTTAGGCTGGCTCTTGGTTTTTCTCTAGTCTGGTCACCAGGGACCCTCCACAAAGACTTTGAGAGCAGAGGGTGCCCTGGCTGTCCTTGCCAAACTGTGCTGCCTAAGTGAACCCTCTCTGGTCAGGCATCTGGACACCAAGACTGCCTGCTCTGCAGATACTATGGCCTGAGGAAGAATTCAAAACTACTCTGTTGTTGCTAAACAAGAGCAAAGGGGAAGGGCAAAGGAGAGGTTGTTGTAAAGAGACAAAGACCCTCATCAATTCCTGTAGTTTCAGCCACCAAGAGTTTAACACAACAGAAGCAAGAGGATTTCTGTGAGTTTGAGGCCAGCCTGGTCTACATAATGAGATCCAGGCTACCCAGTGTTACACAGTGAGACTCTTGCCTCAAAAGGAAGAAAGAAAGAAAGAAAGAAAGAAAGAAAGAGAGAGAGAGAGAGAGAGAGAAAGAAAGAAAGAAAGGAAGGAAGAAAATTAATTCAGTTGGAAAGCTAAAACCTTGTATAAAAAACAGCAACAAAATAATTCAGTGGAAGAATGGGGGCTCAGAAGACATGGCCTAAAATAGGTCTTATTTAGAAAATTATAAAAAGTCAGCTGGGTGGTGGCACACACCTTTAGTCCCAGCACTCAGGAGGCAGAGGCAGAGGCACACAAATCTCTGAGTTTGAGGCCAGCCTGGTTTACGGAATGAGTTCCAGGACAGCCAGGCTATAGAAATCCTGTCTCAGAAAAGAATATATATATATGTATTCAAATTCAAACAGTTGGTCACGGGATCGTGGCAAACAGCCCTTTCCACCAGCTGCAGTAAATAGGTTCAATTCTACACTACTAGAGTAACTAGAAAAAAATGCTACTCAGGTAGGGCCAGGACATACCCAATGAGGATCTTAATTTGAAAGGCTGGAGAAATATCTGTCCTAATTTTGCCTCAATGCAGGCAGTGTGTTCATAACGTAAAAACTATACATCCTGATGCCCTCCTTTTGAAGGTGGGAAGATTATGACTAGGGTCATTTGATTTCCAACTTTAGTCAGGGGCTGGGCGGTAGACTGGGCCCAATCTCTACTCCATCCATTCCTGCCAACTAAGACATGAGTATGAAGCAAAGCAATTTCTTTTTACATTATTGTTTGTTTGGTTTGGTTTAATATTTATTATTATTGTTGCTGTTGTAATTTGTTTTATGTATATGAGCTGTTTGCCTGCCTGTAAGTCCATGAACCATGTGCATGCCTGGTGCCTACAGAGGCCAAAAGAAGGCATTGAATCCCCTAGATTGGAGTTACAGATGGTTATGAGCCACCATACAGGTGCTAAGAATCTAACCTGGGTCCTCGAGAAGAACAGCCAGTCCTGTGGTAGTGGGTTAGTATCCAAGTGGTCTGGGTTTTTGTTCATTTGTCTCAGATAGGGTTTTATACAGGTTAGGGTGGCCTTCAATTTGCTATGTTACAAGACTGGCCTTGAACTCCAAATCCTGGGATTACAGGCATGTGCCAGTACACCTGGCACAAAGTAATTTCTTTTCTTTCTTTGTGGCTTTGGAGGCTGTCCTGGAACTAGCTCTTGTACACCAGGCTGGTCTCGAATTCACAGAGATCCACCTGCCTCTGCCTCCTGAGTGCTAGGATTGAAGGCGTGCACCACCAACGCCCGGCCACAAAGTAATTTCTTAAAATGAACAGCAAGACAGGAGATGGTGGTACAGCCTTTAATCCCAGCACTTGGGAGGCAGAGGCAAGTGGATCTCTGTGAGTTCAAAGCCAGCCTGGTTTACAGAGAGTTCTAGGACAGGCTCCAAAGCTACAAAGAAAACCTGTCTCAAAAAACAAATAAAAAAAAAATGATGAACAAACAGCAGGTACAATAGGAGAATCTGGGGATAGAGTGTGTGACTGTGTGGGACTTAATTCTCCAGTACAGTGGGGGCCATCAGACAGCCTCAGGTTCCTCCCGGTCTTGAGAAGTCAGGCCTGGGTTCCAGAGCTTCCAAAGTCCAGCCTCCATCTCTTGGGCTGGCTACACCAGCTCTCTCTCCCCTAACTCCTGGCTGCTGGGGCACTGATATTTTCTGGGACACAACTTTTAACACCTTTAAAGGAGGACAGAGGGGAGGAGGGACAGAGGGGAGGAGGGACAGAGGGGAGGAGGGACAGAGCTCAGATTTCCTCACTCTCAGCTGGAAGAGGCTTTAGGAAATGGCCTCTGAGCACAGTCCTATCATTCAAATGAAAAACAACACCCCGGGGAGGCACCCGTGGTCACCGAGGACAGCCCAGCCTTGGGCTAAACTAAGGTCATTAGCCCCAGGTGACTTGTGCTGCTCCAGAGCTTGGCTTGGTTCCTCCTCGGCCCCAGAGCCTAGGTCAAACCCTAATCCTCACCCTCCAAGTAGGTCCCCTTAGGACAGAATAATCCCTCTGCTTTACTCTGGGGCTCACTCTGCTGAGGAAATAGCATGCAACTTCCCAGGCTTAGGAGAAATAACTTCTCTAAGACTGTCACCAGCTGCAGACACCCCTGTCATAAACTGTCCCAGCTCTAAGCCGCCTAGGGCTTTCATCCCCTTTTCTTAGCTACTCATTACCCAGCTTAATTAGGCCAGGAAATGCTCCCTCACAGAGGGCACTCACGGCAGGAGGGGAGGCGAGAGGGTACTCTCGGTGGCCCCACTTCCTGAGGCTGGAGCTGGGGGTGGGGAGGCCGTTGAGCCCGCCCGCTGGAGGTGGCAGGGCTGTTCCAGCAGCTGCCGGGAGGGAGGCCGAGATGCACCCATTTGCTCCCAGGCCCTCCAGGGAGCTGAGGTTGCGCTTGTTTACCGGAACATCACCACCGGATCTAAAAGCTTGGAAGTCCCTGGCCACCCTCCCATCTCAATTAAGCAGCTTCACCAACCCACCCCCACCCTTTCCTGGGAAAGAGGTTACCACCCTCAGTAACCACTTAGAATATTTGAACCCCATCCCTGTTAAAACCAAAGCTGCACACTTAGATGCATGTGCCTTGGGATCCAGATGGTGAGTCTCCCATTCCCAGTCAGCACCCAACCATCACCCTAAATTGGCCTCAGCTGCTATAGGCAAGCTGGACCTCCTCCAAGATGGCACCGAGAGTGACTTCCTGGGGTAGAATTCAGCAATTGTGTGTTGGCTTCCTACAACGCTGTGTGTGCCTGATCCATTTGGGAGGCTGCTGCTTCAGCTGTGGTACGGGAGAAATCCCAGTGTCTAGGTGTTAATGAAATGGGATTTGTATAAAGACATGGGAGTCTAAAGCCCAGCAGTTCCACCGGCCAATTCCATGACCTTGGCTAACCTAGTTTTGTTTTGAGATAAAGCCTTGAGCTTGTCATATAACAAAGGCTTGAACTCATTACCCTCCTGGGATTATAGGTATATATCACCATGCTTGCCTCTACTCTTTTTTTCTAAGCCCCAGTTTCCTTAGCAGCAGAAATAGGGACAGTAATATTGATCTCTTGGCAGGCTGAGATGACTTGCATCGTTTTTGTTTTTTGTTTTTGTTTTTTCGAGACAGGGTTTCTCTATGTAGCTTTGGAGCCTGTCCTGGTACTTGCTCTGGAGACCAGACTGGCCTCGAACTCACAGAGATCCACCTGCCTCTGCCTTCTGAGTGCTGGGATTAAAGGCGTGAGCCACCAAGGCCCGGCAAGATTTATTATCTATTATTTATTTATTTATTTGCATTACTGTGGATGGACCCAGAACTTCTCCCAGGACAGGCAAGTACTCTACCACCAAGTTGCACCCCTGCCCAGCAGTCAACTTATGTATTAGAAACAGGAAAACATTCTAGAAGAAACAACCAGTCCTGGCAGGTCTGAGGGCACACACCTACAACCCCATTTATCTTGACCTGTGTTTTGTCTCATGGCTTTTTACCACTCCCATCTTACACCTCCTGTTTCCTCTCAGTGTCCTTGGGCATCTACCCTGCCTAGTTTCATCTCTTCCTCTTCTCTCTCTGCCCAGAAGTCCTGCCTAACCTCTTCCTGCCTAGCCATTGGCCATCCAGCTCTTTATTAAACCAATCAGAATGTGCCTTGGCAAAAATACTTCTTCACAGTGTACAAAAAGATTATTACACAACACCCATGTCAAAACAAACACAAATTCTGCACTACTATAGTCCTTAGACAGGTAGACTTTTGGAACTTACTAACAGGTCTGTCCAGACAACTCAGTGAGTTTCAGGTTCAGTGAGAAACCTTGTTTCAAACACTTGAGCACACAGGGACTGAGAAGAATATGCCACATCAACCTTTGGCCTTCCTGTACATCCATGTCTGCCTGCCATGTGCTCAAACATATGCTCTATCAGGACCGTGCACATGCACACATATAGAAGATATAGCCAATATTATTTGTATTATTTAAAGAAATGTGCCAGGCGGTAGTAGCGCACTCTTTTAATCCCAGCACTCAGGAGGCAGAGGCAGGAGGATCTCTGTGAGTTTGAGGCCAGCCTGGTCTATAAAGTGAGTTCCAGGACAGCCAGAGCTACACCAAGAAACCCTGTCTCAAACAAAACAAAACAAAACAAAACAAAACAAAACAAAAAAAATTAGATGATTTCACTAGTTATTAAGTTACTTGTCACAGACAGGCATTGAGTCCCTTGTCTGTGTTGTGCCCAAATTCTGAATCCCCAAATCACCAAGAGGCACATTTTGATGCTAAAGCAATGAGTCTTTTATTGCAGTTGTTTAACGAGTTAACACCATTAGCTTGGGCCTTTCATCCATCCGCCATGACGGATGGCTGGGAAAGACACCCAGAAGCTACAGGATAGAGATCTTATAGGGCAGTGTAAAGGGAGTGTCTAGGGGTACGACAGGCTCAGGATTGGTGTACCTCCAGGCTTGGAGGGCCTGCCCTGTGTTGATTGGTCAACTGGTTGTTATGGCCCATAGGCTCTCCCAGGGTGATTGCTATGCTCTGCACATCATTGCTGTGCACTTGTCCGTAAAGCACACCCAGAGCCGTAAAGCATAGCACTACCAGCTAACTTCTGATTGGTTCCTTGCCACGAGGCAGGCATCTGACCTCCTAGTTGCCAAGGCAAGGTCAGGCAAGCATGTGTTAGGCTATAATGGCTGCCAAAATGGGCAGGCATCTGACCTCCTAGTGACCAAGGAAAGGTCAGGCAAGCACGTGCTAGGCTGTATGGCTGCTGAAGTGGGGAGCTGGTCCTTTCATCTGTAATCCCAACAGTGGACAGGCAGAGGCAGGGACATATACAAAAGTTTGAGTGAAGGGACCAGCTCCCCATTTCGGCAGCCATAACAGCTTGTCTAACCTTGTATTAGTCACTAAGGTCAGATGCCTGCCCCTTTCGGCAGCCATAACAGCTGAACACATGCTTATCTGACCTTGCCTTGGTCACTAGAAAGTCAGATGCCTGCCTCGTGGCAAGGAACCAATCAGAAGTTAGCTGGTGGCGCTATGCTTTACGGCTCTGGGTGTGCTTTATGGACAAGTGCACAGCAATGATGTGCAGAGTATAGCAACAACCCTGGGAGAGCCTATGGGCCATAACAACCAGTTGGCCAATCAACACAGGGCAAGCCCTCCAAGCCTAGAGGCACGCCAACCCTGAGCCTGTTTGTACCCCTAGACACTCCTCTTACGCTGCCCTACAAGATCTCTATGCAGCTGGTTAGAGCTGTCTTTTCTAGCCATCCGCCATGGTGGATGGATGGAAGGCTGGAGCTAACCTGGGGTTAACTCGTTAAACAATAATAAAGCCTCATGCAGTTAGCATCAAGCTTTCAAATCCGCCTGCTGATTGGGGTGACCAAGGTCCAGGGCTGAGATCCTGGGGGCCTGAGCTTTCCGGGGGTCTTACATGAGGTCAACCTAGGGCTATATAGTGAGACCCTGTCTCAAAAAAAACAAACCAAAATCTGGGCAGTGATAGTACACTCCTTTAATTCAAGTACTCGATGGCAGAGGCGGGCAGATCACTAAGAGTTCAAGGCCGGCCTGGTCTACAGAGTGAGTTCCAGGACAGCCAGGGATACACAGAGAAACCCTGTCTCAAAAAAAGAAAACAAAAACATTTTTAAAATTAAATTACCTGGAAAAAAATTAAATTACCTGTTGTAGTGTCAGTACACTAAAGAATAAACTGAGGTTCAAAAGGATGCAGAATGGCTAGTCAATGGCCAAGCAGACCATGCCACCAGACTGTAACATATGCCCTGGCTGGTTAGTTTGTTAATGTCAGCCTTGCCAGCCCAGAGCAAGGAGGGTAACCCGGATGTCAGCAGTACACCAGCAGAGAGAAGGGCCCCAGCCAAGGGAGACTGAGGTCTTAGAGTCAGAATGTCATCCAAGAAGGCCAGGGAGTGGCTGCCTCCCTCATGGGAAGGACATGTCCTCTGAACTCCATAACCTCTGACCTAAAGTCTCCGTGGTTTTGCTTCCCTATTATTCCAGTTGTCAGGGTTTTCTCACAACCAAAAAATGAACATTTCTTAAAAAGTAGCCTTGCTTTGGTCTCATTTACCTTACAGTGCTGGGACTCATGCTTTGAGTATTTGTTGATTTATTTATTTAGTGTTGGATTATGAAACCCAGAGTCTGTGCATGTTAAGCGTTGCCTGTCATTGAGCTGCACCCCTAAGGCCCAAATGATGCGATTTGAAGTTTTTAGATTGTATTTATTTGTTTTGGGGACATGGTTTCATATATCCAGGGCTGGCCTCTCTATATGGCTGAGTATTGTGGCTGGTTTGCAATGTCAACTTGCCACAAACTAGACTTCTCACCTGAAGAACTGTGCTGACTGCCTTGGCTGACTTACCTGGCTGTGGGTTGTGCCTTCAGGGAGCTAAGAAGGGCGTGATGGAGTGATGGGGGGAGGATCACCTCTCCTTCTGCTGGCTTGGCCTCCCCTCTTGCTGACAGGTTGATCCACCTTGTTGCTGCTGCTGCTGATGATTGTTGTGGAATAATCTTTTTGCACAAATGTGTCTTTGCTGAAGCACCTCTGATTAGTTTAATAAAGAGCTGGATGGCCAATGGCTAGGCAGGAGAGGTTAGGAGGGACTTCTGGACACAGAGAGAAGCTGAGGAGATGAATCTAGGCCCAGGAAAGATGGCAGAGGACACGGAGAGGAAACAGGAGGTTCAACACGGAAGAGAGGTAAGAAGCCACGAGGGGAAACGAAGATTAATATAAATGGGTCAATTTAAGTTATTAGAGCTGGGTGGTGGTGGCACACTCCTTTAATCCCAGCACACTGGAGGCAGAGGCAGATCTCTGTGAGTTCAATACCAGCCTGGTCTAGGTATTGAGTTCTAGGACAGTCAAAGTTTTAGAGCTAGTAGTAGACAAGCCCAAGTTACAGGCTGAGCTTTCATAATTAATAATAAGTATCTGAGTCATTTTTTGTGAGCTGGCAGCCCAAAGAAAAGTCCATCTACAGCTATTCCCTTCACTGATATCAGAACCAAGCTTTCTTCGTGGCCTAAGGGCTAGGGACTCTATGGGAAACCTCCAGGCTTTTTATACCAGTAGGATTACTGAGGCACCCAGCCTTATAACTGACCAACAACTGGATTCCTCTACAACACCCCCATTCCCCCTACACCCACCCTGTGAGAGACAGTCATTGTGAGATTACTCTGACCGTTGAGGAACCAGCCTCAAGAACTAACTCTTAGGTGTGATTCTGCTGACTTAGTAATTCAAGTATATATGTATGTGTGTGTGTATGTATGTATGTATGTATGTATATATGTGTGTATGTGTGTGTGTGTATGTATGTATGTATGTATGTATGTATGTATGTATCCCATTAGTTCTGTTCCTCTAGACAACACTGACTAATAAAGTGAGAATTCCTTTGAACTCCTGATCTTCCTGCCTCCCCTTTCAGAGTGCTGGGACTGCAGGCATGCACTGCCACACCCCATTATGCTGGGCTAGAGATAAGACCCAGGGTTGTGTACATGCCAGTCAATACTCTGGAAATAAGCTACATCCCAGCCCTAGTCTGAAGTTTTTTGGGTTTTTTTTGTTATGTATTCATTTATTTATTTGATTTCAGATGTGGTGTGTTTATTACTGCATGCTTTTTTTCTGTACTTCATTTTGATTGCATTCTTTGTATGTCAGATCATCGGGTTCCTGTTATCCTTATAGCATCCATTCTGGCTTCTGATAAACAAACAGAATGGCTGCCCAGGAAAAGGCATCGTTAGTTCCAATGTGACAGGACTTCTAGATTGAAGTTTTATAAGTGCAAAAGTACTCTCCCATTTTACGAAGGAAAAACAGCAAATGCCCCCCAGGCAGGGTAGGGGAATGGGGAATACAGGGGTACCTCCAACTCCTTCCAGAGGAGGGCAGCACCCCATTTACCAGAAACCAGTGCTCAAGTCCTTAGGAATTTAATCTCAGCACCTTCTGAGGCTCTGTTTCAAGCTCTGTCCCTTCATCCCTGCTGAGGCACCCATCCTTTCTTCCTGTCCACCCAGTGAGACATTGTATCCCCAGACTAACTCCCACACAGGCCATGCTGGGAGATGCCACCTGTACCCAGCAACTTGGGGCAGCTATCTGCTGCCTGCATTGTTCCCTTGACACTGGGCACCAGCCAATCACACACCTTAAAATTTGGTGACCCACAGGGCAGTCGTGGTACACAGCTTTATTCCCAGAACTTGGGAGGCAGAGGCAGGTGGGTCTCTGTGAATTTAAGGCCAGCCTGGTCTACAAGAGCTGGTTCTAGGACAGCCTCCAAAGCCACAGAGAAACCCTGTCTGGAAAACTGCGCCCCCCCCCCAAAAAAAGAAACCCCATCTCGAAAAACACAACAATAACAACAACAACAAAAAGTTTGGTGAGCCTTTTTCTAGGTAGCCTTCAGCAGGAGCAGGCATTTCAGATATATCTCCCATCATAGGGGGAGGAGGCTGAGGGGCACAGTCACCCTTCCTGGAATATCCTTTATTGAATCCCTGGCCTGACAAGTCACCTGCCCCCTTACTCCCATCTGGATCAGCAAAGGCCCTAATGCTGAGACAGCAGCGGTTGTGGTTTGTATCACCCGCCCACTGAGAGCCAAGCGGAGATGAATCACAGGGAGCCACTAGCAGCATTCACCTGCCAGGCTTTGTTCAGGAGCATCCCTGACCACCCCACCTAGGAACACCAGGTACCCAACCGCCAAAGTTGGGATAGAGGGGATCTTAGTTCTGAATGGACTACCTGAGTCGCGGTGTCATGAGGCTGACTGGTATAAACACATCCACCCTGCTCAGAGGGTGTTTATGGTCCAGTGGGGGTGGACAGTGCTAAACATACAGACACAGACACCAGGACAGAGGAAAGGTTAGAATGCAAGAAAATGGGCACAGATGCAGCCAAATGGAGTCAGGAAAGAGCTCTGTGGAGAACAATGGAAGCCCAGCATGGAGGTTCACGCCTGGAATCCCAGGATTTAGGAGATGGAGGCAGGAGGATTACTGTGAGTTCTAGACCAGCCTGGGGTAAGAGTAGGGCCAGTTTCAACCTCCAATCCCTGCCTACTCTTAAGAATCTGGTATTAACAGAATTAACCAGAGACAGATCTCATCTAACATCAAATTAGCCATCAAGATGTCACCTGATACCCTGGTGATGGACTTTGTGGACTCACTGGTGATCTTCATTTCATTTCCCTATGGACTGGACCGTCAGCCTGCCTGAAAAGAAAGCACCTCAAGACTCTTGAAAGCCTTACATGGTCGTATATATCTGTGGTCTCAATGCAGAGGCTACTGTAGGAGGACAACAAGTTAGAAAGCCAGCCTGGGCTACATAAAGACATCTGATTCTATCTCAAAACACAACAGAACAAGAAACTAAGTGAGACCCAGAGAAGTCTTGTATTGTCCCCACCAGCAGCATGGTGCTTGCAGTTTCTCCCCAAAAGGAACATATGTCTGGCTCCTTGCCAAACTCAGCCAGAATCTGGTCTCATCTCCTCTTTTGGAGTTGGCCTTTTCCTGCCTTCCCTTTGCCCCTGGCCAGCCTATCACCCAGCAAGTAGCTCAGTGTGCATTTCTCAAGAATTCTTTTACTCTGCAAGGACATGTTCATCACAGCTTCAATTCTAGGCCTGAGAGATGACTCAGCCATTAAGAGCACTGACTGCTCTTATAGAGAGGATGGGTTAGGTTTCCAATACCGACATGGCAGCTCACAACCAGGGGATATGACACACTTTTCTAGCTTCCATGGATACCAGGAATACATGTGGTGCATATCATGCATGCAGGCAAAGCACTGATACACATCAAGAAAAAAAAATGAGGAATTCTAGCCTTGTTCTTTTCTACTTTTATTTTTTTGTGGTCCTAGGAATTGAAATTTAGGGGCCCTGAATTCTAGATAAGCACTGTGCTTCTCAACTGTATCCCCAGCCCACTCTTTAATTTCCATTTTGAGATCTAGAGTACCCTTAAACTCAGGATTCTCCTGTCTCTGCCTCCAGTGCTGGTAATATAAATATGTGCCAATATTTTAGGCATATGGTTTCTCTTATTTTTATGTATGTATGTGTTTTCTGCTTTCTTTTTTTTTTTTTCTTGAGATAGAATCTTGTATATCTTAGGCTGGGCTTAAACTCAAAATGTATCTGAGGCTAGCCTTGCCTTCTGATCCCTATGTCTGGGATTATAGGCATTCACCCTCATATATATATATATATATATATATATATATATATATATATTTTAATATAACCATTTACCTCTCAGTATGTGAGCTTATCTATTTGTTTAACCACTTCACAGTATCACAGTACTGTTTAGTCTAGGTGTTGAATTCAATTACTTCCTTATTGATGGATATTTGGAATCCCTCCACCATTTTTTATACTTTATTACATACACTTATTTATTGTTTCAGGGAGGGGCACATACCATAGAGCAGGTGTGGAAGTCAGATAATAACTTGGGGGGAGTCGGTTCTCTCCTTCCAACATGTGGGTCCCAGGGATCGAACTCAGGCAGCAAGAGGCTTTCCCTACTCAGAGCTCTCTCTGGACCCTTTTCAGTTTTTGCTTGTCAGGTTTCTTTTCTTATTGTTGTTGGGATTTTGTTTTGTTTTATTTTGTTCTGAGGCAAGTTTTCAATAGCCCAGACTGTTTTATGCAGCGAGGATTGAATTCCTGATTTTCCTTCTTTTCTTAACTTTTCATGTGCTAGAGCCACAGGCATACACCACCGTGCTAGGCACATAGCACCATGCCAGGCACACACTACCATGCCAGGCATACACCACTGTGCCAACTTGTCTGTTTTTTAAGGTTTTCTTTTTGTAGTGCCAGGATGGAACCTGGTCCGTGTTAGGAAACGGTGACCTCTTTTACAGGTCTTATTTACCCCAGGTTGGCTTAAAAATCTGATATGTGATTGAGTATAACCTTAAACTTTTCAGACTTCTGCCTCTACCTTCTGAGTGCTAGGGTTACAGGCCTCTGCTACCATGCTCAGTTTTACATAGTGCCAAGAATTGAACCCAGGATTTTGTGCATACTACATGTAGTGGTTTGACTAAGAATGGCCCTCATGTATTTGAAGGCTTAGTCATCAGGAGCGGTACTACTTGAGGGTGACCTTGTTGAAGGAAATGTGTGTGTGTGTGGGGGAGCTTTGATGTTTTTAAAGCCAGTGCCAGGCCCAGTTGCTGCTTATGCTCTGTGTCTGTCTGTCTATCTGTCGTCTCTCTCTCTCTCTCTCTCTCTCTCTCTCTCTCTCTCTCTCTCTCTCTCTCTCTGCCTAGGGCCAGGATGTAAAGGTCTCAGATACTTAGTTGGGTGTAGTTTCAAATGTCCTTAATCCCAGCTCTGGGGAAGCAGAGACAGGTAGTAAGATCTCTGTAAGTTCAAAACTAGCATGTTCTACATAGTGAGTTTCAGGACAGCCAGAGCTACGTAGTGAGACCATGTCTGGGGGGGACAGAAAAAAAATCTCAGCTATTACTCTGATGCCTGTCTACGTGCTGCTATGCTTCCCCCACCATGATAATAATGGTCTAAACCTCTGAAACTGTAAGTCAGCCCCCAACTAAATGCTTCCTTTCATAAGAGTTGCCTTGGTCATGGCATCTCTTTACAGCAATAGAATCCTAAGTAAGACACTAAGCAAGCATCCTACTAACTGAGCCTCATTCCCAGTCAGAGCGACCTTTTTAGGGTTTTTAATAGTCAAATGCAGAGGTCTGGTTCATTTCAGCTCCTTCACCGCCAAACCAGAGGCCAGGGACTGGTTCAACTTCTCAGCCTTCTCTTTGTGATGACCAGGGTGTAAAGGTACCTGCTGCAGCAAACCTTGAACTTCACATTATCCTTATTCTTCTTGATCTTGACAGATTTGGCATCCTTCCACTGGACTGTGAGCAGAAAGTCCTTGATCTCCTCAATTTTCTGAGGCATGATGACAGGCAACCCAAATAATCGCAGCGGGGAGAACCCAGAGTGACCTCTTATTTTATTTTACTCTGAGACAGGGTTTCTCTGTGTAGCCCTGGCTGTCCTGGAACTTTCTCTGTAGACCAAGATGGCCTTGAACTCAGAGATTTGCCTGTATCTGCTAATAGATTTTCTGTACCTTGATAATAGGCTTCTCCACCGATGCAGTAAGCCAGATCAAGCTGAATTAAAAAAGCAAAAGAAAAGGTATATTTAAGTAAAGCAACCCCCGTGTGAGTCCTCCAGCCCCAGAGATTCAGATTAAATAAGTCACATGACTGAACTAAAGCAAGGAGCTTATTATATAGCCTGTAGGCAAGGGGTGATGATGTGTCTGCCACCAGCTGGGTTTGTGCCCAAGTATGGTCAAAAGCCGGAATGCTTGGGCGGGGACTTGGGCTGCTGGCAGCTTCAGGGGAGGAGCTACTGGAACAGCCAAGAATGTGGAACTGGGCTTTTTGGTGTCTTCCCTTTGTTCAGAGATTCTTTGAATGGGCTGAGTTTCAAGAGACAGGAATGGGGCTTTCTGGATCAAGCAGGAGTGAGCTGGAGGTTCCAGGAGAGCATCTGCCTGCTAAGTGCTGGGATTACAGGTGTGTGCCACCACCCCAATGAAATGCTCTTTAAAAAAAATTACTTTGTGCATGTGTATATATGTGCATGCCCTATCATGTGTGTAGAGGTCAGAAGACTTCTTGTGGAAGTTGGTTCTCCCCTTCAACCGTGTGGGCTCCAGAGCTCGAACCCAGGTCATCAGGTTTGGCAGCAAACATCTTTACCCATTGAGCAGTCTTGCCAGCCCCAGAAATGATCTCTTTTAAATAAAACCTTATTCATGGCTGAAGAGATGGCCTGGGGATTAACATTACTTTATGCTTTTCCAGAGGACCTGAGTTCTATTCCTAGTACCCATATGACAGTTCATAACCTTCCATAAATCCAGTTACAAGGGATCTGATTAGCTCTTCTGGCCTCTGCAGGCACCATGTTTCACAGACAGATGTGCAGGCAAAACATCCATACACATAATATTTAACTAAATTTAAATAAAATAAATTTAAAAACCTTATTCAGCAGACAAATATTAGGAAATCAGTCACCATAAATGTTCTTTGCTTTGTTGTAATTTATTATTTTATGTGTATGGGTATTTTGCCTGCATGTATGTCTGTGTACTTTATATGCCTGGTACCCTTGGAGTCCAGAAGGGGACACTGGATCCCCGGGACTGGAGCTACAAATGGTTGTGAGCCACTGTGGGGGTGCCGGGAATTGACCCAGGTCCTCTGCCAAAGCCGTCAGCACTCTTAAACACAGCCTTCTCTCCCAGCCTGGGTTTGCAGTCTTTAACTTCTATTTGTTGTTTCTCTGTTTCTGTGCTCAGGTGGAGCCCAGGGTCTCCCACACAGACAGATGATTTCACACTGAGCCTCATCTCCAGACCTAAGTCTTGTTGGACATTCAAGCTCCATTGTTCCCAAATGTGATCTTAGCTTCCATCCCTGACCGCCCCCACCCTGCTGTGAGGTAGTGGTGAGTCACCTCCCACTGCTTCCTACAAGGACTCTGCCTTCTGACTCTCCACAGACCAGATCAGCGCTTCAGGACGGTTACTCTCCCGCAGTGAGAATTAGGTTCTTTGCCTAATTTCTTTCCCAATCCTTGCCTATTCTCTAATTTGCCTAATTTCTTTCCCAAATCCTTGCCTATTCTCTAATTTCTTAGGTGCTGTGGAACTTGAGTGGTCTCATATCAGACACCCCTCCAGCCTTCACTTCCTGAGTAGGCAGCTCTCCCTAAACATCTGCTTTTATGGCTTCTTATTTCTCTTTCCTCCCTCCCCACTCCCCTCTGAGACAGGCTTTCCTGTAGCCCAGGCTGGCCTTGAAGTGCCTAGATAGCCGGGGATGACCTTGAACTCCCTATCTTCCTGCTTTCAACTCCCAAGTGCAAGGATTACAGACATATGCCACCACACCCAGTTTATTCTGAGATGGAACCCAGGGCTTTGTGTGCATGCTGGGCAAGCACTCTACCAACTGAGCTGTGTTCCCAACCCTGGTCTGATTTCTGAGGGAATTTCCAGCATCGCTTCAACTCCAAGTCCTTCTTATGCTCTCTGCGATGCCCAGTTCCTTTTTCTTTCCCAGCTCCAGGCCCTTTGTCTCCAGCCCCACTGCCTCCAGGTTTGGCTGAAGTGGTAGATTGTGTCTGCAGCCCCACCGGCTCTCCCCTCACTAATCTCTTTTCCCACAGGCTGTCTTCCACAGCCAGCCTGTACAGCAGGAACTGAAGGAGAGGCTGACAATTATCTAATGAGTCCACACAATGCAGACAGCCAATTAAAATATCCTTGACACGACACCCCTTCACTTGGTTTAAAGCTGAACTCCAATGAGGCCTGCCCTTCACAAAATCTGCCACACCATCTAGAGGACAGGGTGACAATAACTGATGTTTATCTCACTAGCAAGTGACAATTTCAGCACGCTCTGATGCCTTATATCCAAATAAAGGGGACTAAATGAACCCATGAGCAAGCAAGCAAAGAAAATTGAAAAAGCAACACACACACACACACACTCTCTTATTGTTAGTGTGTAACTTCAAACCAAAATCCAAGATCAAATAGTGCAAACATTAAAAGAAAAGAAAAGAAAAAAAGAATTTGTTCGTGTCTAATTGTTTATTGACAGAGATCAAACCCAGAGTCTCACGCTTGGTAGGTAGGCAAGTGATCTACCACAGAGCTACATCCCCAGTTCAGGATTGTTTGTTGATTGTTGTGGCTTTTTGTTTTATTTTGAGACAGGATCTTGTGTGTCCCAGGCTAGCCCTGAGTCAGAGTACACGCTGCAAAGGATGGCTTTGAAATGCTGCACTTCCTGTCTTCTCTTCTGAGGGCCACCACAGAATGTCCAATGGTTAAAAATGATGTATCAATTGCAGTGCTGGGGATTGAACATATGGCAGGGCCTCACACACACTAGGCAAGCAGCCTATCTCTGCCCTATATCCCCAGCTTGCTTGTTTGAGATAGGGTATCAAATAGCTCAAGCTGGTCTTGAACTCAGTATATAGCAGAAGGGGCCTTGTGTCCCTAACCCTCTCACCTCTCAAATGTTGGACTATCAGGCATGCACCATCACACCAGGCTCTGTATTTTAAATGTTTTTAGTTAAAAAAAAAAAAAATTGAGATCAAGGGTGCTTGAGTGCACAGAGCATGTTGTGTCAGAGGACAATTTTTGGGGGAGTTGGTTCTCTCCTTCCACCTTGGTTTTGTTGTTGTTGTTTGTTTTGTTTTTATGCATATTTAAAAGTCTTATTTGATTTTTTTTAACTATGTATGTGTTTCTGGGAGGGGGTATGGGCTTGTGAATGCAGATACATACAGAGGCCAGGAGAGGTCAGATCCCCTTGGAACTGGAGTTATAAATGGTTATGAGTAACCCAGTATGGGTACTGGGAACTAAAACTGGTTCCTCTGGACGAGGGGTACACGGTCTAAACCACTGAACCATCTCACTAGCCTCTTAACGTGTGTGTGTGTGTGTGTGTGTGTGTGTGTGTGTGTGTGTGTGTGTGTGTTTTGCCTGCATGTATGTCTGAGCACCGGTTGCATGCTTGGTACCTGAGAAGGCTAAAAGAGGATATTGGATTCCCTGGAAGTGGATTTACAGCTGTGAACTGCCCTGTGGATGCTGGGAATCAAACCCAGGTCCTCTAGAAGAGCAGCTGAGCCACTGTGGTGGTTTGAACAAGAACAGCCCAATAGGCTCATGTTTGAATGCTTAGTCTTCAGGAGGGAGGGATTAGGAAGTTAGGCCTTGTTGGAGGGGGTGTGTCTCTATGGATGGCCTTTGAAGTTTCAGAAGCCCACGCCAGGCCCAGTGGCTCTCTCTTCCTGCTGCCTGCAGATCCAGATGTAGGGCTGTCAGCTGCTTCTTCATCACCATCGGCCCGAGTGCCACCAAGTTCTCCACCATGATGAAAATGGACTAAACCTCTGTATTAGGAATAAACACCTGAGGGACCTGTCGGATTCTATGGTGGGCGAGGGACAAACACGCCAGGCAGACAGAGCTTATGTGAGTTTTATTAAAAGGGTGGGGGTTCAGGCATTATCACCAGGTGCTGGTTAAAATCAGATGCACCATGGGAAAGGACGTGCACAGTGAAGAATGGTCCCCACATAATACCAGCCTGTCACTCAAAACAGATCCACCCATGCCTTGCCTCTTAATACCCAACTCATCCTTTTCCTGGTCCTAGAAAACAGCCAGGCACCCTGAGTGCTCCCTGCAGGGTATAGGGTCTGTACTGTCTATTACTTTGCTTCTGAACAAGGCTCCTTGTTAATTTGTCATTAATGTGCAAGTCTTCCAGAGGACCCAGCACCCACATTGGGTGGTGGCTCACAACTGCCTGGAACTCCATCTCCAGGAGACCTGATACTTCTGGCTTCTGTGAGCACCACGCACACAGAGACAGATCCACATAACTAATTTTAAAAGTATCAGTCTTGCGGGGGCAGTGTGATGCATACCTTTAATCCTAACACTTGGGAGGCAGAGGCAGGTGGATCTCTAAGTTCAAGGCCAGTCTGGTCTACAAGAGCTAGTTCCAGGACAGTTAGGGCTACACAGAGAAACCCTGTCTCACAAACAAAACAAAACAAAACAAAAATCAATCTTTGGAAAACCAAGAAAAGCATCTAAAAAAAAGCTAAGATCCGAGTCAGGACTCCGAAAAGACTAGCTTTTTCTTTTTCTTCTTTTTTAACTTTTTCAGTTCCATTTCCCAGTTCCACAACTGGGGCTTCCATGGCTGCTTACACAAAACATGGCTTTCTCTCTCCTCTTCCTCATCTTTCTCCTCTGGGCAGCTGCCAAGATTTACAGACTGCCTGCCTTGTTACTTTTCTCTTAAACGCTAATAAAATTTTTCTTAAAGAAAGAAAGAAGAAAGCATCTGCAAGACATCCAAGCACACCTCAAAGAGCAAGGATGGGAAATGGGTTCACACAGGATGCCAGGGTCAGGCGTAGCTGCAAAATTTGGGGCCACTTTCTGGTCGGGCAAGGCAGGACAACTTACAATAAGGTGAATGAGAAAAATCTCCCAATAGCCTGCAACTGTAAATGTTAAAACAATGGTTTGACAGTTTGAATTAAGGTACCTTGCATGCATAGGGAAAGACATTCTCAGAAGCCATAAAATCCCAGTGCCACACTACTTTCCTATGAGGTGTTAAGTCCCAAACTCTGGGACAAATTCTAGAGGTGCCTAGTTAACATATCAAAGTGGACTTGGCTGCCAGGTCCTCCCAGCATCCTTCAGTCCCTATCCTGAACTCTCCAACCCCTTCCCCCAGAGTCTCTTCCCTACATAATCCAGCCATTTTGGTTACCCATGCCCCTTTTGTACTTTTCCGCCATGTGACTGCTTCATCTCATTCTCCTCTCACCTCTCCCTGTCATCCCCCGCCCCCCCCCACACCAACATGGCCCAGCTCAGTCTGCTCATGTCCCAGCTGTCCATTCATACCCCTCACCACACTCCTCCTCTTATCTATGGTAAACTTTCTCCTCCACCATACCTTGGAGCAGCCGTGTCCTTTCCTTTCCTTTTTATTCCTTTTTCATTCGGTGTTGGCAAAGGAGTGTCTAAATCCTTCCGGAGGATACATGATTGGCACTTGAGAACCGGATGCTGAGACACTGCCGCTGAAGGCACTGTGTACTTTGGTTGCCCCTTAGTAACCGGCTAAGGAGAAAGCAGGCTGGAACTGAGTTGGGGGCCTCCTCTCTGATGGATGGCTAGCTTCTGTGAGCTCCAGGAGGTGCAATGCAGGCTGCTAAAGGAGAACTGTCAATAACACGCATACGTGCTACATACACTATCAATATCACGCAAAAGGTGCTCACCGATGCTCCGAGACATACTCTACAGTCCCTGAGCAGAGGCTCCTCAGCTGGCCAAGGCACTGACTCCAGGGCTCAGCACATGGGGGGAAAGGGGGATATGATGGGCAATAGGACAAGCCTAGTATATAAAGGGACAGCTTTCAAGTGGGTAACCCAGGAGGGACTGGTGTGAAAACTCCTGTCTACTGCATTTCAAACTATGACTGCCATACCAATAGGTTGGTCATCAAAGTCATTCAGTGAGTTTCTACCAGTATACCCCCCTCTTCGTGTTTCAAGACAGGGTTTCTCTGTGTAACAGCCCTGAGTGTTCTGGAATTTACTCTGTAGACCAGGCTGACCTTGAACGCACAGAGATCCTCCTGCCTCTGCCTCCTGAGCGCTGAGACTAAAGGCGTGGGCCGCCACCACACAAACAACCATCAAAGGAAATAAAATGAAAAAAAAAAAAAAATGGAGGTGAGACAAGGAACCGGGAAGTTGACAGAGTCTAGGTGAATGAATGGTTGAGTTAAGACAGCAGTGGTGGGGGTATGAAAGCCCAGTGCCTTGATCACATTTCAAAGGCAACAGCCTGCTCTTCCAGAGTCAGGTCCCGCATGGCTGGCTTGTGTGGGAGACAGTTCAAGGCCTTTTTTGGTTGAGTGGAAAGTACTGGAACATTAACACTACAGCAAAGGCATCTGTAAGGTCCTGAGAAGCAGAGAGCAGGGATGATACTGAGATATCATAAACTTTGTTCCAGAAATGATTCACTGTTTATCACTGCTGCCATGTTAAACGTGGGGTGGTATGAAGGCGTGTGAGCATGTACACACACACACACACACACACACACACACACACACGCATGCACACAGCAGGTGGGGAAGAATCCCAGGTAAAGGAAACTCCTGAGAAGTAGCCTGGAGAGCTGAGGCATGTTGCCAGAAAAAGGGCTGCATATTGTCTCAGGGATTACCAACCAACACTGCATCTGTTTGCAGTTAATGTCATTTAGGCTGTCTACCTCCTGGTCTGGGAGAAGACTAGGAGGTCAGGGGGAAGAGACCGGATTAGTGATAGCAGCAGAGAGGCTCCTTCGGCTGTGAAATTCTGTGATTTATGTGACATTGAGGAAGTGCATCTCCCAGTAATGTTAGGCGCCTGGGAGTGTGAACTTGTGGCTTTCCTAACCAGGTCTGTCCTCAGTGGTCACAGAGAGTGACCATAAACCCTTCACCCTACAAGATCCTCTTCCTTTGCAGATGCCAGCATCGTGGTGAGCCCTCCCCTTCCTGCCAGGATCCTGCTGTGTCAGGGCTCAGCTTCTGTAACCCTAATCCTTCCCTTCACACATAAGCACTGACCATGTCTCTTACTGCACAGAATGCTTTTTTTCCAAAGAGACTAAGGGGAAGGGCCAGGGGCACGCCCCCCCCCCCCCCCCCGTACACCATAATACTACGTGAGCAGAGCATCTCTGCATCCCTTATTTGGCTTTATTGCTCTGAATGGATTCTCATGAGTACCACATCTCGTTTCACCCAGATGGCTTGTAGCTCCAAAACAGCTGGAGCCGTCTTCTCTGCTTGGGACACACAACCAACCCAAACAATGTCCTGTAAAATAATAACAGTAAATAAGCAGATTACATCCTTGAGGCCGCTTATTGCCTGTTTTGTATAAGTGTCCATAGTTTCCTGACAAGCAGTCTCCACTAAAGTAAAGGAGACATATAAAAGTAAAGTGCTAAGCTGCAAAACAGTTCCCTTAAAAAATGAGGGCTGGAGAGATGGCTCAGCAGTTAAGAGCACTAATTGCTCTTCCAGAGGACTCAGGTTCAATTCCCAGCACCCACATGCATCTAACAGTTGTCTGTAACTCCAATATCCAACACCATCACACAAACATACAGACAGGCAAAACACCAATGCACATAAAATAAAAATAAATTATTATTATTATTATTATTATTATTATTATTATTATTATTATTTGGTTTTTCGAGACAGGGTTTCTCTGTGTAGCTTTGGAGCCTATCCTGGCACTCTTTCTGGAGACCAGGCTGGCCTCGAACTCACAGAGATCTTCCTGCCTTTGCCTCCTGAGTGCTGGGATTAAAGGCGTGTGCCACCACTGCCGGGTGCAGCCAGAACTCTTAACTACTGAGCCATCTTGCCAGCTCCTCGATTTTTCTTTGATCTCAGTCTGTGGAATGGTATTGCTGTCTTCCCACCTCCATGGATGTGAGCAAAATAATCCTCACAGGCAAGTCCAAAGGCCCAGGTTAGAAGGTTCTAGATCTGGTCAATGTTAATCAGTGTCCCACAAACACTGTTTTACAGTGAAAGGAACACACAGTGGACATCTATGAGACTCAATGGTTTTATCATATACCCCATTGTGCAGAACGCATAGCCCAGGTGCCTCCTGCCTTGGACCCAGATGATAGAGCCGTGTTCTCATCTGAGGCTGTTTGCTCTGTTGTGGGATGCATTACATATTCTGAATAGTTTGGTCCGTCTCACAGCCAAGGAGCAAAAGGTCCAAGGAAGCAAAATTACACCCAATGACCCATTCACAAACTGTTTGCTTCCTGTCTCCATCAGTCTGTTCTCTGCCAGTTTCAAGGCCACCCTGATCGAATGCCCAGGGTCTGGCAGTCTTGGTATAGCCATTGAACCAGCCTGCTTCTGTATTGAAGGGCAGACCCAGAGACTTTCTGCAGTGAAAGTTCTGTGGTTGTCTGGTGTTTTGTCTCCTGCATTTTCAGGCCAACAGGAAAAAGGGGGCTTGTCACTGATCCCAAGTGTCAAAAGACCCTGAGGTTAGGAGGAAGCTCCTCCTGGGAAAAGCCAAGTGTAGAGAGAACTGCAGGAGGCTGCTGGAGGTGGGAGGGTAGGATGTAATGAGCCTTTCTCTGTCCTGCCACCCAGCTCTGAAGTAGTAACACGGAGACCTATCATTAACTATGAAAGATGGGCCTTAGCTTAGGCTTGTCCCTTAACTCTTTTTTTTTTTTTTTTTTTTTTTTTTTTTTTTTTGAGACAGGGTTTCTCTGTGGCTTTGGAGGTTGTCCTGGAACTAGCTCTTTTGTTTTGTAGACCAGACTGGTCTTGAACTCACAGAGATCTGCCTGCCTCTGCCTCCCGAGTGCTGGGATCAAAGGTGTGCGCCACCACTGCCTGTCAAATGTGTAGCCCAGGCTGGCCTCAAACTCATGATCCTCCTGCCTCTGCTTCCTTCAGCAAATCCTACTGGCGTGCACCACCACAACCAGCCCATTAGCTCTTATAACCTAAATTAACCCATTTATATTAATCTATGTTTTGCCTCATGACTTTTTACCTTTCTTTCATTCTGTAGGTCCGACATCCTCCATGTCTCCTTGCCATCTCCCTTATACCACAGCTTCAGCCTTCTACAGAGGTAAATAGGTCCTTTCTCCCAGGACACTCTCACTGGAGAAAACAGAATGGGGAAGGGGTGTTGAAGATACCCCAGGTCACAGTAGCCTACTGTAGTGGGATATTTGTACACTGTGTGAAGATGCATTGCTGTGATTGGTGTAATAAGAAGCTGAATGGCCAATAGGTAGGCAGGGGGTATTGGCAGAATTCCAGGGAGAGAAAAGAAGAGGAGGAGATAAAACAACAACAACAAAAATAAACAAAGGAAAACAAACAAACAAAAAACTCCAGAGTTTCAAGTAGCTCAGGCTGGCCTTGGGTTCACTACACGCTAAGGATAACCTTGAACATCTGGTCCTCCTGCCTCAACCTTCTGAGTGTTGGAATTACAGGTCTTTGGCCCCATGCCCAGTTTATGTAGTACTGGGGATTGAACCCAGGGCTTCCTGCATGTTAGGACTTCGGGCCAGCATGCCACCAACTGAGCTACATCTGCTGCCCCACCTGGTTATGTTTCTATGGGGACAAGACAACTCATTTTCTTTCTCTCTTTTTGGGGGGAGGGGGTATGAGTGGGGTGCTCCATCTGCACGTTTGCCTGCAGGCCAGAAGAGGGCATCAGATCTCATAACGGATGGCTGTGAGCCACCCATGTGGTTACTGGGAATTGAACTCAGGACCTTTGGAGGAGCAGCCAGTGCTCTTAACTGCTGAGCCATCTCTCCAGACACAACAGGAGAACTCATAGAGGGGAAATTGGAACCAGGATGCAGAAGAGAGAAAATGAGCAGAGCCTATGGGGCTAAAACTTTCACTGTTATTGTTGGGGGAGGAGGAGGCAGTGCCATGGCACACATGTGGGAGTCTGGGATACAACCTTGGGACGTTTCTCTCACTCCACTTTTACACAGGTTCCAGAGATGGAATTCAAGTTGCCGGTCTTGTGCCATCCTTTGTCTGAGTCGGAACAGAAGGAAGAGCAAAAGTGCAGGCCTGGCAAAAGCTGCAGGGGCAGAAGCTGAGGTCACTCACACCTGACAACCTAGCTCTTCACTGCAAAGGTGGAGGTCTTGTTATAAATCAGGAAGTCTAGCCCTAGCTCTGGAGGTGACTGGCTATGTGTCCTTGGGCTGTACACCAAATCATTCTTCTTAGACCTTGAAGAGCTTGGAAACAGCCTTCTTCTAGCTGGTAGTTAGATTCCTCGCTGTCCAGAGAGCTTTTAGCTTCAATCAACCATTTATTTTTCACGAGGCATGTTTCAGCTAAGCTCTCTCAACCTGGAAGGGATTGTCTTCATATTGAAGGAGAGCAAGCTTAGCATGATAACTTTAAAAACAAATCATAGGAAAAAAAGGGGTGAGGGGCCCAGAAGCAGATACCCCCCAGAGCCACTACACAAGCTTTGAAATGTGTCCAAATGTGTTAAAATGAACAATGCAAATTTATTGAGCACCTGATAAAGGTTCAGGAGACAGCAATGATGACTGAAGACCAGCATTCAGCATGCAGGCCAAGCATGGTCATGGAGACCAAGGATGGTCAGGCAGGATGAGCATGGTCGTGCAGACTGAGCATGGTGATGCAAGCTGGCATAGTGGTGTGGGCTGAAGCATAAGGACCCCCTGAGTCCAGGACCTGAGGTACAGACCAGGGAAAATAAAGAGCTCCTGTCTCTTCAACAACTACCTCCTGCAAGGTGTGCTGGTGTGACTGAGCTGTGGACCATGTGATGGGCATGTGTGAGGCCCTGGCTTTTCCCAGCAGGACTAATAAGAGTAAAGACAAGACAGAACAAAAACCCACCCTGAAAGACTCAGCAAAGCTAGGGTAGTGGATATAACCATTTGGTGGATATACAGTGTGAACCCAGGCACGGTAACACATGCTCAGAAGGCCAGAACTCCTGAAGCGAAGGCTAGAGGATGGTGAGTTCAAGGCCAGCCTGGGCTCCACAGCAAGACCCTGTCTCAACAAAGAAGCTATAGAAAATACTTTGATGATTTGAAATTTCATAATAGCTACATAAAAGAAACAGCAGTACAAAGAAGGCTTGTGGTTGTTGATTATGGATACAGAGCTTGGCTTCTCTGTGTTGGTTCAGTGCCCCCCCCCAAAAAAAAAATTGATGTGGAAGCAGACCCCTGGGCAGCCTCCATCAGATTCCTCCTTTGGGGTCTACCAGAGGCCGACACAGGGCTGTGGCCAGCTGGCCACGGTTTGTTCTGAACCACTTGGGACCCAGGAGGAAGTTCTGCCCCCATTCTTCATCACTCTGACCCTGATCCCAGCCAGAGGCAGAGCCATTACCTCAAGCTGTCCAATCGCCACAATCGCTGAACCGAACTTCCTCCCCAGAGGAAAGAGGCAAATATTGTCTTTCTTTTGCGATGGGCAGTCACCGTGAAGTGGCAAGGCTGTTTGTCTCAGCTTTGGCAGTTTGTTACAAACACTTACAGCTGTGACTGGTCCCCAAGTGTCCCCTCCTGCCATTGTTTTGGGCACCCATATCCCTTACCCAACTGTGCTCTCTGGCACAGCAGTTCTGGGTTTCTCTATTTTTCTTTCTTTGCCCCAGCAGCAGGCTCCAGTGTCGTCTAATTACTGGGATGTTGTAAACTAGGGGGCAGGGGTGTAGGCACCAGGCCCAAGGCAGGGCCCTCAGAATTTACTTTCTTTCTTTTTTTGTCTTTTGCTTATTTATTTATTTATTTATTTATTTGTTATTTGTTTATCTTTTTTTTTTCTGAGACAGTGTTTCTCTGTGAGATTGTAAATGGGCGGGGGTCTTTTAAAGTGGTCATTATCAAAGGAAGTCAGGACCTTAACTCAAGCAGGGCAGGATTCTGGAGGCAGGAGCTGTTGCAGAGGCCATGGAGGGGTGCTGCTTAGTGGCTTGCTCCCCATGGCTTGCTCAGCCTGCTTTCTTATAGAACCCAGTATTATGATAAAGTGGGGGGAACCTTGCCATTTTGGCTAGGTTTGCTAGCCAGCTTCTTCTCGAGATCAACCTGTCTCTGCCCCTCACTGCTGGGGTTACAGGCATGTGAGGTCATGGTCAACTTTTCCACGGGTCCTGGGAGTTGGAGTTTACATCCTTATGCTTACATAGCAAGTGCTCTTACCCACTGAGCAATCTGCCCAAGCACAGGATTCTTTTAAATCGGAATGTTGCCAATTCAACAGAGAGATGTGTTGAGTCTCTCCTGTGAATGCGACCACAGTCTCTAGGAAAAGGAAAACAAGTTGAAAGCCCCAGAAACAGGGTTGAACTGATGATGTTACTGTTCACTGTGATAGCAAGATGGAGATTGTACACAGGTGCACCACCCCCATGTGTTTTAGGCTAAAGTCTCAACTCCTGCCAGAACTGCATTTGGAGTTGGGGCCTTCAAGGAAGCAGTTAAGATTAAAGGAAGAGGGCTAGCAGTTTAGCTTGCAGTAGAATTCCCAGGTCCTGACCACACTCCTCTGGGGAGCCATAACTCAGTATTTTCATCATTGTAGCACCCGAAGTGCCCGATCTAGTTCATACTGGATGCCTTCTGAAATGAGACAGAGACAGAAGGTTGAAAGCACTGGTAGAATACTGTCTGTGATAGCCAGTTTTTATTGTCATATCGGCACACCCAGTGAGAGCCTGTTTACCTTGAGTTGGCCTGTGAGCATATTTGTTGGGGATTATCTTGATTGCCTTAACTGATGTGGGAAGAGCCAGCCTCAAAGTGGATGGCACTAGTGTTAGGAATCGGGTGTTATGCTGGCCTGCTCCCTGTCACCTGGTAGGATGTACTCAGGCAGTACCCTGGCCAGCCCAGGGTCCTATGGCTGCTATGTCACTATATAGTCTGCAGAAAGGTGCAAAGGTTTCTTTAAGAGACAAACTCTGCCCACTTTCACTCTTTCTTTCCCACTGTTCCTCTAAAGGGTCAGGCAGGACCTTCCCTGTTCCTCTCTTCTTTCTCTCTCTCCCCCTTTTCCCTTCCCTTTCTCCACTCCCTTTCCTTTCCCCCAATAAAACTTCTGGCCTGGCGGGTTTGTCCCTCACCTGTCATGGGATCTGCCACGTCCCACCTTGCGCCATATTATAACAACTAGTCACGAGTTTGAGAAAGCTAGCTGTGTACTAAGCACACACGCACACATTTGTCTCTGTTCTTGGCTATAGCTGTGTGAGTAACTGTTTCGACCTCTTGCTGTTGTGACTCCATCACAATATGGACTGACCTGAAGTTAACTGTAACCTAAAATAAACCTTTCCTCCCAGAACTCATCAGTGGCAGAAAGGAAACTAGAGCACTTTCCTAGCATGTGAGCTGGACAGAAGTGAGCTGACAGGAAGTTGCATGATTTTAGGGCAGGGTCACTTCTCCAAAGTATAAATGTGCCCCTCCTGGGGCTGGTAGCACAGCATCTTGTTAACAATGGACTAACTTCTTAACCAGACCCTCTCTGCCTCCAATTTCCCTGACTTCCTTCCTGTTTCTGTTCTAGCAGGTTCAAGATTGCCAACCCCTATGACAGAAGTAATCTCACCATTTATCTACTCTAGAGGCAGAGGCATCTCTTAGTTCAAGGCCAGCCCAGTCTACAGAGAGAGTTCCAGGACAGCCAGAGCTGCACAGGGAAACCCTGTCTGGAAATAAACTAAATAAATAAACAAATAAATAGAAAGGATTGAGAAGTATGTGACCAACTGGAGAGTTTGTTAAGGGAGATTCTTGGCCCGGCAGGTCCCACAGCCCATGAGCCCCCAAATGAACACACAGAGACTTATTTAAATTATAAAACTGTTGGACAGTGACTAAGGCTTCTTATTGGCTAGCTCTGTTCTAATTATTAACCCATTTCTATCAATCTATGTATTGCCACAAGGCTGTGGCTTACCCAGTAATGCCCCGGCATGTTGTTACTCCTTCGGCAGCATCTCGACTCTGTCTGGCTCCATCTGCCTCCTTTCCCAGGATCTTCCCCTCCTAGTCCTGCCTATCTTCCTTTCTTATTGGCCAACCATGTTTTATTCATCAACCAATAAGAGAAACGTAAAGGTCTTCCCCATCAGGGACAGTGGTATAGTTTTGTTTTGTTCTTGGGTTCTGTGGCACTGGGGATGGAGCACAGGTCCTTCCACATGGTAGGTAGGTGCTCTGCCCATCCACGGAATCCCCAGCCTCCAAGTGTGTATTTTGTTTGCATTTTCATTTTGTTTATTTGCTTGCTCAACTACTTATTTTCCTGGGGTTGAGACATTGGGCATGGTCAGCATGGTCCACCAGTGAGCTACATCCCCAGCCCTGATGCTGATTTCTTGGGGATTTATTTCCTGGCTTCTTTATCCTGCAACCAGCAAAGGGATACATCTGTGCACATCTCTGGCTGTTCACCAGCAGCAAGGAACATTGTCCAGGGCTTCATGTCTGGAATCCTGATGCCGGCTTTGAATCCTCCTCATGGGGACTTAAAGCACTTTGAGTTTTTCCTCTCAGGTCCTCAGATTCCTGTTTTGATATTCTTTTTAAAAAAATTACATGTGTGGGAGCATGTGGATGCCACAGCACACGCAGAGGTCAGAGGACAACTGAATAAGTCTGTACTCTCCTTCCACCATGTGGGACCTGTGGATGGTATGTAGATGGTCAGGTTTGACCGTCTCAACAGCCCTGTCCTGACATTTCTGATAGAGTGCACCAACAGAGACTAGATGAAGACTTTTGCAAGCACATGCTCACATCAAATTATATTCATGTTACTCTGTGAGTTCATAGGCTGTCTGTCATCCGGTACTATACTTTATCGTATAACAAATCATTCAAAACTTACCTGCTTAAAACAGTATTCATTTCCTCATAGTTTGTAGTGTTCAGGAATCTTGCATGGCTTGGGGGTCAGTGTGGCTTGGGGTCTTTCATCAGGTTGCAGTCAGAGGATAACCACAGTCTAATCTTGGAATGTAATCTATTGCTTTTATCCCTCTTGTGGGTGAAGGGTTGGAGCCCAAAGAGCTGAGGTAATTCCCTTAATTGACTCCATCTTGTCCTCACAGACAGTCACAACTGCTTTCTGGAAACTGTTCTTAAGGTAGGGATAAGATTTCATCTGAGATTCAGCAGGGGATGGAGAAAAGGAAGAGAAATGATCTTTTTTTTTCTTTCCAGGGATGGAGTGAGGGGCAGGGTTCTTGAGACAGGGTCTATATACCAGATGCTGAGGGTCTTGTCTTGAGCATACTAAGCAAATGGTCTACTACTGAGATACACACCAACTCTAGTGAGATCTTTCTTTCTTTCCTAAAATTTGTTTTTATTTTATGTGTATGGATGTTTTGGCTGTATGTATGTATGTATGTGCACCACATGTCTACCTAGTGCCTGCAGAGTTGAGAAGACATTGGATCTCTTGGAATCAGAGTTGGAAAAGGTTGTGAGCTGCCTTGTGGGATCTGGAATTGAATCCTAGTCTCCTACAAGAACAGCAGTGCTCTTAACTGTTAAGCCATCTCTCCTCTTTCAGATCCTGAAACTAGCTCATGGGATGGTAACACCCACATCAAGGTGAGTTTTCCCTCTTCAGTTAAATTTCTAGTCCTTGAAAGTTATTATTACCAGCTGGGCATTGGTGGTGCACTCGGGAGGCAGAGGCAGGTGGATCTCTGTGAGTTCGAGGCCAGCCTGGTCTCCAGAGCGAGTGCCAGGATAGGCTCCAAAGCTACACAGAGAAACCCTGTCTAGTCCTGTAGGCCGAAGATGGATGTCCCAGTGTTGCAGAGGAATCTTAGGTGACTGTTCAGGCAGCCAGCTGTTTCTGTCATTTCTCACATTTTTCAGAAGTTGCTTAATTGCACTTCCTGCTTGCTCAGGTAATATTATTTCCTTCTCAGGTCTCCGATGGAGTTAAAGACTTTATAGTTTTCCTTGTTAACAAATTCAGAAAAGAAATTCACTAATGATGTGTAAAGTGTATAGGGTTGAGAGACATTAAAAGTTAGTTTTTGACACAGGAGGATTTCTGTGAATTCGAGACCAGCCTGTCCTATAAGAGCTAGTTCTAGGACAGCCTCCAAAGCCACAGAGAAACCCTGTCTCAAAAAAAAAAAAAAAAAAAAAAGTTAGTTTTGGGAATGCAAGTTAGAATAGAGAGTGAATTAAATACAACTCACCAAAATAAGATAGATAATGGAGTATTTTCTCTGAATTTGTCAAATGCAAACGGACTAGACATTGTTGATGTATTTATTGCCTCATATATTGTACATAGTTATTGTACTTATTTCATATAGTTTTTCTTATACTGATTTAATTATAACCTTTTTAAATTTTAGACAAGAAAGGTGAAATGTTGTGATATCTTGTTTGTACTCTAACAAATAAAGCTTGCCTGAAGATCAGAGGGCAGAGCTAGACGCTAGTTAGCCATAGAAGTCTGGAGGTCTGTACAGACAGACAGGAAGTGAGATGGCTGGGCAGACAGAGGAATATAAGGCAAGAGGAGACAGTAGCTTGGTATCTTTTAAGTCTGAGGATTTGGTAGAGGTAAGAGCTCTAGTGGCTGGCTGCTCTGCTTCTCTGACCTTTCTGATTTCACCCCCTAATACCTGACTCCCGGTTTTCATTATTAAGACCAATTAGAATTCGTGCTACATCTCTGGTCCAGAGACCAGAACTATGTCTCCAAATTGACAATGAAGATTGATCATCACATGAGGCTTTTTGTTGCTGTTTGTTTTATTTTGTAGAGACAGGGTCCCACAACATCACCCTGGCTGGCCTAGAACTCCCTATGTAGATGAAGCTCACAGAGATCTGCCCAAATCTGCCTCCTAAGTGCTGGGATTGACAGCATATACCATCACATGTTTAATGACGAGGGCTTCTTAAGTTTTATATTGCATAGGGAATTGATTTTCTTTTCTCTTTCTTCCTTCCCTTCCTTTCCATTGTCCTTCCTTCCTTCCATCCTTCCTTCCTTCCTTCCTTTTCCTTCTGAGACAGGGTCTCATGTATCCCAGGTAGGAGTTGAACTCAATCTATGGCTGAGGATGACCTTGAACTTCTGGTCCTCCTGCCTCTACAACCCAAGAGCTAGGATTAGTAATAAGAACTACCAACCCCCAACCTGAAGTTATAATGATGTCCAGGTCTGTGCTGCTGCCCAGGGCCATGTCTGGGTCAGTGGTCTTACTGCAGCCGGGACCTGTGGTGGTGTTCATGGCCGGTGCCATTTGGATGTCCGTGATCTATACCACAGACTGAAGCCATGTTGATAACCATGTGCCATCTGGCTGCTTGGGGGCCATACTGATCCGAGTGGCCTGAGCTGCCACCTGAGGTCATGGTGATGTCTGGACCCATACTGCCACTGAGGGCCATGTTGGCCTACTTGTTCCTACTACAACCTATAGGGTTTGGGTTGATGTCCATGGTCTTTTTTATAACCAAAGGCCATGCAGATACCCATGGCCTGAGCTACCACCTGGGGCCATGGTGATATCTGGGTCCATGCTGTTGCCAGGGGCCACACTGAAGTGAGTGACCTGCACAGTCATCAAGAGCCATGTTGATGTCTGTGGTCCTGGCTGCCTCTGAGGGCCCTGCCAACAGCCAGGAGCAGTGTTCTGTACTGTCACCAGAGGCCATGTAGAAGCTTATGATCCATATTTCTGCTGAATGTAAAGAGCAAGGAAGCTACTTTGGTAGTGGCAGATACAGACTAGATTAGTGTGTGCCTATAAGAGAGTTTTTGGTGAGTTTCTTGGTTAGCATGAGGCAGAACTTTCCTTGACCGTGTGCTCTTCTTGTTATAACAGTGGAGCAGGGCAGCTTGAGGCCAAGAGACGCTCTTCTCAACAGTTTGTCTTGAGTATCTGTCATATCAACAAAAAATGTGACTAACACAGGTCTCATTGTGTTTCTCAGGCTGATCTTGAGCTCCTAGACAGCAATCCTTCTGCCTCAGTCTTCTAAGTAGCTGGGATAGGTGTGCCACTGTGCCCAGTGTAATACCCAGTGTAATTATTCTTTTTGTTCATTTGTTTGTTTTTGTTTTGGGGTTTGGTTTTTCAAAAAAGTATTTCTCTGTGTAGCCTTGGCTGTCCTGGAACTGGCCCTGTAGACCAGGCTGGCCCCAAACTCAGGATCTGCCTGTCTCTGCCTCCCAAGTCTCTCTGCTGGGACTAAAGGCGTGCGCCACTACCACCCAGCTGGCTCATTTTTTATTACTGTGAGTAACTGAAGTCCTTCACAGAATTGGTTTACATATTTTTATATACTAGAAAGAATTCTAGCTTCACTTGTGCATATTCCTTCAAATATATGGACAGAGGACAACTTTCAGGAATTGATTCTCTTCTTCCACTGTGGGTTCTGGGAATGGAACTCAGGATGCCAGGCTTTGAAGCAAGCAATTTACCTGCTTGCTTCATACGTGCTCAGATAGGCAGTGGAAACATAGGAGCAGATCAAAACAGAGGGCAAGTGGTAGGCCAGAAACTCGAGTGAGCAGGGTTAGATTTCTCAGAAAAAAAAAAAACAAAAGATCTGGCTTTTTGTTTTGTTGCTTTTTTTTTTGTTTTGTTTTTCTTTGAGACATATTTTCTCTGTATAGCTCTGGCCATCCTGGAACTCGATCTGTAGACCAGGCAGGCCTCAATCTCAGAGATCCACTTACCTCTGTCTCCCAAGTGCTGGGATTAAAAGTGTGTGGCACCACCACAGCTTGGCGTGCGTGCGCGCACACACACACACACACACACACACGTGTGTGTGTGTGTGTGTGTGTGTGTAATATATATAATATATAATATATATATATATATATATATATATATGTAACTTTAATTTTTAAAGTTTACACAGTGAGCAAAAAGTAGATGTGATGGACTTATATAAAAGGGAAGTCTTAGTTTCTAATTTTGGCTGCTTGTTTATTGTTTGTTGTTATTTTGAGAAAATGAGCCATGATGACCCTGAACTCCTGGTCTTCCTGCCTCCAGTTTCCATCCCCTGGAATTACAGGCTTGCTCCATCATGCCTGGTAAGTCCTGGCCTTTATACGTAATAGCTGTGATCCCCAGGAAACATAACTAATTTTTCTCTGTACCTGAGGATCTTTATCTGCAGAATCTGTCAATAGTATCTAGTTCATGAGGGTGTTGTGAGGATTAAGTGAATTAACTGTCAGCACTGGAAGCATTTGGCAAATAAAGAAAATAAGTATTTAAACACAGACCAAAGGAAACACAGCTGGGCTAGTTCCCAGCTCTGGGGCTTCCAGTCTGTTGTAATGTGTTGGCTCTTGAACACGTCCTCAAGCATAAACAGAAACAAGCCTTCCCTTAAAAAGGCTGTCTATAGTCCCTTGTATTAGTTACCTTGCATTATTATAGTAAGCTTCCTGAGGCAATTCTCTTACAGAGAGAAAGGATTTTATTTTTATTTTATTACTCTGTATGTGTATGGTGTGTGTGTGTGTGTATGGTGTGTGTGTGTGTGTGTGTGTGTGTGTGTAGACATGCATATGATATGACACTCAAGTGGCAGTCACTTCTCTCTTTTTCCATGGGTTTGGTTTTGCCACATAGCAAGTGTATTTTTTAAGCAATAAACCATCTCTCTGGCCTAAGTAAAGGTCTTTTCACTTCTGGTTTTTGTTGTGGGGTATCCACCAGAGAAGACTGCTCAGACATGGATTTGAACCAATACAAAGTCTTTATTAGCCAGCTGGTGACCACTCTGGGTGTTCAGGATCCCACTGCAGCACTGAGCCTTTCTCAGGATGAGCTTATAAGCACAACACTCACATTCTGGGTTGACATACTTCAGTTAACAAGAGCAGTTAGCCAGAAGCAGAACTCCAGAAGCCAAAAAGCAAAGTTAGTACATTAGAGACTCTCCCAGGACTGTGGACTTTGATGGATTAGATCTTCATTTTAGTTTTGGCAGGTAGTGCTGTCTACATGTCGAGTTTTACAGCCTGAATGGTCCTTCCATCATGGAGTAAGTTGTGCTAAGGTCTGGGGGCCCTGCTACAGTTTTGAAGCTTTTAGTCTAAGATCTAGGAGTCTCGTTGTTTGGGGCTCCATCTTGAGAAAGACAGGAAGGGTCTGGAATCTCACAGTTCTCTCCAGGAGTGTGCTCCACAGTGACCTCCACAGTAGCATCACCATGGGAGCCAAATCTCTAACACAGAGATCTTTGCAGGGCATATCCACATTCAAAGGACCGAACCTCCCACCTTCAGCCTTTCCCTACTCTTCTTGCGGACTTCTGCCTGCCTCCCGAGGGGTGCCCCCATCCCCTATTCACCTCAGTAGGCCTTTGCTCAGAATACCTCACACACCTTCCCCCAGTGACTTGAAAACCCAGTAACATGAAAGCTGTTTCTGGCTGGGGATGTAGCTCAGCTAGGAATCTCACCACTCAGGCGGTGGAGCAGGAAGGTCATGAGTTCACAACCCTCCTCTGCTACACTGTAAGATCAAGGCTAGTCTAGAATACAAGGGACTCTGTCCAAGGGGCAGGGGTTGGGGGTGGGGAGTCAGCTGATGAGGTGACTCAGTGGTTAAGAGCACTTGCTGTATGTTTCAGTTTGATGTCTGTTGCTGTGCTACCAAAAAAAAAAAAAAAATTAAAATACTTCAATGAGAAACAACTTAGGGTAGAAAGGGACTATTTCCCCTTACCACTCTAGGCCTTAGTCTATTGCAGTGGGAAAGCCAATCAAGAGCTTCAAACAGATAGCAAAATTGCATCCATCCTCAAAAGCAAAGGGAAAGGATGCCTACATGCTCCCCCCATCTTCTAGCTCTCAGCTGGCTTTCTCCTCTTTTATACCATTCAGGACCTCCTGCCTTGGGAGCAGTGCTCCTCATAGGGGCTAGATGCTCCTGTATCAGTGAACAACCAAGACACCCAACCCCCAAACATGCCCACAGGCCAACTCATCTAGAAAACAGGGCTTTTGAAAAAAAAATCATTTATTCTTATTTTATGTACATTGGTGTTTTGCATGTATGTCTGTGTGAGGGTGTCAGATCCCCTTCAGCTGGAGTTATAGACAGTTGTGACCTGCCATGTAGGTGCTGGGAATTAAACCTGGGTCCTCTTGAAGAGCAGCCAGTGCTTTTATTTGTTTTTGTTTTTTTATTTGTTTGTTTTGTTTTTTGAGACAGGGTTTCTCTGTATTGCTTTGGAGCCTATCCTCGAACTCACAGAGATCCACCTGCCTCTGCCTTCCAAGTGCTGGGATTAAAGGCATACGACACCAACACCCAGCTTCAGCCAGTACTCTTAACCACTGAACCATCTCTGCAGCCCTGAAAATTCCTCATTAAGACCCTCTTTCCAGGCAATTCTAGGGTATGTCAAGTTGACAGTTATAACTAACCAGCACACTGTGCAATGATGATGTCTGGAGTGCAGGTCCCAGCACTCAAGTAACCAGCCAGGCATCCTGTGTACACACATGTACACATACATTTACACAGACACATTTACACAAATCTTTATTTTTTAAAGCCACTATGCAATGATGATATCTTAAAATTCCATTGTCTTTTATATATATATATATATATATATATATATATGTATATATATATATATATTTTTTTTTTCAGGAAGAAAATGAGTTTATTACATACATGGCAAGGGACAGTGGACTGGGTAGTAACAAAAGTATTGCCAGAAGCTTCTTTTGGGAAAAGGTCTCATTCCAGGTTAACCTCAAACTTGATATGTAGCCGTGGGTAACAAGGAACTCCTAATACTCCTGCCTCTCCCTTTCAGATAAACATGCACATTGCTGGAAAACTCCACCCCTCAAGCCCACCTTCAATAACCCAGAGACAGAGGCCACATCATCACCAGCTGCCAAAATCCTACACATTTCCACTGTCGCCAAGAGTTGCATACCCTATGTGCTTTTACAAAAAGCCAGCACCTTCGCTTCCAGCCCTCTTTTTCCCTTACACCCTCACTCAGAGGCGTCCTCTGTGTACCCCTCCCCCACAAACCTCTTAAGTGTGGCTTGTTGCATAGTGTGACTGTGTGGTGTTCCCTGGCTCCAAGCTGCCAAGGTACTCTGGCCTCTGCCTCGAAACCCTAACACACACGCCACCACACCCCGCTCTGTTGCACAGTATTTGGGACCCAGGGTATAGAGAATTAAACGCTCCGGTTGATGGTTGTTTGAAACAGCAAAGTACCTCAGTGCAGTTGGCAGTTAGTGGCTAATAAACAGGTTCACATGCTAATACTTCACAGACTGATGCTCTGGGCTTAGGGGTTGGCAGAAAAACGACCACATTATTGTAACCACTTCCCAAATGACAAGATTTAATGAGCCAAGGATATTTAATTATTTCCAAATGTGTACCTTCTGGTTTAGATTATGAGCTGGTGGCAGACATTGTTTGTATCAAGTCTTCTGGAAAAAGTCACACACAGGTACAAACAGCCCTGGGCGCACCATACACTGGCATCGCTGTATTCACACATTAGGTTTTCTCATTGCTGAGCCTGTAGCTGATGGCCTCGCCCCGGTCAGCACGCACTCTACCGCCAACCCTCACTCCTTACGTTTCTTTCCAGCTGTAAGTTTAAAGAAACATTTTATTTACTTTTATTTACTGCGTGTGTGTGTGTTTTGCCCACATGTAAGTCTATTCACACGTGTGTAATGTCCCCAGAGGCCAGAAGAGGGTGGAGGCTCCTTCAGAACTGGAGGGGTATGAACTACCAGGTGGGTGCTGGGAACCCAGCCCAGCTCCTCTAGAAGAGCAGCCAGTGCTCTTAACCACTGACCCATTTCTCCAGTCTCCCCACCTCATATTTCTTAAAAATAGGTGTGAGCTGGGTATAGTGGCGCACACCTTTAATCCTAGAACTTGGGAGGCAGAGGCAGGAGGATGTGTGTGAGTTTGAGGTCAGCCTGGTCATAGTGAGTTCCTGGACGGCCAGAGCTACACAGTGAGACCATGTTTGGCATCTTGATTTGCATTCTCAGAACCACAGTGGAAGGAGAGAATCAATTCCTGAGTTATTCTCTCTCCCTATTCACAGACAGATATTATACACACATCATCATGAATAATAATTTTTTGTTGTTTTTTTCTACACAGGACTTAAAAATAGGTTAGAACATTAAAAAAAAAAGCATATAGCGGGTGAGTATTCAGGGCCATTGGGAGGAAGCATGGGCATACACTGGGCATTTATTTATTTATTTATTTATTTATTTATTTATTTTGAGACAGTGTTTCACTATGCAGTTCTAGGACTGGAGGTGTAGCTTAGTGGTAGAGTGCTTGTCTAGCATGCAAGTGTCCTGATGTTCGATTCCCAGCACCAAAAAAAAAAAAAAAAAAAAAAAAAACCCAAAATCAAAAAGTCACATTGACTGCAGTTCTGGCTGACTTGGAACTCACTATGCTGGCCTTGAATTCAGAGATCTGTCTGCCTCTGCCTCCTGAATGCTGTCATCAAAGGCTTGTACCACAGGGCCCAGATATACACTGAGTTTTGAATAATGAAGAAGAGTTCAGTGAAAAGTCACTTTAAGATTTGTGATCTAAGTAGAGGTTGAGGACATGAGGTCTGTGCAGTGGAGAAGGAAAGAGAGAGATAATTTGTGGGCTTGAGCCACGGCTCAGGGGTGGAGCACTTCCTTTGAGGGACCTTGGCTGATTCCATGGCAGGCAAGGGTGATTAAGTGGGAGGGACAAACATGCCAGGAAGACAGAGCTTAAGTGAAAAGTTTTATTAGAAAGGGGAGGGAGGGAAAAGGAAAGAGAAAAGAGGTAAGAGACTTAGACAGAGATGAGAGAGAGGACAGAAGAGAAAAGGGAGACAGGAAAAGCCCTGTCTGCCCCAGGGGAACAGCGGGAAGAGAGCTGGAAAAGAGCAGAAAGACAGCAGCACAGGGGAGAGAGAGAAAAGCCAGAAAGAGAACGAAAGTGGGCGGAGGTCTTTCTTTTAAAGGGGTCCTTTGCACCTGCGTGCAGACTAGTACTCAAGGAACCCTGGGCTGACCAGAGTACTGCCTAGGTGCATTCTGCCAGGTGACAGGGGCAGGCCAGCATAATGCCTGAACTCTTACACTTCCCTTACATGCTTAAGACACTGGTGTCCATTACCAAACAGTAAAAGTTAGATAGATAGATGGATGTATAGATGGATAGATATATATGATGGATAGAATATATATATATATATTATATATTATATATATATATATATATATGGCTCAGTGGTAAGGTCCTTGCCCCAAAGCCTGGCAATCTGAGTCCAATTTCTGGAACCTATGTAAGGTTGGAAGGAAAGAAGAGACTAAACAAAGCTCTACTAGTACTCTGTGACAATTGGGCCTACCCACAGCATGCACACACAGACACAGTAATAATATATATAAATAAACAAAAAATTCTCTTTAAATACATTTCATTTCATGTGATTTAGATTTCAGGTTGCAAACATCTAATATCCACAGCATCCTGTTTTAGAGGTTCCTTTACTGTTAATGGAGCCAGATACTTTATAATAATGGGCTTTGACATAAATGATACTTGTTACTTTATTTTCTGAAATGAGGTTTTGTCCTGTTAGGTCTTAAACTACTAGACTCAGGCCAAAGAGATGGCTCAGAGCGCTGTACTGCTCTTGTAGAGGACCTGAGTATCGTATCATTTGCCTGTGATGGCAGCTCCAGGGAATCTAGTTCTGGCCTCTATGCACTTATATCCTCTCTCTCTCTCTCTCTCTCTCTCTCTCTCTCTCTCTCTCTCTCTCTCACACACACACACACACACACACACACACACAAATAAAAATTAAAAAATAAATCTTAAACACAAATAAACCCAAGAGACCTGGTGGTATGTCTTTAATCCCAGCATTTTGAAGGCTGAGATAGGTGGCTCTCTGTGAGTTCAAGGACAGCCTGTAGAGTTACTTGGTGAGACTGTCTCGAACAAAACAAAATAACAGCAACAAACCCCAAAAGTAAAACAAACAAAGGGCCTGGAGAGATGGCTCAGTGGTAAAGAACATTTGTTGCTTTTTCAGAGGACCTGGGTTCTGCTCCCAGCACCTACATAGTAGCTTCCAACCACCTGTAACTCCAGTTCTAGCCTTCTTCTTAACTTCCGTAAGTACTATGTGTATGCTGTGCATTTACATTCATGCAGGCAAAAGACTCATACACATAAACATAACATCTACAAACAAAACAAAACAAAATACAACCTTCCTAGATGCAAGTTACTGCCTTCAGCCTCCTAAGCAGCTGGCAATATGGAATGAACCACTTTGTCCATATCTAGCTGGCTTGTTACTTTTCTAAATGTTTAATATCATGGTTTTTAAATTTGTAGATTATTTTATAATTCTATCTCTCTGTCTCTGACTCTGTTTCTGTGTCTTTGTCTCTGTCTCTGTCTCAGTCTATGGCCCCAGCTGACCTAGGACTAGATATATACACCAGTCTGGCCTTGAACTGTGGTAGTCAAACTTGCTATGCCTCCTGAATCCTGGGATTACAAAGGAGTACTACCACACCTTGTAATGTTTCTTTTAAGGAAACATGACTGAGAAGCTAACTAGGGCTCAGTGGTAGAACATTTGTCTAGTGTGTGAATTTTCTCAGCAAAGCACACGCACACACACACACACACACACACACACACACACACAGAGAGAGAGAGAGAGAGAGAGAGAGAGAGAGAGAGAGAGAGAGAGAGAGAGAGAGAGACAGAAATAGAGCTAATTGTTTTTTGTTTGGTTGGTATTTCGAGACAGGATTTCTCTATAGCTTTGGAGGCTGTCTTGGAAATGGCTCTATAGATCAGTCTGGCCTGGAACTCACAGAGATCTGCCTGCTTCTGCCTTCTGATTCGAGTTCTGGGATTAAAGGCATACACTACCACCTTGTTTTGAGACAGGGTTTCTCTGTATAACAGCCCTAGCTGTCCTGAATCTAGCCTTATAAGACCAGGCTGGCCTGGCATTTACAGAGTTCCACCCGCCTCTCTGCCTCCCCAGTGCTGGTATTAAAAGCGTGAACAACCACACCTGCCTGAGAGAGCTAATTGTTAACTACTGTCTACTGAATTCCAGACACTATTTTAAGTGTTGTTGGCTCATTTAATTCTCACAACTTAATGAGGCAAGTGCTGTTGCTTAAGAAACAGCTTAAGTGCCAGGCATTGGTGGCACACTCCTTTAACCCAGCACTTGGGAGGCAGAGGCAGGCAGATCTCTGTGAGTTCAAGGCCAGTCTGGTCTCCAGAGCGAGTGCCAGGATAGGCTCCAGAGCTACACAGAGAAACCCTGTCTCAAAAAAGCAAAAGAAGGAAAGAAAGAAAAAGAAAAAGAAAGAAAGAAAGAAAGAAAGAAAGAAAGAAAGAAAGAAAGAAAGAGCTTAAGCAGTTTGCCCAATCTCAAGCCAAAGGCTCTGAGCTCACAGAAACACAAATAAGGTCAGTCCAAATGGAGCACTGTGTGCTGAGCCTGCAGTCCCTTCCACCTTGAGGGCAACAGTGGAGGGCCACTGAAATCCAGAGGTAAAAGAGTGTCAGAAGATGGGGTAGTCACAAGTGTACCTGTGGAGGACAAGTCACTGAGAATGTGAGTCATCCCCAGAGCAGGGCCCTGGAAGGGGCCTTCTGAATGCAAGCCTGACTGCACAAACACATGCTTGTGCAATTGCACAATGTGCTGGACCTAGCACATGCCCAGCTGTTTGACAAGGTTGATCAAGCAGGACAAGAAACAAGTCGGTTGGGTGAGTTAGTCACCAACCTTCTCTGTCATCATCATAGAGCCATTAAACCCATTCAACCTGCCATTCAGGTGACTGAAAAAAGAACTAGAGCCTCCGCCTGACTGTTGGCAGAGCAAGTCTTTAATAAAGGCAGGGTAATGATGATAGCTTCGGTTCCTTTGCAGAGGCCAGAGAGAGGTGAGGAAATTGATGCTACAATCAAAGGACTTCACATGGGCCTCTGGAGGCCCTGGGAACCCTACTTCTCATTCCTTAGGCTCATGGAACATTAGCCCTCAAGCTCATCATTGGACCGTGGAGTTGTTCATTTGTGTCAGTGGTACTGGGTTTCAACTGCCCTGCCACAAATTCTATTTCTATTCAACGACCTTAGCATATGTTCCCTTGCCTGTGTGGGTTGTTTACTTCTGGCCTGTGTAAAGTCTATGTGAGGTCTCTGCTCTACTCTTCATTGTGAGAGCCCCCCATCTGCTTCCTCAAGGCCACTTATCTTTTTATTAACCAATTAATTTATGTTTTAATATTTTATTTTGTGTATGTAGGTGGTAAAAGTAGATCAGGGTATGTCTCATTCATTTCTTATTTCTGATCACAGCTATGTCTGAGTGGCACACTAAGCAGTCTTTCAGGAAGTTCCAGGAAGTGTGAAGGGCAGGTACTACTTAAAGACATAACTGAAGGGCCAAAGGACAGCTGAGCTGGGAAGGTTGCTCGCCGCCAAGGTCGATGGCCCGAGCTCAGTCCCTGAAACACACATGGCAGAAGGAGAGCACTAAATCGAGAAAGTCATCCGTTGTCCTCCAAGCTGTGTCTTGGTGTATGTGCCCCCTATACATACATACATATATCAAACATGTAAAGAAAAAAGTATGAGTGACAAACGATGGACATAAAAAAAGAAAGAACCCACAATTGTTTACTGCTGGAGAAATGGCTTCGTGGGTAAGGGCACTTGCTATGCAAGCTTGGAGGCCTGAGTTCAGATCTTAGAACCTATGTCAAAAAACCTTTTTAACAAAGCAGGGCCACATCCTCATACATCTATACCCTCAATGGTGCTAGGGACAGAGACAGGAGGCGTTCTGGAACTTCTCCAGATTTAGAGAGGCCCTCTCTCAAAGTAAGGAATTAGGCAGAGAGTAGGATCATTTGCGTCCTTCTTTGACCTCAGAAACACACAGACATGAGGCTCTGCACACACGTGCATATAACACACATGCACGCGCACACACACACAATGAAAAAGAAAAACAGAAAATATTTATCACACAGAAACTTTCCCAGGTGAACTTTTTTTGTTTGTTTTTTGAGACAGGGTTTCTCTGTGTAGCTTTGTAAACCAGGCTGGCCTTGAACTCACAGAGATCCTCCTGCCTCTGCCTCCCAAATGCTGGTATTAAAGGCCTGTGCCACCACTGCCTGGCTCCCAGGTGAACTTTTAATACTGTTACTGGTAAGTCCAGAATTTTGCAGGGGACACGAGCAATCGTAGCTTTTGAAAGGGTTCTATTATATTATTTTTATTTATTTATATTTATTTTTATCTTGTCAGTGCATGTGTGTGTGTTCATAAGTTATGTGCACCTGTGTAGAGGTCAGAGGTCAATGTCAGACATCTTCCTCAATCACTGCCCATGTTGTTTTGATATACACTGTGTGTGTGTTCAGTGTACATCCGTGATTGTATGTGGGGACTGTGTATATGTACATACAGGTGCATGTATAAGGTGCTTGTGTGTGCAGATTTGTGTAGAAGTCACTCTCCACCTTATCTTCCAGGACAGGGTCTCTCACTGAACCTGAAGCTCATCAGTTTGCCTAGACTCCTGGACCTCCCAGCTCCAGCGATCCATGGGCTGGAGAGTTTGCTCAGTGGTTAAGAGCACTTGTTCTTGTCAAAGATCCAGGTTTGATTCCCAGCACCCACATGGAGGCTCAGCACCTCTTCAAGTTCCAACCACTGAAGTGGTGTACAGACACAGACACACAAAATAATAAAAATATATCTTAAAAAAAAAAAAAAAGCGTTTCCGCGTTGCCCTGGGGATGGGTCCATATGGCGTTGTTCTTGATTCCCGTCATAACTTAAAGGGAAACTTCAATGTCCGGAGCTCTTGACGTCCTGCAGATGAAGGAGGAAGAGGTCTTCGAATTCCTTGCTGCAGGAGCCCACCTTGACTTTCAGATGGAGCAGTACATCTACAAAAGGAAAAGTGATGGTATCTACATCGTAAAGCTGAAGAGGACCTGGGAGAAGCTGTTGCTGGCAGCCCGAGCCACGGTTGCCATTGAGAACCCCGCTGATGTCAGCCTTATCTCCTCCAGGAACACTGGGCAGCGAGCTGTGCTGAAATTTGCTGCAGTAACCGGAGCCGTTTCACTCCTGGCACCTTTACCAACCAGATCCAAGCAGACAGACTCCCGGGAGCCACGGCTTCCAGTGGTCACTGACCCCAGGGCTGACCACCAGCCCCTCACAGAGGCGTCTACGTCAACCTGCCCACGGTTGCTCTGTGTAACACAGACTCTCTTCTGCACTACGTGGACATTGCCATCCGATGCAACAGCAAGGGAGCTCACTCAGAGGGTCTGATGTGGTGGATGCTGGCCCGGGAGGTACTCTGCATGCGTGGCACTATCTCCCGTGAGCACCCATGGGAAGTAATGCCTGACCTTTACTTCCACAGAGACCCAGAGGAGATTGAGGCGGAGGAGCAGGATGCTGCCGAGAAGGCTGTGACCAAGGAGGAATTTCAGCGCCTGAGTTCACTGCTGCTCAGCCAGAGGAGGCCGACTGGTCTGAGGGTGTGCAGGTGCCCTCCTACCCATCCAGTAGTTTCCTATTGAAGATTGGAGTTCCCAGCCAGTCACTGAGGACTGGTCAGCAGCTCCCACAGCGCAGGCCACACCACTGAGTGGTCCTGAGCTGCTCTGCAGACACTCGAGCAAAGGGAAAAAAGGTGGAAGAAAAATAAAGTTCCTACAAGCTGGGGGAGGGGGGGAGCTCCAGAGATCCTCTTTTGTCTGTCTCCCCAGAGTTAGGATTACACCACACAAAGCTTTTTTTTTTTTTTTTTTTTTTTCATGTGTGTGGAGAAGAAAGCTTTATTTAATCCCAGGCTTGGGGAAATAAGAGACTGTCCTAAAGGAAAATAGTCCACATTTTCCAAGGGGATAGTCTTAAAAGTTTCTCATACAGTGATGGATGAAGATTCCTGCCAATGTGATCGCTAGGGATAGAACATCTCTCGTGCTTGTAATAGCAAACACTTTACAGGTTATATTATGTTTTAATATTGCTCTTTTCTTTGTGGTAATAATTATTATTTAAGTATTTTAAGGGTAAACTGGATAATTGTTATATAAAATATTGTATACTTAATTTTAAAAAATATTATTTTGCTAGGTAGGGTGGCAAGTTCCAGGCCAGGCTCCAAAGCAATAAAGAGAAACTCTGTCTCAAAAAAAAAAAAAAAAAAAAAAAAAAAGTTGTTTCAAAGAACAATTGACTGATAAGATTTAAAACTCACACGCTTTCGCTGGGCGTAGGTAGTGCACACCTTTAATAACAGAACTCAGGAGGCAGAGGCAGGTGGATCTCTGTGAGTTCGAGGCCAGCCTGGTCTACATAGCAAGTGCCAGGATAGGCTCCAAAGCTACAGAGAAACCCTGTCTCGAAAAACAAACAAACAAAAAAACAAAACAAAACAACAACAACAAAAAGTCACACCCATTCAGACAAAGTGGCTATGCCTGTACTCCTATCACAAGGAAGATGAAGCAGGAGTATCACTGTGAGAAGCAGGCTAGCCTGGACACATGGTGAAGTCTGAGCTAGCCTGGGCGACAGAATAAGACCCTGCCCCAAACAAAATAAGAATGTATTAATAGGAACAGTGGGGAATCTCTCCCCAACTCTTGCTCTCTATGCTGCCCAGTCCCAGTCCTCACAACTAGAACACACAGACAGCCATTCCTAGACTCTTAACTAGTTATTTAGGGGTTTTCTTTTGCGGTGGGGGGCGGGGGGGAAACGGGGAGGGGGGCCTGGAGACAAGGTGTCCTGCATGCTAACAAACTCTCAGTGATCACATGCTAGTCCCTAGCAAACACATGCCTCTTTAGCGCCATGGCTAGTGTATTCCAGGGTGTGAATACAAAACAGGCAAGGCCCTCAACTGAAGAAATAGATAGAGAAAATGTGGTACATTTACATAATGGAGTACTATTCAGCAGAAAAAAAAAAACAATGGAATCTTGAAATTTGCAGGAAAATGGATGGAACTAGAAGAAACCAATCTGAGCGAGGTAACCCAATCACAAAAAGACAAACATGATATGTACTCACTCATATGTGGATTTTAGACATAGAGTAAAGGATTACCAGCCTACAATCCACACTGCCAGAGAAGCTAGTAAACGAGGAGAACCCTAAGAGAGACATACATGGTCCCCTGGAGAAGGGGAAAGGGTCGAGATCTCCTGAGCAAATTGGGAGCACGGGAAGAGGGGGGAGGGAGCTAGGAGAATGAGAAGGGGTGAAAAGGAGGGGTACGGAGGATATGAGGGAGCAGAAAGGTTGAGTCGGGGGAAGAATAGAAGATAACAAGATACCATACTAGAGGGAGACATTTTAGGTTTACAGAGAAATCAGGCACTAGGGAAATGTCTGGAGATCTACAAAGATGACACCAGCTAACAATCTAAGCAACAGAGGAGAGGCTACCTTAAATGCCCTCCCCTGATAATGAGATTGATGACTGACTTATATGCCACCCGATAGCCCTCATCCAGCAGCTGGTGGAAGTAGAAGCAGACACCACAACTAATCACAGAACTGACCTGGAATCCAGTTGCAGAGAAGGATGAATGAAGAGCAAAGGGGCCCAGACCAGGCTGGTGAAACCCACAGAAATAGCTGTCCTGAACAATGGGAGCTCTTGGTCCCCAGACTGACAGCTGGGATACCAGCATGGAACTGATCCAGACCCCAGGAACATGGGTTTCAGTGAGGAGACCTCGGAAATCTACGGGACCTCCTGTAGTAGATCAGTACTTATCCCTAGCATAGGTGTGGACTTTGGGAGCCCATTCCACATAGAGGAATACTCCCTGAGCCAAGACACACGGGGGTGGGCCTAGGCCCTATCCCAAAGGATACGATGGACTCTGATGACACCCTATGGAAGGCCTCACCATCCAGGGGGAGCAGAAAGGATATGTGGTATGTAGGGTTTTAGTTGTGGAGGGGTGGTAGGGAAGGAGGGGAGGGAGAGGGAACTGGGATTGACATGTAAAACAATCTTGTTTCTAATTCAAATAGAAAAAAAATCTGCAAAAACAAAACAAAACAAAACAAAAACAGGCAAAGCTTCTCAGCTGGCCTTGGCATACTTTGTAGCCCCAGCTACTCAGGAGGCCTAGACAGAGGGAGTGCTTGAACCCAGGAGTCCAAGGCCAGACTGAACAAAATTTCTGGCCGGTGGAGCTCAGTCTGCTGCAGTGGTAATCAGCAGAGGCAGTGTTAGCCCCCAGGTGTTCCATGGTGTCTAGAGACATGTGGAGTTCCTAAAGTGGGGGAGGGAGCATTTCCAACCTTACTCCTGACACTTCCTGGATAAGAGCCAAAGATGCTGCTGGACCTTGGACAATGCACTGGCCACTCCCACAAGGAAGTGTCTGACCCAGTGTAGATAATGGAGAGTTGGGAAACCTGGTTTAGCAAGACAGAGAGCAGTTCAAATGTGCTGTGGAAGAAGTTTCCTCTTGAGGCTTAGAGGTATGGTCTCTGGATCAGGGTGGGGGGGAAAGGAGGGGTGAGGGCACGGGGTGGAAGGGTGAGGCAAAGGGACTAGCAAGAGCAATGGCCTGGGGGTATGAAAGAACCCGAACTCCTTGGGAAGGATGAATAATGATTTTTTTTTTTTTTTTTTTTTTTTTTTTTTTTTTTATCTAGTAGGGCTGGGAAGGGAACCTAGGCTTCACCCACTTTAGATAAGGGCTCTCTAACCTTGAACCACTAGACTAATAAAAGCTGTGTGAAGTAGGGGTGGGTGGGGTCCGAGGCAGTTGGAGGGGCGTGATGGTTTATACCTTAATCCCAACATTCAGGAGGCAAAAGCAGGCTGATCTCTGAGAGTTCAAGGTCAGTCTAGATTCAGTCTAGATTACATAGTGAGTCCAGACCAAGGAAACTATGGTGTGTGAATAGAAACTGTGTGGCAAGGCCAGAGACTGGGGTGGACCAGACTAGGAGAGCTTCAGGCCAAACCAAAAGACTCTGGATCTATAGAACAGGGAGTCACCAGTTACCAGTCACCAGAAAGAATGAGATCACCAAGATGTGCCTCTTGGAAAATCTACTCAGAGCTCCATGGAGGAGTGATGGTGGCGGAGAAAGCTTGTAGATTCAAGATACCTTTATTCAGATAAATACCAGCCAAGCACAAGCCAGAGCGTGCCCACAGGTCGCAAACTAGCATGGCCAGAGAGAAGGGCCTTTCCACGTGTCCGGTCCCTTAAGAATTGTCCCCAAGTCATCCTGGACCTCCCCGACCACGCCCTCACAGGCCTGTCCAAGCACACCTGTCCAGCTACTAGGAGGCAGGGCTACAGTGTCTCCCTACAATTCCCCCTTTAGTCTAAATGAGTATTAAAACTTAATAGTATAAAACATCCAAAATTAACAATCATAAAGGTGAAATACAAGAAGATACAATAATCTGCTATTGCACATCCTAACTATGTCTATTCCGGCTGAGCCCTAAAGTCATGTGGAAAGGGTGTCTAACTTGAACACCTCTTTCCATTCCCAACTCTAAACAATAAGAAAGTTATTCCGAACTAGGCTTACATTACCCTAATAAACAATAATGGGGAGCGGGGGCGTAGCATCTTCTAAGTTACTTCCTGCTGAAATGGGACGATGGTAGCCTTGTGGGGTCCTGTGGGGAAAAAAAATGTTAGTACAGGGAACGTCTCTAATGGGTTATCTCCAGTCCATGTTAGATGGGATTTGCTTGACTGAAGATCTAGGTTGAAATCCTAAACTTGATTGAAGTCAGTACTCGAGGCTCTGGTCAGAGTGTCAGTTGAAACGGAGTAAGTTGGATCCAGTGCAGTTGAAGAGGTATGGCCCAATTCCTTTTCCGGAGCATCCAGGGATTGTCGTCAGGCAGGTCTTCAGTGGCTGTATGGGACTCAAACATAAGTGTCAGCAGAGAAATGTTTGCTTGCACATGTGTGTGAACTGGGAAAGGCAACCATTGAAAAACGACAATTATGAGAGGGTGTAGGCCTTGAAAGAAAGAGCCAAGAAAAACAATGTCTCCCTACAGAGGAGGGATTGGATGGGGTCAGGTTTGCCATAGGCAGAAGAGTCAGAAAACCATGGTAACAATCCAGCTCAGAAGTGACAAGAACAGTAGTAAACAGGAGGTGGTGAGTCCAGGGTTTAAAAGGCAAAGTAGAATCAGGGTTTGGGCTAAGAAGGAACATAGGATGACTCCTTGTGTCTGCTGTACCTGCAGCAAGTAGACAGAACGGCCATAGTGCACAGTACACAACAAAAGAAGGAACAGAGGAGGACAGGACAGGAAGACTCATGACTCAATGGTTAAGACTATGTACTGAGCCTAGTTCTGGGATTAAAAGCCTGCACCACCACCACCCAGCTCAATACGCATTCTAAACCACTGAGCCATGAATTTTCTCTGGCCTATGAACTTTGTTTTTTGATACAGGGGGTCTCATGTAGACTAGGCTGTTCTCAAACTTGCTATGTAGCTTAGACTGGCCTAGAATATGTTCCTCAGCTCCATGGGAAGTATTCAGGAGGTCAGTAAAATAAATCCAGATCCTCCTACCTCTCCCTCTCCAGAGCTAGGATTACAACAGACAAGCATTACTATGCCAGGCTCAGATGTGTTTGTGGTACCGGGAATTGAGTCTAAGGTATTGAGCGTGCTAGGAAAGTGTTCAACCAAGGGAGAATGTTTGTGACCTGGCTGAGTTTCAGTTCCTGGTAACACTAGTGAATGACTGTCAGGTGAGTACTCTGCCTTGCTGTGTGCTTTGTTCCGGGCTAGCACACATGTTTCCGAGGCATTGACAAGTAACTGTCAGTTGAGTTTGGTGGTGCAAGCCTTTAATCCCAGCACTCAGGAGGCAGAGGCAGGCAGAGCTCTGAGTTTGAGGCCAGCCTGGTCTACAGAGCAAGTTCAAGGATAGCCAGAGCTGTACAGAGAAACCCTGTCTCAAAACCCTGCCCCACAAAGAGAGAGACAGAGAGAAACAATAACCTGAGAGAAACAAGACCTGAGTGTAAGTAAGGTGGTCTGTGGGAAATTCGGAAAAGGGGGTAGGTAGAGAGTGAAGTCCCAAGGGAAGAAGATGCTGTAAAATGTTAGTGTGCAATGCTATAAAATGTGCAATGCTGAAAGCTGAATTCTCCGACTCTTAACTGTTTTTATTTCTTCTGGACACATAGACTTGACTGCTCTCATTTTCTTCCCTGTAACGTGAGCTTTCTCTGGCCGGGCTAGGTCCCACTGCCCTTCTCTGCCCCGAAGAAACACAAAGATGCTATATTAGTTATCAACCTGTTGGCTGGCGACTTGGGCTTCTTCTCTGTGGACACACCGAGCATTTGACATGTAGGACGCCAGAGGAGTAAGAGGTCCCTGGACCTTTCTCTGGTAAGATAAGACCACGTGGAAATACATTGATTAGTAGTTATGGGTTAAGAATAAGAAGCCCAGGCTGGAGAGGTAGCTGAGAGGTTAATAGCACTGGCTGTTCTTCCAGAGGTCCCGAGTTCAATTCTTAGCAACCACATTGTAGCTCACAACTATCTATAAAGAGATCTTGTGCTCTCTTCTGTCATGAAGGCATACGTGCAGGCAGAACACTGTACACATAATAATATAATAAATAAATAAAATCTTAAAAAAATGAAGAAGCCCAAGTCACCAGCCTGTTTGTCCCTGCTTATATTCTGATTCTGCCCAGCTTTGTCACTTTCTGCCTGACCAATCAGCCAATCAGTGTTTTATTCATTAACCAATAAGAGAAATATATACACAGAAGGACTTCCCCCATCACTTCCCTGTTAGCATCTTGATTCCTTTTTGTTGAAGCTTATTTATTTATTTGTATGAGGGATGGGGTGCATGCATGCAACTTTTGGAAGTCAGTTCTCTCCTTCTGCCAGGATTGAACTCAGGTCATTGTCAGCCTTGGTGGCAATCACCATCATCTATCTGTAGCCTCGAAAGCATTCTAGTCACTTGAAAAACAAAATTTAAAACCTGAAAGGCCAGCAGGCACATACACTCATACAAAACAAATAAATCTTTAAAATATTTTACGTAATAAAAATTTGCCTTTTTTTTTTTTTTTTTTTTGCTTTTTTTTTCTAGACAGGGTCTCACTATGTGGCTCTGGCTGGCTTGGAACTCACAGAGATCTGCCTGCCTCTGCCTTCTGAGTGTTGGGATTAAGTGTACCATTCTACCTGGCTTAAAAATTAATTTTAGGAGGCTGGAGAGATGGCTCGGCGGTTAAGGGCACTGACTGTTTTTCCAGAAGAACCTGGTTCAATTCCCAGCACCCACATGACAGCTCACAGCTGTCTGTAACTAACTCCAGTTCCTGGGGACCCCGACACCCATGGCAAAACACCAATGCACATAAAATAAAAAAGAGAATTAAAAAAAATTAATTTTAGCCAGGCCGTAGTGGTGCATGCCTTTAATCCCAGCACTCGGGAGGCAGAGGCAGGCTGATCTCTGTGAGGCCAGCCTGGTCTCCAGAGCAAGTGCCAGGACAGCCTCCAAAGCCACAGAGAAACCATGTCTCAGAAAGAAAGAAAGAAAGAAAGAAAGAAAGAAAGAAAGAAAGGAAGGAAGGAAGACATTAGTTGGGATAAGGTATGATAAATAAAACAGCAAAGTGATAGGGTTTGGTTGATTGGCTGTTTTGTTTTTTTGAGATATGATGTCATATATTTCAGATGACCTAGAACTTGTTGTGTAGCTGATGAGGACCTTGAAGATTCTTTTGCCTCTACATCCCTGGTGCTGAGATTTGTTGTTTTGGTATTATTACTTTTCTTTCTTTCTTTTTTTTTTTTTTGACACAGGGCTTCCCTGTGAAGTTCCAGCTGTCTGGAACTCACTCTGTAGATGAGGCTAGCCTCACACTCACAGAGATCTGCCTACCTCTTATCTCCTGGGCAGAGTACTGGGATTAAAGGAGTGTGCCACCACCACCACCTAGCCATATTATTACATTTTAATTTATCTATTTATGTGCATGTGTGTGGGTGTACATGTGTGCATATGTGTTGCCAGTATATTGATAAGCAGCTCAGAGGCCAAATTGTGGAGCTGTTTCTCTCCACTCATGATGTGGGATCCAGGGATGGAACTCAGACGACTGAGCCATTAAGCTTGGCAGCCTACCCACTCAGGCATCTCGCTGACCCTGTTTTGGTTTGTGTTTTGTTGTTTTTTTGTTGGTGGTGGCGGTGGTGGTGGTGGTGGTGGTGGTGGTGTTTTTGTTTTTGTTTTGTTGTTGTTGTTGTTGTTTTTGTTTTTTTTGGTTTTGTTTTTTCAAGGAAGGTTTTATCTGTGTAATAGCCCTGGCTGCCCTGGAACTCACTATGCAGACCAGGCTGGTTTCAAATTCATGGAGATCTACCTATCACTGGATCCCCAGCGCTGGGACTAAAGGTGTGTGCTACCTTGCCAAGCTTGTTGGGTTTTGTTTTGTTTTCCTTTGTTTTTGGAGACAGGGTCTCTTTATGTAGGCCCCGGCTGTCCTGGAACTAGCTCTGTAGACCAGGCTGGCCTGGAACTCACAGAGATCTGTCTGCCTCTGCCTCCCAAGTGCTGGTGGGATTAAAGGCATATGCAATCACTGCCCAGACAAGCATGGATATTCTTAAACAGGGTTTAGTTCCTTTATGAGTGGTAATGATCAAGCAGAGGTAAGTGAAGGTCTGCCAGAGATTCTACACTATATGACACGTGACCACGTGACTATAACATTTTCCTAATTAGGACGCTATAATTCTATTACCTTTTCAGGGTATCAGCTAATGCTCTCTGCAAATGTGGCATGGCCTGTGCACTCTCACATACAGACACTAAATGGCCATCCTGGCATGATGGCAGGCAGGCACGGCACTGGAGCAGTAGCTGAGAGCTTACACTTGATCCACAAGCAGAGCGTCCTAAGTGGGAATGCCATGGGCTTTTGAAACATCAAAGTCTGCACCCAGTAACACTTTTCTCTAAAAGGTCACGTCTCCTAATCCTTCCCCAATGGCTCAAACATATGAGCCTATGGGGCCCACTCTCATTTAAACCCCCAGAGAAGTGCAGGTAGCTTAGTTGACATACGTAAGGCTCTCTGGGGGAATCACGGGTACAACCTGCATTTGGTCACCATAGCTCATACATAATTTCAGGCCACATTAAAAACCCACCATGGGCCAACAAGTTGGCTTAGTGGGTACAGATGCTTGTCACTCAAGTCTGTCAACCTGAGTTCAAGCCCCAGAACCCACATTAGGTGCAAAGAAGAAAACTGACTCCACTGTTCCCTCCAGATGTACATAATAAATTTTTTTAAACAGCCACAGAGACAAAATTAGGCTTTATGTGTCTGTGGTTTCTGTTTTCACTGGATTTCCTATCTAATTTTGTGAACAGTTTCATTGATGTCATTCTTGAGTCATACTTAATAAACAAGGCGGGATAACTAGCAAGAAAGACAGAAGAATGCAACCAGTTCACCTGCCTAAGACCAAGATGTTTTGCAACCAAACTCCCTCAGGGAGAAGTGGAGATGACTAAATGATGACTTTATGCCCAACCGCTGTACAAAGCAGGATGACAGCAATGCTGAGAGCTGGGAGCCGCAAGCAGACCAGCGTGGCACGTTGCTATAACTGCAGAGGGCAGCCTGGGCTGGCAAAGGGAGAAAGGCTATGTACAAACAACTCGTATCATTGACTCAGCTCCCTGTGGTGATCACAAGCTCAAAGAGCTGCCAGCCTCAACTTGTTCCTTGTCTTTGAAGGATAACCAGGTTTCTCTGGTCATAGCAAAACACCCAGACAGCTCCTGCAAGGGGTGCCAGTTCTGCCAAGGATATATAGAGATACCAGGCAATACACAGGGACATCTGACCAATGTATACATTTTCTGTTTGTTTTTTAAAATTTCTATTTATTTATGTTTTATTTGAGTCAGGGTTTCTCTGTGTATCCCTGATCATCCTGGAACTCACCCTGTAGACCAGACTGGCCTCGAACTCAGATATCTGCCTGCCTCTGCCTCATGAGTGCTGGGAATAAAAGGCGTGTACCACCTGGCTTCTGTTTGATTTTTAAGACTTTTAATTTTATTTTATGCATGTATTTTGCCTCCATGAATATAAGTATAGTGTGAGTGTGTGTGTGTGTGTTGCTCACAGAGGCTAAAAGAGGGTGTTAGATTCCCTGGAACTGGAACTGTCGTTACAGATGGTTGTGAGCCACCATGGAGGTGCTGAAATCGAACTGTTGTCCTCTGGAAGAGCAGTGCTCTTAAACTGTTGAGCCCCATGGCTGTTTGAGGTTTGTTTGTTTTTAGACATGGTTTTACTATATACCTCTGGCTATCCTAGAACTCTCTATGTAGCCCAGGCTGTCTTTAAACTCACAATCAGACTGCCTGGGTCTCAGAGTGTTGAAATTAAAGGTGTGCATGCCACTGCTCCTGGCTCCTGTATAAAAATCAATGCATGTTTGCAAAAGTCAGATTTATAGACTCAGGCATGGTGGTGAATACCTGACTAGAGTTCCAGTTATTTAGAAGATGATTTGAAGTCATCCTCCTGGGCTATATGAGACTTGTCTCAATAGACAGACAGACAGACAAACAGACAGACAGACAGACAGACAGAATGAAAGAGGTGCTGCCCATGATTAAGGATCTTCCAGAGGCCCCTAGTTCACTTCGTAGCACCCACACCAGGCAGCTCAGCACCACTTATAATTCTAGGTTGAGGGGATCCAGCAGGTCTGGTCTCCAAGGATGCCTGCCCTCCCATGCATTTACTTCCACAGAGCTGATACATGCAGAACTAAAAGTAAAATTTTGTTTGTTTAAAGAAAGAAAAGAAAAAGAATTGCAAATTTTTAGAAGACAACATTAGGTGATTCAGAGGGTGTTATGAACTTCGCCTAAGCTGTGAATGTGGCAGGCAAGTCTCTATGACTTAGCTCTCCATTACAGTCTCCATTTTAAATATTATCAATACAAAACATAGTCATTGATGAAAATCAGAGAACTAGACTTTTTAAAATTTACTTTAATGGCAGTCAGGCTTCTTAGCCCTTGTGAGTCTAAGGCAGGAGGCACCTCCATGAGTTCCAGGTGCTCAAGATCAGAAGAGGGCTTAGGATTCCCGGGAAATGGAGTTACAGATGATCAACCATGTGCATGGTGGGAACTGAACCTGGATCCTCTGCAAGAGCATTAAGAGCTCTTAACTGCTGAGCCATCTCTCCTGCCCCTATTTATTTAATTTTTAAGTTATTGAGACAGGATTTTACTACGTTAACTGGCCTCAAACTTGAAATCCTCCTGTCTCAGCTTCTGAGTGCTAAGATTACAGTGTGACTGTTTTTAAGACAGTATGAACTCACACATTCCATTTCCTTATTCAAATAAATTAAAACTGGGCTCTGCTTCATGCCCCTGTGTTGAGGGAATGAATTGCTCAATAAGATGGCCTCTGTTCCCAGCAGCCCTTTGGTGAGGTCACAGAAGTATCCCCAGGGTGCTAGGAGCTCCCTTAATTAGCACACCTGAGAGCAAGGCCACACTGTGTTGACTAGCTGCAGCCTGGCCTCAAGGCTCCTCTTCATACTGTGGCCCGAGCATGGAAAAACACTGGGGCTTCCTTTTTCCTCCTGAACACAGTGGGGAGTCATGAGAACTTGACAAAAGAAGTCTCCAGAACATTAATGAAAAACAAACACTGGAAACTCCATACAGCAGAGCCCAGCATGAGATCCTGCTTCCCCTATGCCCTCCCAGGAAATAGGCCACCACAATAGGGGTGGAGCTGGGCTAGGTGTGACCTGGATAGGGAAGCAGCCTCCAAGGGTATACCCAAGAACACCCAGAGCCTTGAAAGAGCCCATGGCTCTTATATTCATCTCCTCAGGTGCCTGAGTATCCTTCAGTATCTCCCTACTCCAGAATCAAGACCAGTTTTTCCTTCCTGGTGTTTTATGTGGAAATTCCCTGCTCCAGATTCTGTGGGAGAGAGAGAGCATGTGTAAGGGGCCAGGCCTTGAATCAATCTGTCTTCCTTGATTCTAGTCTACATTCAGTCCACATTGCCTCATGTAAAGGGATGTTTCTGTCCCTTCTGGTCCTGCAGCCATTTAGTCCCAAATAAACACGCGGAGGCTGCTATATTAATTATAAGCTATTTGGCCAATGGCTCAGGCTTCTTATTGGCTAGCTCTCTCTTAATTACTAACTCATTTCCATTAATCTATGTATCTCTATGTGGTCTTGGCTTACTGGAGAGTGCCCAGGCCTCCCTTTCCAGTAGCTACATGGTGTCTCTTCACTCTGCCTCCTACCTTTCTCTATCCCTGTTTGGATTTCCTGCCTGAGTAAATCCTGCCTGTCCATTGGCTGAAACAGCTTTACTCATCAACCAATAATTTAATTGTTTTATAAAGCTGGGCCTGGTTGACCTGTAATCCCAGGACTTAGAGAGCCTGAGCCTGAGTGCAAGGCCTACCTGGGCTTCTTAGTGAGCGCCACCGCCTCCTCCTCCTCCTCCTCTTTTTCTTTTTTCTTTTCTTTTTTTTTTTTTTTTTTTTTTTTTTGGTTTTTCGAGACAGGGTTTCTCTGTGTAGCTTTGGAGCCTGTCCTGGTACTCGCTCTGGAGACCAGGCTGACCTTGAACTCACAGAGATCCTCCTGCCTCTGCCTCCTGAGTGCTGGGACTAAAGGCGTGCACCACCACTGCCCAGCTAAGAACTCTCTTTTATTCCTGCAAATGTTCCTCTAACCTCCACACAAGTGGTAACACACATGTCTATACATGCACATGTATACAAAACAAATAACTGTAACAAAGGCTGGCACCAACATGCTCAGTTTAGGCTTTTTCTATTTGTTGGTTGATCCAGTGAACTCCCAGATATAAGAGAACAATAGGATGGGAGAACCTGGGATGCTAAGTCCTTGCTTTTCCACAGAAAAGGGCAAGAAATGCTTAGCAGGGCTCGTGGGGTGAACTCAATGGCACAATGTGCCAGAACTACCCAAGACAAGAAAACACTCAGCAATTGTGCAGGCCTTTCTTATACACTCAGTCAATGGGCTTCAGCTGTAGCTATCCTAGAGGAGCAATGATGATTAATCATTCATTCTGACTGTTGAACAATCACTGACCCTACCAGTACCTTCCTTGGGTGACTCTGCAACTACAAAGCCCTAGGAAGGATTATTTTTATATGTGTGAGTTTTGGGCTCCTAGTACGTGTGTGCACCACGAGGCCGGAACAAGGCTTAGGATCCCCTGGAACTGTAATTAAGAGGGCATTGTGAGCCTCCACATGGTGCTGGGAACCAAACCTATGGTCTCCACAGGAACAGGAAATGTTCTTAAGCACTCTTTAGCACCATCAATAGTTTTTACAGTTCACCATCCAACTTTTACCTGGAAGGATTGGTTGTAAAATTAGGTTTCCAATGTGTACATGGGATGTGTTCTATGGGGCAAGGATGAGCTGGCCCTATTTCTCAGTTGAGTGCTAGCCTGGCATGCTCAAAGTTCTGGGTTCCATCACCAGCACTTTCGGGGAGAAAACCAAAGGGACAAAACTGGCACTCAAAACAGAGATACTTTCAAAGCTCCTAACTTCAGTAGCAAGCACAAAGTCTGCAAATTTCTGTTTTCCAAAATTAATTAAAATATTTAATACCCCATGCCTTGTGGTGGTGGTGCACACTTCAATCCCAGCACTCAGGAGGCAGAGACAGGCAAATCTCTGACGTCAAGGCCAATCTGGGCTACAGACCAAGTTCCAGGACAGCCAAGGCTGCACATAGAAACCCTATTTCAAAACACATAACAAATAAAACAACAACAACAAAAACATTTGATAGCTCCTAGTGTTTGCCTCCACAGGGAGAGGCCATCAGATGGGAATCTCTTTAGGTCTATCACATTTGTGAACGCTCTCACTATGATCCAGAAGGACAATGGAAACATCTCTCAGTCTGTCTATTTACCAGGCATGTTGGTGTCTTAGGTTTAATCATCTAAATTTCACACCTCAGTAATAGGTTATCATCCCCTACTTTTCCTTTTCCAGCAGCACATCTCTTCCCCCCAAAATTTCCTATTTCTTTTAAGTTTTCAACTATGCAAAGGCAAGAGCCTGAAGGCTCTGCTTCAGTTGCTGAGTGAGGTAGGAGACCACGGTAAGGCTTGATCAACCATTCAAAAGAAAAGGGGTTGATGGATCTGCCGCTGGGCAGCAAGCCCGGTCTTTGTGTTTATTTTAGCATGTCCAAACCCAGGCTTCAATCAATACCACCAAAACTAATACTGCTTCTGCAAATAGATAAAGCAAGACATGGTGGTATGTGCTTACATTCCTAGCACCAGGACATAGAGGCAGGAAGATCAAGAGTTCAAAATCATCTTCAGTTACCCAGTTAGTCCAAGGCCAGGTTGGCTTACATGAGACTGTTTCAAACAAAGACAGGAAAAGCTGGGCATATGCCTTTGTTCCCTGGACTTTGGAGGCAGAGGCAGGCAGATCTCTGAGCTCGAGGCTAGCATGGTTTACACAGCCAGTTCCAGGACATCGAGGGCTAGAGAGAAACCCTGTCAAGACCCCCCCCCCACACACACACACACAAAACACACACACACACAGGAAAAGACAAAGAAGAGAAACATTGCTAGGCATGGTAACCAAGTTTGTAATTCAGCACTTGGGAGGCAGAGGCCTGGGCTGAATGAGAGGCCTGTCTTAAAAAGAAAAGCAATGCCTTTAATACCAACAATCAAGAGACACAGGAAGGTGGATCTCTGTGAGTTCGAGCCCTGCCTGATTTACAAAGTGAGTACCAGGACAGCCAGAGCTATTATACAGAGAAAATTTGTCTCAAAGCAACAACAACAAAATAATAAAAAGTAAACAAATGATTTTTTTTAAATTGTTAGGTTTAAAAATAATGTGTGGTAGCTCATGGCTTTAATCCCAGTATTCAGAGGCCAGGAGCAAAAGGATCTCTGAGTTTGAGGCCAGCCTGGTTTACAGGGTGAAATTCAGGGATAGCTAGGGCTACACTGAGAAATGCTGTCTCAAAAAAAAAAAAAAATTAATGATGATGATGATAATAAAATAAAAAATAAAAATAATGAATTTGGAGCTGGACAAATGGTTTAGCAGTTAAGACCACTTGCTGTTCCGGCAGAGGACACAGGTTCAGTTTCCAGCACCCACATAATAGCTTACAACCATCTATAATTCCAGTTCCAGGGAATCTGATCCCTTCTTTTGGCCTCTGTGGGCACCAGGCATGCACATAGTATACAGACATACATGTAGCTAAACATTCATACCTATAAAATAAAAATAAAAAATCATTAAAGAAAATAAATTATGGGTGAAGAGATGACTCAGCAACTAAAAACATGTAATACACTTTCAGAGGACTGGAGCTCCAGTCCCAACACATTTGTTGGGTGCCTCACAACTACCTGCAATTCAAACTCTGGGGCAGTGGTTCTCAATGCTGTGACCCTTTAACACAGTTCCTCATGTGGTGACTCCCAACCATAAAATTACTTTCATTGCTGCTTCATAACTGTAATTTTGCTACTGTTATGAATGGTGATATAAATATCTGATAATCCACCGCTGTGAAAGAGTTTTTAGACCCCAAAGGGGTTGGGACCCACAGGTCAAGAACTGCTACCCTAGGGGTTTGACACCTCTGCTATCTGAGAGTACATGCATAATTCTAAAACTAAATATTCAAGCTGCCATACTCCTTAATCTCAGCACTTGGGAGGCAGAGGCAGGTGGATCTCTGTGAGTCTGAGGCCAGCCTGGTCTACAGAGTGAATTCCAAGATAGCCAGGACTACACAGAGAATCCTGTCTCAAAAAAAATCAAAACATAGCTGGGCATTGGTATAGAATGCCTTTAATCCCAGTATTTGAGAGGCAGAGGCAGGCAGATCGGAGCTGATGCCAGCCTGGTCTATAAAGTGAGTACCAGGACAGGCTCTGTAGCTACAAGGAGAAACACTTTGTCTCAAAAAACAAGAAAAAGAAATCGAAACAAAACAAAAAACCCACATTACTTTGGTTGAGGAAGTATCCAGGGTCATATACATTTGGCCTGAAACTCCTTAGCGAGTGTTTCTAATTCGTTTCATTCAACACTGAAACATTTTCTACATTTAGGCAGAAAATTCTGCTTATATAGCAAGCTCCAGGCCAGGCAAGCCTACATAGTGAAGCCCTGCATGTCTCCCCGACCCATACACACAAAAGAAAACCAAAAAAAAATTCAAACAAAATACTTGAACCAGGCATGTCGGCACATGCCAGTATTCCCAGCACTTGAGAGGTATGGAATGGAGAATCGAGAATTCAAGACCAGCCTTAGCTGCATAAGACCCTATTTTATTTGAATTTATTTATTTTATTTTATTTATTTTAGTTTTGCTAGACAGGGTTTCTCTGTAGCTTTTGGAGGCTGTCCTGGAACTTGCTCTGTAGGCCAGGCTAAGGCTCAAACTCACAGTGCTCTGTCTGCCTCTGCCTCCCAAGTGCTGGGATCAAAGGTGTGTGCCACCACCACCAGGTCAGTAACATGACTTTTAAACAGAATTCATATTCATAGGATCTGCCCACCTCTGCTTTCCAAATGCTGAGACAAAAGACATATACTAACATGCACATCTTTTTTTTTTTTTTCTAGTGTTTTTACTTCTTTGTATTTTGTGTGTGAGCATGCTTACTTGGGAGAGTACACGTGCACTGTGTGTGGAAGATGACATCATGCCCAGCTTTAACGTGGGTGCTGGGACTGGGTATCAAACTCAAGTCCTCATATGTGAGTAGCAAGCATGTTACCGTTTGAACCCTCTATCCAGTCCATGGGTTTTTGTTTTGTTTCGTGGACATGTTTCTCTGTATAGCCCTGGCTATCCTGAAACCCATTCTTCAGACCAAGCTAGTCACAACTCACAAGAGATCTGCCTGCTTCTGTCTCCAAAGTGCTGAGATCAAAGGCGTGCACCATCACTGCCCTAGCCCATTTTTGTTTGTTTTCTTTTCTTTTTGGTTTTTCGAGACAGGGTTTCTCTGTGTAGCTTTGGAGCCTATCCTGGAACTCACCCTGTAGACCAGGCTGGCCTGGAACTCATAGAGATCCACCTGCCTTTGCCTCCCGTGCTGAGATCAAAGTCATGAGCCACCACCTCCGCAGCCCATGTTTTAAAGCCCTGAATAGTCAACTGGATTTCTCACTGGGTCAGACTCTTCTCTGGGGGCTGAAGAGATGGCTCAGTGGTTAGTTGCTGCTCTATCAAGGAACTAGAGCAGAAGTTCTAACCTATGGGTCATAACAGTTTCTCAGAGGTCTCCTGTGAAACAATGTTAAACATAGATGTTTACATTATGATTTATAACAGTGGCACATTTATAATTATGAAATGGCAATGAAAATAATTTTATGGTTGGGGATCACCGTAACCTGAGAACTGTTTTAAAGGGTCACAGCATTAGGAAGGTTGAGAAATACTGGACTAGAGAGATGGTTTAGTGGTTAAGATGGCTTGCTGGCACCAGACTGTAGTGTCGCATGCCTTTAATCCCAGCATTTGGGAGACAGAGGAAGGTGGATCTCTGTGAGTTTGAGGCCAGCCTGATCTACAGATCGAGTTCCGGGATAGGTTCCAAAAGCCACAGAGAAACCCTGTCTTGAAAAAAAAGCAAAAACAAAAAAAGGAGGGCTTGCTGTCATGCCAGAGGATTTAATTTCAGTTCCCAGCACCCACACTGTGTGGTTCATAACTGCATGGCTCCAGAGGCACCCCCACACGTTGTCACACACAAGCATGGATGTGATGTATATATAGGCAAATAAAAATAATTTTTTTTTAAATCCTCATCTTTCCCAAGCCAACCTACTCTAGACATTTCAGCTTACTCAATCTTCCAGGAGCAATTAGACTCCTCCTTCCTTCACTTTTTTTTTTAGATAAGCTCCCACCATGTAACCCAAACTGTCCTGGAACTTGAGTTCCTCCTGCCTTAACCTCACAATTACAGGCATGTGCCACTACATCCAGTTTCTGCAGTGATGGGGACTGAATTGAGGACTGTTGTTGCTAATTTTTTTTTTTTACTCTAGCCCCATGTTGTAATGCCAAAATTTTGTTTGTTTTTTTTTTACTTTTACTCTTTGTGCTCTTTTGGGGGGCCTGCCACCCAGATTCTAAATCTCTCTCTCTCTCTCTCTCTCTCTCTCTCTCTCTCTCTCTTCTCTCTCTCACACACACACACACACACACACACAGAGAGAGAGAGAGAGAGAGAGAGAGAGAGAGAGAGAGAGAGAGAGAATTTGGCTTGTTTCTTGCCAGCTTTTCTTAAGTTATCCTGACTACCTTTTGCCTCTGGACTTTTTCCTTTTCTTACTTCTGTATGTCTTAATTTCATTCTTACTCCCCGGTTGGCTGGATGGTTGGGTGGCTGGTCTCTGTTGTCTTCCTCTCCTTGTTATATCTTGTTCCGTCCTCTGTTCCCAGATTTCCCCTCCTATTTATTCTCTCTGCCTGCCAGCCCTGCCCATCATTTCTCCTACCTCACTATTGGCCATTCAGCTCTTTATTAGGCCATCATCAGTGTTTTAGACAGGCAAAGTTACACAGCCTCACAGAGTTAAACAAACAAGACAAAAAAGAATGCAACACATCTTTGCATCATTAAGGCAAATGTTCCACAGCATAAACAAATGTCACACACCTTAAAATAATTTTCAACAACAGAGGGCCGTGTTCATGTCAAGTAAGCACTTATCCATGAGCTATATTCCCAACAATGGACTAGGTGATTTCTTACATCATTTATAGCTTTAGGATCATAAGTACTACAGGCACTAGAGTATACTTGGTTCACACCACACTACCAACTCTGCTACTTTACCAATTTAATTAGAAACTTCTCTAGGCCAGAGGCAGAATTTTCTACCTAAATGTACATTTCAGTCTTGAATGAAATATAGCAGAAGCAACTTGGGCCTGGTTAAGGAGTTTGAGGCCAAATGTATACGACCCTGGCCACTTGGTCAACCCAAGTAATGTGACCTTTACACTGAGTAGGGATGATCTGAGGCCAAAGGAATGACACAAGGAGCTAAAATAATTAAAAGGAAAGTTGGAGAAATTAAGAATCGCAGCTCCTTTGAGAAGAGATTAAGGGGAGAACTCATTAAGATTCCCTAGCCTCTGAATGGCACTGGGAATTGAGATGCTACAAAGCTATTTGACCTGGTGTCAAGAACAAGAGGAGATGTTACAATGAGATAGGCTCAGGCTGGAGACTCCAGGAATTCAGAGAGGAATTTTGGAGCAGAGAAGCATAAACAGGGACTAAGCAGTCCAGGGCAGCAGAGGGCTGGCTTTCAGATACAGCGTGTGGAAGAGAATGTAACAGGCAACAAAATCAGCTGAGGATTCTATTTTATTCCTCTTTAGTGCTGAGTGTGGTGTGTAGGGCTTCGTGCTTGCACCCCAGCCTTCCTGATGAGGATTTCAGTCTTGAATCAAAGAGAAAGAAAGGGTGTCGTCAACTCCCCTTTGACTCTCACCCATCAAGTACTAAGCTCAGCAACATTCAAAGTAATTTATCATGGTTTGTGGTATTAAAACAGTGTTTTGGGGCAGTGGTAGCACCCTTGTCTAGCATGACTGAGGCCCTGGATTCCAGCCCTAGTAGCATCAAAACAAAAGAAAATACAGTTGACTGTCAGATATGGCCCAATCTGGGCCAGGCATGGTGGTGCATGTCTTTATGGAGGCTGAGAGGCAGGCAGATCTCTGTGAGTTTGAGGCCAGCTTGGTCTACATAGGAAATTCCTGATCAGCCAGAGATACTTAGTGAGAACCTGTTTCAAAAAAAAAGTTCTTGGGGCTGGAGAGATGGTTCAGTGTTTAAGAGCACTGACTGCTCTTCCAGAGGACATGGATTCAATTTCTATCACATGGAAGCTTACACCTGTGTGTAACTCCAGTTCCAGGGCTTCTGACACTCTCATACAGACATTCATGCAAGCAAAATACCAGTGCACATAAAATAAAAATAAATTGTATATTAAAATAAAAAAAGATATGGCCCACTCTGGCCCAGGCTGTTTGAAGCCTGAGCCCAGGAAGCAGGAACAACTCCAGCGTGCAGCAGCTGACTGTGCACAGAAGACAGCGAGAGCCAGGAGTCTTTGTCAGCCAGGTCAGGAGGACTTTTGTTTGGGTTTGTTTAAAGAATTTTTAGCATTTAATGAACCTCCCTATGTGATTTCAAGCAGGCAGGACACCTGGGCCTCCCACCAGCCCCAGTGACCTTCTCAGGCTTTCTGCTGAAGGGTTTGGCCTTTTTTTTTTTTTTTTTTTTTTTTTTTTGGTCTTGTTTTGGGTTTTTGAGACAAGGTTTCTCTGTACAGCCCTGGCTGTCCTGGAACTCACTCTGTAGACCAGGCTGGCCTCGAATTTAAAGATCCACCTGCCTCTGACTCCTGAGCATTGGGATTAAAGGTCTTTGTCGCCATTGTCCTTCGAGTTTGGCCTTCTTGGTGACAGTGCTTGTGTGCTTTTTCTTTCCCCAGAGCACTGTAGATGCTGGATTGTACCACACTGAAGATGGGAGCCACTTGCTTGTGGCAGCATTTACCGTATCTTATCACTGACCAATGTCCACAGTTTATCAAGGCAGAAAGCTCTGGTTCCTCTGCACGTGGTAATCCCTCATACCAACCTTCCAAACTAACCTGGGTGGTGTTTGTGGGAACGGATGCTGTGGTAAGGCATGCCACAAGCATTACCACAACCCCCACTCTCCACCCACCCCCATCTCCTAGGTACCTTGGGTGCTTACCAATGAGGCCTTGGTAGCTCACATGGTCCCAAAGTTCCCGGGTTTTCTTCAAGTGTGGATGGGATGGTGGCAGCTGGAAGGAAAGAGCACAAACATCCAACCTTAAGGCCCAAACACAGAGCTGCCCCTGTCACCTTGGTCTCCTTGGTCTTGTAGGAATTAGTCACTGGAAACATGGTGAGGCTTACAGATGCCATGGTTCATGGGAACTAAGTGTCGTGGTCTCGTTCAGTTGGTAGAGTGCTTGCTTAACATGCACAAAGCCCTGGGTTCAAATCCCAGCACCACATAAAAAGTGATTCATGTTCATGCCAGGAAATAGAAGCAGGAGGCTTACAAGTTCTAGGCTAGCCTTGTCTAGTGAGAGGAGGCCAACCTTGATTAAATGAGATCTATCGCAAAAAACATCAACAAAAGAATGGAAACCAAGCATGTTGGCGCTTGCCTGTGATTCTAGCACTCAAGAGGTGGATCGGAAGTTCATGTCAGCCTTAGCTAGACACCAAGCTGGAGACCACCGTGGTGTATACACTGTATGAAACACTGTCCCCCAACAACAACCACATCAAATCAACCAACTAAGCAAAACAAAAAACAAAACAACAAAAACAAAAATAAAAGTTCAAGCCCATGTTTCGTGACACAGAGTCTCTTGTCTGGAAAAAAAAAAAAAAGGAATATGCTACTCAGGACCCAGTGGATAAAGGTATTCTATTGTCATGCTGGATGGCCCAAGTTCAATCTCCAGGACTCACCTGGTAAGCAGAGAACTGGCTTCTTTTTGTTTTTGTTTCTGTCTGTTTGCTTTTTGAGACATGGTTTCTCCATAGCCTTGGCTGTCCTGGAACTCACTCTGTACACTGGGCTGGCCTCGAACTCACTGCTTACCTCTCCCTCCCCAGTGCTAGGATTAAAGCTGTGTGCTGCCACTACCGCCCGGCTGAGAACTGACGTCTATAAGTAGTCCTCTGCTTCCGTCCATATGCACGCTCACACTTACACATATAACAAATAAACATAAACATCCATATGCACACTTACACATATAACAAACAAAAAAAGTTAAGGGGATATGCTTAGAGTTGGGTGTACAGATGAGGAAACAGGGTGTGGCTCATTGGTAGATCACGTGACTTGCCTGGTTCTCATAAGGCTCTTGGGCTTCCTGTCTCTTTCATTTTGGAGACAGGATCTCAGGTAAGCCAGGCAGGCCTAGAATTTACTATATAGCTGATGGTGATTTTGAAGGCCTCTGCTTCCCAAATACAGTGGTATACCACCACCACTCCCGCTGACAGAAGGAAAAGAGTTTTTTTTTCTGAGACAGGGTTTCACTGTGTAGCCTAGTTGGCCTGGAGTTCACCATGTCAACTAGGCTGGCCTTGAAATCATAGAGATCCACCTGTTGGGTAACAGTTTTCCTGAGGTTGAACCATTTTATCCTGTAGGGAAGTTCCTTAAGCAGGAAGATAACGCAAAAGAGCTTCAGGAAGTCCCTAAAACTAACCAGATTCACTAGGCCCCTCCCTGCCAGAGTAAGCATTAAATTCAGAGTCTCTTTCCAGAAGAACTAAACAGGGAGCTGGACATGGCGCGGCAGTTAAGAGCACTGACTGTTCTTCCAGAGTCCCAGCACCCACATGGCAGTTCAACTATCTGTAACTCTAAGATCTGACACTCGCATAGACACACCTGCAGGCAAAATACCAGTGCACACAAAATAAAAATAAACCATAAAAACATTAAAAAAACAAAGAAGAGCCAAACAGCTGAGCTGCAAGGACTCTCAGATAAACCAAACTATAAAGAAGACTCTGAGGCCAGCTGTTTAGGAGAAACAGAAACCGGCCAAGCTGCCACGGGGAGGTTTAGATCAATTGAATCACTGGAATGGACACTCTGCAACCTGTTGTGATCCCTGCAGGCTGTGCAGTGTGCTCCACAATCCCAGCTTTGTGAGCTGTCACCCATACTGGGGTAAACTTTGTTGATGTAGCTGTCTTTGACTCATGCCTGCTCCTCCAAGTAACCCCCATAAAACTCATTGGTTCACTAAATTGGACTTGGGTCTGCTCTGGGATCCTTATCTAGGGTAAGTAGACAGGCATGTTGCATCTTCCCCCGAAAAGTTTTGTCACACAGCACACCCACCTCTGCCTCCTAGGTGCTGGAATTAAAAGCATGCACTACCAAGATCAGCCAAAAAGGGAAAGTTAAACTATAAAAATTTAAGATTGTTGTTAGTGAGGCACTATTTTTGGCTGTTGTTTTGTTTTTCAAGACAGGGTTTCTTTGGGTAGCTCCTGCTGTCCTGGAACTTGCTCTGTAGACCAGGCTGGCCTCAAACTCATTGATCCACTTACTGCCTTTGTCTCCAGAGTGCTGGGATTAAAAGCATGTGCTACTGTCCAGCTGCTTTTTTTTTTTTTTTCTTTTGTGTGTGTGTTGATGATGTAATCCAGGGCCTGTTAGTTAAGTGTTGTACCATTGGGCCACATTCTTAAACTTATATATCTCATTATATAGCCCTGGCTAGCCTGCAGCTCGCTATGTAGATCAGGCTACCCTCAAAGTCAGAGATCTGCCTGCCTCTATCTCCCAAGTATAGGATTAAAGGCGTGATCCACCAAGTCCTGCAACCGAAGTTTTATGTTTTGTTTTTCTTTTTTCTTTTTTTCTTTTTTTGTTTTTTCGAGACAGGGTTTCACTGTGGCTTTGGAGGCTGTCCTGGAACTAGCTCTTGTAGACCAGGCTGGTCTCGAACTCACAGAGATCCGCCTGCCTCTGCCTCCCGAGTGCTGGGATTAAAGGCATGCGCCACCAATGCCCAGCTTTTGTTTTGTTTTTCGAGACAGAGTTTCTCTGTGTGGCCCTGGCTATCCTGGAACTCACTCTGTAGACCTGCCTCTGCCTCCCAAGCAACTTTAGGTTTTTATATATTGTTTTTTAATATTGAACATAAGCTGATAGAGAAGCATCCAGGCAGCACATGGCAAAATGACTTGAGAGCTGGGAGAGACACAGGATGTTTGCTAAGAAAGGTCTGTGACCTATATGGTTATGAGTGAATCCCATGACTGAGAGCAGAAGGCAGTGGAAGGAAGCAGGCAGGCTCCCAGGTTCAGGATTTCTCAGTTTTCTGTGGTATATGCCATCATGTACATCGTCATTGTACAATTGGTGAATATCAGAGAGGATTTCCTCAAGAAGTCTAGTTGAGAAGAAAAGACAACTCCAATACCAAGAGTCAAGTAACTGCAGAATCAGTAAGAGAAAAATCATAGGAGCTTGGTGAGTGAATCATACAATTCACAGTCTCTTGTGTAAGCACAGCTGAGTTAGCTAGGGTGTTTCAGGAACGCTACATCAAGGAAGGGCTTTGAACACTTCCCGTTTAGAAGTCAAGTTATAAGTAGTCTTTCCAGGCGATTGAAAGGCATGATCAAAAGAGGAGCCAAGGTGATCGATCTTGCAGTTGAGTGAACCTGTTTGGCAGGGGGAGGGTGATCCCTGATGGGATAGGGTGGAGGTGTTAGTGGCAGAAAAGGCTAGAAAGGCAGGTTGAAGCCAAAGTTTGCTAGGTTTATGTCTTCAATAAGCATCAATGAGAGTTGGAACATTCTCTCAATGATCAAAAGATAGCCTTTTACTTTTTGTATTGTGGATATGTGTGGTGTATATATGATAAACATTATCATGGGTGCATGCCACAACTGTTTGGAGATCAGAGAACAAGGGTTTGTTGTTGTTGTTTTTCAAGACAGGGTTTCTCTGTGTAATACTCCTGGATGTCCTGGAACTTGATTTGTAGACCAGGCTGGCTTTGAGCTCACACAGATCTGTTGCCTCTGCCTCCCAAGTACTAGGATTAAAGGTGTGTATTACCATACCTGGCCTGATTTAAAAAAATTTTTTTTTTGTTTCGGGGCATGGTGGTGCATGTCTTTAATCCCAATACAAGGGAGGCAAAGGCAGGAGAATCTTTGTGACTTTGAGGTCAGCCTAGTCTACAGAGTGAGTTCCAGGACAGCCAGGGCTACGCAGTGAAACTCTGTCTCGGAAAAAGCAACATACAAACAAAATTGTTTGTGTATGTGTGTTCCTGAGTCTGTGTGCACCATATGTATGCAGAAGACCAGGGAGGTCAGAAAAGGTACTGGATCCCCTGGAACTCGAGTTTTAGGTGGTTGTAGGCCCCCATGTGGGTGCTGGGAATCCTTCTTGAACCCAGGTCCTCTGCAAGAGCAGCAGTAAGCACTCTTAACTGCTGAGCCATCTCTCCAGTGCCTAGTTTTTTGGAGATTGGGTCTCATTATGTAGTTCAGTGTGGCCTAAAATTGGCAATTCTTGTGACTCTGCCTTCCAAGTATTAGAAGTATAGGTGTATGCCATAACACCCTGCATGAATTTAAAATGAATCGGGGACCACTTAGTTAAAGCCCTCTGTCTCTTTGATTAGTACAAAAAGAGGGAGGATTTCTTTTCAGGATGAAAACGTCCTGATCATAAACCTATATACTTTCTTTCATGGGGGAGTGATTTCATAATGCTATATTTTAAAAATTTTCTAAAAATTCAAAAATTGGTGTGATGGATTTAGATTCCCTAGAACTGTAGTTACAGACAGTTGTGACCTGGGCTGTGGTGGTACATGCCTTTAATCTCAATACTCCAGAGGCGGAGGCAGGTACATCTCTGTGAGTTTGAGGCCAGCCTGGTCTACAGAATGAGTTCCAGGACAGGCTCCAAAGCTACACAGAGAAACCCTATCTCAAAAAACAAAACCAACAAAAACCCCTGACAGTTGTGAGCTGCCATCTGAGTGCTGAATTAAATCTGGGTCCTTTGGAAGAGCAGCCAGTGCTCTTAACCAGAGTCATCTCTCCTGCCCCTAATAATATTTCAATACAGGCTTAAGCATGAGGGTTAAGAGAGAGACATTTAGAAGTAACTCGCCAAAATGAATGGATGTGGGCTTTTTTGTTTTTGTTTTTTCCAGACAGGGTTTCTCTGTGTAGCTTTGGAGGCTGTCCTTGAACTCGTTCTGTAGACCAGGCTGCCCACTAACTCACAGAGATCTGCCTGCCTCTGCCTCCCAAGTGCTGGAACAAAAGGTGGGAACCATCACTGCCCTGCATGATACCATCTTTTTCCATGAGAAGTGATGTAAATATTTTTGCATGATTAATCAGTATGCAAAAACTGGAGGTTTGTGTTTAAAGTTCTTTTTTTTTTTTTTTCTTTCTTTTCTTTTTTTGAGACAGGGTTTCTCTGTGTAATAGCCTTAGCTGTCTTGGAACTAGTTCTGTAGACCAGGGTGGCCTTAAACTCAGCGATCTGCCTGTCTCTGTCTCCTGAGTGCTGGGGCTAAAGGTGTGCACCACCACTGCCCAGAGTATTTTAAAAATTTTTGGGGTGTGTTTTTTTTTTTTTTTTTTTTTTTAAACAGGGTTTCTCTGTGTAGCTTTGGAGCCTAACCTGGCACTTGCTCTGGAGACCAGGCTGGCCTTGAACTCACAGAGATCCGCCTGCCTCTGCCTCCCGAGTGCTGGGAGTAAAGGTGTGCGCCACCAATGCCTAGCTGGGGGGGTGTTTTTTTTTTTATTACATACTTCCTTTTCATATGATAGCAAAAGTGCACAATCAAAAGAATGAATTGGCAAAAAAAAATTTGACAATCAGATAAAGGACACTCATGTAAAGCTATTGTGTAGTGATAGAATTATAGGAAAGAGTGTCAAATGAAACTTGAGATTGTAGATGGTGTTATAACCAGTGACAAACACAAGGCAGAAATAGAGATAAATGCAAATAACAATTGACTAATAAAATTGTAGAGTAAAAGTACAGTTAAAATGCTTAAGGCAACAATATACAAACAGATACATCAATAACTTATTAAACTAGTAATTTTAGATTATAGTGACACTACACCGGGATGGGGGGTGTTTTTGAGGCAGGGTTTCTCTGTGGCTTTGGAGGCTGTCCTGGAACTAGCTCTTGTAGATCAGTCTGGTGAACTCACAGAGATCCACCTGCCTCTGCCTCCCGAGTGCTGGGACTAAAGGTGTGTGCCACCACCTCCTGGCTAAAAATTTTCCTACATTTATGTGTGTGTTCATGTGCACTCATGTGTAGGAATGTTTGCATGCATGCATTGGTCCATGTGTGGTCTCAAGACAATTGTTAGGAGTTGGTTCTCTCATTCTACCATGTTGGTGATAGGAAGTGAACTCAGGTTGTCAGTCGTGGTGACAAGTGTCTTTATCCACTAAATCATCTTGCTGGCCCATTGTTTTATGTTTTTGAGGCAGGGTCTCACTGTTTAGAACAGGCTGGTTTTTGGCTCATGTAGCTCAGGCTAGCCTCAAACTTGTGATCCTTTTACTTTATTCTCTTGAGTGCTGAGATTACATGCATGTAGCCACCATACCACAATAGATTTTTAAAAAATTATGTGTACATGTGTGCCAAAGCATGCTTGTCTAGGTCAGAGGACAACTTGTTGGAGTCAATTCTTTCCTACTGAAAAGTTTCTGCACCCAATAAGCCTCTCTGCTGATGCAGCAATCCAAATCAGACCAAATTAAACCTAGAAAAAGCCCACATTTAATGGCTACAAGGCTCCTGGATAGCCTTCCAGCCCCACAGAGAGGAGATGGGAGAGATTGAAAAACCACCAGTATTTTCTGGGGGGCAGTTTAATTACCTTGTGGGAGTGGTCGTATCTCTGGGGGAGGGGTCATCATTTGGCGGGCTTTCTGAGATGCCAGGGCTTGGGTGTAACTTCCACCCTAATATCCCAGACTCTTTGGGTGTATGGATGCCAGGGGCTGGGGTGAAGCTTCCCATAACACCTGCTAGCATGTGATTTCAGGTGATGGAACTCTGGTCATCCGGTGTAGTGGCAAGCACCTTTATTGAGCCACCTTGTAGCCCTATTTTGTTTTTGATTCAGAATCTTACATGGTGCAGGGTAGTCTTGAATTTGTTTTGTGTAGAAGAGGCTGAACTTGAATATGTGATTCTTGTGCCTCTACCTCCCAAGTGTTGAGATTGAAGGCCTGTGCCATGATGTCTTTGTTTTCTATGTGTGTGGGTGTGCGTGTGTGCCAGGGCACACGCGCGGTGTTTGGTTCTCTTTCTACCATGTGGGCTCAGGTTGTCAGGCCCAATTTCCGGGTTAATGAGGAATACTCAGGGAGAAGAGGTTATGTAAATAAAAGTTGTAGAGAATATGAATTATCCCCAGGCACCACCAGGGTCATTTGAGGTTAGAAGTGCTGCTGGCTCATTAGTAGAAAAAGAGCAAGACCACGACATCGTGTAAGGAAGATCCAAACCCCAGTGATCGGAGGGAGAAAAGTTGCAGCTCCTCTCAGAAGCAAGGGAAAGTCTAAGAGGGCACATGTTTGAACATTCTTACAGGGGTCACTATTCTAGATTCCAGATTAGTTCAGAAACCAGGTCTGAAGCAGGTAAGCACACAAGGCGAAACAAATATTCAGAGCTGGGGCAAGGATCCAGGGGTAGCAATTCTAAGACACAGAGATCAAATGGAAGTAAAGTCTAGTCCACTTGGTAAGACCCAAGGCATTTTCTTTTGTTAAAGTGTCCCCCCTTCCTCCCCGGGACAGGGTTTCTCTGTGTAACAGCCCTGGCTGTCCTGGAACTCACTCTGTAGACCAGGCTGGCCTCAAACTCAGAGATCCACCTGCCTCTGCCTCCCAAGTGCCCAGTGACCCAAAGCATTTTCAATTCCTTTACTGTTAGAGCCTGGATGGGACCCAAACTGCAGGTAGAGGTAGAGGTGGAACTGTGGGTGGTAAGGAGGGCAGAGAGAAGGAAGGAGGCCCAAACTGCAGAGCCATACTGAACCAGAGTTGCATAGTGATGGTATTCTACGGCTGATGTGCAAATCACAGGAACCCATATGAGACACTCAAGAAGACACTGGCCTCAGAGGCAAATCCACTCAGAAAGAGGTTATGATCATTTCTGACCACTATAAGAGGTGAAAGTGCAGCACTTGCAGTTTCATAACTGCTTTGTTGATTTTTTAAAAAGATTTTATTTATTATGTATACAACATTCTGCTTCCATGTATATCTGCACATCAGAAGAGGGCACCAGATCTCATAACGGATGGTTGTGAGCCACCATGTGGTTGCTGGGAATTGAACTCAGGACCTTTGGAAGAGCAGTTGATGAGCCATCTCTCCAGCCCTGCTTTGTTGATTTTTAGGACTTGGCAGTGATGTGGATGAGAAGGGGAGTTACAATGGGGTGTGTGAGTGTAATGAGCATTCAAATGCCATAGTGATTATCGAGTAGTCAAATCTCTTACCTTTCTGCTTCCTGATATTGCTAATTTATTTACTTATCTATTATTGGTTTTTTGAGACAGGGTTTCTTTGTGTAGCTCTGTAGACCAGGCTGGCCTGGAACTCACAGAGATCCACCGGTCTCTGCCTCCTGAGTGCTGGGATTAGTTTTGGCCACCACCTTGCAGCTCAGTGGCCCACACCTTTAGTCCCAGCACTCAGGAGGCAGAGGCCGGTGGATCTCTGAGTTTGAGGTCAGCCTGGTCTACAAATTGAGTTCCAGAACAGTCAGGGCTACATAGAGAAACCCTGTCTCAAAGAACCGTTAAAAAACAAGGATAAGCGGGGCTTTGATGGTGCACACCTTTAATCCCAGAACTAGGGAGGCAGAGGCAGGCAGATCTCTGTGAGTTCGAGGACAGCCTGGTCTCCTGAGCAAGTGCCAGGATAGGCTCCAAAGCTACACAGAGAAACCCTGTCTCGAAAAACAAATAAAAACAAGGATAAAGACAGAAATAAGTAGATGGCAGAGCAAGAGGAAGGAGTGAGAATAGTCAAAAAGTAATGGATTAGACAGTAGTGTGAAGAAACGAAACCGGGCAGAGAAGCCTGTTTGTAATCCCAGCACAAGAGAAGGGCAAGGCACAATTGGTTCAAGGTGATACACACAATAGAGTTGGTTGCTAGCTAGTCTGGGCTTTATGAAACCCTTTTCAAAGGAAAAGGGTGTGGCACAACAGTTCAGAGAAAGCCAGCCGTGGAGGCTCAAGATCAAGGTGGAGGCAGGAGGAGTGACTTAAGTTTGAGGCCAGCCTGGGCTACAGAGGGGAAACCTTGTCACTAACCAAAACATCCATTGAACGTTCCAGGAGATATGAGTTCCACCCCCCCCCCGCCCCCACCCCCCAATCTATTCATGAGGCACCTACAGAGTAGCTGAGTTTTAAAAACATTAAAAACAAACATACTGTTTAGGGGTTGCTAACTACCTACAGGGTGGTAGTTTTTTATAATTTATTTTAGGAATATTTGGGTCTTGCCTGCATGACCCTGTCAGATCTTGGAGTTACAGTTATTAGCTGCCATGTGGTTGCTGGGAATTGAACCTGAGTCCTCTGGAAGAGCAGTCAGTGCTCTTAACCGCTGAGCCATCCATCTCTCCAGGTCCAAGATGAAGGATCTTAAGACGAGTTGGTTCGCCCAAGACTCGCTTGAGAATTTTGTGTTTCTAAGAACTGCCTTACAAAGACACAAGAGGCTATTAAAACGATCAGAATAGGTGAGGGTGCAGGAAGGTGGAAGGACCCAAGCAGCCTACTTGCACATCTGCCATACCAACTCGTTCCTCATCCTTGCTATTGATTCTTTCCAGGGTTTCTTTCGCTCAGTAAATAGCTAATTTCGAGTGCACGTCAGGGGCGGTGTTTCTCGAGGGGGAGCAGAGAGCCAGCCAGGACTCTTGAGAGTGGAGTAGAACTGCCCAAGCGCCAACCAATGCAAACAGACGCGAGCCTTCAATGTAGTTCTTCCAAACTCCTGGGTTATTTTTGGAGGGGAATTCCCCCTTCCGGTTTCGCAGAATTCCGACGTCCTAAACGGCAGTTAACATTTCTACAGCCCGTGGCCTCAGCACCCTCCTCCCGGGGCACATTCCCTTAGCCTGGGCAGGTCTCCACCCCTACCCCCACCCGGACACACGTCCCCAGGTCCCGAGCCTCTGCCCCACCCCCCAGCCTCCGAGCCACATTGTGAGCACTCCGCCCGCCCGCCCGCAGCTAGGCTCCGGCGAGGGCAGTAGTCCCAGGGCTCCAAGCCAGTCTCCTCCAGTGCGGCTGCACGTGTCCGTTCCCTGGGGTGGGGGAAATTGCTCTTCCCGCTAGGCTGCTGATTGGTGCCTCCCCCCTACTCCACCCTTCCCGCCACACTCTACCCTCCATCCTCCTCGGTTCCAGCCTAACCAGCCCCGCCGCCTTCTTCCCCGGGGAGAAGAGAGAGAGAGAGAGAGGCACTTTCAAGCGCTCCTCCAAGTCCCGTTCTCCGGCGGAATAAAAGCGCCAGAGAACAGGTGGAAAGCGCTTCGCCACCCGCGGCCTCCGCTTCCCAGCGTGGCCCGCCCGCTCGCCCGCAGCACCCTCCGCATCAGTAATAACTGAAAACCCCACACGTGCGCACTCCCGGGCGCTCGCCCCTAGCGCGAGCACCACCCAGCGGGCCCTTTAAAAGGACGCGACCACTGAGGCCACGTGGGGGTGCGAGCGACCCTTATTGTCCCCCCCCCCTTCCCCGTCCCCGAAGTCGCCCAACTCCCCGGTCCCAAACACCTGCACCGCCGAGCGCTTCCCCCGCCCGGCCGCCCGCGGGCTGCGCGCGGCCCCCTCCGCGTCACGCGCGGGGCCCCTCCCGGGGCGCGGCTGGCCCGCTCCCCTCCCCCCCCCCGTCCCCAGTGCAGCTGCTGTCCGCGCAGGGGTGGGGGGGCGGGGTTGTTGTTGTGGTGCGCGCCGGCCCCGCCCCCTCCTCGTGGGCGGCCCCTCCCCCAGGCTTCTGCCGGGCCCCCTCCCCACCCCCAGCCCCATCTGTTTTCCTCGGCGCTGAGTGGATTATATTGTATGGGACTGGGGGGCGGCCGCACGGCCGCGGCGGGACGGGGCGAGCGCGCGGCCCCCGCCGGCTGCCGGAGCAGCGGCCGCTTCAGCGACTCGGCCCGCCGCCCCCCCCGGGCGCGCCTCAGCTTGTGCTCACGCCGAGCGCGCTGAGAGGCGCTGCCCGCGGCCGGAGTCGGAGCGAAGGAGAGCGAGCGAGCGAGCGGGCGGACGAGCCGGCGAGCGGGCGGACGAGCCGGCGAGCGCGGCGGGGAGATGTGCCCGGAGGAGGGCGGCGCGGCCGGGCTGGGCGAGCTCCGCTCCTGGTGGGAAGTCCCGGCCATCGCGCACTTCTGCTCGCTCTTTCGCACGGCGTTCCGCCTGCCCGACTTCGAGATCGAGGTGAGTGGCGGGCGCTGCGCCCTTTCTCTGCGCTTCCCCGCGGGGAGTCTCGGGCCGCCGACTTGGCGCGGAGTGCGGGCGGCGAGGGCGAGGGGCTCGGCGGCGGCGGTGGCGGCGGCGGGCACGAGGCTGGCGGCCGGCACGGGCTCCCCGCGGCCCCTGGCGCTCTCCAAAGCAGGCGGGGGTCGAGCCTGCTTTTGTCGGCGCGGGACCCGGGGGCTCTCCCGGGACTTCTCGGCCGGCCTGAGGGCGAGAGTGCGCGCGCGCTCCCCGCCGGAGCTTCGGAGGCGGCGAGCAGCTGTTCAGGCGGGGACGGGGGACCGGGTGCGGGCGCAGCAGAGCCGGGGGGCCGCCGCGGCCGGGCGGGAGCGGCCCTGGGCAGGCAGGGTCGGCGTTGCTCGGGAAACGCTCGCCCTGGTCGCACTTGGCCGACTTGCGGAGGCCCGGAACTCTCGGCGCTTCCAGTCAACTTCGGGCGGGCGGGATGGGGCCTGGGCTTGGGCGTTCTCCTTGTAGGACCGCCTGGCGCTCTCACTGTCGCTCGGGACGCGAGGCTGTGGAGGGAAAGTTTGGGGGTCCCCCTCCTCTTTAAAAACCGCTCCGTCTGAGGAACGTGCAGCCAGCCCTCTGTAGTCGGGGAGCTCTCGCTCTCTCCCTGAGTTGATTTCGCCACCATTATTCCCCCGGGCGAGCGAGGAGGAAAAGGGTTGGCTTTCTGGCCAGGCCGAAGGTGCTTTCAAGACCCGAGGCTTTGTGATTACTGGTCTAAAATCGGAGGGTCCTAGTGGCAAGGACAGTGGCGGGAGTGTGGGAAACGCAACGTGTTAGATGGCCCAAAAGCAGCCGCAGCAGCATCTCGTCTTTTATTTTTGGATGGAGGTGTGAAATATATGATTGGTCGGTAGGTTGAGTTGCTTTCTTTCCTGTGGCTGTCGGTGTAAGTGACTTAACCACCTTTTTCCTTGGGACAAAGGTACACGGAACTGTTTTCAGTTCCGTGAATGGCTTTACCATTGAAATGTTCGAAATTAAAGTAATTTAATTGGAAGGTCTGACCGTTGTGATTGCCTCTTCACCCCCATGGACCTTCCTTTTAATTTGTTGACTCCTGAGGTGTTTGCTCACCTTTATTTTTAAAGTCAGTTGTGTTGGCAGAAATGTTATTTGCTCCTCTTATGAATGAAGCGTGGGAACTTGCTCTTGTTGGAATTGAAAACTAAACGGATCCCAAGAGCTGGCTTAGGAGAATGAAGAGGAGTGTAGACTGCAACTAGGGCCACTCATTGGCTTTTGGAGGTACTTTTAAACAATGTGAGTAGGCTAGTAGGGTTCTCCAGGTCGTGGGCTCCTCCACGTTTTAGGAAAACGCAGCTTGGGAATTTCACGAACCCTCAAAGCGTTTGTTTACAAAGTTTGCACATGGCTGTAACGAACATTTTTGTGAGGAGGTTTTTGTAATGAAATTGGACTACAAAGATCAGCGATTAGAGGAATCTTAACGGGGAAGAGATGCTTCTGACGTCCTGTGTTTCATTTTAGTTGGTTTGAAATCCTGAGTAGTCTAATTAAATCCTGCTGCTCAAAATGGTGGCTGCCGTGTGGGGGGCATTTGCTTGTGACAGTGCCATATTGGGTGCTGGTAAACTTGTCCCCAGCCCCTTTTCTTTCTTTCAAGAGAAAGTAATCGGGCATGCCGGATTACAAATTGAGTCCATTTGAAGAACACTACTGTTGGGGGACAAAATGCCACTTTTCCAAGTCCTTTTCCCATTTTGTTGATGGAAAAGTAGAGGAAACTCATTTTGCCTAAATTATGTTCATCATATTTAGAGTAACTTCTAATTTCTGTCCTAAGTAGTAACCTCGAGGTTTCTCAGTATTAGATGGCCTAATACCTCTAGGCAATGTAAGCTGTTATGGTCCTTTACATGGTGAATAATCTGGTCTACTTGACATGATGTCTTTTAATCCTAGTGGTTAAAAAAATATGTTGTGTGGGTGTGCCTGTGTCAAGGAGTGCTTGTGGAGGTCAGAAAGAATTGGCTCTCTCTTTCTATGTGAGAGTCCCAGGAGTCAAACTCAGGTGGTCATGCTTGGCATTATTCTAAACAGGGAGCCATTGCCCCTGTCCCTGATTCTAGCATTTCTTGGAAGAGACACTTTTGCCATTAGTATGTTCAAGTATGTTATTGAAAAAATTCAACCATTAGTACCCTGATTCCAACATGAACATACTTGAAGTACTACAAAATCCTCTCTCTTCCTCCTAGGAGATCAGTAAATGTATAACAAATGAAAACTTTCCTCTAGTTCCTAGTTTTAATTTGGGGTTTTGAATAGTTATCAAAAGATGAACTGTCTAAAATTCTACTTTCTAAGAAACTTGACTTTGACCCATTAACAATGCTGAATTCCCCAAAGACACCATCAGTAAATTTGTTTTTGTTTTTCTTGGGTGATTTGAAAAACATCAACTAGTTTGTTGGTTAGGTTTATAGTGCAGTGTTAGACCTTCTCTTAAAGCACCTGGTGGAAAGACCCTGTAGTTCACATTACACCCCGAAAAGCTAGAAATGAGGCATATAAACTATGATATAGAGTAGGACATCATTCCTTTAGGAAGCCAGTTTTCAGTCGTGTGAAAGATGGAATTTTATTCTTTTCTCCCAGGCTGGGACCTTGGGTTTATAGGAAACTTAGGAAGCAGAATCCTTAAGGGCTTTGTTTTATCCACCATGAAGCAATCTCTCAGTTTGGTGAAAGGCTCCAGAATTCTTGCTGCTCTTCTGTAAGAGGTCAAGACCTCCCACTTGGAGAACAGGTCCCTAAACTGGGCATGTTTTTATTTTTGCATGTAAAAAATATTTTTGTACTGTTAATTAACCTTAAACAGGCCATTTCTTTAAGAGTCTTTACTGTGTGTGTGCTTGTGTGCTTGTGTGTTGCTGGGGACTGAACTCGGGGTATGTGTGTATGTGTGTTGCTGGGGATTAAATTCAGGGTCTTTATACATGGCTAGGCAGTCACTGTATCATTGAACAGTCTTTCCCAGCCTTTTTCTTTTTTCTTTGGCTTTCCTTGGAATAGGGTTTCTGTTTAGCCCTAGATCAGGCTGGCCTGGAACTCCAAGATCCACCTGCCTCTGCCTCGTGAGTGCTGAGATTATTAAAGGAATTCCTCACTGCACCCTTTTTGCTTTTTTTTTTTTTTTAAACTATGTGTTGCTGTTCTTAAAAGTTCTAAAATAATAACAAAAATTGAAAGGTACAATAACAGTGCTTCAGTTGTCCCAGATTATTAGTTGTTTGAGATAGGAGTGTAGCTCAATGTTGAACACCTGGTAGAATACCAAAGTTGCCACACACACACACACATCCTTTTTTTTTTTTTTTTTTTTTTTTTTTGAGACAGGGTTTCTCTGTGTAGACTTGGCTATCATGGAACTCTGTAGACCAGGCTGGCTTCAAACTCACAGAGATCTGCCTGCCTGCCTGCCTGCCTGGCATCCCCCTAGATTGGGTTTCTCTGTGTAACAGCCCTGACTATCCTCAAACTCAAAGAGATCCAACTGCCTCTGCCTTCCCAGGGCTGGGATTAAATGTGAGCATCACCACTGCCCATTATATCCTCTGGTTTTAAAAACAACACATGAATATTATATAAAGCTTCAGTTTTTGTGAAATGAAAATAAAAGAATTAAAATAACGCAATCACCAATTGGGGGAAAGCAGGTAACTTAAAATTGTATCCTGACATGGGTAAAAATCTTGTAACATATTTAGAAGTATCATATATTCCTGATAGGTTTGTGCTATAGATGAGGTGTTGCCTTTATTTTTCAGAAGAGGCTAGGGTGTAATTAGACATTAATAGATTAAAGACATTGCATTCAGTAGTTGGTTATCATTAAACACTGTATGTCTTTTGATGTAATGGGACTGACTGACCCCAGGGTTTTAACACATGCTAGGCATTAAGCTATAACTCCACCTAGCCCTTCTTTGTTACTGTTGTTTTTAAGAGTCTCACTCTGCTGCCAGGGTTGGTGAGTTCAACGAAGCAGGCTTTGTATCCTGTTGCAATTGCCTACTAGTTTGGTTGAGCCATCAAGTCACCAAAGCAGCTCATACTGGCCTCCTTTGGCCACAATAGCTGATAATAGAATCCACAGTTATATATGATTTAGTGAAAGCCAAATATTTTGTGTTTAATATTGTAGTGGATTAGATTAGTTAAGTTTGTCCTGAAAGAAAGATTTTAGCCTCTTTAAAGATTTAATGCTTGCTCCAAATTGAAGGTAAGGCAAGGGAGGACAGGATGATTTTCTTTCCATAACCTTACAGAGCAGGGGTTTTCAACCCCCATCGATGCTTGGGGTTGAATGACCCTTTCACCGGGGTCCCTTAAGACTATTGAAAAACACATTGACATTAGGATTCATAATAGTAGCAAAGTTAGTTATGAGGTAGCAATGAAAATTTATGGTTGAGGGTCATCACAGCATGAGGAACTGTATTAAAGGGTCACAGCGTTAGGAAGGTTGAGAAGCACTGTTATAGAGAGAGGTTCATCATGATGGAGCTGGGGCAGGGGTGCCTCCAAGTACATGTTTGGGATTGTTTATGGAAATAAGTGGTTTGTATAGTAGCTGAAGCCTGATCAAATTAGTTTCTGTCTACCTTTCTTTTCTTTTCTTTTCTTTCTTTCTTTCTTTTTTTTTTTTGGCTTTTCGAGGCAGGGTTTCTCTGTGGCTTTGGAGCCTATCCTGGCACTCCGGTCTCGAACTCACAGAGATCCTCTGCCTCCCGAGTGCTGGGATTAAAGGTGTTAGCCCCCCCCCCCCAACACACACACTCTTTCTTTGTTTAGATCCTTTTTAGCCTTAATGTTTCTGGCTTGTGTCTTCTTCCTGGTTGTGGTTCTGTGAGGCTGAAGTCCTTCCCTCAGCAGCATAACGTGGGGCCACTGTATATAGAACTTTGTAGTCTATCTGTGATATTTGTGTTTTTAGCCCCTTCAAGATAATGAGCCATGAATTATAATTAACACAAGTAATAGAATTTGCTGAAACTTAAAACATATGTTAGTTGTATCAGGTGTGTTCAAGGATGGGTAATAAATAGATTTTGATGACATACAGGCTACAGCATTTGTATGCTGTTAGGGTGGGGATTATATTTAACACTAACCAAATTCTAGAAGAGATTCTTTAAACTATTCAAAGGTTAAGAAATGATCTGTATTGGAGCTGGTGTAGTTCCTTCACTCTTTAGAATGAGGCTGGAGGACTATCTGTTCTGGACCAGCCTAGACAAAAAAGAAAAAAAAGAGGACCCACCTATAGGAAAGAATAGTTTTTTTTGTCCTGCTTAGGGAAATCAGAAGTTATTTCATGATTTCAGGACCCATGGTGCACTGGACTAGGGAATTACAAACATGTTTGTTTACAAGCATGAGGGATTCGTTCTAGGGCCTGGGCATAATCAGGCCTCTAATTGAGGCTATTCCATCCCAGGAAACTTGGATTATAATGGTGCACTTAATTTAACTAGCCCTCTGACCTGCAGCAGGTCAGAGTGATGTAGTGAGGCATACAGTATTGTACATCTTAAAAATACTAACTTGCTAGGCGGTGGTGGTGCACGCCTTTAGTCCCAGCACTTGGGAGGCAGAGGCAGGTGGATCTCTGTGAGTTTGAGACCAGCCTGGTCTGCAAGAGCTAGTTCCAGGGCAGCCTCCAAAGCCATGGAGAAAACCAAAAAAAAAAAAAAACAACCCAAAAAAAACCTATCAACAAATGTCTATAAAGCACCCATGTGCTAGGCAGGGTACTAGTTGATGGAGGTACAGCTATGTATATGACACACAAAAATCTTGCCCTCTTGGTGGGTTATGTACTTCAGTGGATAAAGGGATTTGCTACCAAGCTTGAAGACTTGAATTTAACCCTTGAACCAACATGGTAGGTAGGTAGGAGAGAACTGACCCCTTCAAGTTTGTCAACTCTGACCTCCACATGTTTTCAGTGGCGTACACATGTACACACACACACACACACACACACACACACACACACACACACACACACACACACACATTTTTTCAGGGCAAGGTTTCCCTGTTTAGCCTTGGCTCTCCTTGAACTTGAGATCTGCTTGCCTCTGTTGCCAAGAGTTGTGATTAAAGGTGTGAGCCACAATGCACAGATAACATAAAATAATAAAAATAAAATTTAGAGAGTACCTGCCCTTTTCTTAATGAACAAATGGTACAGTATGTCGAAGGGTCTAATAAATGAAGTCTAGGGAAGCTTGGTAAGAGTCATGCCAAGGGATGGCTACTGCAGTTGAAGAGAGGGACAGGGATTGATGGCTTGCTGAGTTAGTGAGATTAAGTGATTTAAAATGAGTTAAAGATAGGTGTGGTGGCCTTTAATTCCAGCACTTAGGGGCAGAGATAGGTGGATCTCTTGAGTTCAAGGCCAGCCTGGTCTATAGAGTGAGATCTCAATCAGCCAAGACTATATACAAGGCCCTGTCTCAAACAGAAACTTTTTTTTTTTTTTTAACTATTTTTATGTGCATTGCCTGCATTAATGTCTGTGCCTGGTTCCCTCAGATGCAAGAAGAGGATGTAGGTTCCTCGGAGGCTGGAGTTACAGAAGGCTGCTCTAGTGGGTACTGGAAATTGAACTTGGGTCCTCTGGAAGAGCAGCAGGGGATCTTAACTACAGAGCCGTCTCTGTAGCCCCCTATAGAAACACAACAGACAAGTTCTAAAAATGGCTTAAAATTTTGTTTTCTACATACTAGTGTATTCTTTATGATTTTTTTTTATTTTATGTGCATTGGTATTATGCCTGTATGAATGTCTGTGTGAGGAGTATTGGATCCCCTGGAGGTGTAGTGGATGCTTCAAGTTGAGCACCGGTCTAGCCCCTTCATACAGTGTATTTAATGTAAGTGTATTTAATGTAATGTGCTATATATCTTGGGTTGGCCTAGAACTTGTAACTATCATCTTATTGCAGTTAGGTACTATTTTGGTCCATAGAGGATTCTTTTTTTCTTTTGGTTTGTCGAGACAGGGTTTCTCTGTGTAGCTTTGGAGCCTATCCTGGCACTTGCCTTGGAGACCAGGCTGGCCTCAATCTCACAGAGATCCCCCTGCCTCTGCCTCCCGAGTGCTGGGATTAAAGGCCTGGGCCACCAACGCCTGGCTAGAGGATCCTTTTTTAAAGGATCCTGCTTTCTGTCTTCTGAAGAGTCAGAGTCACCCTTTTCTCTGTTGGGAAGATAAGAACAGGATAAAATATGGAAGGGCAAATTCTTAATGCAGTATTGGTCCTGAAAGTGGGGGATGTCCTTTTGTAATGGAGCTCTCAAGAATAATGTGCACTTTTCTGTTTTTTTTCCCAACATTTTAAGAGGAGAGGCTTCCTAGCTCCATACCTATCCTTCCCCCTTTCCTTCTTTCCTTCTACCACAGGGAGTTTCAGAGAAGTTGGGACCTCCTAAAGTTATAGAAAGGTTGGTTTCTCTCTCCATGAAAGACACTCCCTGTTGGTTTGGCTTGCTTTATAACTGATGGTAAAGTCAGCCTTTCTTCATTTTCTATTAGGAAAGCCCAAAATTAAACTTGGGTAGTTAAAGATCTTTATAGCAAAATCTTCAGGCTGGCTTCCTAGGATGTTAAGGATCCAGAAGGAGGTGTTTTGGTAGTGTGGAAACAAACCATCAATGCAGAGGCAAAGTCTAGTGTGTAGACAGCCGGACTCAGAGCCTCTAACATCCAACAGACCAAGCCCAGCTCTACTACTGCATTTCAGTTCTTGAACACAATTTTTTTTTTCCTTTTCCTTTTTCCAGACAGGGTTTCTTTGTGTAACAGCCCTGGCTATCCTGTAACCCACTCTGTAGACCAGGCTGGCCTTGAACTCAGAGAGATCACCTGCCTTTGCCTCCTGAGCGCTGGGATTAAAGGCATGTGCCACCAACACCTGGTGGGACTGGCTTTTTGAGAATGCTTAGTATCTTTTTTTTTTTTTTTTTTTTTTGGTTTTTTGAGACAGGGTTTCTCTGTGTAGCTTTGGAGCCTATCCTGGCAATCGCTCTGGAGATCAGGCTGGCCTCGAATTCACAGAGATCTGCCTGCCTCTGCCTCCCGAGTGCTGGGATTAAAGGCATGCACCACCACCACTGGTCAAGAATGCTTAGTATCTTTGAGTCAAGTAAATCATCATAGGTAGCTTGGGTTAAGTTGAAGGTTACTACCTATACATTATTTGTACCAAATAGAAGCTGCAAATCCATTCTTGCTTGTTTGTGAATTTAAGAGATGTCTTTCTCTTTCAGTGAAAACTTGCCTGCAAATAAGCTTCTTTGATAGGAACTTCTGAAGGTTGATATTTTCATTACTTATGTTCTCAAACTTACTAATGTTTTATGTTTGAGATTTGGAGGGGTTCTGGAGAATGAGTGCCTTTGAATTATGATATCTCTTCACATTTTTTGTTTTTGTTTTTAAGACTGGGTTTCTCTGTAATAACCCTGGCTGTCTTGGAACTCCTTTGTAGACCAGGCTGGCCTCAAATTCACAGAGATCCTCCTGCTTCTGTGCCCCAAGAGCTGGGATAAGAGGCATGGGCCACCTTGCCTGGCATTTATTTCACTTTTGTTTTTTTTAAAGACAGGCTATGCTGGCTATGCTGGCCTTCAGGCTATGCTGGCCTTCAGCTGGTGACAGTCTTGCTGTTTCAGTCTGTAGACCATACTGGCTTCGAACTCAGAGATCTTCCTGGCTCATTCCCCATCACTGGGACTAAAGGTGTGCCACCACTTCCAGCTTCTGAAGGAAGTTCTTTTTGTCTTTGTTTTTGTTTTTTCAAGACAGGGTTTCTCTGTGTAGCTTTGGAGCCATAAACTCTGTCTGTTTGGCATGTTTGTCCCCCAGTCTGGTCACCCTCACTTGCCATGGAATCCCCCAGCCATACCTGGTGATAAATGGGTTAGTTTGGTTTGGATAGAAGATGGCATTGTGATACTGACTGAACTAGTCTATTGGTACTTTGGAGCACTGTGAGCTTCTTGGATGAAAGATAAAAAAGAAATGCACTTGGGTGGTGGTGGCAGTGTTGGTGACACACAACACCTTTAATCCCAGCACTCTGGAGGCAGAGGCAGTTGGATCTCTGAGTTCAAGGCCAGCATGGTCTACAAAGATAGAGAAACCCTGTCTCAAAGAAAACAAGCAAAACAAAACAAAACAAACCTATATTTAAAAAAAGAAAACCAAAAGAAAGAGATGAAACATTTTAACTTTTCACCTATCTGTGGTTTATGACATGTTATTATCATTCATTGGCTTGCTTCCTTCAGTCTCTTCCCTTTGGGCTGGAACCTGAGGAGGGGTGTGCTAGGCAAGCTCTCTGCCACTGAGCCCCACCTCTAGCCTGCTGAGCCTTCTTAACATACTCTTTTAACTGGGCCTGAGACTTGGCCACCCTCTTTTGTTTTTCTTTCATCCCATTGTTGTGCTTAGCTCAAGATGGGTCCTAGGGCACCTGCTCTAGGCATGTGTGGAGGAGGGGTAGAATTTTGGGCTTGCAAAATCCCAGAATTCATGTAAATAAGTAAGCTTCTGTGAAATCAGTCACTTCTACAGTTTAAAGGCTCTTTAAAATTTATTTATTTATTCATTTTGGTTTTTTCGAGACAGGGTTCCTCTGTGTAGCTTTGTAGCCTGTCCTGGAACTCACTTTGTAGACCAGGATAGCCTCGAACTCACAGAGCTCCTTTAACTCTTTGAATTCCTCCAAAGGCATGTGACCTCTGAGAACAATGCTTTTGTGTCCTGTGTCTTGTTCTCCATTAGTCACACAGGTTTCAAATGTAATTGCATAACGGTACATGAGGGCTAGTAGTCATTTTCTTGTTTAAAGTCTCTGGCCTCATCCAACCTTTATGGTCTTTTTCCCTGGGGTAGGTTTGCTGTAGGAACTGTGACTTAAACGTAGTAGGTCACCTCTTAAGTATACATTGATACTATGCCTGTTCTGCCGCTTATCCCATCAAGAAGTCAATGTGAAAATGGAGCAATTTGGCTACAATGATACCAACCATTTCACTTATTAATTTCTAAGCGAAGAGTAAGCCTTTAGAACTGAGAAAGCTGTTAAGCAGTTTTGTTGACAGAACAGTGATTTCGTTTTCCTTCTGGCTGGTTCCTTTTAATGAACACCCTTTTCCTGAATGACCATTGTTTCTGCAACAATGGCACTTGAGACAGGTTATTTGCCTGACAGAAACTGTGTTAAATTAGCAGATCTGCTCCTTTGGTGAATCCTTTCTCTTCTCCATTTCCTTTGTGTCTCTTCTCTCTTCCTGAAAGGTTATTGGTGGGTTCTTTGGGTATGAGCAGTTTTTTTGTTGTGTTTTGTTTTTGTTTTTTTTTGATTTTTGATTTTTGTTTTTTGAGACAGGTTTTCTCTGTGTAGCTTTGGAGCCTGTCCTGGCACTCTCTCTGGAGACCAGGCTGGCTCGAACTCACAGAGATCCGCCTGCCTCTGCCTCCCGAGTGCTGGGATTAAAGGCATGCATCATTACTGCCATACGATTTATTTATTGTATGTGTGTTGGTGTTTTGCCTGCATGTGAGTTTGTGAAAGGGTGTTGGATCTCCTGGAACTGGAGTGTTATATAGACAATTGTGAGCTGCAGTGTGGTTGTTGGGAATTGAACCTGGATCCTCTGGAAGAGCAGTGAATGCTTTTAGCTACTGAGTCACCTCACCAGCCCCTTACTTATTTTTGAGACAGGGTTTACTATGTAGTCTTGGCTGACCTGAACTTGCTATGTAGAGCAGATTGGCCTTGAATTTTAGAGAGATCTTCCTGCTTCTATTTCCCAAGTGTTGGAATTACAGGTGTGTGCAACCACAGCTAATAATAATAATAAAATTTAATTGTCTGTTATTAGTTATAATAGTCATTTAAAAAAATTGTAGTTTTTCAATACAGATTCACTGTGTAGCTTTGGAGCCTGTCCTGGAACTTGCTCTGAAGACCAGGCTGGCCTGGAACTCACAGAGATCTGCCTGCCTCTGCCTCCTAAGTTCTGGGATTAAAGGCATGGGTCACCATCACCTAGCCTTATTTTTACTTTTAGCTTTATTTTTGAGACAGCCTCCCACTATATTTCCTTGGATGTCTTGCAAATCAACAGGCTTCGGACTCTTAGAGATCTGTCTGCCTCTGCCTCCAGTGTGCTAGAATTAAGAGTGTATCACCACTCAATCTTATTATTACTATTTTAAGTTTATTCTGTTTGCCCTATCAAATGTCAGAGCATATGTGTGGAGGACAGAATTCAACTTTCTTGAGGCAGTTCTTTCCTTCCACATGTGTGTCCTTGGGATAGAATTCAGGATTAGTGGGTAATATGTTAGCATGTTGAACCATCTCCCTAGCTCCCTTCTTTTTTTTTTTTTTAATTTTTAAATTTGTTTTTCGTTGAATGTGTGTCACATACCTTTAATCTCAGCGCTTGGGAAGCAGAGGCAGGTGGATTTCTGTGAATTGGAGGCAAACCTGGTCTATATAATGAGTTCTAGGACAGTTAGGGCTACAAAGGACAAAAAAAGATTTAAAGTACTATATATCTGTGTGTTCATATGTGTATATGAGTACAGGTATGCTCAGAAGATAGAAGAAGGCATTGGATTGATTCCCTTGGAGTACAGGCAGTTGGGAGCTGTGCATTTTGGGTGCTGGGAACTGAATTCTAATCCTTTGCAGGAGCAGTAGGTTCTCTGTAGACAGATTTTTCTTTGGGCCACCAGCATACACACACACACACACACACACACACACACACACACACACAGAGAGAGAGAGAGAGAGAGAGAGAGAGAGAGAGAGAGAGAGAGAGAGAGAGAGAGAGAGAGATTATTAATTATAAAAGATCAGCCTATAGCTTGGCTTGTCCCATTGTTACAACTTAAATTAGCCTATTTCTACCTATTTCTGTTCATCTATGTGTTGTCATGGCACTTGTGGATTTTACCTCTCTTCCTGTATGTCTTGTTCCCTCTGTGTCCAGCTGGCAATCCCCCCTTTTTCCTAGAGCTCTCTCTGTCCAGATGCTCCTGTTACACCACCTGCCAAGCTATTGGCCATTTAGCTTTTTATTAAACCATTCACAGTGACACATCTTTACACAGTGTAATCACATACCTCGTGACATTTCCCCTTTTGTCTAAATAAAAATGAATTTAACTCTAACATAGTAGAACTATATACAATAAGAACAGTTAAGAATACATTTATAATTTCCAGTCTACTTGCATTTGGCAAATTCAGAGAGAATACTTCATGATTAGTCCTATCTTGGTGAGTCCAAAGTGTTGTACGTGATTTATCTTCTATAATAACTAAGGAAAACTAACTGTCTAGTCTTCAATTCCATCAAAGACCCCAGAAAGATACATTACTACTTGAGTAAACAGGAAGTGCAAGCAGGTTCCAAAACTAAAAAACAACAGAGACATGTGACCGCCTTGGCAGTCAGCCTAAGCTGTAACATTAGGGTATCTATCTTCTGCCTGCAGTCCTAAAAAATCTGACAGACTTTTCTGTGAAGCAGGATTTTTGAAGGACTGTTCTCCCTTCTTTTGGTCAACTTTGGCAGTTGTCTTTTGTGTCCTGCTTGTCCCATATGGACAGCATAATGTCAGCACTCTTGAGGCAAGGGCAGTTTCTTGCCCAAATGACTAGCTTTTGCCACAAAGAAAGCAAACTCCATATGGAGATTCTTGGATGCCCATCATCCTTTTTTAAAGTAGATTGGTGCTACTGGGAGCAGACATGTCTGACTATCACGAAAAGCCTTATGTTATTAAAACATTTTAAATGCCATATTCTGTAAGTCTTTGAAGTGTTTGAAGACCATCTGTCTAAAATATATCTCTGTTTGACCTTGAAGATATACTTAACATCACTATAAGTTTGATTATTACAGGTGACTACTAATCTGTGTTTTTTATTATCTTAAATAGTTTGTAATAATAACTTTTAAGGATAGAAATTTACATTGCATTGCTAAATGAGTTGTATAGGTACAATACCTTAAACAAGGGTAGAAACATATGTATAGTATGTTTTAACAAAAATAATCTTACATTTCTGTCAGTGTATAAAATTCTTTTTGGTTTGTTTTTCGAGACAGGGTTTCTCTGTGGCTTTGGGGGCTGTTCTGGAACTAGCTCTTTTAGAGCAGGCTCACAGAGATTTGCCTGCTTTTGCCTCCCGAGTGCTGGGATTAAAGGCATGGGCCACCACCACCCAGCATAAAATTCTTTACCAGTGTAAAATATGTGAGACTAGTGGTTGTTCAAGAGTAGACTCAACAATCCATCCTTTTACCCCATCATTTCTATGTTATATCCCCCTTTTTTTCCCTTCAGAAAGATATCCATGAATCTAATCTTCCTTGTTCAGCTTTTTTCCTGACCATGAACAATAACAACTTGTAACCAATCTCTAAGATCACAAACATCCATAACCCACTGAATGACTGAAAACCGTTTATCCCACCTTTTGGGAATGTGGGCTTCATGTTCTGTAGACTGCTTCCTGTTTTCTGGGACAACGATGTCTTTAGGGGATCCTGAGAAAATTAAGATAATGGTTAAATCTTGGGCGAAGTAGCTGTTGTCTAGTCGGTGTGATGGGAAAAATGTAGAATTTACTGAAATCTGGAGTAGTCTGTGAGTCATCTGACTCAGCAGCCTTGAAGCTGTTCTGGATGCAGAACTCTGAGGAAACTGCAACAGAGGCATTCTGAGAGGTTGTATTACCTAAGCCACCCGTTTTCATTGGTATATGATCCCCTTGCTCTGAAAACACACAGACTTCCAAAGGTATCATACATACCTGTATTAACTAACATAAGTGTGGACTGTATGTTGTACACAAGCCAGCCAAAGATGATTTTTTGTTTTCACCTATCTTGCAGTTTTTAAGGTTTATGTCTGTTGTAGCCAGAATTTTCAGGTGCTCTTCCCCACTCAGATCTGATCCCTGTCAACCTTGAAGAAATCCACAGCTTTTGTTTTTTGTGGAAACAAAAGCATAACCTCTTCCCCAATGCAACATATTTTTTGACTTCCATTTTGAAGTTTAAAACATTTTTAAAAATATATAGGTTGGTTTAATTTAGCAGTTTCCATAATCTATTGTCTCTCAGCCACTGTTAGCTTATCATTAATCAGAAAAATTTAAAGTCATTAAGACATCATTCATATAGGATCCAGATTCTCGGTATATTCATCTTTCCATGGCTTACCCTTTTTATATTATTTTCTCTTTAATGACTATGTTATTATTTATAAACTTTTTCTATAACTGCCTATACCTATTTTCTTTTTGAAGCCTATGCATTTTTATTTTTTTTTTTTTAAACACACTGTAACTTGTGTTTTATGTGTCTGGATCTGGCTTTACTAAGCATCTGCAGTGTTCTTTGATCACATGAGAGAAATCTTAAACTGCTCTGTCAGCTGCCACGTGATTCAGGTAAACACATGGTGTGGGTGGCTGGCTTAAGACTGCATGCAACAGATACAGCTATAGCATACTAAACCCACTGGAGAGACCTTGGTCACCAAGAAGCCATGTTTGACTCCATGTTACAAACTGTTTTTTGTTTTGTTTTGTTTTTAATGCCTTCTCAGGCCTTATGTGGACATGTGTGACTAGTCGGATGTTGGGTGCCATTTGTGGACAGATTTTTCTTTGGGCTGCCAAGTCACCAAAACAAAAAAAAAACAGACCTATTTTCAATTATAAAAGCTCAGCCTATAGTTTCGGCTTTCCTCACTAGCTCTTATGACTTAGTCCATTTCTATTCATCTATGTGTTGCCATGACACTCGTGGCTTTTACCTCTCCTCCTGCACGTCTTGTTCCCTCTGTATCCAGCTGGTGATTCTAATGTTCTTCCCATGCACTCTCTGTCCAGAGGTTCCTACTATGCCACCTACCTACCTATTGGCAGTAATTAATTAATAATTAATTATAATAATTAAGTCTCCATGTCTTTTGTGAGCTGGGAGCCCCACCCTCACCCCCCCCAAATGTCTACAAATGGCACCCAATATGGAATATGGGACTGATACATCTTATAGTGGGTAATCAAATATCTCTCATCAGTTCTTACCCACTGAGTTATCTCTCTAGCCCCCATCCTTCTTAGAATTATATACATATATTTTAAATTTCATTTTATATTCCAACTGAAGTTCTCTCTCCCACCCCTCTTCTGACCCTCTCTCATCCCCTCACCCCCCCCCCCTCCATTCCTCCTAACAGGTAAGGGCTCTCTCCCATGAGGAGTTGACAGTTTGGCCCATTAAGGGCAAAAACCTTGGCCAGTGACAGGACCAATCACCTCCCCCTTTCATTAAGTCTGAACATGTCATCCCCTCAGGCAATGTAGCGTGCCCCCCCCCATCCTTAAGAATTGTTTTCAGGGCTGGAAAGATGGCTCAGAAGTTAAGAGCACTGGCTGCTCTCCTAGAGGTCCTCAGTTCAATTCCCAACAACCACATGGTGACTCACAACCATCTATAATGATGTCTGATGTCCTCTTCTCGTGTTCAAGCATACATGCAGGCAGAACACTGTATACATAATAAATAAATCTTTTGTTTTCAAAGTACTTTATTTATGTGGGGATAGGCATATATACCACAGTGCATGTGTAGACAGGTCAGAGGATAATTTATGGGACCATGAAAGTTCCAGAGAATTGAACTCAAGTTAACAGACAAGCATTTGTACCTGTTGAACAGTCTTACCAACCCCTTCTTTATTAGTATTATGTTTTTAAGCAGGGTTGAATGCAGCTCAAGTTTGGTTCAGACTTGCCATGTAGCCTAGGATTTTGTTTGTTTGGTTTTGGGCTTTTTTTGAGACAGGGTTTTTGTGTGTAGTCATAGCTGTCCTGGGAACTTATTCTGTAGACCAGACTAGCCTCAAACTCAGAGACCCACCTGCTTCTGCTTCCAGAGTGTTGGGATTAAGGTGTGTGCCACCACTCCCGCCTTTACAAATTTTGAATAAAGTTTACTTTCTTTCTGTTTGCTGTTGCCCTTAAGTTGCTGAGATTTGTGATCAAATTGTTATTTTATTGTTTCTCTGGGGAGGGCAGTGATAATACAGTGTTACACCTTTATTATTTGCAAAGCAGTTGATAGGAGAGAATGGTCAGAGTGGAAGTTGAGAGTCAGTGAGTTATGCCAAGGGAAGTGTTCCAGGACTTGGGGCTCATGCCAGATCAGCATGGCTCGAAGTGTGATAGGCAGCATTCCAGCAAGTCTTGATTACCAGGCTGGTTGGCCTTCATTCTTCAAGAAGCAGGGAAGCAAGGTTTTAGAAGAAGTCTTTTGTGCTAAATGTGTTTTGTTTGTTTTGGGGTTTCTTTTAGATAGGATCTCTGTATGTAACTCATGAGTCCAAGAAAGTTCCTGGCTCAGTGATGCATGACAATAGCAGTCACATGGTTACAAGATGATTCTGCATTCCCCAATGGTGCAGGGAAGTATAGGAAAATGCGGTGAAGAGCTGCCATTACTTGAGACTTGGAGCAGATTATTTGGATGGGCAAAGGTTTGAGTAGGATGAGAAGGTAGGAGAGGGTGGGAGGCGGGCAGAGACAAAAAATACTCCCCATCCAAGGTGGTTGGAAAAAGAATTACCAGGGAAAAGTTTTAAGAGGATGGAGAATTACCCTCCCCCATAACTATAATGACTGGTGTGTGGGCGTGTATGCTCAGGTGCTGAGGTTGTGCACCCAGTGCTTGTGGTGGAGGCTGGAAGTGAACATCAGGTGTCTTCCTCTTGTTCTCCACCATATTTCGGGACACAGGTGCTTGAAATCTGAACTCAGGTCCTTAGGCTTACACAAGCACTTTAACTCACCAGCTTTCTACAGTCTCCAGGCAATGGCTATAACAAGAAATAAGTGTAATTACTTCCACTTTCAAGTAGTTAACATTTTGGCATCATAACTGAAGAGGTCAATTATGAGACCCCCTAGCATTTAATATTTTGCATCAATATCTTTCTGTCCCCTCTGATGCTGAGGAACACCCCATTTAAGGACCCTTGGTTTCTCAGCATTTAGATCCTTGTTGACTAAAATGAGAACCTGAGTATAGTAGAAATTTACATTTCTAGAATCTGATCTTAGTGGTTTTTCGAGACAGGATTTCTCTGTGCATCTTTGGAGCCTATCCTGGCACTTGCTCTGTAGATCAGGCTGGCCTCGAACTCACAGAGATCCACCTGCCTCTGCCTCTGCCTCCCGAGTGCTGGGTTTAAAGGCATGCACAAACAACGCCCGACTTTTTCTGATCTTATTTTTAACTTTTACTGCTATTAGCATGCCTGTAAAAGTGTGTGCATATAGATACAGGTGTGCACATGCTGTAGTGCTCGTGTGAAGGCCCAAGTAAAACTTTCAGGGTTCTGTTCTTTTTACTTGTAATCCAACTTGGGTTGTCAGTTTACCAGGAAAGTGCTTTTGCTGCTGAGCCATCTCACCAGCCCCACTAGTGCAGTTTTATGTTTAATTGTTAAGTTACTGAAGCTTGGAATAGTTCCTTTTTTTAGTTTCTTTATATTAAGTATTTGTGAGACTACTGCTTTTTTATTGTTTTTGAGACAGAGTCTCACTGTGTAGTTCTTGGTTGTTCTTGAACACTGATCTTCAACCATTCTATACCTTAAAGGCATTTCATTGCCTTATATAGCCACAGTACATCTACCAAATCAAGGAATTAATAATGAGTAAGATCTATAGACAGTAGCATATCAAGTGCTGCCAGTTGACTTAATGATATTGATATGTGCAATTTATATAACATTATTCTTTAACATTTTAAATTCTAAGACAGCTCAAGCACACTTCAAACTTGCTATGTATCCAAGAACCACCTTAAACTTTGACCCTCCTGCTTCCCCCTTTTCAGTGTTGGAAATTACAGGCATGTCCCATAATAGTTGAGCTTTTTATTTTGTTTTTATTTTTATTTATTTGTTTTTTTGAGACAGAGTTTCTCTTGTGTAACAGCCCTGGCTGTCCTGGAACTCACTTTGTAAACTAGGCTGGCCTTGAATTCATAGAGATTCACCTGTCTTTGCTTCTCTAGTGCTGGGATTAAGGCGTGTGCCAACACACTGGCTTTTTTCCTTTTTTAAAAGACTGGTTCTTTGTTATGTAGCTTTGGGTATCCTGGACCAGGCTGACTTTGAGCTCCCAGAAATCTGCCTACCTCTGCCTCCCATAGTGTTGGGATTAAAGGTGCATGCCATCACATCCAGCTTCCTTTTTAAAAACAAGGTGGCAGTGTCAGGTCTGGTGGAACACATCTTTACTTTATGGCACTCAGGGTAGAGGCAGTTCAATCTCTTGAGTTCAAGGCCAGCCATAGCTACAGAGAGAGACCCTGCCTGAAAACAAAGAAACATAGAAACAAAAAAAGAAAGCTGATTTTTAGTGTCTGAATGTAACTAACAAAAATCTTTCTTGGAAGATTCATCTAGCCTGATTGCAAAAGCTCAATTCTCATTTTTTCTCTTTGTTTTGAAGAATTTCAAGCATGCAGTGAAATTTAAAAAGTAAACAGAATTGAACCTTTGAATGTTTTTGACTTTAGATTCACCAGTTATTAACATTTTGAGACTTTAGCTTTTGTGAGCCAGGTTGTGTGAATTGACACTTCACCTTTAAATAATTTGACATGCACTTGTAAGAACCTTTTTTCACCACGATCATAAAATCATGTTCACATTTGGGAAAGTAAGTGTAGTATTATGAAGTTAGCAATCTATATTCAAATATCCTGAGAAGTTCTCACAGTATTTTAATAAATGTTTTACTATCCTTCCCTCTTGGCTTTTTTATTAAGAGTTTTTAGTATATAGTAATTACACATACTAATGGTTTTCATTATTACATTTTCATATTATATATATTTTAATCATATTCACCTCTTATCTAGCTGCCTCAAATCTAATCAGAAAGTAGTTGGTTAATCTCACAGTAGTCATGGCACTGTTGCACCAATAAGCTTATTTTGCCTAGCGGTTCACAGTAATAGCATGCAGGCCTCATAGTAAGTAAACCATCAGTGTAAGCAGCTAGTATAATATCTTATGATAATAACATGAAGGCTTCTAGTTTATTTCTCTGTGTCCGGTATGGTCTTCAGCAGTAGGGTACCTGAAAAGGTGTAACACTAGCCTGTATTGTTTTAGGAGACATAGGCCCCCCCCCCCCAAACAATCTGTAGGGAGGCAACCTATGCTGACACTGATTTTTCATTTAATAATTCTCCCCCCCCCCTTGGGAAGGAAGCTTTATTGGAGGAAGGAAAGGGAGAGGGGGAAGAGAGAAGAGAGACAGAGACCTGTCTCTTCATAGAAACGACGAAAGGGGTCATTTAATAATCTTAAGGTTATTGTGAGCTATTTACCCACATCACATAGATACCTCTTTCAAACATAATTTTGTTACATATTTAGAGAGACGGAAAGAGATTGAATGAGAATATATACACACATATATACATAGAATATATATAGAATTTGTGTGTATATATGTATATCTTGTGGTTTGTACTCGGGTCAGGCTTGTTGACAAGTGACTACTCACTGTATCATCTTGCTGGCCCCAAACTTCCAAAAATTAGTATTTTAAGAGATTTTGTAAAGTATATGCTAAATATTTTCTTCCTTATACTCCCCTGTCCTCCCTTTCTTGTTCTTTCCTCCCTCCCATGGTCCCCCTTTTCCTCTTAGGCAGTTTTACCTCTATTTTGAACACACACACACACACACACACACACACACACACACACACACACACACAATTTCATGTATCTGTATAAAACCTAGGAACCACAAATGGAAGAGAATATAATTGTCTTGTGATTGACTAATTTGCTTAATAAGATTATCTCCATTGCATAACATTTTCCTACAAACAGAATAACTTTGTTCTTTTTTTTTTTTTTCTTTTCTTTTTTTTTTTTTTGGTATTTCGAGACAGGATTTCTTTGTGTAGCTTTGAAGCCTCACTCTGTAGACCAGGCTGGCCTTGGACTCAGAGATCCGCCTGCCTCTGCCTCCTGAGTGCTGGGATTAAAGGCATGCACCACCAATGCCCGGCTTCCTTTTTCTTTTTCGAGACAGAATTTTTTCTGTATACTCTGTCTTAGAATTAGGTCTGGCCTAGAATTCATAGAGTTCTGACTGCCTCTACTTTCCGAGTATTGGGATTAAAGGTGTGCTCCACCACTATCTGGCATTTATTTTTAATTTAAAGTTTTTTATTATTTGTGTATGTGGGGGCATGTATGTCATGGTTTGCCTGTGAGCTCCAGTGATTGAACCCAGGTTACCAGGGCTTGTGCAGCATCTTAGTTACTTTTCTATTGCTGTAATGAAACACCTTGACCAAGGCATTTATAAAAGAAAACTTTTAATTTGGGATCACAGCTTCAGAGGGTGACTTCATGACCATGGCAGGGAACGTGGCACCAGGCAAGCTTGGTGTAGGATCAGTAGCCAAGAGTTTGCTTACATCTTGAGATATAAGTACGAAGTGAGAGAGAGAGAGAATGAGAATGGCCTGGGCTTTTGAAACCTCAAAACCCGTCCCTAGTGACAACACCTCCTCCAAAAACACTATACCTCCTAATCCTTCCCAAACAGTTCCACTAACTGGGAACCAAGCATTCAAATATATGAGTTTATGGGACCATTCTCATTCAAACTACCACAGGAAGCAAACATCTGTTACCTAGCTATGTCATTGGTTCTTTGTTCTTTTTTTGATAGTTGTTTTTGTTGCTGTGTTTTGGTTTTTTGAGACAGGGTTTCTTTGTGTAGCTTTGGCTGTGTAGACCAGGCTTGCCTTGAACTCACAGAGATCTGCCTGCCTGTACCACCCAAGGGCTAGGTTTAAAGGTGAACACTACCTCCTGGTCTGGTTCTTTGTTCTTTATGGCTGAAAAAAATATTCTGATGGCTATATACCATATCTTCTTCTTCATTCCTCTATTGTTGGACATCTAGATTGGTTCCATAATTTGGCAAATGTGAGTAGGTATCCCAGGCCTCCCAGGTCCACTTTCCCACTCTTGTGACCCCCCCACCCCACCCCAAAGAAGAAAAACAACAAAAAAATTGTATTGCCCATATTCTCACTGGAGCATGGTCTGACTCCTGGTAGCCAGCCCTTTAAAGAAAACTGAGTCCTTCTTACCTTCACCAGAAGGCATCAGTTGTGAAAGGCTACACTTCAGCATCCTTATCATAGTTTTTAAAAGTTATCTTCATGGCTGGAGAGATGACTCAGAGATACAAGAGCACTGGCTGCTCTTCTAGAGGATCTGGGTTCCCAGCACCCACATGGCAGCTCATAACTGTCTCTAACTCTAGTTCTATGGGATCTGACACCCTCTTACAGACATATATGCAGGCAGTGTACTTAAAAATATAAAAACAGTTCTCTTCTATGGCTTTCTTTCTAGGTTATTTCTTTTGGGGGCTGGGGCGAGGTAGAAGTTGTTACAGAAGCCTTCTTTGTCTCTCTTCTCAGCTGCAAGTCTGCAGTCATTAATACCACTGCAAATGTAGCTTAGGGGAATAGTTTTAAAGTGGGTTGAAGTAAAGTTGATTATTCTCATAGATTTAAAAAAATTGGGTAAAATGATTTATACTTTGGCTTGGAGAGATGGTTTAGAGGTTAAGAGCACTGACTGCTCTTCCAGAGGACCCAGGTTCAATTCCCAGCAACCACATGGCAGTTCACAACTGTCTGTAACTCCAGTTTCAGGGGAGCTGACACCTTCATACTAATGCAAATAAAGTTAAATAAATTATTAAAAAGTGGTTTATACTTCAAGCTGTAAGTCAGACAACAAAACTCCACAGCTGATTGGAGTAACACTAGTCCACACACACAGTGCTTAAGTTCTAGACAAACTGCTTGCTTTGAGTTTCAGCTGCTTCATTGGCACATAATGAAACCTTGTCAAGATCAAGCAAACAGTTGGTGGAATCTCAGTTGGTATGATCTTTGGTAATGTAGGAAGCCCTAGGTTCAATCCCCAGTACTGCATAAACCAGGTGTCATCCTTGGCTTTCTGGTGACCTTGAGGGCAGCCTGAGGAGATATACTAGACCTTGTCTCAAAAATAACCACAGGCTGGGTATGGTGGTACACACCTTCAGTCCTAACACTAAGGAGGCTAATCTCTAGTTAATTAGGCTAATCTCAAGTCTAATCTCAGAGTTCAAGATCAACCAGATCTATGTAGGGAGTTCCAGGCAAGCCAAGGTTTTATAGTGGGACTCAGTCTCAAACCAAAACAAGACACAAGACAGTCTGTCGAGATGGCTTAGAAGTTAAGAGTACTTTGGCTCTTCCAGAGGTCCTGAGTTCAATTCCCAGCAACCACATGATAGCTCACAACCATCTGTTATGAGTTCTGGTGCCCTTTTCTGGCCTACATGCAGACAGAACACTGTATAGTAAATAAATCTTAAGGGGGAAAAAAAAAAAAGACAGCTGACAGACAAACAGCAAAACACCAACCAAACCCCAAATCTAGATATGGTTAAAACATTGTTTGGAAATTGCCGGGGCTTGAGAGATGGCTCAGAGGTTAAGAGCACTGGCTGTTCTTCCAGAGGTCATGAGTTCAATTCCCAGCAACCACATGGTGGCTCACAGCCATCTGTAATGAGATCTGGTGCTCTCTTCTGGCCTGCAGTCACACATGGAGGCAGACTGTTGCATACATTACAGTCTTTCTACCCCCCTCAGTGATTCCTGAGTCTTAGGTTCAGGAGTTGTATTGTTCATGATCCATTAGGACTGGGTTCCACATCTCGATTGATTGTGGTTAAGGTATATGAATAGTTTACCTGCATGTTTGTCTGTGCACCAAGTACATGCTTGAATACCAGATGAGGGCCTCAGGTACCCAGAACTGGAATTAACAAGACGTTGTGAGCCAACAAAATTTGTACTCCTATACTGAATCCCATACAGGAAATGTAAACTGACATACACTCTTGGTGGAATTGAGTCAGTGCTATGCACAAAAATTTGACAATATTTCTTGCCATAGCAAAAAACAATCTCCTTAAGAAGAAAAGCCATTAGGGCTAGAGTGGTGGCTCAGTGGTTAAGAGCACTGGCTGCTCTTCCAAAGGACCTGGGTTCAATTCCCAGCACCCACATGGCAGCTAACAACTGTCTAACTCCCAAGATCTGACACCTTCACACAGACATACATGCAGGCAAAAACAAATGCACATCCCAGGACAGCCAGGACGGTCTCAAACCAGTGGCAGTCTTCTTTGCAAGTGCTGTAATTACAAACTTGCCTGCCTCAAGGTTTTTCTAGTGGAAGAATAATGTACCTTCCCTCCCTTCATCTCCTCCTCTCATCTGTCCTTCTGTCCTTCCATTACATCTATTCTTCCTGTTTTGACACAAAGTCTCACTTTGTAAGTGTGACTGGCCTAGGACTCTCCAAGTAGACTGGGCAGACCTAGAACTCAGATCCACCTGCCTCTGCCTCCAGAGTGCTGGGATTTAAAGAGGTGGGTCACCATGTCTGTCGTTTATTTAGTTTCTAATCAGGCTGGCCTGGAATTCAAGAGTTCTGTCTGCCTCTAATCCCCCCCCCCCAAATCTTTCCCCAGTTTTTATGAGCCAGGTTTTTCCTGTGTAGCCTGACAAGTGCTAGGGTTGATTGAATACCTTCCCCCTACTCCTTATTCCTTTTTAAAATTTCTTTGTTATCTCTTTATAGCGAATTTGTAATATATTCTGGAAAGTCCACATTTATCTTTCCATTCTCTCTGTTCCATTGTTGGAGAACTATGGAAGGTAAGAACTGCAAAGGATGTTAGAGATAATTTAAGTCTAGCTCACAATTTTACAGGTGAGGACATTGCTCAAGATAGTGAGTTGAATTGTGATTAGAACCAAGAGAGCCAAAGCTAGCATTTAAAGCCAGTTTGTATGCGTGCGTGCCTGGGTGTGTGGTCTGTGTATATAAAATGTGATGTGGTTCTTGTGTGGAGGTTAGGGGAGAAAGGGAGAGGGGCTTGTTATCAGGTTTGCCTTGTAAGCATTTTTATTCGTTGAGCCATCTAGCTGGCTTCTTCCTTGTTGGACACCTACGTCTTTGAAGTCAGTTCAGTAACCATGTATGGTACTTTTGTGGTGACTAATTTGGCTTTTAGCATTAGATATAGTAATATTTTTGGATGGTGAGAATAATATAAAGGCATTACTTGTTTTGAGGATAATGTTCATTTTTTCTGTATTAATGGGAAGGAAACTGATTACTTGTGCAATGGGTATATGTAAAAAAAATGGGAATGGGGCAGATGAGATGGAGAGAATTGACAGAAGGCTGCAGATGGAGGCTTAGCACTTTGGAATGAGTCCATTGGTTCCTGCTGTCCACTGCAGTGTGAAAGATCCATCTGGGCTTCCTCTAAGTACAAAAATGGAATGTAATGGACATAGAATTTGAAAGCTGGTTTCACTGATCTGCTTGGAAATGTTAGGTATAGACTGGATGGAAGATGTGCTAAAGACTTGACAGCATTTTAGTTTGTAATTTTTCCTTCCATCTAGCCACTGAAGTCTAGGCCCTGGTAATGGGCATACTCTTTGTCTTTCACAGTTTTGGGGTTTCTAGTCCAGTGTCCTCATGCTCAGCTCAGATTGTTTTCTAGCTATTCCCAAACCAATGAACCCGTCAAAGGCATTCTTCAGCTTTTGTTACATTGTTACTCATGGAATATAGTCAGTTGTTTTAGTTTTTCCTTAGAATTCTACATCTCCCTGCCTAACTTGTCCATCTGTTCCTACAGCTGTCTTTTTTTCTTAGAGTTCCTTTTGTTTGTTTTTTCAGAACAGGGTTTGTCTGTGTAGCCCTGGCTGTCCTGGGACCCTGTAGATTTTATGTGCATTCGTTTTTGCCTGCATGTATGTCTTTGTGAAGGTGTCAGATCTTGGGAGTTAGACAGTTGTTAGCTGCCATGTGGGTGCTGGGAATTGAACCCAGGTCCTTTGGAAGAGCAGCCAGTGCTCTTAACCACTGAGCCACCACTCTAGCCCTAATGGCTTTTCTTCTTAAGGAGATTGTTTTTTGCTATGGCAAGAAATATTGTCAAATTTTTGTGCATAGCACTGACTCAATTACACCAAGAGTGTATCCTGTATGTGTACACACACACACACACACACTACTAAAGTGTTGATGGTCGTTTTCTTTTTAATAGTTTTGTAATGGTCATAGGGAAACTTGGCACATCATTCTGTGCCCAGGGATGTTTGCCTTCTAGAATACTGTTGTCGTTTTTAAAAAATCTGCTATATATCTTCCATAGATAGGTTTGGTGTATTAAACTGACCAACTTTCTTCAATGTGTTCCTATATGATAAAATGTACACAAATCATATATTCACATTGGATTTTTGTTTTTGCATTGTTTTGGATTAAACCAAGGGCCTTGTGTGTTCTAGGGTCATTCTGTACCAGTGACCTACATTCTTGGTCTGTGTGTCCTCACATTCTGGTGGTGATACACGCCTTTAATCCCGGCAGTTTTGTGAGGCAGAGGCAGGTGGATCTCTCTCTGAGTTCAAGGCCATCCTGGTCTATAGAGTGCCAGGACAGCCAGGGAGGGCCACACAGAGAAACTCTGTCTTTAAACAAAACAAACAAACAAAAAAACCTAGAAAAACTGGGATTGAAGGTTTCTGAAAAACACTGCATGTAACTCATATACAAAAGTGGCCCTACCTTTCTGCACCTGATCCCTGTAGTTTAGTGAGCCCCACTTCCCCCATTCTTTGCCCACATGTCTTTTGTAGTTCTTCCATCTGGCATGCTTTGTTTTCCTCCTAATTCTTCACGCTGGTCTATCAGCCAATTTATCTTCCACCAGTCCTTGTAGTTCATCACATTCAATTATCTCTGATCCTCTCCCACCTCCACCCACTGCACCCTTCCCCCTTCCATCTCTCAGGCCGTGATCGATTGTCTTTCCTCTTTTTGTACTTTTTGCATCCTGACTGGTTTCTCAACTTGAACTACCGAACCAGTGAAAACAACCAGTGGGGAGGAAAAGAGAAATTTACACCGTCCTTATACAGTGGAGCTTTGGAGTCTTGCAGAGTTTAAAAACTCAAGTGACTTTGGGAAGAATTACAGCTGCATAAGTCGAATAGTTGTAGTCAACCACTGTCTGCTATTTTTATGTTTTGAATTATTTAATTACATTATTATGTGCTAAAAAGATTAACTGCTTTATTTGATTGAGCATAAATTAATCTGCTTAAGTTGTAGCATTTGTTGCTCATGCTATAAGTAGTTACAACTTAAAACTCTGGTTAGCATGATAATTGCTGATTTTAAATATTGATCATCACTATGATCCTCTGTACATTTTGCTAAATTTCCAAGTGCATCATCTGCTTTTAGCAACAACAGATAAAAGAACTTAAATTCCAGTGTCTAATCAGACATGATGTACCTAACTTCATTCAGCTCTTACAACATTGAATGCTCTATCATTTATTTATTTATTTATTTATTTATTTATTTATTTATTTATTTATTTATTTCTCCCAGACTGGGTTTCTCTGTGGAGCTTTGGAGCCTGTCCTGACACTCAGTAGACCAGGCTGGCTTCAAACTCACAAAGATTCACCTGCCTCTGCCTCCTGAGTGCTGGGGTTAAAGGTGTGTGCCACCACCATCTGGCACTCTATCATTTCTTTCATAGACTAGACTAGACAGACTAGAAAACTGAAGTTAAAAATTGAATTCTTCTCTTCTGGTCTTGGGTATTTAGTTTTGAGCTATTTCAAATGAAGACCGTGATATTTATGCTTCAAGACTGTTGAGAGAATTGCAAAAGCTTTATTAGTCAGGCTTTTCTTCTAACAAATTTGATGTGTGTGTGCATGGGCACACATGCCATGGCATTGGTGTGGAGGCCAAAGAACAATTTCAGGAGCCATTCAAGAGGAGTTTGTTTCTGCCACCAAGAAACGAGCTTGCCCTACAGTCTCTAGGTGATTTCCCTCTCTTCTTCCTCTCTTGCTGTACAAGTGGTTGGATTACAGCTGTATGTCACTACATCCAGCCCTTCTCTCCCTCACTACTTATTTTATGTGCATAAGTGTTTGCATGCGTGTGCATATGTGTACCATGTATGTGCTAGTGCCTACAGGGGCCAGAAGAAGGTATAGGATTCTCTGGGACTGGAGTTTTACAGATGGTTGCAACCTGCCATATGGGTACTGTGGTGCTGTATATTGAACCCAGGTCTTTTAAAGATCAGTAAGTGCTCTTAACTTCAGAGGCATCTCTCCAGTCTCCAAGTCCAGCTTTTTATGTGGATTCAGGGGATGGAATTCAGATTATGAGGCCTATGTAGCAAGTGCTTTTACCCACTGAGCCATCTTGCTCACTCTTACTCAGTAAAAACCAATAGAATGAGTATATATGAAAAGAGGACTGGCTTAATTAGATTGGCTTAATGTGGTGCCCATGGAGATCAGAAGAGAGTGTTATAGTCACAAATAGTTATAAACCACCATCATGTAAGTTTTGGGAACTGAATCTTAGTCCTTTGCAAGAACAATAATCATTTTTAACCATTGAGACATCTTTCCAGCCCCTAAAAACAGCAGCAAGTAGTGTTTATTGGTACTTGTGACAGTGATCACATTTTCTGGCATCTCATGGGTTTTAATAATTTTTCTTTTTGGGTACTTTATTGAGATCCACTTTCTTCTACCTCCCAAGTGCTAGAATTATAGACATGGGCCACCACTGATTAATTTCATCTATTAAAAGTGGACATTTTATTGGTTTTAGTGTACTCTTACATGTGTAACCATCACCACAGTCAATTTTAAACATTTTCATCAACTGTAAAATAAACTTCAAAGCCTTTGGCAGTCAGGCTACCTGCTGACTTCTGGAAACCACTAATCTGGTGTCTTTGAAATTTGCTGAGGGAACTTTTCCTATGAGTAGAAGACTGACTTCCATCACTTTAAGTAGTGTTTTGAATGCCCATTCAAGTTTCAGCAGGTGTTCTAGGTTGTTTTCTGTTGCTGTGATTGAAAACCATGACCAAAAAGCATCTTGAGGAACATCTTCATTCCACTTAAATTTCAACATCACAGTCCATTATTTAAGGGTAGTCAGTACAGGACCTGGAGGCAGGAACTCAAACAGAGGCCACAGAGAAGTCCTGCTCATTACTGGCTTGCTCAGACTGCTTTTTAATACAACCCAGCGTCACTTGCCCATGGGTGGCACCACTGACAGTAGGCTGTACCCTTCCATATCAGTCATTAATCAAGAAAATGCCCAACAAGCTTGCCACAGGCAGGTCTGATGAAGGCATATTGTTAGTTGAGATGTCTTCCCAGGTGACCTTTGTGGTAGTTTGAATGAAAATGGCTCCCATGTGCTCATATATTTAAATGCTTGGTCCCTATTTGATCACACTGTTTGGAAAAGATTAGGAGGTCTGGCTTTGGAGGAGGTGTGTCACTCACTGGATGTGGGCTTCCAGGTTTCAAAAGTCCAGGTTATTCCCGGTTGCCTTTCTCTCTGCCTGGTGCTTGCAGATCAGAGATAAGCAAGTTCTCAGTTTCTGCTCCAGTGCCATGCCTGCTTGCTTATTGCCATGCTCCCCACCCTGGTCATGGTATCTTCTGGAACTGTGAGCAAATTAAATTCTTTTTTACATGTTGCCTTGGACATAATGTCTCTTCACACAGCAATAGAAAAACTCAGAAAACCCTAGTTTGTGTCAGTGACAAAAACCTAGATCACTACAGGTTTTTAAAATACTTCATTTCTTTATTGTCAAATATATTCCATTTATGGATAAAATGAAATTTAGTATAACCATTTATTAGTTGACAGACATTTGAGTTGTATATACATTTTGGCTATTGTACACCATGCTCTGAATATTCCTGTTCAAGCTTGTGTGGGGGTATAGACTTGAACATGTAACAGTAGTGGAATTTAATTCATTCATTAACTAGTTTATTGAAACTATATCTCTCTATGTAGCCCTTACTATTCTGGGACTAGCTATGTAGATGAGGCTGGCCTCAAATTCACAGAGATCCGATTATCTCTGCCTCTTGAGTGTTGGGATTACTGGCTTATATCACTGGGCCCAGCTGGGTGGAATTTCTCATTCCACATGGTTTGTGTTTAACCTTTTGAGGAATTGTCGACTTCTGCACCATCTCACCACTGGGTGACTGGGTTTCCAGTCCTTCTACATCCTCATCAACACTTGCTTTTTGTCCTTTTAAGGGTTTTTTGTTTTGGATTTTTGACATGGGGTCTCATGTAACCTGGCCTGGCCTTGAACTTGTTAGGTAGCTAAGGCTGGCCTTGAACTCTGGTTGTCCTTCCTCTACCTCTAGTCCAGGGATGACAAGAGTGTGATACAGATATGTATCACACACATGTGATACCACACCTAGCTTTGTCACCCTGAGTATAATTTTCTGGCTTTTCATGACAGCCTGTGTGGCAGATATATTTTAGTGATACCCACAAATGTGCTATACTGACTTGGTGAAATTTTGTAGATTAGGAAGCTGGAGAGTTATTTCTTTGAACTCAGAAGTGATGTTGCTAGCTCGTGTATGGAAGTCAGGTTTGCTCTGTCTCAGGCATTGTTGGAAAATTTCTGTTTGGGATGTGTGCTAAGATCAGCTGTTCTGCTCTGGCCATGCTAAACACATTCTCTATACTTATAGCCCTAAAAACACTGGCTCTTGTCTCCATAGTAGTCCACAGGTTTAAGAGGAATGCTTTATATTTGTGTAATGCCCATCTTGAATAAAGTAGGTGTAGAGTAGTAGTTTAAATTCCACACTTAATGCATACATGATAAATTGTGTGTTGGTTTGCTCAGGTAGGTTGTTAGAGTGACAGTATCCAGATACTCAGGGACTAACTGATGATGCCTCTAAAGGGTGTAAAGTCGATTCTGTTGTAATAGAACCCTGGTTTGGAACAGCTTGGTGGGAAGAATTTAAGATTCCTTAAGGGAGTTGCAATGAAAGTAAGTTGAAATGGTTCTCTGCTGTTTAACTGTTAGATAGTAGAGAACATTTATCCAGAGCTCATTCTCAAAAGTTTGAAGAAAAAAGTGGCTACAGTGTGCCAAGACTCCTGCAGTCTAGTAGGGAAAGAAGAGATCCTTTGCTTACAGGGTGGGAGTTGCTTTATAAACAGACATAATTACTTTAGTTGAGGAGCTGTGTGAGAGACTGCGAAGGATTCACATGGAGTTGTGGGAAAAGCTTGTATCCACAAGCTTGTATCCACATCTTACTATGCAGCCTTGGCTGGTTTGGAACTTGCAGTGTAGACTAAGCTGTCCTAAAATTCATAGAGATCCACCTGCCTTTGCATTCCAAGTGCTGAAATCAAAGGCTTGTGCTACCACTCCCGGCTGGAGAAAGATTTGAGACAATACTTTAGAACTCTTAGCTTGCTTGGGCTTTTGTTGTTTTGCTTTATGTTAGTTGTTTTTTATTTTTTCCTTGTATTTTACATTCATTTATTTGTGTTTGTGGACACACAACACACACACACACACACACACACACACACACACACACGACGATTGTGTGGCTCTAGGGATAATACTTGGGTTGTTAGGCTTGATAGCAAATACCTTTTCTTGCTGAATTGCTTTGTTGGCCCTCTTTGTGTCTTTTTGAGGCATTTTGGCCCTGAACTCATGGCAACCCACTACCTGAGCCTTCTAAGTATTGGGATTGTATGATTGAGCCGTTACAAGCAGTTGTTTAATTAACCTTTTTTTTAAATGTTATGTATGGTTGTATGCCATCATGTGGGGGCTGAGTACAGAACCTGGTATTCTTGCAAGAGGAACAAGTGCTTTTAACTGCTGAGTCATCTCTCCAGTCTTTCCAGCCCCAAATACTGTTCATTTAACTGGTCGGAATATTGTATTAATTAAATTCTGAGCATTACAGGCAAAAGGAGAATGTCAAGCCTTGACATTGTATTAGCTATGACAAATGGGGAAAAAAGGTTCATGAATACTTGACTTGGAAATACCAAGTATTTTCAGTACAAACAAGCTAACCAGCCACTCTTTGAGGTTGTCAATGTCAAAAATAAAACGCTGAGAAACAGATAATGAGATTGGGCTTGCAGTATAATTAAATGGAGGGTACCTGGCTGGTCTGAAAGGGAGCAGTAATTTATAACCCAGCAGAGCCATGTTTAGAACAACTATGAGGGGCTGGAGAGATGGTTCAGCAGTTAAGAGCATGAACTACTTTTCCACAGAACCTGGATTCAATTCCCTACACCCACATGGACGCTCACAACTGTCTTAACTCCAAGATCTGACACTCTCACTCAGACATATATGTAGGCAAAACACCAATGCGCATACAATAAAAATATTTAAATTATTTTAACTATGAGAATCAGAATCAGAGCTGCTGATACTTCAAAAGAAAGGAGGCTTCCAGCTTTCTTTTTCTATAAATTCCTTCAAAATGGCAAACCAGATCCTTGGCTTTTGCATGCTATGAATATTTATAGTTTCTTTGGTTAAAAAACAAAAACAGACAAAGGCTTGTTTTATTTTAATGAGTGATCCACCTGAGGCCACAGACAGCCCACTATGTACTTCCATGAGGGAAGCTTTATTTCGTGGTCTCTTCCTCCTTGATTCCCTCCTCCTTGGCTTGGAGGTGCTCTTCCTGGCGCTTTCATGCTTGCCTCAGCCTGGTCAGCCAGGAGCTTCTTGTGGGCCTGGTCTGCCTTCAGCTTGTGGATGTGCTCCATGAGAATCCGCTTGTTTTTGAAGACATTCCCTTTGACCTTCAGGTACAGGCTGAGGTACATGTGGCTGTCAATCTTCTTGGATTCTCGGTATCTCCTGAGAAGTCCACGCAGGATCTGCATCCTTCGCAGCCAAGTCACCTTCTAGGGCATTCTTGAATTGGGAGTACTCTTCAGCTTCCCCATGCCCATATGCCTGCCCTAACGTTGAGCCAAAGTGTTTTTCCAGCATCAGCCTGAGAGTGGACAGTAAGCGGCTTCCGGATGATCAGTTCATCCTTGATCAATTTCCGGATCTGCTGACTGGAGTTGGCATTGCGATTTCATTGGTCTCATTGGGGTCCAACCAGACCTTTTTTTTTTTTTTTTTTACCACAGCGGAGGACGCTAGAGGCAAGCCTCTTCTGTAGCCTGAAAATACTCACGACTTCGGACGAAGCAGCGAAAGGAAAGAGCTCTATTTTAGTTTCTTATGCATCAGATTAAATGTGAATTTGTAGCAGTCGTCCTGCCTCGCCATCTTGAATGTTGGTTGTTGGTATTACAGTGTGTGCTGTCTTTTGAGCCCTTTATTTTTGTGAATTGTGAATTAGAGTTAGTCTCGGTAAGACTCATGTGGTACTTGTTCTGTTTGTGTACACGTTGGAACCCTTTAGAAATGTGTCCTGATGAGAATGGGCGTTTACCACGTGAGATCCTTCACAGATCAGCCATTTTAGAGCAATCCAAGCAATTTCTTGGCAGAGGATACATACATACTTTTTTTTTTTTCTTTTCTGGAAAAATGCACTAGATATTTTTACTTTCAAGAAAAATTAGAAGAACAAGACCTTTCAGCTCAACCCTGGTTTTCCTATTCTTGTGCAGAATGCCTCTAACTGGTAATTAATATAGTTATAACTGGTAGTTAATACAGCTTATGATCTGGGTCAGCCACCATGCCTGATTTATTAGTTTGAATTGTGTTATTACAGTCAAAAGTTAATTTGGCCTTCATAGAATTTCTTTTGGACAACAGTACAATATACAGCAACATTACCTAGCCCAACAAGTTTGAAGTGACAAAAGATTGATCAGTCGGAAACTATGTTACTTGCTTGTTCTTTCCTTTGTCATGCTTTTTTTTTTTTTTGTCTTTGATCAGTTGCTGAGAGTTAAAGAGTCTTTTTGACTTAGTTACCTACTACTCTTTGGGTAACATTCCCAGTTCTGATTTTTTTAAACAGATGTTCACTGTGTGTTGACTGAATTTGTCACCAGTGCCTTTGAAACCCATGCCAGTTTTTAGTTAGGAAGAGATTGCACTCAACTTAGAGAAAGGGAAAGAGGAAAATTAAGGGACCCCCAAAATAGGAGTTTCAAAATATTTATTTATTGAAGACAATTGTTGTTTTCTTAAGTTGAGTAAACTTTGGGCCCTGTGTGAAGTAGAGAGAAAAGGAATTTGTATTTTTCATGTCATTCCTAAATGAGCAATGCTTTCTTAAGCTTGGGGTCAAGTCAGGATGATAGGTTATAGAAGATAGAAAGTTTCTCCCTTAATCAAAGTTAGGTAAGACCAGCCTGCTACATCTCTGGCCACGGGCTAACATGGGACTGCAGTTCTTAGACTGATATTTTGTAGTGTTTTCTTAAGGTTTTCTGGTCAGATATTCTGCCACAAGTGATGATCTCTTTGCCATTCTGCAACACCCCCCCCCCCCAAATTAGATACATTCCCCCTTTGCTTCCAGGGGACTCAATCTCTTGGTCTCTTGACAGAGCAATCATTTATCAAGCTGTTTCACTAGTTGTCGGGAGGGGGCCATGGGAACTTGAGTTTGTTTCTTCCCTTTGTTGGAGCGCCACAGGATCTTCAGCTCAGTCTCCAGCCAACTGCTGAGAGTTGCTGGACTCCAGGAGCAAATGTTAAAGGGGCTGCCTTTCATCTTGTAGCTTATTGGGATTCTGATCACCCTGTATTGGCACATATACTCTTCATATGGGTGTGAAACTGAGAGTTTTGTTTTCCTTAGCAAGTTTCTCTTTCCATAGCCAGTCATTGAGTATCTTGAACTGCATACCACATAACCCTCCTGTTTGTTGGATGCCTGAATATGTTTGTGTATATGATTGCTTGTTCATTTTCCGTTTTCCCTTCATTCTTGCCCTATTTCATCTCTTACTGGGCATCAAGTGATCATAGATATATATGGCTCTGTTCTTTTATAAGCCATATTCTTTGATAAGTTTTAACTTAACAGGGTGTCTCTTGATGTCACCACGTACATGATTAAGTATATTTCCTATAAAGTATAAGGATTTTAAAAATATTTGAAGTTTTAAATTTTGTCAAGTCTTAAAGAGCATGATAAATATTATTGCTTGTTGCTTGCAGCTACATAAGTTTTTTCTAAGTGTCTGAAAAGGCAAAGGCTTTTACAAAACCTACGGATGTTATATGAAGAATGTTAACCAGTATTTTTTTGACCATGAATTCTTATTGTAATTTAATAGTTTGGAACAAAGTAGGAATAACTATGTAATGTTAATAAGATTGTTTTCCTGGGATAATTTATAATAAAACTTTTAAACAAGGGGCTGGAGAGAGAACTCTGGGTTAAGAGCTCTGGGTTCAAATCCCCGCATCTGCACAGTGATTCATAACCATTTGTAACTCTGGTTTCAACAGATCTGGTGCCATATTCTGACCTCCATGGAATCTTGCACACAGGTGGCATACATATATACATACATACGTACGTACATATGAACATAGATACATACACACACACACACATATGTTCGTGCACACGAAGGCACAAACACATAATTTTTAAAAGGTTAAAAATTAGGAAAATTGAAAGAATTGGTACATTAATGATAATTTGGTCTTTTTTTCTTTAAGATTTTATTTGTTTATTATGTATACAACATTCTGCTTCCATGTATATCTGCACACCAGAAGAGGCACCAGATCTCATAATGGATGGTTGTGAGCCACCATGTGGTTGCTGGGAATTGAACTCAGGACCCTGGAAGAGCAGTCAGTGCTCTTAACCGCTGAGCCATCTCTCCAGCCCCAATATTTTGGTCTTTTTAAGAGTGCCTCTTCACAGGGGCCTAGGCCCAGCACAGGAAGATTTGGTGGACTTGGTGGAGCCCTGGTTGGGGGCCCTACCCTGCCTGGGGAGTGGTTGGTGGATGGGGTGAGGGGTAGGTTGGAGGTGGGGGAGAAGGAATGGAGGTGAGGGGAGGGAGAGGGAGAGGGGAATTACATGTGAAACAAGCCTGTTCCCTAACTTGAATTAATAATAATAATAATAATAATAATAATAATAATAATAATAATAAGAGAAAAAAAAAGAGTGCCTCTTCACTTGGGAGGCAGAGGCAGGCGTATCTCTGAGTTCGAGGCCAGCTGGTCTTCAGAGCGAGTGCCAGGATAGGCTCCAAAGCCACACAGAGAAGCCCTGTCTCGTAAAACCAAAAAAAAAAGAAAAAAGAAAGAAAAAGAAAAGAGAGAGAGAGAGAGAGAGAGAGCCTCTTTACAAGTGAAATAAAGTCTGTTTTATACCAGATAGAATATTTATAGTCTTGATTCTGAAATGGGTCTGTTTTATCAGAATACATCTGAGTTCAGAGTCCTTGGTGTGGAGAATCAAAAAGTGTCCTCCGTTCTCATCAGATGTTTTAGCTTGAAAATATTTAAACAGGGCTAGAGAGATGGCTCAGTGGTGAATAAAAGTACTGAGTGTTCAGTTCCCAGCAACCACATGGTGGCTCACAACCATCTGTAATTCCAGTTATAGACCTCCTCTTCTGGACTTCAGGGGCACTGGAAGCCATGTGGTGCACAAACGTGTGCAGTCATAACATTCATACACAAAACAAACAAACTTGACTGTGTCCAAACAACCTGTCAAGTGAGTAGTTTATAAAAAGAGTTAGTTGTTCTAGTTCTTAGGATTTGGCTTCTGTATACAAAAATACCTTTTAAACTACTATTTTTTAAAATTAAAGTTTCTTTTATTATTTTTAGTGTGTCTGTGAGTGTGTGTGTCTGTCTGCCTGTGCATTTGAATGCAGTTGTCTGCAGGAGCCAGAAGAGGGTGTTGGATCCTCTGGTGCTTGTGAGCTGCCCTACATGGGTGCTGGGAACCAAACTGGCTGCTCTACAGGAACAGAGTGTGCTCTTTAACCACAGAGCCATCCATCACTCTAGTCACCCTTAACAGTTTTTCTCCCATTGGGTAAGGTGTGTGTTTTTAATCCAACACTCTGGAAGAAGTCAGACTCAAATCCAATCTGGTCTACATACAAGGTTACAGGGCAGCCAGGGCTACATAAAAAGACCCTGTCTAAATTAACTAAATGTAATAATGTAATACATATTTTTAAAAACTGTGTTTTAATTATTTTGTGTGTTTTGCATGTGAAGTAGAGCACTCATTGTCACAAATGTGCATGTGCAAGTTAGAACAGCTTGGAGAAGCTGGTTCTTTCCTTCTACCATGTAGGTCCCAGGGGTTTCAGTCTGTCTGTCTATCATGGTGCTGGGAATTGAACCTAGGGTTTTGCAGGTGCTAGGCTAACTTGTTCTCTGAGCAATATCCCTAGCAAATTATTGACTTTTAATATAAAATGAGCCTCAATGTTTGCTTATAAGATATATTCTTGTTAAATACATTAGTTCTTAGTTATTTTTCACAATAATACTTAAAATTATATATTATAAGAAATATTCTCCTTGTATTAGCAGCACTATTCCAATTTCATTATCACTTAAGCTCTTTGATATTAGGCCTAAGGAAACAAGACCTTGTTAATTTTAGAAGTGAATAGGTAACTGTCAATTTGGACCATCCTCCTGTTTTCAGCCCCCGAAATGCTGGAGCCCTAGACCCAAGCCAGAATGCCCAGCTAGTGGGTTTTGTTACTCAATAGTCTTTCAGGGAATGTTAAGATAGTCATGAAAGCCCAATGACTTGTTGAAGGACTTCCTAGATACACTTGGTAAAAAATAACATTTACCTCTTTATTTTTATTTTTTAAACTTTGGTTTTCAAGAAAGGGTTGGTTTCTCTGCAAAGCTCTAGCTGTCCTGGAACTCATTCTGTAGACCAGGCTGACTTTTGTTGGATTAAAGGTGTATGCTGTTGTGACCAACATCCTTTTCTTGTTTTATGCACAGAACCTCTAAGGAAAAGACCAAAGGTGTCTCTGAAGTAGGTCTCTTTAGGTCACACAACATCTAACTGATGCAAACTAATAGGTCTATCCTTATACTTTCTATGACATGTCAAGCTTTTGTCTGATCCTTGTCTCCTGACAGACTTTTCTGCTGACTTGGCTGCTGTCTATAAAATGTAGCTTTCCTTATAAGAAATGAGAGTTGAAATTTACATAGCAAAGAGATAGCAAGAAAAAGCAGACAATTTTGGTTTTTAGTAGAGTCAAATAGATTTTTCAGGAATTGTAATTAGCTTACTCCCCTTCTAGATACTTCTCCACAAGACAGTCACAGAAACATTACAGATATTCTTGTCTACTAGACTAAATGGCTGAGAACTTAATACTCTGTGCCTCTACTGATGGTTGTGGTTTTTTGTTTTTTGTTTGTTTGTTTGTTTTTTGTTTTCCCCTCTCTCCCTCCCTCCCTCCCTTCCTCCCTCCCTCCCTCCCTAGCACTGGCTTCCCTGGAACTTGCTCTGTAGATCAGGCTGGTTTTCAACTCACAAGAGATCCACCTGCCTCTGCCTCCTGATTGCTGGGATTAAAGGCCACCACCACTTCCCAGCTGATGGCTGTGTATTCATAACTGTTTAGAGGATTTTAAAAACTAGTATGTTAAAAGGATGCTGGTCAATGTAGTGAGTCGTGGCTGTTAATCATCTGGACTACACAGGACGAGTGGTTGGACCTTTGCCGTTTGCTGCTGGCCGGGAAATGAAAAATGTGGTGGAAGGCTCAAGTACCATAGTGTATTCTGGTGATAATCTTATAAATAGAGCCATTTAATTTTATTTTAGTTTAGTCGATAATATTGTATTGCAGTGTGCCAATTAGAAACCAGTTACCATTATTTATATAGAATAGTGCATCATTTATTCAAATGCTTTGAAAGCTTCTATTAAAAAGTCCCTGGGGACACTAACCAGTTGTTAATGGTTTCCTGTGTACTGTTTTGTGGCTTCCCTTTTGAAGGAGTGAATGCTTTTTTGATGTTGTTACCAGAGGATAAGTTAACTGGAGGTCTCCACCCTGGATCTTTGGGTTTACTGTCTTACTAGATTATGAATTTGTAGATTGAAGACTTTTATGTGAAACAAGATTAAGATATTATTTGGCTAAAATTCTTTATGAAATACTGGCATTAAAGGTGTGCGCCAACATGCCCGACTCAATAACACTTTTATTATGGAAATATTAGTGGCAAATTCTCAAAGATAGTGAGTGACGCATGTCCCGTCTCCTGTTCTTGTCTCCATCCAGGAGAGCATAGAGATGAGACAAAGTAGGACTTAGGGGGACTTTGACCTGGCAAAGGTAGGTCTCAAATGTCAGGTGGAGAGTAGGCTTCTCAAGAGAGCTGCTTGACCTGCTGCAAACTTTAATGGGGGTGAATGGGAATTTCAAGAAAGGGGTGTGACCTGTTTGCAGAACATTATTTCCCTTTTCTGTACAAGTATCTTAAGCAAGCCTCTCAAGATTTCCTGGGGGGGGGTGTCCTCAGATGCTTGATGGGAGTGGGCAGTTTTCCAAGTCTAATGAGATGGATATGTCTTGGGATGAAATGTTTTAGTCAGTTTTTGCCTTCTTGGTGCTACATGCATGGCATCGTGCAAAGCGCTATGTTTTGAGTTCAGAACCAAGATGATAGTGCAGTCACATGATGAACTACCCCCGAGCACTGCCCAGAATACCTCAGACTTAATTTGTGTTTGGTTTTTGTTAATTGTGCATTAAGAAACCTTTAACTTTTACTGTTGCCCAATTTCTTGCAGCTCACACATTCAATTATGAAGTCCTATATGGGGACAAGACTCAGAGCTGTGGTCTGGTCTACTTTAAAAAAAAAAAAAAAACACACACACACACACACAAAAACACATGTAAGTTGCTGTCTTGTTACTTTAATAAGCAAAAAGGAGCATTTCCCTCCTTCAATATGGACTCCAGCCACTGTGGTTGGTGTCACCTTTGGGCAGGTGGTTCTGAGTTATGTAGAAAAGCAAACTCAGTGAGTCATGGGGAGCAAGCCATATATAGCTCCATATATGGCCTCTATAGCTCCTGACTCTAGGTTCTTATCCTTCTTAAGTTCCTGCCCTGAAAAAGGACTGTGATAGGGAAGAGTAAGACAAATAAACCCTTTCCTCCCCAAGTTGCTTTTTTGGCTATGGTCTTTTCTTTATCGTAGCAGTAGAAACCAAACACCTGCCTTATTTCTTTATTTTGAGGGGAGGAATGCTGGTGTGTGTGTGTGTGTGTACACGTAGGTACACGGAAGCTAGAGGTCAGCCTTGGATGTCGTCATTCCTCAGCAGTTATCCACTTTATTTTTTGAAACAGGATCTCACACTGGGACCTGGGACTGACTTGATTGTGCTAGACTGGCTGGGTGGTAAGCCCCAGGGATCCTTCTATTTCCCCCCCACAGCACTGGCATTGGAGCTCGGTGCTTCAAGATCAAATGGAAGTCCTTATGCTTGGGTGGCAAGCACTTTTTTTTTTTAAACTGAGGGACACACACACACACACACACACACACCACACACCACCCACCACCACCCAAAGGAAAAAAAAGAAACTTAATATTGCTGTGTACTTCAGACTGGTTCCAAATTCGCCTCCTGCCTTAGTCTCTGTAGTGCAGGGAAAACAGGTGTGCCCACCATACCCAGCTTCTAATCTGTGCTTTAAAAATTAGGCATTAGAAATTTTCATATGAATTTAAAGGTCTCAGTGTGTACCTGACACACATCCAGTGATGCCTCACTGTTTAGTATTTGATTTTACATTTTATTCCAGGTTAAAGGAAGTCTTGCAGTACTCTATGAGTAGAATGCTTAGCAAGACCTTCTGAAGGGTTGATATACCACTGAGAATATATGCATTACACAGGTTTTGGTTACCATCAGATTCAGGTTTTTTTTTTTTTTTTTTGGCAGGCAGTGTTTCTCTGTCCTGGAACTCACTCTGTAGACCAGGATGTGCTTGAACTCACAGAGATCCGCCTGCCTCTGTCTCCCGAGTGCTGGGATTACAATTCACAGGCCATCACCACCCAGCTTCAGCTGTTTTCTTTCTCCTCATAAGAACCAACCAACCAACCAACCAACCCTCCCTCCCTCCCTCCCTCCCTCCCTCCTCCCTCCCTCCCTCCCTCCCTGTTTTGTTGTTTGGAGACAAGGTTTCTCTGTATAACAGATCTGGCTGTCCCTGGAACTCACTCTGTAAATCAGGCTGGCTTCAAACTGAGATCCACCTGCCTCTGCCTCCTCAGTGCTGGAATTAAAGGCGTGCACCGTCACCGACCTGCTTGTTTTCTTTTACTGAATCTATTTAATTGCTGTTCAGTGTTATTAGCAGAACACACTCTGATACTGTCTGTCCCATGCTTGTGGTGCTAGCATGTTTTGTTAGAAGAATAAACAAGTCCTTTCTCACCTATTAGCTCTGCAAATCCTCTTATCTGTAAAACATGGAATAAAAGTCAGAAGTTGGGCATCAAATTAGACCTGGTGTCCTTTAAGCTACATTACATGCATAATTCTATCAATTGGTAATACTACTTGTGGTAGTTTTCCTATTAAAATTCTGTTTGGCTGTAATCTTGGAAGATTCAGGAAGAGGGGAGGAGCAGGGCAGAGAGATGGCCCTGCAGGTAAAAAGCATGCTGCCAAGCTTGACAGCCTGAGTTCCATCCCTAGGACCCATATGGCGGAAGGAGAGCAACTCCAGCAAGTTGTCCTTTGACCTCCACATGGACACCCATACACGAACACACTAAATAAATAAAAGTGTTGTTTTGTTTTGTTACCATGTAGTGTAATTCTGGCTATCCTGCAAATTGTTATGTAGACCAGGCTGGTGTTAAATTCTCTCTGCTTCCTGAGTGCTGGGATTAAAGTTGTTTTTTATTTTTGTACAGACTCCAGGATCAGAGGGCAGACATGGGAAGACAGTAAGGAATCATGATCCAGCTCATCCCTGAGAGTTTGCAGATGTCTGTATCTGCACAAGGAGAAGGGAAGCATAGGTTTTGCAGCTTGGATGCCTAGAAGGAAAGCTTGACTTATTTGAGCAATGTAACTCTCCCACCCTCTGCCCATTTATTTGGAGGATTAGAGCTCTCTAGAGTGATTTCTAGGCAGCCTCCTTTCAGTCTCCTGCATGTTTTTTGTTTTTGTTTTTAAAGCTTACCTGGCTGACCCCTCCAGCCATTGAGGGAGTTGTATGGTTTTTAAAATAGGAAGCTCTTGGTGGATACATGCTGGAAAAAAATGTATAAATGTTAACATTTATAATGTTAAAAATGAAAAATTTTTAAGAAAACATTTTGAAATTTGAGACAAGAGAAAACAAATGTTATTCAGCTGTATAATAACAGTTTGATCACCAGAAGCAAGGTTGTTCATCACAAGTTGCTCTTGTGGCCCCTTCCTAGCAATGAAAAATCTGTTAGGCTTGTTGGGCTTGAATGCCATTTTCCAGGTATTTGTATGCTGTACATACCTACCTACCTACCTAACTTCCTACCTTTCATCTGCTTAGATGATGTCCTATGGGGTTGAAGTCAGTCCCATATTCTTTTTTTTTAATTATTTATTTATTGCCCTTTTAAAAAAAAACAAAACAAAAACCATAACCTTTGGGGATGAAGTGTGTCTGAGTCTCGAAGATGATACACCTAACACACAGAAGGTTACCAAGGTGGGTGGGGCAGTTCACTGAGTCAGTCAATGTTGCCCTGACAAATCTAATGGGTCCTTTATCTCGCTGGGAAGATGGGGAAGCACCTGTGCGCATAGACTGAAAAATACATGGCTCCATTTATCATTTATTTTTGTAGCTACATATATATGGGTGTGTGTGTGTGTGTGTGTGTGTGTGTGTGTGTGTGTGTGTGTGTGTGTGTGTGTGGATACGTGTACATCACTACACTTGGATTTGTACATGAGTGTTGGGAATCTGAACTTAGGTTTTAATGCTTATATGGCAAGCACATAATCGAGTCCCATGCCCAGGACTATTTGTTTATTTCTTTTTCTGAGATAGGTTTACCGTGTGATCAAGGCTGTCCAAGACCTTAGACTGAGAGCTAAGCAATACTTCTATCCAAACTAGGATTATAAGAGCATGTAGTATAACATGTTTAATGCCACAAGGAACATAACCAAGTCAGCATTTATAGCACATTCACTTCTACTGTACAAAAGAGAGTCATGTGTTTTATTCAGGGAGAGACTGGAAAGAGAAGAGTAGGGGAGATAGTACTTTATAATGATTCCATCTCTTCTAGAACACCAGCTAACTGGGTTCATTTTTTATCCAACGTCCAAGTAGGTAATAATCATTGCCTATACTTTTACTTTCTCCAGCATCTGATTGAAAGCAGTTGGTAATCCATACATATCTGGGTCCTAATTCCATAGACATCTTGTTTGTGTTGATAAGTAAGACAGACAATCCTAATTTTCTATCACCCAACTATTATTTTTCAGACTCTATAGTGGGGCATAGCTAGTTCACACTGAGAAAGAATTTAAGCAAGATATCGACGCTGGACTTGATGAAAGAATTTATGGAGCTGAAGCGATGGCTCAGCTGTTAAGACCACTTCCTGCTCCAGGACAGCCACCAAAGCCACAGAGAAACCCTGTCTCGGGGGAAAAAAAAAAAAAAAAAAAAAAAACCAAAACACTTCCTGCCCGTTCAGAGTACCTCTGTTCAATTCTAGCATTCATCAAGCTGCTCACAAACCACCTGTTAACTCCAACTTCAGGGGAGTTTGAGATCTTCTCTTGGCCTCTGTTGGCACTCACATATGACATATACTCACACAGACACATAAATAGGATAAATGATAAAAATACAAAGTATATAAGAGTGTTTTTGATATTTCCTATCAGGCCAGGGTGTGCATGTGTGTATGTACGTGTGTGTACATACACATACATGTCTGTGTATTGTTGATTACAGCCAGGCATGGTAGCATCTGTTTTTAGCACTCTTGGGAGGCAGAAGGTGGGTGGAAGACTACCTGGTCTATATAGAGAGATGTAGGCCAACCAGGGCTAGGGCCTCCTCCATGTAAGACGATTCTCCCCCCCCCCCCAAGGGGAAAGAGCATAATTTGTTGTTGACAGCTTTGAAACTGAACATTGCTGTCTACAGATACAGGCTTCCTTATCACCTTAACTCAAAATCTAATGCAGATACCTTTCACAAGTTGTTACTAGTCAAGAAATTTTGCTAGTTGACCTTAAACTTACTAAGTGGTCATTTGCTTCACATTGGTAAAAGTTTAATAGAGCCCAAGATACTTAGTTTTAGGACTGAGTTGTAAGAGATGTAACAAAAACCTCAAGTACAATCTGATTGCCAGAGTAATATTACTAGCATAGACTTACTTTCATTCTGACCTTTCTACTGGAACCAAGTAAGATTTAAAGAGTAGTTTTTCTCAGTTCTCCTCATAATGGATCTAGAAGCATTTCAGTTAGATGACTACTCTGGCTGTCTTCAACACTTTCTTCCCTGGCTTCAGGACACTTACTTACCCTCTTGCCAGTATTCCGTAGAGATTTCTATGCTGGCTCCTCCTATGTTGGTTTCTCCTTATGTTGGAGATCCTCTTAATTATATCTTCTCAGAGTACCTTATTTTCTGGAAGAAAATAAAATATAAAGTATTCACCTTAAGCATTTTTAGAAATTTTATTTTATGTGAGTGGGTGTTTTGTCTGAATGTGGGTATGTGCACCAGTAACCACGGAGGCCAGAAGGAGGGACTCAATTTCCTGGAAGTAGTCATATAGATGGTTGTGAGCTGCCATGTAGGTGCTGGGAACCAAACCAGGTCCTCTGGAAGAGTAGTGAGTACTCTTAACTGCTGATCCATCTCTCCAGTCCTCACTTTTTAAGTATTCTCAAATCTACATAATTCTGTCTCCATTGCCGTTGCTCCAATATGAACAATGCTATATTTTGACTGTTTGTATTCCTTCAAAATTTATGTTGAAACGTAGTCATCGCTGTGGGGCCTCTGGGGAAGTGATGTAGTCACTGCTCCCTGAGATCTGTTCTCCAGAATAAGATTATGATTATATTCCTGTATGATAAGAAAATTCAGTTCAGACAGCTACCTCGCTCTTCCCTCTCTTGTGTCATGTGAGGACAGCACAAAAAGGTACTGTCTAAACAACAGGCCTTTTTAAGACACTGAATCCACAGGTGCCAAAATCTTGGACTTGCCAGTAGAATTTTGAGGAACAGAGTTTTACTGTGTATAAATAGCCTAGTCTAAGTTACTTTTTTTCTTTAGTGACAGGAACAGAATAAGACACACAGATTTTGAAAACAAAAACTCAGCTATATTCTAAACTATTTCCTCTATTCAGTTTAGGCTAAACCATTGGAATATTAAGTTTGCTTACATTCCATTCTGATCATTTTTGTCTGGAATCCTCCAGAGAATCCCTAGATTGAGTATGTACTGGTCTCAATAAATTTAGTAGTCAGTGTCCTGCCAAATGATGCCAACTTCACTCACTGGAGTAGGAATTATATGGAGTGGTGATCATTCCAAAGGTAATAGGTATTCCCGAGCTGTATAGTTGGCATTTTCTTTGGGCCACCAACCAGCTCCCAAATAAAGACATGGAGACATATTATTAATTATGAATGCTTGACCTTAGCTAAGGCTTGTCCCACTAGCTCTTTTAATTTGACCTGTATTCATTTACATTTTGTCTCAGGAATTTTTACCTTTCTTTCATTCTGTATGTCCTACTTTCTGCTTCTTCTGGGTCTGCCTATCTGACCCCTGGTATCTCTCTTTGTTCTTTTTCTTTCTCCTACTTAACTCTCCCTGCCTGAAAGTTTTGCCTATACTTCCTCCCTTGCTATTGGTTGTTCAGCTTTTTATTAGACCACTCAGTTAGGTACCTTGGGCAGGCAAGGTAAAACAGCATTATATTTTTACACAGTTAAACAAATGCAACACATATTTGCATAGTTAAACAAATATTCACAATACTCAGCCTTTCTTCATGTTGCTTCTTCTGTTAAAGTAAGCTACACTGCTTCACTTCTAGCCACCCAGTACCATTGTTGGGGACAAACAGCAAACATCTAGAGGGAAGATGGATTCTGAGCACTCCTTGTACACAAAGACTTGACCTTTGAGAAAGGCTGATCTGAGTTGTAAGTTAGCTTGAGTCCCTGGTAGGTTCTGCCTTATTGGAGACTGATTGGCTTTCACCCAGACAAATTTATTGTTTATTGTTATTGTTATTATCTATTATTATTTAATAATTATTAATATTGTTTATTGCTTATTGTTAATGAAAGCCACCAAACCCTTGCACTGAGTAGTTTGAGGAGAGAATATCCAAAGTTACTAGAGGTGAGGACTCCTCGGAATCTAAGATTGCCTGCTCAGTCTTAGGGTTGACTCTTGCTTGGGTCTTGGCTCCTTTTCTATTCAAAGATACTTCAGTTACTGGGGTATGGGTAAATGTATCCCAACTTTGATTTCCCTGAAGGAGTCTGAGATGAGGAAAGAAATCCCAGAGGCTCTAGGTTTACACAGCGTGAATAGGTAAATATTACAAGCTATGGGACCATGAGTTTTATACCAAACTCTGTTCTGAATTAGAGAAATGGAAAAGAATGAATGAGGGCCAGTGAAATGGCTACTGGGTAAGGGCTTTTCAGGTCAAGCCTGACAACCTTAGTTTGATCCTTGGAACCCACATGTTAGAAGGAGAGAACCAAATCCAGCAAGTTGTCTTCTAACCTCCACAAGTGTATCGTGAAATAAGCTGTTATATATGTGATCGTACACAAAAAATAAGTAAATAAATCAATAAATGCTAAATACAAATTTAAAAAAAAGAATGAGGGGCTGGAGAGATGCTCAACAGTTAAGAGCACTGGCGGTTCTTCCAAGGGACCTGGGTTCAATTCCCAGCACACACGTGGCAGCTCATAACTGTTATTTTAGTTCAAGGGTAAATGAAGCTCTCTCCTCACCTTTTTGGGTATACTGCCTACACTGATATACATAGATATACAAGCAGATAAAACACCCACAAATAAACAAATAGGGGCGGGGTGAATTGGTAGATAGAAGTGGTACTGAGCCAAGCAACTTCAGTAATGAGTGAGGGGTGAAAGAAATTAGCAGAAGCATTGTTGGTGAATTCGTTTCTCAAAAATGTGTAGGTGGCTAGCCATTGGAGGCACAAGCCTTTAATCCCAGCACTTGGGAGGCACAGGCAGGGGGATTTCTGTGAGTTTGAGGCCAGCCTGGTCTATAGAGTGAGTTCCAGGGCAGCCTCCAAAGCTACAGAGAAACCCTGTCTTGAAAAACCAAAACCAAAACCAAAAACCATGTAGGTGTGTGAGTAACAGGTCTGCTAAAATGAGTAAGCAATGAATTGCTGGGTGTAGTCTAAACAATGCAGGAAGCTGATGTGGGTGGATCTCCTGGAGAGTTCACAACCAGCTAGATAACATAGGGAAGATCTTGTCTCATTTCTTCAAAAGCAAATTGTGCCTGGCAAGGGCCAGGTTTCTCACATTTGGAGTTTATAGGCAAGCAAGGAGAAGCAGCTGTCCCATTCATAAGGTAAAGGTTTTAGAGTTGGAGACATTAGCATAAGTAGTCAATTTATACAAGAGGCAGTTTAACATCCAGACCTCTCTACCATTTTCCTTTGTACCAAGAAGGGACCAGATACTAGTGGTAGAGCTTTATCATCAGTTGGGAGGATATTTGTTTCATTTTTTACAAGTAGCCCCTAACAAAGACACCTTTGGGTCCTCTGCAAGAGCAGCAAACACACTCTTTTGAGCCATCTCTTCAATCCTCCCTCTCCCCTCCTCCCCCCCTCCCTGAGACAGGGTTTCTCTGTGGCTTTGGAGGCTGTTCTGGAACTAGCTCTTGTAGGTCTTCAACCCCCTTTTAAAGATACTTTTAAGACAGTGCCCAAATTAGATTGGCTTAGGTGGGTGTGGTAGAACATGTCTTTAATCCTAGTATTTGTGAGGCAGATGCAGGCAGCTGTACATAGTGAGCTCTAGGCCATACAGTATCACATAGTGAGACCCTTTCTCAAAAAGAGAATAGAAATCTTTAGATCTTAGGCTATGACAGTATGTGGGACAGTTAAGAGTAATAACTCCACTGGAGAGAAAATGTTTTAGCACCCCCCCCCCTTTTTTTTTTGTAGACAGGGTTTCTCTGTCTTTGGAGGTTGTCCTGGAACTCTGTAGACTGTGCTGGCCTTGAACTCCCAGAGATCTGCCTGCCTGACTCTGCCTCCTGAGTGCGGGGATTGAAGGCTTAAAGGCGTGAGTCACTACCACCCAGCCATGTTTTAGCTCTTAGGAGCTCTTATTGCCTTTGTAAGTGACCTGTGTTTGGTTCCCTATATGGTGGCTCATAGCCACATGGAATTTCCAGTTTTGAGGATTCCTGAACACACAAGGTGCACATAAAGTCATTCAGGCAAATACACATATGTATTAAGTAAATAGACACATAACTTATTATAAAGTATGTGAATAGTCTTAACAAATCTCATTTGTTAATATGTAGCATTCCCAAGTTTCTTATGGGCCAGCAAGATGGCTCAATGAATAAAGGTGGTTGCAGCCAAGGCTAATAATCGAAGTTCAGTTATGGTAGGAGAGAATTGGACCCCATAAATTGTCCTGTGGCCTACACACATGCTACATGTGAACACACAAGAAATAGCAAAATCTAGCATAATTTTTCTGAAGGTCCCTGTAGCAAATAAACTAAAATTAGAGAAATAATTCCCATCACAAAAGTGAAACCTCCTCTGTCAGGAAAGCTTCTTGGTGCCTCTGCTTCCAAACTGGTTTAGAAATCATGCCCCTTGAACCCCAGTGCCATAGAGACTCCTTCTGAGTACATGTGTGACTGCAGCCAGGCTTCTTGTCATGCTCAGAGCTTTTAGCACCATTATGCCCAGCATTGATTGTCACAGCAAAGTGGCTATTGGAAACTTTGGAGTGCTGGGGCAATTGGAAGTTTCAGTGATACACTATAGTTGCTCACAAGTCACAGGAAATTACTATTCCTGCTGTTAAGGTGGCTAGGTGAGCAAAAGGCTCTTGTCCGAAAAAAAATAAAAATCTGACTTCCATTTCCAGCACGAGAACCAACTACCAAAAGTTGTCCTCTGACCTCCACATGCATGAATAAACAAATGAATGAATGAAATGAATTCAAAAAATGGGCAACTACTGTTGATCAGTATATCCCTGAAGAACAATCCTGAATACCATGTGAGGAATTAATGTATGTAAATATTATAGCCCCTGGCTGACCTGTAAATCGCTCTGTAAACCAGGCTGGCCTCTCAAGTGCTGGAGTCACAGATGTGTGCCACCATGCCCCCTCCTCACTTAATATGCTCTGAATGTAATTTATTTTCCCTTTGGTGAGACATAAGTGAGTTTAGTGTGGTGCTGCACTCCTTTGATTATTTCAGAACTCAGGAGGCAGAGGCTAGTAGAGAGTTCAAAAACAACCTAGTCTACATAGTGAGTTCTAGGCTAGTCAGGGCTACATAGTGAGACCCTTGTTACATAAGTAAATAAACAGATAGGTTTAAAAAGGTTTTAGCATGGATATGTGGGTAAAGAAGGTGTCACCTCTTCTTCACATGTGTGCCATGACATTTACACCTTGGCACATAACGACGATTGGTAGAGAAATGTAAGTAATTTTTAAAAGTTAATGAGTGTCGCCCCCCCCCCCCAGGGTTTTCTCTGTAGCTTTGGAGCCTATCCTGGCACTCACTCTGTAGACTAGGCTGGCCTTGAACTCACAGAGATCCTCTGCCTCCCGAGTGTTGGGATTAAAGGCGTGTGCCACCAATGTCTGACCAGTTAATGAGATTTTATTATTTAGATTTTTTTATTAGTAACTATACACTTGAAATATGCTCAGCAGTTTTGAAAGACTACCAGGATGAACTGCCACATAGCTAGCATTCTTTATGGACTATTTTGGCTTACAGTTTTAGTATTTATTGTTTATTTATTGCTGTTTTGGGTGTAGGGGGTGACTCTGGACAAACAAGTAACATGTACACATGTTGGAGGTCAAAGGACAACTTTGAGAGTTGGTTCTCTCCATCTATGGGGTCTGGGGTTGCCGGGCTGCATAATTAAGATTATGTGAAGCCAGTTTTGCTTTGTAGTGTTGGCTATGAAAATTACAGTGACTTTGTTTACCAGATTTTGTTAGTGTTTGTGTATTTACTGTGTGACCCAAGGTGTGTTCTTTATTGAATGAGGCTGAGAGAAGCCAAAACAGTTGGGGGAAATGTTAGCACCTGCACTGTAGGTTTGCTAAGTGTTAACACTGACTTGGAACCTGGACTTCTGTTGGGGAATCTCCATTTGTGTCATTCTTTCTCCATTTTCCAACAAAATTGTGCCTGTTTGTTTGCCTTGTGCCCCCCCCCATTGCCTCCAAATTCTCATTGTAGTGTCTTGTTATTCTTGATTTCAGAGTACTAAATCTAGCCCTCAGCTTTGTAGGCTGAAAACTTTAGCGGTATCCATAGGCCTCAAGTGTCAGAATAACAGTTTATATTTTTAAAATTATGTAGGTTACCTTTTATGGACTCAGTGTCCGTAGCTGCCATACAGCACACACCAGGTTCTTAACACCAAGATCCACCAGCTAACCCAGTCTGGAGGGAATAATTTGTCCCTGGGCTGATGAAATATTTGTCCCCTACAACAAAGTATCATCATTGTCTCTCCCCAAGGGCAGGGTGGGATAAACACTGGCAAACACTTCAGATTTTGCACTATTGATAGCATGAAGTCTATCCCCTTTGGATTCTGATAATCTTTTTCAAAGAGAACTCATACTATAGGGGTTAATTAAGTTTAATGTTCTATTTCTGTAACAAGATTGACTCTAAGATAACCCAACTTAAAAGGAGAACACTTATTTTGGTCAATGGTTTAAAACTATTTGTTATTTGACCCTGTTTCTTTGAGCTTATATGTTGTCCTGATAAATCACATCAGGGACGCATGGCAGCTGGGAAGCTAAGAGAATCAAAAGGGAGGGTTAGGTTTCAATATCCCTTCAGGAGCATGCCTTCAGTGGCCTAGTTAATTTCTTTCCAGTTGGCCTTAACTTCTCAAGGCTGTCCTGGAACTTACTTTGTAGATGCATGCAGAGAGATCCACCTGCCTCTGCCTCCCGAGTGCTGGGATCAAAGGTGAGTACCAACGAGTGGGAAGCCGCCGAAACCCCCACCCCCACCCCCTATCTCCCATCTAGGGCTAACTTTAAATTTTATGCAACTATCTAATAATACCTTCCCCAGCAGCAAAAACCTGTAAATGGAGGCCTTTTTTTTTTGTCCTGCCTGGTCCTACAGCTGCTTTTAAAATAATCACTCAGGGCTTAATAATAATTTACAAACCATTTGGCCTATTGCTCAGGCTTATTACTAACTAGCTCTTAAAATGTACATCCACCCATTTCTATTTCTATTTTGCCTTGTGGCTTCATAGTGTTACCTGTTCTCTAGTACATCTTGTTGCTCCTGCTGCTGATTGGCATCTGCCCGACTCCACCCTTTTACTCTTGTATCTCTGCTTGGATTTCCCACTTGGCTTTATCCTGCCTTGCAGTAGGCCAAAGTAGCTTCTTTATTAATTAATCGTAATGAAACATATTCACAGATTTCAGAGGGGTTATCCATTAAAAGGTAAAACTATTCACAAGCTGTGCTGTTTTACCTGCTGTTGTCTTGTGTCCTGCCCATGGGTAGTGGAATCCAGGCGCTGCACATGCCCCCTGGCCTCAGTCATGAAATCTAGACACCCCATTCTAGTATCTGGTAGCAGAGGCTGGGTAGGGCTGTCAAGGAACTGTTTTTCCAGATTTCTTTTCTGGATGGCCATACTTATCCCTGCACTAGTCTCCTAGAACATGGTATGTAGGAAGCTTTCTGGTCGCAGGAATCTCCTATTCCTCCCTCCCTCCCACCCCCTCCCTCCCTTGCAACTCTGAAGTACCACACATTAACAGAAAGTCACACTCTGGGTTTACTTGTTTGTTGATATCATTAATGTTTTCCAGTGAAATTGGTATTTTAGAGTTGTGTTCAACTTTGAGGGAAGGAGCTATTTTAGATCCATTCTATTTTATGGGAAGTTGAGAAAAAATGATTACAGCAAAACAGACCTTTAGCCTTTGGAAGCACACAGGATAAGCTGCTTGTCCGACTAAAAGTGTTTATAGCTGGTTTCAGGTCCCTGAGCATTATAGGCATTCTATCTGATTTAAACTTTACAGTCTAAATTGGCATGGCACATGCCTTTGGGATTAAATTAATTTATACCAAGTGAGAAAGCATCAGCTGTCAAAGTCAGAGGTGCCTTCTGGAGACCAGTGTGTTTTTTTCTTCCAGTGTTGGGAACTTACACTCCAGGCATTCTCTCTTGGACAGCAGCTGGGAGAGCTCTTCAAGGGGCCTGCTGTGTATCCCCTTTGTGTAGAAGTGGATCTGCTCCCACACAGAAACGAGTCTGACCTAGATCCTACACTGTCCTCCGTCCTGTGCTCTTAAAAAAGCAAATGAAACAGTCTAGTCTTTAAATGGTTTTATTTCTTTTCTCTCTCTAATGAACTCAAAGCATTATTGTGATTGATTAGCAATTATGCAAATCTGTGATCTTTATCCTTTCTTGGAAGAAGAAGGAAAAATTTTCTCTCTACCACCCCTTTTAGTAAGACTAAAGAAAATTTGCACAAGGAACAGGAACATGGCATACGATTGAAAATGTCAGTGTTGTTTAAGCGTATGACAGATTATGCTAAAGGAATTTAGTAATGCCTTGTTATTAGAGTGTCAATAGTCACAAATTTGTGTTTGTTAAGCAGACAGGATATTAGAAATAGTTAAGAACACTTCCTATAATGTGTGCTAAGCACCTCTTTGTGTTCCCTTACATTGCCCAAGAGTGTGGGCTGTCCCTTGCTCAGCCATTGCATGGTGGAAAGATTTGCTCTCCAGGGCAGGGAAAGTGTGTGGGGGTGGGGGGGGGCATTGATCAGACTTTTCACTAACGAGCTGTGACGCCAGCTGCAAGAGTGGCAAATCCTGTTACTCTCTTCACCTACTCTCTGAAGCTGCAGAGTGGATGAGAACAAGGTTCCCCTCTCTCTGCCTATCTGCTCCCTTTTCTGCTCTTTCCCTTCCTTTCCTCTTCTGCCCCTGAGCATCTTGGCAAAGGTCAGATTTCGGTGCTCACAGTTCATTGCACACAGTGAAAGGGAGATACAAAAGAGTAGGAGAGAAAGTGAGAAAACAAAACAAAACAAAAAGTTGGAGTGGAGATTTTTAGGAGGCTCCCTTACTGCCTCAATCTTAAGACTTAAGCTCTAGGTTGAAATTATAGCTTTGAATAACCAGAATTTCCAAGTAGTTCTTTGCAGGCAGCTTTATTAGAACATGGACATAGTGGACTGTGAGTTAAAGAGAGTTTCAATTTCTGTTCAGAAACTTGTGAATTTTAAAGAAGGTAGTTTTATCTCTTTGGTGTTTGCTTAGACTGGCATTGTAAGGAAGATGACGTGTACTGTTCATAATGTGTGTCAGAGACCATGCTGTTCCACCTTAATCACAACAGTCCTGGGAGATAGACATCATATATGTGTGTGTGTGTGTGTGTGTGTGTGTGTGTGTGTGTGTGTGTGTGTGTGTGTGTGTATCCATTTGTATTTTATGTTTTGCCTGCATACATGTCTGTGTGAGGATGTTGGATCCCTTGGAACAGGAGGTACAGACAATTTGAGCTGCCATGTGGGTTCTGGGTTTGAACCCAGGTCCTCTGGAAGAGCAGCTAATCTCTTAACTGCTGAGTCTCCTCTCTAGTTCCAAGATACACCTTTAAAGGGAACAACTCAGGATATATTCCCAATAGAAAAATACTTTAAATTGTGGCAACAAATTTTAAAAATGGACTATTAAAATGATCGTTTTCCTATGAAGCCATTTGTAAGTGCAGTTCAGTATTAACTTGCTGCTTGTTGCTTGGGTGCATATTTTAGTGGTGCAAAGTACATTTCTGCTGTGAAATACATCCCCAGAACTTTTTTATTTTCTGTGTCTGAGACTCTGTACCATTAAACTAGTGTGGAAAAGGTTAGCCAAGCTAGTTCTTTTGTTTAGCAGGATTAAAATGGCTTCTTTGTTGTATTTGTTGTTGCTGTTTTCTCCTACAACATTCTTAAATACATTCCACCACAGAATGAGATAAAGGCATGCTTCACTGTCTTGCCTTTGGTGAATTTAATGCTACAAACTACTGCTGGGACTCACCGTTACCTGTTGGATGGGGATAAAGCAACTATGTTTAAATATTTTCCTGTTGGGGAGTGGGAGGAGACAAGGTACCAGTGTGTAGCTCTGCTTGCTTGTCTCTGCCTCCTGGTGCTGGGATTGAAGGTGTGTACTTTGGAACCTAGCCTTAATAACTATTGACCTAGGATTCTCCGGGGAAAAGCCTTGTGGAAGTGTGACTTAAAAGGACCCAAGTAGCCCACCGGTCATTTCTGGATCCACAGACGAATCTCAGTCACTGTCTGTGTTGATGTCCATGACCCCATGCTGCCACCAAAAGCCACACAGATCCCTGGGGTCTAGGCTGTAACCTGTGGCCATGTTGGTGTCTAAGGACTGTGTCTCCGCCAGGGCCATGCTGTGAGTGGCCTGTGCTGCCACCCATAGCATAGTGTCATCTGGGCTGGGCTGCTGCTAAGGACTATGTCTGGGTCTCTGGCCCTACAGCAACCAGGGTCCTGTTAACACCAAGGTCCAGGGGGGTGAAGAGGTGTTGAAGAGAGGAGGGGAAGATGAGAGTGAGGTGGGTTTTTTTGTTTGCTTTTTGTTGTTTTCAATTAAAAATTGGGGGGAGGTGTTTTCTTTTGGGAGGATATAGAGGAACTGTGAGGTGAGCAGGATTTGTGAAATTCCCAAAGAATCAATAAAGAATTATGTGATAAAGGGGGAGAAGTGAGTAGGGCTGTGGAGATAGTGTGTGTTTATGTGTGTATATATAAATGTATATTTCAGTGGTGAATACTTGTCTATAAGAAGGCCTTGGGCTCCATCCCCAGCACAGAAGAGCGGTGCTTGACTTCAGTTACATTTGAGTTAGTGTGGTGGACAAGGGTCATAGTAAGTCCTATAGAGTATGTGTGACAATAAGTTAATGTAGCTATGGCATTTTGGCAGCAGGATCACCAAGTGAAAGTCATCTAGGAAGATTTGTAAAAGTTGTAAAAGACAAGTGTCTTGAACGTGACTTACTCATTACAGAAAAATAGGCAGTCAGGTTTTTTGTTTTGTTTTTTTGAATGTACAGTTTATTGTTCACACATTACATCCCAGAGAAAAGGAAACAGCTCACAGCAAATGAATCTTAACCTAACAGTCTAGCTCCAAGTGATGCCTCTATATCTAGAGGCAGAGTTAACTCGCTTGGACTTTGGTAGGGATGGCACAAGTCAGCTAGGATGCCAGATACTCAACATTCACCAGGGTCAGAGGCAGGAGAGCCTGGTGGAACACACATTCCCTAGAAGGGTCCCCTTGTTTTATGTGATTCTTGTGCACTGAGGTATGTTGGAGACCAGTACCCGATGAGTTTGTCTCTTCCTGCAAATTTTCTGTCCCTGCTTCTGATTGATGTGGGTTTTGCTGACCACACAAGGGAGCTTGATTCTCTGATTTGAGCATGGTCTGATAGCAGGATGCTGAGCAGGAGAGCGCCCCCCCCCTTTTTTTTTAATTTAAATTACTACTATGACTGTGTGGGTATGTGGAGAAGACACCTTCACATGGGCTTCAGAGATGGAAATCCAGGTCACCAGGCTTAGGTAGCAAGTGCCTTTACCCCCTGAACCATCATTCCAGCCACATTCAGCCTTTTAAAAATAAAGACTGTTAATGAGGGAGAGGGAGTTTTGTTTGCCCAAGAATAGTGTGCCAGAACATGTGAAAAAAATCTTCTTTCTAGTTAAAAATAAATAAATAAAAAGAACCACCAAGAAAAAAATAATAGTGGGCCGGGTAACTGGGTTTTCCCTTTCCAGCCTTGGCTCTGTCACTGATTTACTGACTTAGAAAAGTCATTCTTTGAGGCAGCTTTTAGGTTTTTGTTTTGGAAATAATATTGCTGTTGTAACCCATATTGGCCTTGACTGTTTTATTCTGCTCAAGTATTGAGATTGCAGATGTGCTATACTAGGCCTAGCTATCCATTGAGAGAATTGAAGATTATGGCCTGTATTTGACCTTCTAGTTTAAGCATTCCTGGGTTCTGACTTGCTATCAAGTGAAAGGCCTGGAGTTTTTTTGCTTCCATGATTTAGCTACTATTAGAACAGCTGCCCATTTACTTTAGAATCTTCCTCGACGTGACCGGGTTTAAAACTGTGAGCCCTTGGTTGGTGGTAGTGATTTGGTTTTTGTTGTTTATTTTAGAGTCTCAGGTAGCCTATTACATTTTGAGAATAAGGACTTCAAACTTAGGACTTTAAATAAATGGAACAATTTGTTAAGATTCCATAAAAAGTTGATTATTTCAATGCAAGTAAAATTATTAGTAGTTGGTACCTCGGATGATGCAAGAATAATCTTATTCCACCAACCTGCTTTCATCAGTCATGTAGGTAGAGCCACACTACATTCTCCCAGTGCTGCTTTGTTCAAAATATAGTGGTCCCTTAAAGCTGTCACAAGTGAGTTATCTAATAATACTGTCAAGTAAATGAGGACCAATTTGTAATTATTTGTATGGTGTTTCTATAATCTTCATTGTCATTAAAATATGAAGCAAGGGGCCAAGGTGGTTATTCATTCTGTAAAGTGCTTTGCTATGCAAACATGAGGGCCTGAGTTCTAATCTCCAGTCCCCATGTAAACAAGTCAAATTTGGAGTTATGTGCCTGCAACCTAGTGCATCTGTAATGCAGGTTCAGTCTAGCAATCTCTGGTTTTGATGAGACCATGTCTCATAAAATAAGGTGGAGAAGCAATTGAAAAAGACAGTTCACCGTCAACCTCCAGTAACCCCCCCCCAACATTTTCTGTCAAGTTCTTTGATTATATATATAATTAACATCAGTTCATAAAAAATACACTTGTATATTTCTTCTAATGTGAAGGATGTGAAAGATGCAGATGAAAGGGAATGGGTGCTAGTAAGAAGTAATGGAAGAAATAAACTAGAATGCTAAATTGTCCTTCTGAAAGTACACATGGGAAGAAGGGCAGCATTGTTTATGACCGTCCTTTATTTCCAATAACCATTCTATTGCTTGTAGTCTGGTGCTGGAGAGGGACAGTGAGTGTGTTTAAACAGATCTCTGATATATTTTTCTCTCCCTTTTCTCTCTCTCAGGAGTTAGAGGCAGCTCTTCACAGAGATGATTCGGAGTTTATCAGTGATCTGATTGCCTGCCTGCTTCAGGGCTGCTATCAACGAAGGGATATCACGTGAGTAATGCTGGTTTTAATATTTCTTGCATAGGGAATGTGTGGTGGCTCCACTCTCCTGTGACAAACAAGAACCCGGTAAGGCCAGTACGTAACAGTGTATGCAGACTTTATCTGCAAATGCATTCACAGCCCTTATGTTTGTTCATTCTATTTTAATTCTTGAGTTTATTTTATGTTTACCAACAAATGTCACCCTGTTACACTAGCTACTTTGCAAAATTTCTTCTCTTGTTTATTATTTTTATTTTGGCTTGTCTCATTGGTAAAATACTGCCTAACAAATTAAAATCAGATCTTATTATATTCCTGGGGCCTTCAAATCTTCAAAACTAGTACAGTGACAGTTCAAATCTTCAAAAATCTTCAAAACTAGTACAGTTCCTTTCTGCTGTAACTGCCAAGCAGACAGCTCTTTGCCTTTGAGACATGTAGAATTTTGGAGTAGATGTTATCTGTGTGACAAATACAGAGCTCCCCAGTAAGAGCTCTTCTGTGAGCTTTATTTTGAGACTGGGTCTCTCTGTGTTGCACAGCCTGGAATAGAACTCCTGAGCTCATGAGATTTCCCTGCTTCAGCGTCTCAGGTTATCTGCTGAGCTATAGGCATGGATCATCCAGATTTTCTTTGCTTTGATCCAAGTTGAAACAAAATAGGACAAATTCAACCAAAAAGCCAGTTACTCTGCTGTCCTAGTCTCTTGGCCCTTTGAAACCATGGAGTTCAGTTTGTGTTTTTTAAATAGTTAGAGGTGGCTGGAAAGGTGGGTCAGTGCTTAAGAGCACATACTGCTATTAAGGATGCAAGTTTGTGTGGCATACAACCTCTTGTGACACTTGGTTCAAGAACGCCGATGCCCTCTTCTGGCCTATGTGGGCATGTGCACCGACATCCACATAAATACATAATTTGAAAATATAATTTTATTATTTTTATTTTAAAAATGGTGTGTTGCATCATTTTGTTATAGTGAATCCAGTGTGCTAGGTTGGTAAGCTAGGCCTGATGTTAATGTTCAAGGAAATGTCCATATTGGCTGAGAGAGGTAGACAGTGGTGTGTTATTTATGGTGTCAGTCTGGGAGTTATTGGCCTGACCTTGAACTTCTTGGCTAGCCAAGGCTGGTCCTGAACTTGATTGTCCTGCTCCACCTCTCTAGTTCAGGGATGATATGAGTGCTGGATTTACAGACATGTGATACCACACCTAGCTTTGTCATCCTGAGTATAGTTTTCTGGCTTTCCATGTCAGCCTGTGTCACAGATATATTTTAGTGATATCCACAAATGTGCTATACTGACTTGGTGAAATTTTGTAGATTAGTAAGCTGGAGAGTTACTTCTTGAACTCAGGAGTGACGTTGCTAGCTCGTGTGTGGAAGTCAGGTTTACTCTGTCTCAGGCATTGTTGGAAAATTTCTGTTTGGGACGTGTGCTAAGATCAGCTGTTCTGCTCTGGCCATGCTAAACACATTCTCTATACTTCTAGCCCTAAAACCACTGGCTCTTGTCTCCATAGTAGTCCATAGGTTTAAGAGGAATGCTTTATATTTTTGTAATGCCCATCTTGAATAAAGTAGGTGTGGATAGTAGTTTAAATCCCACACTTAATGCATACATGATAAATTGTGTGTTGGTTTGGTCGGAGATGAAAATGAATGAACATTACCACCACCTCCTCCTCTTCCTCACTGTGGCACTGGCCAACCTCAAACTGTGTTCATTCCACCTGCCTTTGCTTCCCAAGTGGTGGGATTAAAAGGCATGCTCTACCACTTCCAGTATAAAATTTATTCATTTTTAAAACACCTTGTATATGGTTTTCCATTTTTATATCTACAGTTATGTTTATTGTAGCAATAATTTTTCTTGTAACCACCTTTTCTCTAAATGTGATTTGATTATCAGATAACCCCAGTCTATTAGGTAGACATTTTGTCTAACTTTTAACTGTGAGTAGCTTTATACTAAATTCACTAGGTGTTGTTCAAATGCCCACTTAAAATTTGTTAATGGGACGGATGCAGTTATTGCTTACTGGTTAAGAGCATTGGATGTTCTTCCAGAAGACCCAGGTTTGATTCCCCGCATCCACAGTGGATCACAGGTGTCTTTAACTCCCAATTCTAGGGGATTTGATTCCCTCTTGTGGCCTCCTCAGGCATTAGGCATGCACTTAGTGCAGAGACACACATGCAGGTAAAACAGAAACACACATAAAGAAAAGTAAACAAAACGTTTCTATAAAGACTTTGTTAACAAATCAGCAGAGTGCCCCCCCCCCTCCCATAACAGAAGTGGCTCTGTTTTCTTTTTGAACTGACTTTAAACCATGAGGGTTTCTCACTAATTTCCATTAGCTCTGAACAAAAATGTATTTTAGACCTATTAGTGGTCTAAGCAGAATACTTCACTGGCTTTCCTGGAATGTACAATTTTATGCTGGGATGAGGACAGGGGATCTGCCTTCTGGGTGCTGAGATTATCATCTCATATAACTAAGATGAACTTTCTGAAGACCACAGTGGAACCTAGTGAGACTCTAGTCTAATTAGATTGATTTTGTTTAGAAATCCTGTCATAAAAGATAAAGCCTTGGTTCAAAAGTTTTCAGGTCACATCTGTAATTGTCCAGGAGTTCCAGTCCAGCTTCCTGCCTCAAGATGAGGAAGGATGTTCAGGAATTTGTTTATTGCTAAGTGTTGTTTTTAAAACTTGAATAGCTCAGTGATAGAGCACTCACCTATCATTTTGGAGTCTTGGATTTGATCTCTGTCACGGGTGAGGGCACTACTGAAAAATGATTCTTCAAAGGATTGTGTGGGTGGTTGTTGGGTGAGGATGATCCACATAACCCTATAAATACTTGAGTGTAGTAGAATCTACTGGTGGAACTGTTAGGACAACAATGCTACAGTTGTGTAGCCTCTCTAGAAATCAGCTCTTGTCATTGGAGTAAGCAGATATATTGGCCCCTCCTAGACTCCTAGCAGTTGAGCATTCCACATAGATAAGGTTGCACAAATAAAGCACTCTACAGAAATATTATTACCCATGATTTAGTTTTGTAAATACAAAATGTGGAAAACTAGAATATGGAAAATCAGGATGAATTCACAAAGTAGCATATAAGGGAATATCTTGCATGGGCTGAACCATCCATCAAAGTAGCCTGGAGTTGGCTCTGGGATTTAGAGTGTGTGAGGTACAGGTAGTGTTGTCCTGCTGATCCAGGCCACACCTGTAGTAGTACTACTTGTATGGTACCACTTATACACTTGATATACACTCTGTTTCTTTAGTTTGTTTCATTTTTGAATATTCTGTCATTAAAAATTGAAATGTCAGTAACATGTTCCTTGCACAGTGCTTCCTGGTCCTCCTTCATATCACCTCCAAATTACTATTGTAGTTATGGGTCTTGCCCATTAAATAAATATTTTAAGGATTTATTTTTGACAGGAGCTAGTCTTATCTTTCTGTTTTTCTTTCTCTTCTGCATTGGGAAGTAGATTAGAATAATTGAGTACTGGATTGAAAATAACTTCTGTTAGAGTGAAGATAGGATTAAATCATACCATGTCTTGAGCAGTGGTGTATATAAGTAGCATAAAAATAACCGCCGTTAAATTCTATAGGGGGCTGGAGAGATGGCTCAATGGCACTGACTGCCCTTTCAATGACCCACCAGGTTCAATTCTTAGCACCCACATGGTAACTTACAGCTGCCTGTAACTCAGTTCCAGTTCGGCCAGTGGCTCAGACATACTACTATCTCTTACGATTAAATTAACCAGTTTCTCTTATTCAGTATTTTACCATGAGGCTTGTGGCTTGTTTCCTCCTATCTTTGTTCCCTGGTGCTACATGATATCTCTCTCACCCTTCCTTCTTTTCTCTCTGTATTCTCTTTGGATTTCCAGCCTAGCTATATTGTGCCTGGTCATTGACCAAAACAACTTTATTCTTCAACCAATAAAATCAACACATATTCCTAGCATACAGAAGAATATCCCACATTAGGTGGGTGCTGGGGATACAAACTCTGTCCTTTTGTATGTATAGCAAGGACGTATTTACTCACTAGACAGTGTCCCTTTGAACTTGGAACTTGCTGGTTCAGACTGCCAGGGGAGCAGCCCCAGGATCTACCTGCCTCCACACCCCTCTCCTATTGCTAAGCTTCCGGATACATAGCACCCTGCCTAGTTTTTTATGTAGGTGTTAGGGGTTCAAAACTAGGTTCTCATGCCTGTGCAGCAAATACTTTTCCACTGAGCTGTCTTCCAATCCCTTTCCGTTTACTTTGATTTGGTTATTTTTCCGTTTCTTTTTCTGCGCTTGAATGTATAATACATTGATTTGGAGTGAATATGAAACTCTGAAGGCATCATAGTCTCACAGAATGCTTTTCTCACCCCACCACCCCCCAACCTAGCCTCATTACTTACTCTCACCCTCAATTGTCAGCATCACTCTTCTACTTGTTTATTGCTATTGATTTGACTATTCTGGGTACTTTAAAAAACATTTCTATTTTTAGTAGTATTATGTTTGTATGTGTACATATGTGCAGGTGCTTGAAGGGTCCAGAAGTGTTAGAGCTGGAGTTACAGGCAGTTATTAGCTGCCTGATAAAGGGGATGAGAATTTAACTGGGGTGCTCTTTCTTACAAGCTATATATCCAACCTTTGGTAACTTCCTAATAGTAAAATCATGCAATATTCTTTAGTATTGGGCTTCTTTCACTTAATTATAATGTGTGGTGATGTTTTGTTTATGCCCTAATAAAGCTTGCCTAAAGATCAGAGTGCAGAGCTAAGCCACTAGTTAGCCATAGAGGACAGGCGGGTGGCCACACTTTTAAATCCCTGTGAGTTCAAGGCTACCCTGGGCTACATAAGAGAGAATCCATTGAAAAGAGAAACAGAGCTCATGCCTTTGACCCCCGCACTGGGATGACAGACCTTTAATCCCAGCATTAGAGAGGAATATAAGGCTGGAGGAGACAGAAGCAGAGGTTTAGTCTGAGGTTTAGTGGACAAGCAGTGGAGTCTAGAGATGCAATCTGAGGACAGAATTGCCTCTTTGGTCTGAGTTAGAGGTAAGAGCTAGCTGGACCCTTTGTTTCTCTCATCTTCATCAATAAACCCACTGTCTCTGGGTTTTTATTATTTGTGCTACAATAATGTTTTCAGTAATTTCCTATATTTTATCATGAACCCCCAACCCAAAAATAAATAGATAGATAGATAGATAGATAGATAGATAGATAGATAGATAGATGGATGGATAGATAAATAAATAAAGTGCAACTGACCTGCAACTCGCCATACAGCAGAGGCTGACCCTAATCTAGGCCAGAGGTTCTCAAGCTATGGGGTTACTGCCCCTCTGGAGGTCGAATGACCCTGTCACAGGGGTTGCATTGTCACTTATTTACATCACAATTCATAACAGTAGCAAAATTAGAAATAATTTATGGTTGGGGGCAACCTTACCGTAATATGAGGAACTGTATTAGGAACATGAGAAGTACTGATCTAGGCAATCATCTTCCTCTGAGGTGCAAGCCCCTGAGCCTTGGCTACTTCATTTCTTTCTATGGTCAGATAATGCCTTGTTGTATCGACATACCTTTTAGTTCTCTGCTCATCAGTTCAGGGCCAATCATACATAGTTTCTGTTTTGAGTTGGTGGGGATTGTGCTCTTGTGAATTTTTGTGTGCATATTTTTGTGTGGCTCTGTTTTCATTTCTTTGTTCTATGTGCTATACCTGTGAGAGTGTTTCAATCATGAGGAATTCTTTGTCAGTCTATATGAGTTTAAGTAATTAGATATGCCAGATTCTTGTGGAGGCCAGGGGGAGGGCACCAGATCCCTTGAACTTTAAAGACAGTTGTAAGCTGCTGCCTGAGTACTAGGAATCTAATCTTGAAAGCAAGTTACACACTCCTAGCAGAGTGTGTGTGTGTGTGTGTGTGTGTGTGTGTGTGTGTGTTATATAACTACAGGTTAACACACACACACACACACACACACACAGAGAGAGACAGACAGACAGACAGACAGACAGACAGACAGACAGACAGACAGACAGACAGACGGACGGACGGACGGACGGACATCCGTGTACACACGTAAGTAACAAGTATACAGGCAACTATGTGTTCCTGCATGTTTGCATGTGGTACACATTAATGCATCATGCTTCAGTTAAGATGAATAATAGGTATACATGTGAGTACATATGTTCACATGTGAAAGTAGTTCCTGAAGTCATGACAGTGGCAAGTTCATCATCAATGGACTCCATGCTTCTGGATCCATTGAGCCAGTCCTTCAGAAGGGGCTTTAGTCATGATTTATAGCCATGGCTTTGGGGCAGGGAATATCAAATGGTAAGAGGGGAAGCTGAAAACAGAAAATGTAAATAAATTCAGTTACTGAATAGCATGCATTTGTAATTGGAAAAATTTGTGCCCTCAGTGTGTTATACTCTTTGTGGCTACTTCGGTACATGGCTGGGCTGAGGGTATTTATGAGGAATCTAGCTTTTTTCCTCGCCTGCCTTATCACCAACATTGGTACTGACAGTGCTCAGCAGCCATTCACTTCAACCTAACCTCATTGTGTTTTTTTTTTTTTGTTTGTTTGTTTTTGTTTTTTTTGTTTTTTTTTTTTTTTGGTCATTGAAACAAACACCGTCCCCAACCCCAATACAAACCCAAGGATATGTAAGGTGCTTTGACTCAGTGCCCAATGATGATAACTGTTTCTCTTTTCTTTTAGAAAGGTTGATGCTGGCTTCTAATTTACCTTGTAGTCAAGGGTATCTTTAGAATTCTGATCCTTTTGACTCCATCTTCCGAGTGCTAGGAATATAGGCATGTTGCCACCATGTTTGGTTTATGCACTATTAGGAATTGAACCCAGGACTTCATGCATGCTTGAGAAATGCCCGCATCAATTGAGCTGCATTCCCCACCCCTGACAATGACAATCTTACGATGCAGAAGAAGAGAAGACACCATTTGCTACTTAATATCAGACTGTAGCCTGAAGTGAGGAGGGGAAACAATTCCTGTGGGCAAGGTGCCCTTGATAAAGACTTTGGATACCAGGGATAACTAGGGAAGGGGAACTGGAAGTGACAGTATGAAGGACGATAGGGTGAAGACAGACCTCTGAAGTGACTGGGAAGAGCATGAGGCAGCTTTGCTGTTCCCTCTTTCTGCGCTCAGAGACCTTCAGTGCTTCAGCCTGGGGCAGGGAACCCTAAAGCCCCTGATTTAAGACCCAAAGCACCATGGGGCATGGGGTTGAGGCTGCCTTGTTTATCATGGGGTTACTGGACCTGGCTTGGTGCCTGACATGTGACTTCCCAGTTTTTGTTGTTCCTCCCGACAACTTTTCCCCAGCAGATCCAGCATTTTCCCAGATGTGCCATGGTACTGTAACATTAGGATTCCCCAGTGGCTCTCTATTGCACCTAGCACAACGCCTAAGCAAGATCTCAAGGGCTAGTGTGACCTCTGCCTGGCTCTCAGATCATACTTGGTCCTCTGTGCTCCCTTCTGTTCTTCAAACATACAAAGCCCCTCACCACTTCTAATTTATACCTTTGCTGCCCCCTCATCTCCACACTGTAATCCTGGTTTCTTCTTAGCACTTAATACAATGTGATGGCATCAGGCCTACCTGACTGCTTGTTGCCAGTCTACTTCCTAGAAGATAAGTTATTTACCTGATCAATTCCTGCCTCCAACATGTGAAGCAGAGCCTGGTATGTAGGTAGGTCCTCAGTAAATGCCCCTTGATGAGAAGAATGAATGACAATGCTGCAGTTCACAATGAAGGATGCAAATGACCACAGGCTGCAGTTTGTTTGTTTGTTTTTTCTACATCTGCTTCCATCTGATTCTGGCAGAGGGTTCAAGCTTCCATGGAGTTATGGACTATAGGGTGGGTAATTTTTGCTTTATGTCTGGTATCCACTTATGAGTAAGTACATACTATATTTTTCTTTCTGCTTCTGGGTTACCTTACTCACTAGTTCTGTTTATTTGCCTTTAAATTTTATGATACGTCCATTGTGTAAATGTTCCACATTTTCTTTATTCATTCTTCAATGCGGGGCATCTAGGTTGTTTCCAAGATCTGGCTGTTACAAATTATGTTCCAATGAACCTAGTTGAGCAAATGTGATGTGAATGTGCCTCGTTGGGTATATGCCCCAAAGTGGCATTGCAGGGTTTTGAGGTAGGTTGATTTTCTGAGAAATCACAGTACTGATTTCCACAGCAGCTGTTCAAGTTTGCACTCCCACCAGCAGTGGAGTAGTGTCCCCCTTTCTCCACATCCCTTCCAGCATAAGCTGTCATTGGTGTTTTGATCTTAGCCATTCTGATTGGTGTAAAATGGTATCTCAAAGTTGTTTGGATTTGCATTTCTCTGATGACTTAAGGATGCTGAGCATTTCCTTAAGTGTCTTTCCAACGTTTGAGATTGTTTTGTTGAGAATTCTCTGTTTAGATCTGTACTCCGTTTTGTAATTGTATTATTTGGTAGTTTGATGTCTAGTTTCTTAATTTTTTTTGTATATTTTGGCTGTCAAATGTGGGATTGGTGAATATCTTTTCCCATCCTGTAGGGAGCCATTTTGTCTTGCTGACTGTGTTCTTTGCTTTACATAAACTTCTCAGTTTCAGGAGGTCCCATTTATTAATTGTTGCTCTCAGTGTCTCTGCCACTGGTATTCTATTTAGGAAGTGGCCTCCTGTACCTATGCATTCAAGTGTACTTCCCACTTTCTCTTCTATGAGGTTCAGTGTGGATGGATTTCTTTTCTTGTCTGTTTTTTTTTTGTGTGTGTGTGTGTGTGTGTGTGTGTGTGAGAGAGAGAGAGAGAGAGAGAGAGAGAGAGAGAGAGAGAGAGAGAGAGAGAGAGAGAGAGAGAGAGTTTTGTTAGAAAGGGGAAGGAGGGGGAAGGAAAGAGAAAGGAGGTAAAGAGACACCGAGAGAGGCCAGAAGAGAAGAGGGAGACAGGAAAAGTCCTATCTGCCCCAGGGGAACAGTGGAAAGAGAGAGTGGGAAGAGAGATGGGAAAAGAGCAGAAAGAGAAGAGCACGGAGTGAGAGAAGAGCCGGAATGAGCGTGGATGGATTTTTACTGAGATCTTTGATCCATTTCAACTTGAATTTTGTGCTTGGCGATAGCTGTGGATCTATTTGCCTTCTACTTCATGTGGACAGCCAGTTATACCAGCACCATTTGTTGAATATGCTTTCTTTTTTCCATTTATATTTTTATCTTCTCTGTCAAAAATGAGGTGTTCATAGGTATATGGGTTGCTATCAGGGTCTTCAGTTTGATTCTATTGATCAACCTGTCTGTTTTTATGACAATACCAAGCTGGTTTCATTACTAGCTTTATAGTAGAGCTTGAAGTCAGGGATGGCGATGCCCCCAGGTGATCCTTTATTGTACAGGATTGCTTTGGCTATCCTGGGTTTTTTTTATATGAAGTTGAGTATTGTTGTTTCAAGCTCTGTGAAAAATTGTGCTGGTATTCTGATGGGGATTGCATTGAATCTGTTGATTATTTTTGGTAGGATTGCCATTTTTACTATGTTGATCCTACCTATCCAAGAGCATGGAAGATCTTTCCATGTTCTTATATCTTCTTTGATTTTGTTCTTTAAAGACTTGAAGTTCTTGTTATACAGGTATTTACTTGCTTGGTTAAAGTTACCCCAAGATATTTTTATGTTATTTGTGGCTATTGTAAAGGGTGATGTTTTCTGATTTCTCAACCCATTTATCATGTATGTAGGAGAGCTACTGATTTTTTTGAGTTACTCTTGAATCTTGCTACATTACTGAATGTGTTTATCAGTTGTAGGAGTTCTGGTAGATTTTTGGTGTCACTTATGTAAACTTTCATATCATCAGCAAATAGCAAGAGTTTGACTTTTCCAGTTTGTATCCCCTTGAACTCCTTTTGTTGTCTTATTGCTCTAGCTAGAACTTTGAGTACCTGTGTAGAATAGATACAGAGAGAGTGGACAGCCTTGTCTTGTTCCTGATTTCAGTAGAATTGCTTTGAGTTTCTCTCCATTTAGTTTGGTGTTGACATTTGGGTTACTATATATTGCCTTGTATCCCTATTGTCTCCAAGACCTTTATCATGAAGGGGTGTTGAATTTTGTCAAAGGTGCTTTCAGCATCTGATGAAATGATCATGTGGTTTTTTTCTTTCAGTTTGTTTATATGGAAGATTACATTGAAAGATTTTCATATGTTGAACCATCCCTGTATCTCTGGGATGAATCCTACTTGGTCATGGTGGATGATTTTTCTGATGTGTTCTTGGATTCGGTTTGCCAGTTATTTTATTGAGTATTTTTGCATCTATGTTGATGAGGGAAATTGGTTTGTAATTCTCCTAGTTGTGTCTTTGTGTCATTTGGGTATGGGCTAACTGTAGCCTTGTAGAGAGTTTGACAGCATTCCTTCTATTTCTACTGTGTGGAATATTTTGAGAGGAGTATTGGCATTAGTTCATCTTTGAACATCTGGTAGGATTCTGCGCTGAAACCATCTGGGCCTGGGTCTTCCTTTTTTGGTTGGGAGATTTTTGGTGACTGTTTATATTTCCTTAGGGGTTATGGGTGTATTTAAGTTGTTTATCTGTTCTTGATTTAATTTTGGAGTGTGTACTTATCTAGAAAATTGTTCATCTCCTTAAAGTTTTCCAGTTTTGTGGAGTACAAGTTTTTGAAGTGTGATCTGATGATTCACTGGATTTCCTCAGTATCTGTTTTTATTGTTCTCCTTTTTGTTTCTAGTTTGGTTAATTTGGATCTTCTGTCTCTGATTTGTTTACTTGGATAAAGGTTTGTCTATTTTGTTGAATTTCTCAAAGAACCAAGTGTTTGTCTCATTGATTCTTTGCATTGTTTTCTTTGTTTCTGTTTTATTGATTCAGCCTTCTATTTAACTATTTCTTGCCAGCTATTCCTTCTGGGTGAGTTTGCTTCTTTTTGTTCTAGTGATTTCAGTTGTTCTGTTAATTCACTAGTGTGGGATTTTTCCGGCTTCCTTATGTAGGCATTTAGTGCTTTGAGCTTTCCTCTTAGCATTGCTTTCATTGTGTCCCATAAGTTTGGGTGTGTTGTGTGGTCATTTTCATTAAATTTTAGGAAGTCTTGTATTTCTTTCTTTATTTCTTGACCCAGTGGTGGTTCAGTTGATCATTGTTCAATTTCCATGTGTTTGTGGACTTTCTGAAATTAATGTTGCTGTTGAATTCTAACTTTAAGCTGTGGTGATCCAATAGGAGTTTGTTCCAATTTCTTTTACATCTGAGGTTTGCTTTGTTACTGAGTATGTGGTCTATTTTTGAGAAAGTTCCATGAGGTGCTGAAAAGAACGAATATTCTTTTGTGTTTGGGAGAATGTCCTATAGATGTCTGTTAAGTCCACATGAATCATAACATTTAACATTGTTAGTTGCCTTATTTCTCTCTTAAGCTTCTGTCTGGCAGATCTGTCCAGTGGTGAGAGTGGAGTGTTGAAGTCTCCCACTATTAGTGTGTGGGGCTTGATTGATTGGTGATTTAAGCTTTAGTAATGTTTACTTTACAAATTCAGGAGCCCTTATTTTTGGGGCATAGATGTTCAGAATTGAAATTTCCTCTTAATGGATTTTTTTCCTGTAATGAATATGAAATGCCCTTCTTTATCTTTTTTGATTGATTTTAGTTGATTGAAGTCTATTTTGTTAGATTTTAGGATAGCTACATCAGCTTGTTTGTTATGTCCATTTGATTGGAAAATCTTTTCCCAACCCTTTACTCTGGGGTAATGTCTGTTGAGGTGTGTTTCTTGGATGTTTTCGTATCCAATCTGTGCTTCTTTATAGGTTAATTGAGATAATTTATATTAATGGATATTCATGACCAGTGATTGCTAGTTTGTGTTATTTTTGTTTTTTGTTGGTGGTGAAGGCATTGTGTGTTCAGTTCCCTTCTTTGGGATTTGCTGCTGTACGCTCATCTATTTGCTGTGTTTCTGTGGATTTAGGTGATTTCCTTGATTTGGCGTTTTCCTTCTAATACTTTATTCAGGGGTGGGTTTGTGGATAGGCGTTGTTTAAATTTGGTTTTATTATGAATATCTTGTTTTTCTCAATCTGGGTATTGAAAGCTTTGCTGGGTAAAGTAGTCTGGGCTGGCATCCGTGGTCCCTTAGTGTCTGCATAACATCTGTGCAGGACCTTATGGCTTTCATTTTTTCTGTTGAGAAGTCATGTGTAATTCTAATAGGTCTGCCTTTATGTTATCTGGCATTTCTCCCCTGCAGCTCTTAATATTCCTTCGTTATTCTGTATGTTTATTGTTTTGATTATTATGTGATGAAGGGCTTTTTTTTTTTTGAGACAAGAGTTCTCTGTATTGTTTTTACCTCTTTATTTTCATAGGCATGCCCTTCTTTAAGTTGAGAAAGTTTTCTTCCATGATTTTGTTGAATATATTTTCTGTGCCTTTGAGTTGGACTTCTCCTTCTTCTATCTTTATTACTCTTAGGTTCGGTCTTTTCATGGTCCCAGATTTCCTGGGTGTTTTGTGTTAAGGATTTGTTGGATCTAAAATTTTCTTTGACTGAATTTATTTCCTCTATTTCCTCTCCCTCTCCCTCTCCCTCCCCCCCCTCTCTCTCTCTCTCTGTGTGTGTGTGTGTGTGTGTGTGTGTGTGTGTGTTGTGTGTGTGTGTGTGTGTGTGTCCTTTTCTCCATTTAAGGGAATTTTTCATTTCCTCTTGATGGGTCTCAATCATCCTCATAAAGTTATTTTTAGGTCATTTTCTTGTCCTTCATCTGTGTTGGGATGTTCAGGTGTTGCTATTGTAGCACCACTAGTTTCTAGTGGTGTCATATTGCTCTTTATATTGCTGAGTGTGTTCTTACCTTGTTGTCTATACAAGCTTGTGCTTCATGGAGTCTCTTTCTCCAATTGGTATAGTTAGGGGCTATGCCTCCAGTGAACACACTCCTCCTTGTAAGATGGGTCCAAGGCTCAGGTGGCCAATCCTTGAGATGGCAGGTGGGGCCTTGGCTCTGCGGAGTTCAACTCTAGATGTAGGTGGGGCTGAGGGTCCAAGGGGTTGATGCAGCATCAGGTTATCTTCAGCCGAGAAATGGCAGTGGATGGTGGCTGGGACACAGGTGCTCTTTTGTAGAGGAACTTCTTGTGATAGTTTCTTGAAGCTACTGCTGGAAACCACTGCTGTCGTTTCACCCGGCAGATACTCCTTGCTCTTGGACCTGAGGCTTGGGCCTACCTCTCATGCTGCTTCTGGGCTGGTGGATTAGGCCTAACTCTGATGCTACTTCCTGGCTGGTCTTCAGGCCTTCCACTGAAGCTGCTCTGAGCCTTGGGTTTGTCAGAGGGATGCCTGAGCCTCAGGCCTGAAACAGCTCCAGTGGGAGGCCCAAGCTGCAGGCCCAGAGACTTCTTATGAATTATGAAGGTTGGCCTTAGCTTAAACTTGTCCCATTTCTATTCATCTACATTCTGCCACATGGCTCTATACGCCTCCTACATTCTATACATCCAACTTCCTATGTGTGCTGCTGGCAAATTCACCCCTCTTCCCAGAATTCCTCTTTCTGTGGAAACCAATTTTCTCCTGCTTAGCTATTGGCCATTCAGCCCTTCATTAAACCAATCAGAAGGTGCCTTAGGCAGGCAAGGTAAATCAGTGACACATCTTTATAAAGCTTGCTCAAATATCTTGCAGCAGTAACCACCTTAATTTTCACCTAGGTAGTCTCATTTGTTTTTGCCCAGCCCCTTACTCCTGGTTCATAAGTCTTAACTGACAACTTCAGTTTCTCTAAACTGTCGTGGTTTTTGTTTGTTTGTTTGTTTTTTTGTGAAATACCTGTTTTCAAAGCTTAGATTATCCAGTTACAATGGTGTACACCTGTACTCCAGATATATAGGAAGCAGTGGCTAGAGAGCCACATAAGACCAAGAGCTAAGACCAGGCCAGACAACCTATGAGATGTATAAAAAGAATGACAGGCCAGTGATGGCCTAATAGAGTTCCAGGTCCCTTGTAGCAGAATGGGAGAACCAGCTCCTACAAGGTGTTCTCTGACCTTCACATATGTGCATAGCATATACACAAGAAACACCCCCAAACACATACATGCCACATAAAATCACTCAGTGTTTGGGTTTTGTTTATTTTTTGTTGTTGTGTTTATAATTTATTTTATTTTATTTTTTGTTTCTTTTATTCTGTTTTTTCGACCTGGTGTGTCCATACAAGCCCTGGCTGTCCTGAAACTTACAGAGATCTGTCTTCCTCTGCATCCCAAGTGCTGGGATTAAAGGCTTGCACTACCACATCCAGAAAAACTAATTTTCTTAAGAGAAGAAAATTAGTGTATAGTATGGTTACACATTAGAGTAACTTGGTATTAAGATGCTCATCTATACCTTAGCATCTCAACCTGAAATATCAGTAAATGCATTTGTGTAGAATTTTTTGAGAGGGTGTTTTGTATGTATATGTATTGTCTTACATCACACCCCCAATTTTAAAGCCATGTATTTATAGGAACTCTGTAAAACCTTTTATATCATTGACCAGAATTTCCCATGTATAGTTAAAATAAGATAACAAATTATGTGAGAAAACACACGCACACGCGCACACGCACACACGCACACGGTTTCTCTGTGTAACAGCTCTGGCTGTCTCCTGGCACTTGCTTTGTAAACCAGGCTGGTCTCAAACTCAATAGAACTCTGTTTGTCTGTACTAGAACTAAAGGTGTGTGCCACCACTGCCTGTCGTAAAATTCTTTGGATTCAGTTTGTCTTCTTTGTGATTTAATGAAGTAATAGTCTAATACATAATTTTTCAGTTAAAGGTTTTCATGTCTTTTTCTAACTGCTTTTTTACAAACTGTCAACTTTATCACTCCCCATCTTCTCTTTTATATTAATGTGTTTATGTGTTTGGGGCCATTTGATTAGGCCTCAGACATTCCACAGCTACCTGGAAGACATCATTAACTACCGTTGGGAGCTTGAAGAGGGAAAGCCCAACCCTCTGAGAGAAGCCAGTTTCCAAGATCTTCCTCTCCGCACTCGGGTGGAGATCCTCCATCGCCTCTGTGATTACCGGCTGGATGCAGATGATGTCTTTGATCTTCTCAAGGTACTTCCCTAGCAAGCTCCTTTACTAGAGAGTAAAAAGCCAGCATTTTGAATGTGAAATCAGAAAGTATTGAGAAGCAAGAGTTTAGCTTGTTCATAATAGTCTCTTTGTGACTTGTATGTACAACGATGCCCATGTGGCAAAAAGAACGCAAGCCATGAAGGTATATGGCTTTTAAATTTCTTTTCATTTCCTGAGCCCTAGCTCATACAGGAGAACCTACTTGTAATCCATTTTCACACAAAAAACAGCAGTGAATTTTCCGTTAAATTAACAGTTAAATTTCCGTTAAATTAACTCCAGAGACATGAAACTATACATAACACAACACACACACACACACACACACACACACACACACACACACACACACACACACAGAGAGAGAGAGAGAGAGAGAGAGAGAGAGAGAGAGAGAGAGGGGGGGGGGAGGGAGGAAGGAGTTGGGTTAATGCTTACAAAAGTAGGGATGTCGATTTGTTTCTCATCATTGTTTTTGGGTTTTTTGAAGCAGGGTTTTTCTAGACTGGCCTCTCTGCCTCCTGGGTGTTGGGATTAAAGGCTTGTGCCATAAGGCTTGGGGGGGGGTCAATTTATTTCTTCCTTTTTCTGGGGGTAAGATGAGGGTGAGACAGGGTTTCTCTGTATAGCTTTGGAGCCTGTCCTGGAACTCTTGCTGTAGACCAGGCTGGCCTTGAACTCACAGAGATCCTCCTGAGTGTTGGGACTAAAGTCATGGGCCACCATGGGAGGTCAATTTCTAATCCTACTCAATCACTGATTAAATGTAGCAATTCTCAATTGAGCTTTGTGCACAGACACATAAAAATCATATAACTTAGTACAGTTCCTGCTGAGAACTTACAGTAACAGTGGGAAGATGAGTGCATATCATGCCCTGGAGTACTTCAGGAATTGCTTCATTGGATCTCAGATGGTGTAAGGAAGGTGCTGTGTTGCATAGAAGTGGCTCATTGGTTAAAAGTCCTCACCACTCTTCCAGAGGACCCAAGTTCAGTTCCCAGCACCCTCATGGGAAGCTCACAATTGCCTGTACTTCCAGCTTCAGGGAATTCAGTACCCTTTTTGTCTTCCATGTGTACCCCCACATACATAGCATACAAACACACACATACATGTGAGTTAAAAAAAAATTCTGTGGGTTATGGGAAAGGTATAGTGCTGAACCACATGAAGCAAAAAAGCCTTCAGAACTTCAGGTTGAAAGTATGCATAAAAATATGGTAGGAGCTCACTCCCATTGAGCCTCTGTAGTACCAGCACTTGGGAGGCTGAGGCAGGAGGATTGTTGAGAGCACAGGGTTGTTCTCTACTACCGAGTGAGGTCTTAGAGTAAAAGAACTGAATTGAGTCTTCCGACTATATTTAGTGTGGCAATTCTTCAGTTCATATGTATGTGTACACATAAGGTAGCAACTCTAAGCGTGAGCCAACCTTAGGAGCCATGGATGGGTATGGGGAACATTTAAAATCTCCTCGTCTTGTTTATCAAAGAAGGTACCCTCTTTCTATTCTGTATTTCATCTATCCTGATAGAAGATTATATATAGCATATTGACATTTAAAATATGAGGTGTGTCTGAGTGTACATTTTGAATTGTCATTTTAGTTTTCTCCAATTTTATGTTGTTCCTCGTTTTTACAAATCCATTTTCCTGTTCCGCCCAGGGTCTGGATGCAGACAGTCTCCGAGTGGAGCCTCTGGGTGAAGATAATTCAGGTGCACTCTACTGGTACTTCTATGGGACTCGAATGTACAAAGAAGACCCAGTACAAGGAAGGTCCAATGGAGAGCTCTCCTTGAGCAGGTACTGTCTCTAATGTAAGGGCTGTGATAACTGTTCTATTTAGAATGCTATGAAAAAGACCAGGTATGATATTTCACACCTTTAATACCAGCATTTGGGGGGTGGAGTCAGGAAGATCTCAGTGAGTTTGAAGAAGTCGAGGACTACACAGAGAAACTGTGTGTGTGTCTGTGTGTGTGTCCGGGAGCAGGTGCTGTAAACGTTAATGTATCAGAATTATATAGCACTTTGTTTTTGGCTTGCCTGCAACAGGATGGCAAGAGTTTCATTCTGAAACACAGAGGAATTACTCTATAGCCTTTGGCACAAGACTGGTGAAAAATAATGTAATTTGAACTTGAAGTATTTGTAGTTGGCTTTTTCTTTGGGCCACCAACCAGCTCCCAGATAAAGACACTTAGACTTACTAATTATGAATTAGTCAGTCTTAGCTTAGGCGCTGCTAGCTCTTTTAACCTGTTTGTATTCTATGTTTTGCCTCAAGGCTTTTTGCCTTTCTTTCATTCTGTATGCCCTACTTTTCCTTGCCTCCTCTGTGTCTGGCTGGCCAGCTGCCTAAATTTCTTCTACTTACTCTCACCTGCGTGCAGGTTCTGCCTATACCTCCTTCCTTGCTGTTGGACATTCATCTTTTTATTAGATCAGTCAGGTGCCTTATATAATGTCAAACAAGCAACACATATTTACATAAACAAATGCAATACATCTTTTCATAGTTAAACAAATATTCCACAGGTATACATAAGAGATTACCAATAAGTACTTGTATAGTACCACAGACGGTTGAATACAGCAAGCTTTGAGTACTACTTTTTTTCTATTAGGATTGATAATCTGCCTTAGGAACTTGATGATCCACCATCATTAAGTGCTTCCTAAATAAGTGGAGGCCTCATTTACATGGTGTCTAGAATGATGCTAAGCTCTGGTTTATTGAGGCTTCCTTACTGCTATGAGCAGTACTTGCTATATGAGCAGGGGGTTAGATGTTACATTTTAATAAAATGTTGGTTTTCCTTTATTTTACAATTTTGTAATTCCTCTGAAAGAAAAATCATGGTGTCTATTCACTGTTTCTGCTATTTTGTATAGTTCATTTTTGTATCCTGTGGCAGAGAATACTGTAATTACTAATACAAAAATTGTATTAGTTGTTAGTACTATGCCAAAACATTTCTATTTAATGATACTGTTTCTTAGGGAAAGTGAAAGACAAAAGAATGTCTCCAATGTTCCTGGAAAAACAGGCAAAAGAAGAGGAAGGCCTCCAAAACGGAAGAAAGTGCAGGAGGAGATTATATCAAGGTAAGAAATCTCTTTGGTCTGTATACACAGCTCTCATACTGGAAGGAACCTTAATTTCACCTTACCCTTTGCTTTATTATTTTTACTTGTGAGTGGACAGGACATAGGTCATAGCTTATGGAGACTTGAGTTAGAGTCCACATGAAATTGTCAGGCAACCCTGCCTGCATGACCCCTATCTATCAAGTTACCTTCCTCCCTGAGCCTCTTAGTTTATTGGATGATGCCCGTTCATTTAGTGAGGATTAAACTGAACAGGACAGCATATGGCAGTACAAGAAAACAGAGGTTGTGCTTAACCCATAATATTTGACAAACATTCATTTTACTGTAAATTTTAGATTTGTTAAAGTAGAACAAATTAACTCAAAAAGGGCAGGAACCAGGAGAAAGAAGCTTATGCAGAGCCCATAGAAGGGTGCTGTTTACTGGCTCACTCAGCCTGCTTTCTTAATAGGATCTAGGAACACCAGCCTAAGGATGGCACAAGTTGACATGCTTGCTTTTTGCTTTTTTTGCTTTTTTTTTTTTTTTTTTTTTTTTTAAAGAAATATAGGTGCTGGGGATCAAACTAGGCTTCTTAACATTTCTAGTAATATAGTAAACAGCCTCTTCTCATGAGATTAGAAATTCTGCTTAATTTAGATGCGTTTGCTGTTGCAATGGCAATTTCACAGATCCCCTCCCCCCAAAAAAAAACAACAACAACGAAATATTCCTAGGCTGAGGCAGGAGGATCCTAAGTTCCAAGCTAGTTTGTTCTACATAGCAAGGTTGTGATAGCGAATGGTAATGGAAAGGATTCTTAAGAAATCACATGGGTGAGGGGGCTGGAGAGATTGCTCAGCAGTTAAGAGCACTCACTGACTGCTCTTCCAGAGGTCCTAAGGTCAACTCCTCAATTCCCAGCAGCCACATGGTGGCTCACAGCCATCTGTAATGAAATCTGGTGCCCTCTTCTGGCCTGAAGGTCACATTCTCTTCTTTTCCTCCCTAATGTATCTGTAACAGAGAGAATTCTGACAGTACAATTTCTCTTCGTTGGTGCTGATGCTTGGGTTTCAGTCCTTCCATTTCCTGCATCAAGCTTACCAAACATTCTACTTTAATTTCTCATTAGAATTATTCTTCATAGGGGCTGGAGAAATGGCTCAGAGGTTAAGAGCACCGGCTGCTCTTCCAGAGGTCCTGAGTTCAATTCCCAGCAACCACATGGTGGCTCACAACCATCCGTTATGAGATCTGGTGCCCTCTTCTGGTGTGCAGATATACATGGAAGCAGAATGTTGTATACATAATAAATAAATAAAATCTTTAAAAGCAAAAAAAAAAAAAAAAAAAAGAATTATTCTTCCTAACTTTGAATTTTGAAAGCTCACCCCATCCCCAGCCACCATTGTGTAAACTGGGTCCAAACAAATTGAGCATGCCAGTGTCTTGTTTCAATTTTTTCTTTTTTCTTGTGTTTCAGTGAAAAGCAGGAAGAAAATTCATTGGTATCTGATCTGCAGACAAGAAATGGTAATAATGGTCTTTGTTGCTGTCTCTCAATTCAACACAATTCATACATAGATTATAGTGATAACACTTCCAGGCATTCAGTAGTTAGGATGAGTCCAGCAGTCTCCACTTTTTTTGCTCCGTCTCATTCTTTCCCTATACTCCATCTCATAGACACTTTAGATCAGAACTAGTTCTGTACTATTATTGGCACAGTATATTAAAGACTCAGACATTTGGGTGGGCAAGTAGCTTCTTGGAGAACTGCCTTTTAATTATCAGTGACATACATGCATGCATACATACATACATACATACATACATACATACATACATAGATTTTGTTATTTCATAAATCTGCTATTTTGGCTTTTTGAGACAGGGTTTCTCAGTATGTAGCCCTGGCTGTCCTGGAACTACCTCTGTAGACCAGGCTGTCCTGGAACTCACAAAGATCTTCCTGCCCCTGCTTCCTGAGTGCTAGGATTAAAGGAACATGCCATGCCTAGACTCTGGTTAGATTTATTCTGGAATCCAAATCCTTTAAATTTGGAGGGAAATAACCAATTTGCAGTGTCATAAAAAATAATACATTTTTAATATTTTTAAGCATTTGTAGAATGTTATTTTTTTCAGTCATAGTAATTATAGTTTTTTTTTTGCAGGCATTTGTCTAGTTACAGTTACAGTAATAGGAAAATAAAAAGTATGCATAATCCTAGCACTTGTGAAGCAAGGGCGGTAGATCTCTGAGTTTAAGTTAGTCGAGTCTATGATGAGACTCTTAAGTATAAATTATCATGCAGACATTGTGTAAAGTTCCTGTAATCCCAATGGTTGGGGGGGTGAGGCAGGAGGATCACTTGATTTCTGGAGTTTGACACTGTCACAGGGAACATAGTGAGATCCTATACTTTTTTCTTTGTAGGATCCCGAGGACCAGGCCAAGGTACTTGGTGGCTCCTGTGTCAAACAGAAGAAGAATGGAGACAGGTCACTGAGAGCTTTCGAGAGAGGACCTCTCTCCGAGAGCGGCAACTCTACAAGCTCCTCAGTGAGGACTTCCTGCCTGAAATCTGCAACATGATTGCCCAGAAGGTAGAGCCCGATGTTAATATTGTAGCTCATTCACCTGCTGTCCTTATCCTGCAGGTGATTTGTAATGTTTTCCTTACTTCTGGAAGTCCCATGTCCAACACCCTCCAGTTCTTAGAATGACTTTATGCAGAGTGGAACCTCCTTTCATTTCTCTATAGCTAGCACCAGGAAACGTGGCCTGAGTTTGCTCTCCTCTGTAGCACAGCAGGTGAGCCTTTGATGAACATTTGTCCTGGTAGGTCTGTGCCAGTTCCTTACCTGATTCCACCTGAGCTGTTTGTGGTTTCTCTGACTTTAGGGTAAAGTATATGAACTATATACTCCTTATACATGGCATTTTCAAACATTTTTCTGTCCCCTATGGGTGTTGTTCAAAAGCCTCATTTCAGATTGAAGAGATGGCTCAGGATTTAAAAGTGTGCAATGCCAATAGCTTCTTGATTAGGAGTAGAACTTTGTGTTCACTTCTTCTCGGTGCTTAGACTTCATTGGTACCTTTGTTCCCATTCCTGATAAAATTAAACATAGTGTCATTCAGCAGTCCCCAACCCAGCTTCTTTTTTTAAACTAGTTTATTTAATGTGCATTAGTGTGAAAGTGTCAGATCTCTTACAACTGTAGTTACAGACAGTTGTGAACTGTCATGTGAGTGCTGGGAATTGAACCCAGGTCCTCTGGAAGAGCAGCCAGTGCTCTCAACCAGTGAGCCATCTCTCCAGCCCCCCCCCCCAGCTTCTTAATACTGGCATGTGAGAACTAGCTCCACACCAAGTGAAAAGTACATTATAATCCATCATGTCTTAGGCTAAACCTAGACTGTAATGTTAATAGTGCTATTTTGGAAGCCCTTGTCCAGTATAACAGCAACAAATATAAGCCCAAGGACTTAAGTATGCTTAGCAAGTGCTCGCCTCACTGAGCTGGCTCAGCCTCTAACAAACAAGAGTAAAAAGAATGTAAAATGTAGCACTGTGGAATATTAGTGTGGACATCTATAAATGGGTTTAAAATGTATGTTAAATAGGACTTCCTGCTGATGCTAGATGACTAATGTAGTTATCAGAATCCACTGCCATCCTTTGTAGACAACATGTTCCCACTCTTTTAGATCCTTTGAAATGATACCTGTAGGTTTATAGTCTGTCTGGATGACTCTGATATATTTAAATAGCCAGGTGGTGGTGATGCACACATCTAATCCCAGCACTGGGGAGGTAGGGGCAGGTGGATCTCTGTGTATTTGACACCAGTCTGGTATACAGAGCGAGTTCCAGGACAATCAGGACAGAGAAGCCCTGTCTCAAAAACCAAACAAAAAAATTGTGAACGTCACTGAAAATAGATCCATTTATAGTACTTCAAAGTTTATCAGTAATCTTAGAGTTGTACATATTCTGTATGGAAAAAACCGAAACTGTTAGTATGTATGTGTTTTCAAATTCTTTTTTAATAAAAATAATAATTTAATTTTTAATAATATTACTCAAATATGGTGTTCCATCTGCATGTATACCTGCATGCCAGAAGGTCCCATTATAGATGTCTGTGAGCTACCATATGGTTGCTGGGAATTGAACTCAGGACCTCTGGAAGAGCTGCCAGTGCTCTTAACTATCTCTCCAGCCCTGATCTTCACATTCTTATTTATTAAGAACTATCTGTTCTGAAGAGAAAAGCTTAAGTGTTAGAGCCCACTACTCACATCATTACAATCTGAGCCAGTTCCCAGCATAATAAAATTTTTCTTCCAAAGCAGAAATGAATCTATATAAATACTATGACAAATCTAGTGTAATGGCTTCTATTTGTAATCCCAACATTGGGAATCTGAGTCAGAAAGACTGCCAAGAGTTTGAAGCCAGGCTGGGCTACATAGTGAGACCTTGTCTCATACGTATATATTGAATGTAGTGAAGGAGAAACAGTGTACAATTGTGTTGTTAACAAGTGAGTCAGTTTATTGGAAGCACTCTCAAAGGACCTTCATTTAAGTTCTTATAGCAAAAATGATTTTCTCAAAGCTGTAGAGATACTCGTCTATATAGCAGTCTTTGCTGTACTTGGCATTTAGCACTTGAGTTCATCACACTATGTTTTTATGAGCCTCTTTGTATACACTGTATTTCTTTAAAATTCTTTGGACTGGCCAGGCATCATTGAACATGTCTTTGTTGAGATTATAATTGTAACATTTCTCCCTTCTCTTTCCTTTTTCCAAACACTCCCATATAACCCTCCCTGTTCTTCAAATTTATGGCCTCTTTTTAATTTACATTCCTAAATACACCTGCTCAGTCCATACAGTGTTGCTTGTGTGAATGTTTTCAGGGCTGAGTGTTTGGCCCTGGACAGCCAGTTGGTGTGTTCTTCTCTGAGGAGGACCATCTCTCCCACTTGTGGTTTTCCAGCTTTCCTCAGTTGCCTGTGGTTCTTGTCTTGGGCTGAGGCCTCCTGGACTTTCCTTATTCACTTTGACATGTGCATTGGTGGTGTCCCCATTCAGCTCATGTTTGGGCAGCATGTTAGTGAGACTTAATAGCTATAGCTTCTGGCTTGACTAGGAGACACAGTTGCACAGCAAACTCCCCGATCCTCTGGCTGTTAGTCTTTCTGCCCCTCCCTCTTACAGTGTTCCCTAAGCTCATGCCTTTTATTCATCCTGAGGATCTACAAAGTGAGTTCCATCTTCGACAAACACCTTTAATCCCAGCCCTTGGGAGGCAGAGGCAGGCAAGTTCTCTGACAATTTGAGGCCAGCCTGATCTACAGAGTTCCAGGACAGCCATGGCTACACAATTACTGTATAAACCCATACTGCTTCATAAATAAATGCTCTGAGAATATTTGTTTTTTGTTTACTGATAATATGTGACACCTTCCTGAAGTATCTAGTGTGAATTAAATTGTTACTCACCATGAAGTGGTGGCTCATGCCTTTAATCCCAGTACTTAGGGCAGAGACAGGTGGAGCTCTGTGAGTTCGAGTCCAGCCTGGTGTATAGAGTGAGTTATGGGACAGCCAAGGATGTTACATAGAGAAACCTGTCTCAAAAATAAAAAATAAAAAAAAAATGTGCTTGCTTCAGCAGCACGTATACTAAAATTAGAACATTACAGAGAAGATTAGCATGGCTCCTGTGCAGTGATGACATACAAATTTGTGAAATGTTCCATAAAAAAAATCATTGTTACTCAATTTTTGCTTATAACTTATGGTATAATAGAATTTTATATCAACATAATCAAATTGTAAATAAAGGAAATGGTGGGTAACCTTGTAATAGTTAAAGAATACGATCATGTACTTTTAATTATTGGGTTTACATGCTAACCTATGGAGATCTATTGAGACAGAGTTTATAGAATTGTAAATTACTTTTGTCTTGCAGAAATGTAACTACCAATATTTATCATCTGCAGTGTTGCTGGAGATTATCCACCTTAATGGCTATGCCAGGGGTATATCCTAACATTAATAAAAATGAGCAAGTTTTTCTTATGATCTGTTTGTGTCTCCCCTCCCCTGTTTTTTGCTTTTTGTTTTTGTTTTTAATTTAGTTTAATAAAACATTTGACACATGTTCACTTTAAAAAGCCAAAAAGGGGCTGGGGGTTGTAGACTACTGAAAGTATTGGTTGGTGGATGGTGGCTTATAAACATTAGGTACTTAAGTTCAAATGTATATACATTGTCTACACAGAAGTTGATAGTAGATGGGTGTGGTGATGCACAAATTTTAGCCCAGCACTCCTAGCATTTGAGAGGAGGCAGAGGTAGTCAGATTCCTTCCTATACATTTGAAGCCGAAAGCTGGTAGTAATATATGCAGGAAACAATCATCCTTTGTATCAAGTATGGCAATCCCTCTTTCATATCTAATGTAGCAAAGTTTCGAGTGAAACTGGAGTTTTCTTCTTGTGCTATTTGCATGGTAAATTGGCAAGATTTCCTTTGGAAACAGTGCTGTGCTGGGGTTGTATCTTAGGTGTAAGAGAGAACTCCTACTGGATTGTGAGCTTTATAGAGGAGATGCTTGGTGAGGAGGAGACTGTCTAGGGAGTTTTGAAGAAGTACGAAGAGGATAGAGGATTATGACATCTTTGGTACTAGTGATTGTATTTCCTCTGGGAGTTGCTTATCCCCTCTTAAAAACAGAAAAGCTGTATTTGCAGTGTTCCTAAACAATCTGAATCAGGCCTTGTTGTCGTTGAGAGGTTTGTTTTTGATCCTCTTAGTTTACTTACTCTTAAAAGTCTTAGGACTTTGTATTAAGCATTTCTGGGACCAAATCCCCACTCCCAACCCCGTGTGTGTGTGTGTGTGTGTGTGTGTGTGTGTGTGTGTGTGTGTGTGTGTGTGTGTGTGTGTAAGCAGAAATGAACACCTAGAGTTTTGATTACATTTTCTTTGCTTTTGTGTGTGTGCCACAGTGCACTATGTATTTTTCAAGGATCAAACTCACGTAGTCAGGCTTGATAGCAGGAGCCTATAGCCTCTGAGCCAGCAGGAGCCTGCCTGCTACCTGCCTTTTAAAGGGTCATCTGATTTCAGGTGCTCCTGGTGCCTCTTTCAGAATCATTCCTTCCCTCAGGTGAATGTGATGAAATACAGTTTTCTCTTTGTCATTTAAAGACCGTTGGTTGTGCTTTTTTGTTTGTTTGTTTGTTTGTTTGTTTGTTTGTTTGGGGGGTTGTTGTTTGGGTTTTGTTTTGTTTTGTTTGGTAGTGGTGCTTGGTTGTCTACCCAAGGATGGCCTGAAATCCAGAATCATCCTCCCCTAGCTTCCTAGATGCTGAGGTTATAGATGTGCCTATTACAGCCAGCTGGAGAAGGAGTTTGCCTAAGGTTGTAACTAATCTTTCTTGCCAGTGATAAAGGTTTTAATAGGAAATGCTTGGTTGTCAGTGGCTTAGTACCTTACCCAGCTGAATAGTTGTTTTCCTTTATCATCCAAAAGATGGACACCTTTGGCCCCCATTAGATAAATTAGTCACTGGTGTGCCTCATGGCCATTCTGTTGGTGGCGGCCACAGGAGCAGCAACTATAGCATAGCTGAGAACACCCTAATCTATCTTTTCCTTTCTTTTCCTCACTTCTAACTGTAGGGAAAACGTCCACAGCGCACAAAGCCAGAGTTGCAACATAGGTTTATGTCTGACCACCTGTCCATCAAATCCATCAAGCTAGAGGTGAGTGTGTCTGAGAGTAAAAAAGTATATTTGAAAAGGGTAGTTCCCATTTCATTTCACATGCTTTCATTCATATTTATTATTCCTTGCCCTTAAAAAAAAAAAGCTTAATCTCAAATGTTCACTGAAGATTTTAGACAGGATTTCTCTGTGTAGTCTTTGCTGTCCTGGAACTTGCTCTGTAGACCAGGCTGGTCTTAGAACTTTTAGGATATCCACCTCCCTCTGTCTCCTGAGTGCTGGGATTAAAGTCGTGCACTGCTACTGCCAGGCTTCAAGAAAGAGTTTTAATATGTATAGTGTTTTTCTGGGAAAAGAAGATAGAAAAATGGAAGATTGGTGACATTCTTTTTTATCTTATGTATTCCTGTGTGATAGGCACATATTCAGTCTAACAGATATGAATGTGTTCTGTGATAAAGAAGTTCATGAATGCAAAGATGTAAAAATTTGGAGCCAGGGCAAGAAAGGGTGATTTAGGCAGACAGGTGTTTGTTTGGCTTTAGTGTGTGGGATGGCTAGAATTCTGATGGTGAGCAGTGGGTGTGGAATTAAAGCTGAGGATCTTCCTCACAACAAAAGCTGCAAAGCACAAAATGGAATGTATGGTCAGAGATGTGGAAGTGGCTGGCATGTTGTGATATATCGTGGGGTCTCCAGCTCTCATGCCGTGTTTGGTAGAAGTGAGAAATGAGGCTGTTGTTAGGTGCAACTGGTTCAGTGGAGATAAGCTGCTTAAGAGGCAAGTGCTTGCCTGGAAGTCTAGTTGATGACTTTCTCTCCTAAAATGGAAGGCAGAAAAGTATTCCCATTCTGTCACTGCATCAGGTGGGAACATGTTCTCACTTACCTATCTCTGCTCCAGGAAAGTAGCAGGAGGCCTGCTGCGTGTGCCCAGAAAGGCTTTTATAGCATGTTGCTAGTGTACTTCGTGTTCTCACAGCCTGGCTAGCTGTCATATTCTCTCTCCTGTTTATCTCCTCCTGGCACTATCCACCATTGCATATGTAGTGAGGTTAGTAATCACACAAAGCATTACCTCAGGTCACAGTTGTTTTCACTCTTTCACCATGTCTTGTGGTAGCTTGTGAAGTTGGGGAGTTTCTTTTCCTTGCAGTTACATTTTTGTGGCTCTTAATGAAAATGTCAACATGAGACCTTGTGCTCTTTGTAAATTTTTATTGACTTTATTTTTATTTAGGCCAAGCCTAATAGCATAAGCCTATAGTCCTACTACTGTGGAAAGCAAATTCAGTAGGATCATAAATTCAAGGTCAACCTGGAGTGAGATTCACAACCCTCCCTCACACAAATAAGGAAGAGGCATTCATTGGTTTTTACAACTCTTCTTTTGGGCTCTTTGAAACAAAAAGTATTGTTTATGCATGTCAGGCTTGTTCAAGCTCACAGCTTTGCCTTAGACACCTGAGTGCTCGGAGGTGAACACCACCACCGGTGGCTCCTTTTTCTTTTTTCTTTTTCCTTTTTGTTTTAAGACAGGGTTTCTCTATGTAACAGTCCTGGCTGTCTTGGAACTCACTCTCTAGATCCACCTGCCTTTGCCCCCAATGCTGGGTGGGACTAAAGGCATGCACCACCACTGCCCAGCACGTGGCTCCTTCTAAAACCCTACATATTTCTAGTTGACAATTTTGCAATGATTGGCTACACCCCCTGGTAGTCCTCAGCTTGGGAATGGCCTTTTGTTGTTGATACCCACTTTGGTTCTGAGTAGCTTCCAGCTTCTACCTTGGTAGGTTCTCTTTACCTCTTTATTACCTTAAACCTCCTTGACAGCTGTTTTCTTTATGCTCACTGCTTCAGGGAATCTTCCGTGCCCTAATTCATGCCTCAGATTACCTGGCAGTCACTAAAACCTCTTTGTGAGTGAAAGCAGAAGTTGTTTCTTTTCCTCTTTATAGGGGTTGTTATTAAATTCTGTTGCTTAGCTTGAAGTAAAGGAAACTACCCTGTGTAGTTTGTGTTGTGACACCTGCCGTCCTAGAGAAACTGACTTTTGTTTCCAGAGCAGAAAGTCTTTTGTCTTTTGATTCTTTTTGTGTATGCAGGCCCCAACCACCCAGGAGTCCAATACTAATTGCCTCAAAAAGTCTTTTAATTGTGGCTTCTGGGAAAAATATCAGTGCAGAGACACTGATAAGCCAGAGAATAGGGCTGCTGAAGTATTTGTGTCAGTTGGCCCTACTGGATGTCTAGGGAGCAGTTTTAGGATGGTGAGGTCTCAAGTGTGCTCCTGATGGCAAGGATAAGAGTGAATGCCTTGGGGTACAGAGCTTGGGCACTGCTTCAGCTAGAGCTTCTAGTTAATAATCCTTTGGAGGATTTCACAGTGGCTCCTTGTTAGCATCTCATTAAAATGCCTTCATGATTCTAGTAGGTCTCTTTCTTGCTTGTAAGGCATTTAAACCCCAACCACTATAGCATTTGCAGCTGACTCCTAACTTTTCTCTGAGAGAGTCTCACTAGATGGCTTTGGTTCTGAAACTCAAAATACAGCCCAGGGTGAATTTGAGCATGCTGTGTTTTTCCTGCCTTGGCCTCTTGATGGTAATCCACATATGTGCTACCACACCCAGCTGTCCTCTTTTACAGGGGAAGTATTTACAATGTGAGATAGTCAGAGAGGCTGGAGAGATGGCTACATGGCTAAGAGCACTTGCTGCTCTTCTTAGGATCAGAGTTTGGTTTCCAGGATCCATTTTGTGTGGCTCACAACCACATCTCCATCTCCAGGAAACCTGATGCTCTTTCTGCCCTCCATGGGCACTTGCATGCATACCTATACAGAGACACATACACGTAAATAAAAACAAAATTTTTTTAGTCATGCATGTTGACACACACCTTTTAATAATCCCACCACTTGGGAGGTAGATCTCTATGAGGTTAAAGCCAGTCTGGTGTACATGGAGAGTTCCAGGTCAGCCTGGCTCAAATCTTTTTGTAGAAAAGACAGTATGAGATTCACACATACACCAAGTGGTTAGTATTTTGGACTTCTTATTGTTGTTTGTCTTGTTGTACCAGCTCTTTTTTCGTTTAACTTGGATCTGTTTGGTGGGGCTGGGTGGGTGTGCTGTGACACTTGGGGGGGGCGGGATAACCCGAAGTTTCTCTCTTTGGTCCATCAGGGTTAGCAGCAAGTACCATTTACCATGGGTTCTATTAAATTAAAACTGAAGTGAATTCTGAGACTTAGAGAGTGCTCAGCACTGGCCAGAGGACTTGGATTTTCAAGGACCTGGTTTTTGGTTCCCAGCACCCACTTGTCAGCTCCAGTTCTGGGGGGATATGATGCCCTGTTTTCATAGGTATGAGGTGCATATACATACATGCAGGCAAAACAGTCGCATAAAATAAAAATAAAATCTTTAAAGAAATGAGTTCTAACAGGGAGGAGGAAAAAATAAATCCTTTGCTTAGGTTGTCTCATTAGCACATGCTTTGTCTTGAAATGGAAGCATTGTGAAAATAAGCAGAGATTTGCAGACATTTTCAGTGCAGATTATGGGTCACCACCCACCCCCAGATGCCTTTTTCAGATATCTCTTCTGTGAAGTTGCTGTAGAAATTCACATGAGGAAACAGGTCCAGGAAATGTGAAACAAAGATGGGTTTTTACCTGTCATGGCAATGGAAGTGATTCCAGATAAATGATCTGAGAACAGGGGGGATGACAAATAGAGTTGAATGCTTCCTGTAATCCTAATGGGGCACTTACTGAAAGTGGGTGGCTGCCGTGCTCTACACAGTGAGTCCCAGGCTAGCCAGGGCCACATTGTGAGACTCTCAAAAATGAAATTTAGAGGGTGAGGTCATAGGCCCAAGACAGAGCCACAGTCCAACAAAAGAAAGCAAGCAAAGGGAGGTGTGAGTTCTTACCTCAGTTGGCAAAAGGATTGGAGAACTTCCAAGTTTGCGTTTAAAGATGCTGTCAGTTCAGGTCACTTAGATGTTAATGTTTAGTGTGATTAGCATGTATGTTAATGTACAACCTCTGTAACTCGTATAATAAAAGACCCAGAGACAGATACTGGGCTTCAAGCTTCAGATCAGAAAAGCAAAGCAGCTGGCCACTAACTAGGACTGAAAGGCCATCCTGGCTCCACCAAACCTCAGACTGAAATCCCAGAATGCTGTGCTCTCCTCAACGAGGCTGGAGAATCCTGAGACTGAATGTCTTCCTGTCCTCAATGTGGCTGGAGAATGAATGCCAGCTCTGAGACTCTGTTCCTGTCTTACATACTTCCCTAATGCTGGGATCAAAGGCAAGAGCTCTGTTACTCTTCACTCTTGTGTAGGCCGAACTAACAGAGATCTGTCTACCTCTTAATTGTGAGTCCTGGGATTAAAGTTGTGTACCATTATTGCCTGACGCTTGAGGCAGACTTTTCTTTCTGAATCCTCAGGCAAACTTTAATAAATCATAAGTAATATATCACTACACACCACCACCCCAACCCCCCCACCCTGTTACAAAAATCTCATACTCTGTATCTCACTTGGTCTGGAACTAAATGTATGGACCAGGCTGGACTCAAGCTTATATAAATCTTCCTGCCTCTTGTCTCCCAAATGCTAGAATTAAAGGTGTACGACCACACTGCCTGTTGATTATAGTAATATATTTTTAAAACAATTCACTGTGCCAGGCATGTTGAGCATTTATTATAATCTCATCATTTGGGAAGTGGGAAAAGGAGAATTAGGAGTTTGATTTATTGTGTTTGGGGGTGGGGAGGTTCATGTGTCGCAGTGCCAGTGGGAGATGAGAGGACAGCTTGAGGGAGGGAGTCCATTTTCTCTTCTCTACCATGTGGGTTCCCTGGGTTGAATTCAGGTTGTCAGGCTTGGTGACACCTCTGTTCGTCACCTTGAAGTTGTACCTCTACCTCTCTTGAGGGCAGGGATTATAGACCTGCACTACCAGGACCAGTTTATGTGATGTTGGAGATTACCCTCATATACTAAGCAAGCAGCTGTCCATTTTCTTTGAATGAAATAATTCCTTTGAGTCAGGCTTTAATTTCCTTCCTTTCCTAGCCATGTTAGTTAGTCACTGATGTCTTACATACAGTATTGTCTTGAAGCTAAGGTAATGATCAATCATAGTGTCTGGGTGATGTTACCAGGAAGTTGAAATAAGAACCAAGGAAATAGGCTGGCAGTGTAAGGGTTACTGGTGGAATTCAGGAAAGGTGCCTGGCTTTCTGTTGGAGTTTGCGTTCTATTGCTGGGATAAACATCATGGCCAAAAGCAACTCAGGGAGGGGGACCTTGTATTTCTTACAGCCTTTGGTCTATCATAAGGGAAGTCAGAGCAGGAACTCTAAACAAGAACTGAAGTAGAAGCATGCTGTTTACTGACTTGATTCCCACAGCTCACTCAGCTTGTCTTCCTTCCTTCCTTCCTTCCTTCCTTCCTTCCTTCCTTCCTTCCTTCCTTCCTTCCTTCCTTCCTTCCTTCCTTGTCTGTCTGTCTGTCTGTCTGTCTGTCTGTCTGTCTGTCTGTCTTTGTTTTTTGAGACAGTCTCTCTGTATAGCCTTGGCTGGCCTTGAATTCACTCTGTAGACCAGGCTGGCCTTGAACTCAGAAGTTTGCCTGCCTTTGCCTCCTGAGTGCTGTATCACCACCAGAGCCCCTTAGCTAGCTTGCTTCCTTCCTTCCTTCCTTCCTTCCTTCCTTCCTTCCTTCCTTCCTTCCTTCCCTCTTTTTTTTTTTTTGACAGTATTTCTCTGTATTGTTTTGGAGGCTGTCCTGGAACTCATTCTGTAGACCAGGCTGGCCTTGAACTCACAGAGAGTCGCCTGCCTCTGCCTTCTGAATGCTGGGATTAAAGGTGTGCACCACCACCGCCTGGCCAGCTTGTTTTCTTATGCAACCCACAATTACCAATCCAGGGGTGGTATCACTCACAATGAGCTGATCCCTCCTACATCAATTATTAATCAGGAAAATACCCCACAGACTTGCCTACAGGCCATGTGATGCTGACTGCCCCTTAAGTAAACTCCTCACTTCCCAAATGGCTGTTTCCTGATACATTAGCAAAAACTAACTTGCATACTGACTGACAATTATATTGGCGGCAGTGGCCAGAGATTCAGTCTTCAAAGACTTGACCTTGCCAGCTCTCAGTAGGCAAATTGCCTTCTATTATTTTTGAAAAGATTCTAGAGTACTTTATTTATTCTGCTGAGGCTCTTTCTCAATATAGTATCATATAGACCAGATTTCCACCTTGTGAGCTCTTTTCTTGGAGAAGAAAAGTCTTTTTTCTTTTGGTTTGGCTTTAGCTTTTTGAGGCCACATGTTGTTGTATAGCCCAAGTTGGCTAAAAGAATTTAAAAATGTCATTTAGTAAAAGAATTTACCACCAGGCCTAATGACCTGACTTCAATCCCTGGGATCCATAAGGTGGAAGGAGAGAATCAACTTCTGCAAGTTTTTGTAACTTCCACATCCAAACTATAGCACAAGTGTGTGCCCACCCCCCACCCCCCCCACCAAATAGATAGCCAAATAATATGACATCAGGCCAGGTGCAGTAACATGCTGTTAACCTAACATCTGGGAGGTAGTGGCTGGCGGACCAGGAGTTCTTGGCCAGCCTAGACTGTATGAGACAAAATCTAAAACAAAATTTCATAAGGTGGCCATGGAAAAGTCTACTCACTCCCCAGACAAAGCCGTGTCCAAATTCTGAGTCAAGTATGAATCTAAATCTGGAAGGAGCCAAAGAGCTGGCTCAGTAGTTAGCACTTCTTTAAGATCCCAGTTCGGTTTCCAGAACCCATGTGGGTAACTCCAAAGAGTTCCAGTTCTCTCTTCTGGTCTCTGAGGGCACCCTTGCACACATGCATACCCTCACATAGACATAGCACACACACAAAAAGGTAAATGTAGATCTTTAAACTGGTTTTAAGAACCACAAAATAGGGCTAGAGAGATGACTCAGAGGTTAAGAGCACTGACTGCTTTTCCAAAGGACTCAGATTCAATTCCCAGCACCCACATGGTAGCTAACAACTGTCTCTAACTCCAAGATCTCACACACACATCCATGCAGACAAAATTTCAATGCAAATGAAATAAAAGTAAATAAATTATTCACAAAAACACAAAAGAAAGGAAATGAATAAAGAATTTAAAGCAGTGTTAAATGCTAAATTCTGTAACCATCTGCATTTATCTTTGTTCCCCTGCACAAAAACCACTTATATTTTCCACAGTATAAAACTTGAGAGAATTGGCTATAGAAGGTTCATAAGTCCTCTCTGTGTTAAATGAGAGCTGTTCAAACAAGTATCACAATTTACTATGAATATACACACATACTCTTAAGTTCTGGCAAACTGGAGCAGTGGTGTTGGGTGTGCACGTCTCATTTAGTTTTCTGAGAAAGGGTTTTCTTTTGTTTTTGTTTTGCTTTGGTTTTGTCTTTTTCAAAACAGGGTCCCTCTGTGTAGCCCTGGCTGTCCTGGAACTTGATTTATAGTCCTGGAACTTGATTTTTAGACCAGGGTGGCCTTGAACTCACCTGCTTTGCCTCCCAAGTGGAAGGGGTCTTTTTGTAACCTGGGTTATTCTCAGACTCATAATCCTCAGTGCTATGACTCTGGTTTGTACCTCCCATTATGTTTTAATATTTTTGTATTTTGTGCATTGATATACACATTTTACATATAAAAAGTCTGTATATAAAGTCTAAATCCTGTAACTATTAGTATATGTTGAATTCAGCAGACTAGCTCTTAACTCAGGGAAGAACTGCTCTGCATTGTCCGCTGATCTCTTCTGCACTTGCTGACTCCTCACAGGAGACTCCCCTGCTCACCAAGATGGAGAAGCAGAAGCGCAAAGAGGAGGAGGAAGAGCGGCAGCTCCTGCTGGCAGTGCAGAAGAAGGAGCAGGAGCAGATGCTGAAAGAAGAGAGAAAGCGGGAATTGGAGGAAAAGGTCAAGGCAGTGGAAGGTAAGGAAAGGCTCAAGGCCGCTGCTCTCATAGGTGCAATGGTATATGCTTAAGGAAGGTTTGTGGGTTTTTTGTTTTATTTTTGTTTTTGATGGGGTGGCATGTAGCTCAGGCTGACATTGAACTCACTTTGAACAACTTTCCTGCCTCTCTACTTGCCAAGTGCTAAAATTACAAATGGGCAGCATCACTCCCAGATTATGTGGTGCTTGTGCCCAGAGCTTCCCTACATGCTAAGCGAGCAGTCTTATCAACCAGGCTAAATCTCTATCCCAGGTTTTTCTTTCATATGGCATGTTGGAATGTTACCATTAATCTCACCAGTGCCAGAGAGTTTGTTTAGACTCAACTCCAGTCTTGGTATAGCAAGGTGGATGTATGTATGTGTGTTTGTTTGAGACAGAGTCTCTATGTAGCCATAGCTAGCATGGACATCATAATGTGGACCAGACTGGCCTTGGATTCACTTGCCTTTGCCTTTCAAGTGCTTGTCTATTGTCTTAAAAGCAAAGGATAACAACTGTAGTTGCCTTCTTAGATAGCAGTAGTATTTACCAGTGGGACCTGTTTTAATGTATACCAGTGATTTTCTTCATGTCCTTCTCCCTTTCTCCTCTCTCTGGCTTGCTTTTTTTTTTTTTTTTTTTTTTTAAATTAACAATACTACAATACTTGTTACAGGATATTGTATAATTATGGGTAGTGTTAAGTGCTCAGAAGAAGAAATGGATTCATGTAACCCTGGTGCTTAGAAGGATCAGGCAGGAGATTCATGAGTTCAGGTCTTGGTTGTACAGTAAGATTGAGGCCAACATGGTACATGAAATCCTGTCTCTCTCCCCCCCCCCCCAAAAAAAAAAGAAAAGAAAAAAGAAAAAGAGGTTAATGATTAAAGTGACATTTAACTGGGATCATCACAAACTCTGACATGGCACTTGAATAAAATGAATGAGGTTTTTTTTTTTTGTGTGTGTGTGTGTGTCTGTAACTGATGGTGGGCTCACAGAAGGCCCAGGAAGCAGCAAGTCCAAATGCTCATTTGAACTATGTTGATGTCTTGGGTATAGATCGAGCTAAGAGGAGAAAGCTCAGGGAAGAGCGGGCTTGGCTACTGGCTCAAGGAAAGGAGCTACCCCCAGAACTTTCCCATTTGGACCCGCATTCTCCTATGAGGGAAGAAAAGAAGACCAAGGACTTGTGAGTATTTAATAGTAGCAATAGTAGCAGCTGGCCATGTTAGTGAAAGCACTTGCTGCTAAGCCTGATGGCTTGAGTTGGATCCCTGGGACCCACATGATGGAGGGAGAGAACTGATTATTGCAAATTGTCCCCTGACTCCCACACGTGGACCATAAAGCACACACAATAAATAAGTGTAATTTTTAAAGAGCATTTCTCGAGAAGGCTCATTTCCTAGACTTTCAGAGTCACTGAAGTTTGAAGTCACAAGTGCCTTTAGCTCCAGGGGTTTCTGAAGCCTCTGGCCTCTGAGTGCATGTAGACACACAGAGACACTTTTTGTGACTGGTAATGGCACACACCTTTAATCCTAGCACTTGGGAAGCAGAGGCAGGCAGATCTCTGGGTTCAAGGACAGCCAAGGCTACACAGAGAAACCTTGTCTCAAAAACAAAGCAAACAAAGTAAAATTCTTATAAAATTCGTAGTTTTAAAAAAATACTTCTCATTTATTTCTTGTATCAGGCCTATGTAGGAAGCAGTGGCTTCACCATTTTAATGTTAAAAGAAAAAACAAAAAAATAGTAGTGCTGGGTCTGAGGGTGCACACTTTAATCCAAGTACTCAGGAGACAGAGGCAGGGGTTCTCTGAATTTGATGCCAACCTGGTCTACAAAGTGTTTCAGACGACAGCTAGGGCTATTACTCAGAGAAACCCTGTCTTGAAAAATAGAAGGGGGCTTGGGTAGAGTTAGTAGGCCTCAAATTCAGACCTGACTGAAGCACTTGCTGACTATCTGTCTCTACGCGCGCGCGCGCGCGCGCGCACACACACACACAACCTTTAAGTGAATCTTCTTCTCTGATTACTTTTAAATGCCCCAACTTTTCAATGACATCAGAATCTGCTATTAATGGGGAATTGTTTCTTGGAAGTATGTAGAACATCCTACACTTGTTGTCAGTGCTTGGGTTTGAACACCAAAGACTTTAGGCATGCTAGGGAAGTGCTGTAGCACTAAGCTGCAGCTCAAATCCATGTTTCAAGACTAGAACTTGCCATCCTCCTGCCTCAGCTTCCTCAATGCTGGGATGACAAAAGTGCACCACCACATTCAGGTAGTTACTTTTCCCGGGTGTAGTGTTACACACAGTACCTAACAGTTGTTGGGATGAAGGTGGGCCAGAATAGAACCATGGCAGGGGAAATGTAAGGTTCAAAAAGGAAACCCTGTCAGCTGAGTGTGGTGGCACACACCTTTAATCTCCCACCACTTGGTAGAAAACGGCAGGTGTATCTCAGCCTGGTCTACATAGGGCATTCCAGGACAGCTAGGGTCTGTTTCAAAAAACAAACCGTTTTCTTCCAGCCAAGTGTGGTAGTACATTTCTACAACCCCAACTCTGTAGAGCTATGGCAGAATCTGAAATTTGCCAACCTGGACTATATAAAATACCTATATAAAATGTCTTTATAAAAATAAACAAAAATTTTGGTTAATAGTTACAAAATCACGGGGCTGGAGAGATGCCTCAGAGGTTAAGAGCACTGACTGCTCTTCCAGAGGTTCAATTCCCAGCAACCACATGGTGGCTCACAACCATCTGTAATGAGATCTGGTGCCCTCTTATGGACTGCAGATATACATGGAAGCAAAATGTTGTATACATAATAAATAAAATCTTTAAAAAATTAAAAAAAAACTGAATTAAAAAAATAGTTACAAAATCACAATAAAGTTCAGGATCATTTATTTCGATCAATTCTTCATTGTTTCTTTTTATTCTGCCTAGCGTATTTTTCTGTGTATAATTTAATTTTATTCTGTAGAGCATTGGTGTGAAGGTGTCAGATCCTCAGGAACTAGAGTTACAGACAGTTTTGAGTTGCTGTGTGGGTGCTGGGAATTGAACCCGGCTCCTCTGGAAGAGCAGCAGTGCTCTTAACCACTGAGTCATCTCTCCAACCCCAGTTCTTCATTTTATAGAAGGGGAATCTGCTGGTCCTCTTTTTGCTATGGTCACCATTGCCATCCTCATGTTGTTTCCAGTGAGTGCTGTCAGTGTTGGCCTTACCTAAGAGGAGTAAACAACACTTGTCAGTCTGTTTGGTGGTCAGCATTAACTAATGTCTTATTTTGTGGTTCACAGCTTTGAGCTGGATGACGATTTCACTGCCATGTATAAAGGTAAGTTACTGTTCTCAGCTGTTGTATTTCTTTCTTATGAACATCTTTTCAGGGGAATGTGTCAGTTATGTTCTCTTCTGGCTTTCAGTTCTAGATGTGGTAAAGGCTCACAAGGATTCCTGGCCCTTCTTGGAACCTGTGGATGAATCATATGCCCCCAACTATTACCAGATTATTAAGGTATCTTTGAAATTGTATTTAAGCATGTGAATCTTGCTTGGGTTTTATATTAGTCATTTTTCTATCATAGTGACCAAATACCTATTTTGTCTCCACAGTTCCATGGTAGTAAGCAGCTCTGTCTGCGGTGCTAGGAGCTTGTTCATATCTTGGTGGCCAGCCAGAACTTGGCACCTAAACTGGCACAGGGTAGCTCATAAGACCCCATCCCACAGTATCCCACTCCTTCAACTAGGCCTCATAAAACAGCACTACTAGCTGGAAGACCAGCTATTCAAACTCAAGAATCTGTGAGGTCAATTCATATCCAAACTATAACATTATTGGCTTGTTTTATTTTCTCTTGCTTTTATGTACTGCTTAAAAACTACTAAATGCACACACACACACACACACACACACACACACACACACACACACACATCTCTACCTCTTTGTTAGGTTTAGTTTTGTTTTATTTTAAGACAGGGTACCATGTCTCCTTGGGTGGTCTGAAACTCACTATGTAGACCAGGCTGGCCTCAAACTCAGAAAGATTTGCCTGCCTCTGCCTCATGAATGATGGGATTAAAGGTGTGTGCCAATATTCTTAGCTACACCAAGTTTGTGAGAAGTTTAAATGGCCAGGATTCCTTTTCCTCCTAGAAACTGATTGGGGGATGGTATGTAGTTTCTTGGTTTCACTCTGTTACCAAGACTGGCCTGGAAATCAGTATGTAGCACAGACTATCCTCAAATTTGTGTCAATTCTCCCAACTTGTAGTACTGGGATTAAAGCCACTGTGTCCTTTATAGCATTTTTAAGTTAAAGTGTTATATGTCCTATTTTAGATCCCCATGGATATTTCAAGCATGGAGAAGAAATTAAATGGAGGTTTATATTGTTCCAAGGAGGAATTTGTAAATGACATGAAGACCATGTTCAGGAATTGTCGAAAATACAATGGGGACAGTAGTGGTAGGTGGTGAGGGCCTTCTTGCTGGATGTGTGTCTTCTGCACTGTTACAGTAGAAATGAAATGCTCTCTAAACATGTATTTCTTGTCCTTCAGACTTCACTCTTGTGTTCTGTTTTGAGACAGTCTCTGTGGCCTAAGCTTACTTTGGATTTTTCTTTAAGATTCACTTATTTATTATGTATACAGTGTTACTCTTGCAGGCCTGAAGAGGACATCAGATCTCATTGTGGATAGTTGTGAGCCAACATGTGGTTGCTGGATATTGAACTCAGGACCTCTGGAAGAGCAGTCAGTGCTTTTATCCACTGAGTCATCTCTCCAGACCCCCAGATTTTTTTGTTTCTTTGTTTGTTTTCTCTGTTTAGCTTTGGAGCCTATCCTGGCACTCGCTCTGGAGACCAGGCTGGCGTCGAACTCACAGAGATCCACCTGCCTCTGCCTCTGGAGTGCTGGGATTAAAGGCGTGTGCCACCAACGCCCAGTCCCAATTTTTTATTTTTTAAGTGAGCCTGAGTGTTTAGTGTATAACATATGTGCCTGGTAACCACAGAGATTAGAATAGGTTATTGGATCCTCTAGAACTGGAATTATGAATGGTTGTGATCCACCAAATGGGTGCTGGGAGCCAAACCCAGGTCTTTTGTAAGAGTAACAAGTGCTTTTAACCTCTGAGCCACCTCTCAACCCCTGCCTTGAACTTTTGATTCCCAATGTTAGAATCTCATGTTTGCCACCCTGCTGGTTCAATATTTTGCCTTAGGACTACAAACAAAAGTGTATACCAATTGTCATGGGATTTGTTTTCCAATTTTATAAACAATGCCCCAGGAAATCTGGTCCAGGCTTCTGGATAAACAGTCTAGCAATGGTCTGGTCTAGGTTGTCTTGGGCCTCTTTACTGCAGACATGATTCATCTCATGCTATTTTGTTTGCACAGAAGATGGAATCTAATGCTTCCTGAATGCTCAGCAAACACTCTTATTACTGAGCGACATCCCTGGGCTCCCTCTCTTAAATCATTTTGAAAGATGGCATCATAACTTTCTAATGATCCTGAAACTTGGGGCTGTTCATATATCAACACAAAAATGCTGTAGCGTAAAAAACAAAGCAAATTCAATTGTAATAGTAGTTTTAGCAACTTAGCCTAAAAGAATTAAATTTTTCCTAGTTTGAGGTAATGTATTAGAGTCACCTTTATGTCGCAGACATACAGCCTTGAGCAGAACACTAACAGCATCTTCCTCTTGTGTCTATAGTTTCATAGTGTAATATTCTCCAGAGGTAAATTAAACTCAGACTTTAGCACAGTAGCTTTCCCTATTATTGTCAGTAACTGTCTTTTGTGTCTAGTGAAGTACGAACCTGGATATCAGTCCTCATGTCTTCCTTCTAGAATATACCAAGATGTCTGATAATTTAGAGCGGTGTTTCCATCGGGCCATGACAAAGCATTTCCCCGGTGAAGATGGAGACACAGATGAAGAATTTTGGATCAGAGAGGATGAGAAACGGGAAAAAAGAAGGAGTAGAGCTGGTCGAAGTAGCGGAAGCCATGTTTGGACCCGCTCTAGAGACTCAGAAGGACCCAGCAGGAAGCAGCCACCAGTGGAGAATGGAGGAAAATCATTGCCCCCTGCACGCCGAGCTAACTCCTCAGGGGATGATCAGAGTAGCAGTTCTCATCAGCTCCCTCCAGAGGTGGGCACATCAAATGGCCAAGGCATTTCCCACCCCCAGCATTGTGGTAGGGTGCCTAGCCAAGCACCCCCTTTAAACCAGATGGTAAGAAAAAAGTCTCCAAGCCAGACTATTTATAGAAATCTAAGGGCTAGTAAGTTGTGCGGTCTTGTATGATCTTCAGATAACCACAGGGCAGTGGTTCTCAACCTTAATAATGCTACAGTCCTTTAATACAATTCCTCATGTTGTGGTGACCCCCTCCAACCTTAAAATTATTTTCATTGCTACTTCACAACTCTAATTTTATGAGTCATAATGTAAATGTCTGTTATACACAATGTCTGATATGTGATCCCTGTGTAAAGGCTGTTCGACACCCCTGGGGTTAAAACACACAGCTTGAGAACTGCTGCCATAGATGGTTTATTTTGGTTTTGGTCTTGGATATAGGGTCTCATTTAGTAGAAGCTGGCCTCAGACTTGCTGTTGTAATGGAGGCTGAGGCTGGCCTTAAACTTCTGGTCCTCCTGGTGTCCCTTACAGAAGAGGCAGTTTTTCCTTCACACATCCTGTCTCTGTAGTCATTTAGATTCTCTTTTCTCTTAGTCCTTTAAATTGTGTCTTCTCAAAGTGGGCAAAACTTAGGATCAGAAAGGCCTGAATATTCAATTCTTAACCAGTATTCCTGGCTAGTTGGGAAGGTTGAGTTTTGAAGATCACTTGAGTCCAGAAAGTTTGAGACTAGCCTTGGGACGAATAATGAGACCCCAATCTCAAAAAGGAAAGTAGAAGAAATAAAGCACAGAAGAACAGTGTATAAGCTACACACTATGTCTCAAACACTGAAATTTCATTATATGGGGCTGGAGCTCAGTTACTTGCCTAGCATGTGTGAAGTCTTGTGATTGATCCCCAGTACAGCATGATAATGGGAATAGTGGGACAAACCTGTAATGTGTGCTCCAAACCATGGCTCTTCACACATTGAATTAATGCAATCTCTTCTCTACTGAAAAGTCTGTCCCACTAGGTGAAGCATCTTTCCAACACTTAAGAGACAAGACAGCAAGACCAGAAGGTTAAAGGTTATCCTCAGCTACACAGCAAGTTTGAGACCAGCCTGGCTTCATGAAACCCTATCTCATAAATGTATAAATGAATAAATGAGTAATGGTTGTTGTTGTTACTATTATTATTATTGAATGTAGTTGGCTCCAGAATGCTTAAAAAGGCTCTATTTGTGGTGGGGAAAAGATCAAAGAAATGCAGTCTTTTGTCCTGGAGAGAGAAGCTGCTTTGAGATTGGAGCTATTCCTGGTGACAGGGTCTCTCCCCTGTTCTTGATGACTGTCTTTCCTCATCCGCCTTTCTGTTTTACTCACTGCCCCCAGCGGCCAGCAGCACCAGGAACATTTGGCTCTCTTCAAGGATCAGATCCCACCAATGTATATGGCTCCTCTCGAGTCCCAGAGGTGCCCCCAGGAGATCCCTTGCAGCACCCACCCTTTGCAATACAGGTAAGCAATCTGCAAAAAGACAGCTGAGAAGATTTTCTAAGCATGATTGAGAGATAGGCTCTTCTCACATTAAATGTGATTCAACCTCTTTACTGAAAAATCTGTCACACTAGGTGAAGGGTCTTTCCAGTTCTGTCTTGTTCTGTGAATGTGTTTCTTACCTTTTCTGTTGCCAGGCTCCAGTTGGAATTAGTAACCACCGAGGACCCAGGCTCAGTGCTCCTAAAGAGAAGATGTGTGAAGGTCTAACACACCTCTCCAATATGGGATCACATCCCCCCTCCTTGCAGCTTGGGCAGATGAATTGTCCCAGTCAAGATGGAAACATCTATCCACCAGCTCCATTCCAGGCAGGATTTATTCCTTCTAGGCATGGTGGGACTCCAGCCCGACCCCCAGACTTCCCTGAAAGCTCAGAAATTCCTCCTGGTCACATTTATCATTCATACAAGTACCTGAATCGAGTACACCCTGCTGTCTGGAATGGGAACCATGGTGCTACAAACTCAGGACGTTTGGGGCCAGATGAGAAGCCCCACCTGGGGCCAGGACCCTCTCACCACCCTCATACCCTTGGTCATGTGATGGATGCCCGGGTAATGAGACCACCTATCCCACCAAACCAGTGGGCTAAACAATCAAGCTTTCTACCTCATGGAGTTCCTTCCTCGGGGTATATGCAACCACCCTGTAAGTCTGCTGGACATCGGTTGCAGCCTCCTCCAGCTCCAGCTCCAAGTCCTCTGTTCGGGGGACCCTCCCAGGCTCTCCGGGGGGTCCAAGGAGGGGAATCCATGATGGACAGCCCTGAAATGATCGCCATGCAACAGCTTTCCTCCCGAGTCTGTCCCCCAGGTGTGCCTTACCACCCCCGCCAGCCCACTCCTCCCCAGTTACCTGGTCCCTTTCCACAGGTAGCTCACTCAGCATCAGTGTGTGTGCCAGCCCCCAAGCCTGCTTTGGACAACCCTGGGAGTACACAAGATGTCAATGAAACACAAGAGCCTGAGAATGAGCGGGGTAATTACAATGTCTGTCTCCCCACCCCCACACCAACTTTTGTGTGTCAATTCATGAGTAATCTTTTCGTATAGAATATGACAATAACAAATAAAGTGAGGTACTTTTTAGGAACTTTTCTTTTGAGACAGGATCTCTCTGGCTCTGGCTGTCTTAGAACTTTGTAGGCTTGTATAGGCTGGCTTCAGACTCACAGAGATCCCCCTGCCTCTGCCTCCTCGTGCTGGGATCAGAAGTGCACCATATGTCCAGCTTCTTTTGGGTTTTGGTTTGGGGGGGGGGAGGGTTGGGTTTTTGAGACAGGGCTTCTCTGTGTAGCTTTGGAGCCTATCCTGGCACTCGCTCTGGAGACCAGGCTGGCCTCGAACTCAGAGATTTGACTGCCTCTGCCTCCTGAGCGCTGGGATTAAAGGCGTGCGCCACCAACGCCCAGCTTGGATTTTTTTTTTTTTTTTTTTTTTTTGTAAAGGCGTTTAATTATAACATGTAGAACCGGCCAGCCTGGTCTACAAAGTGAGTTCCAGGACAACCTCCAAAGCAATACAGAGAAACCCTGTCTTGGGGGGGGGGGGATGCAGTCACTTGAAGTTTTATGGAAATTCATGAAAATTCCATTAAAGGCCCACGTCTTTAATCCCAGTACTCAGGAGGCAGAGGCAGGCAGATCTGTTTGTTCTAGGCCAGCCTGGTCTCCACAGCAAGTGCCAGGATAGGTTCCAAAGCTACACAGAAAAACCCTATCTCAAAAAACCGGAAAAAAAAAAAAAATTCCACGTGAATTTTATACTAGATCTGTAACTCAGACTTAAATTTCTTGGCATCTTTCTAGTCTGAGTGTTGACAACACAGGAGAGGCTAAGACTTGGCTCTTTTTTTTTTTTTTTTTTTTTTTTTTTTTTTTTTTTTTTTGGTAGCATAGATGTGCTGGGGGTTTTTTGCCTGCAAAAGGGAGTGTGCAGATCCCCCAATGTTATAACACCTTTCAGAGATTCCCTGTGTCACAGTGTCTAGCTGAGGTTTAAATTTCTGAATGTTGCCTGGTGGGTGGTGGTGCACACCTTTAATCCCAGCATTCAGGGCCTGAGGCAGGCAGATCTCTGTGAGTTCAAGACAAGCCTGGTCTACAGAGGTCCAAGACAGCCATGTCTGTTAACACAGAGAAACCCTGTCTTGAAAAAAAAAAAAAAAAAGAAATTGCCGAATGTCATCTTAGCTTTGACCCTGTTCATGTGACTGTTTGCCATGTTCTTTCCATTACCGTATCCATTGATGATGTCATTTCAACTACTGACTGTCTGTCTCGTTCTTCCCCAGCAGATCCTTTGCCTGGGCTTGAAGAGAAAACAGCAAGTGTTTGTGCTTCAGAGGGTGTATACCTCAAACAGCTACCTCACCTGACACCTCCCCTGCAAGCCAACTGTACCAGGCAAAGCTCACCACAAGAACGGGAAACAGAGGACCCAGAACTCAAAAGTGATGCTTCAGAAACTGCAGACAATTATAAAGCATCAAAGAGCAAGAACACCTGGCCTTTGGACAATAGCTACACTAGCCCAACTGTGCAAGGTTGTTTGCGAGACCTCTCCATAGTGGCAGACAGAGGGACTCTACCTGAAAATGGGGTTGTTGATGAAGCATCTCCTTGTAGGTCAGAAGGGAAGGGCCTTGGTGGCAGTGGTTCAGAAAAGCCACTCTGCCCCAGGGGTAAAACGTTGCAAGAAACCATGCCATGTACTGGACAGAATGCAACGACACCTCCTTGCACAGACCCCAATTTGATGACAGGCTCTGCAAATCAGTTTTCTCCCTTGTACATGCCTGGCCTAGAATACTCTAATTCAGCTACACATTACCATATGAATTCAGGTCTACAAGGCTTGGGCTCTATGATGGGAGGAAAGTCCCCAGGATCACATCCTCAGCCCTTCTCCCCCAGGAGCTTCCAGCATAACAGTACCCATCCTGGGCTCTTTCCCCAATACCGCCCCCAGCAGGGAATGAGGTATGCCTACCAGCCATCTTCTCAGCCCTCCTACCACCCCTATCAGCGGACTCCTTATTATACATGTCCACAGGCCTTTTCTGATTGGCAGAGATCTCTCCCTTCCCAGAGAAGCCCAAGTGGGCCCTCAGGGAGTCACCCCCCACGTCCCTTCTTCTCAGATAAGAATGCCTTGTCTAGCCTGCAAGGCTGTGAAACACTCAATGCTGCCTTAACTTCTCCAACTCAAGTGGACGCAGTGGCTGCTAAAGTTGTCCCGTCTGATGAACAGAATCCTGGTCCAGAGGAAGAAAAGCTGGATGAATCTGTGGAGAGGCCAGAGAGTCCCAAAGAATTTCTAGATCTGGACAACCATAATGCGGCTACCAAGCGGCAGAGCTCTCTGACTGCCAATGACTATCTATATGGAACCCCACCTCCGCCTGCACCTCTGAGTTCAGGGATGACTTTTGGCTCACCTGCTTTCCCACCTCACAGTGTGATGCTGCAGACAGGGTCTCCTTACACTCCTCAGCGTCCAGCTAGTCATTTTCAGTCCCGGGCATACCCATCCCCTGTGGCTGCCCATCCACCTCCCCATGCGGTGGCCACCCAGCCCAATGGCCTCTCTCCAGAGGGCCCCCTCTACCGATGTCAGGAAGAGGGCTTAGGTCACTTTCAGGCTACGATGATGGAGCATACCGGCACTGGAAGCGGAATAAGAGGCTCTTTCCATGAAGTACACAGACCAGGGTAAGATTGCATTAGGTTTCTGTGTCCAAGATGAAGAAATGGATGTGAATTATGACTTGATGGAGATTATATCATAGTTTTATCTTTGACATTTTCTTCCCATGCTGAAAATGAATCAACATTTGCACTGGTTTTTGTTTGTAGTGGTAGATAGCTAACTCTAGAGCATACTTTCTCTGAATTAGTATTTAAGTGATTTGATTGTCATTTTTAAAACAATAGCAAAGATTGGGGGGTGTTTGCTTTTTTGAAATGAGGGTGCACAGTGTAGCTCATGCTACCTCAAACTCTCAGGAACCATTCTGCCTCAGCTTCCTGAGAACTGGGATTACAGGTGTGCGACACTGTGCCTGACCTGTCAGGAAAAGTGTTGATAGTATACACTTAATAACTACAGTTTGAAAGCTGGGCAGAGTCTGGTCAGCCTTGCTGCTCAGTTGACTTGAGACTGACCACAATAAAGAGGATCTGCCTTAGGAAGCCTGTATGTGTGGTTTATGGTTTGCTTCTTACCTCATTTCTCCCTGTTACTGATTTACCAAAAAAATAAATAAATAAAAAGAGTGGAACAAGTCAAATGATGTTCTTGTGAAACTTTGTCAACAAATAGGTTAGTGGTGGTGCCTTTAAGAAACCTATACAGAGCTGGGAGGTGGTGGCATAGTCCTTTAGTCCAGTACTCGGGAGGCAGAAGCAGGTGGATCTCTGTGAGTTCAAGGCCAGCCTGGTCTACAGAGTGAGTTCCAGAGAAACCCTGTCAAGAAAGAACAAAGGACAGTCTAGTAAAGTTGTTTATAAGATTCCCATTCAATTTAAAAGCTGGTATGACCCTGTCATTGCTATCCCATCTTAGCATCAAAAGCTCTCTTCATTTGTTACTTTTATGATTGTTTCTGTCTGCTTGTTTGTGATAGGATTTTGCTCGGTAGCCCAGTCTTGCCTGAAACTCAGTCTTCTTGCCTCAGCCTACCCAGTGCTGGAATTTACAGGTGTGTGCCACAGTCACTCATTCTCACATTTTACATTTGCCTTCTGGTGTGTGAGGGGGAGGTATTGTAGTTGTTTGGGGTTTGTTTTGTTTTGTTTTGTTTTTTGAGACAGGGCCTCTATTGTTTTGGAGGCTATCCTGGAACTTGCTGTGAATACCAGGCTGGCTGGTCTGGAACTCACAGATATCCGCCTGCCTCTACCTACCGAATGCTGGGATTAAAGGCGTGCACCACCAATGCCCGGCTGTGTAGTTGTTTGTTTTTATGTTGAGGGATATTTGTTCTTTTCAGACAAAATTCCTCTATGTAACTCTGGCTGTCTGGAACTCTCAGTGTAGACCAGGGTGGCCTCTAAACTCATAGAGGTCCCATTCCCTCTGCCTCCCAGATACTGGGAATAAAGGTGTGTGCCACCACCTTACCTTGTTTTCGTTTTTGAGGCAGGGTCTTATTGTATAACATGACCTGGAATTCCATGTGTAGACCAGGCTGGCCTCAAACTTGGAGATCCCAAGTGCACCACCACTTAACTTGCCCAATGTTTCTGTACATCTCTAAGTAACTCCTTGTGTTTGGTTGTTTTCTTTGCCTTTTCTTTAAACCACCAGAGCTTACATTGCATCCATAAATACCTTAGCATGTATCACTTGTGCCTCAGGACACTGCCTTGCAGCACAATCTCAAAGTGGAAGTACCACACCCAGGGAGAAACACAGTTTAAGTGACTCTATGTCCTTGGAATATGTTTCAGAGATTGGCTTTTTCTTTTCCTCTTGATTTCTTTCTGCTTCAGAATCCAGTCTAGGCTCAGTATTTATTTCATTTGGTTACTTTGTCTGTTTAATCTCTGCACAAATCCTATTAGTCTTGTTTCAAGCTGGTTCTCCAGAGAGTGTTCCTCATGCTGGGTTTGGTTCATTGGCCCTATGTTTAGGCTCTAGTGTGGTTGGCTTAGTTATTAGCTGTGTCACCCCAAGAAGCATGTTACTCTATTTTGTCCCAGTATTGATGATTCCAAATTTACCAGCTGGCTAATTATAGCAGTGTCTTTGTGACTCAAGTATCAGTTCTCCTAGTTGATCCTCATTAACACTTAACTGTCCCTTTCTTCTGGCTGTAGAATGCACATGCATCCAATCCAGTCGCAGTCCTTATTCCCAAAGACCCCGGCACCTGCTGCCTCACCGGAACAGTTGCCACCACATAAGCCCCCAACACTTCCTCTGGATCAGGTAAGAATTAGTAAAAACTAGAGCATTTCCTAACCCTTGCAGGTGTAAGGATTAGATGCAAATTGGGTACCTTGGACTCCAAGGTGCTTCAGATTTCGGATTTCTAGATGTTGGGATATTTGCAGATTTTACTCTAAATTTAATCTAAAACCTGAATCCCAAAATGCTGCAGAATGTGACTTTTTTTAGTTATATCCAGACATAAAATTTATTTCAGTGGTGTGTGATGGTACACACTTAATCCCAGTACTTGGGAGACAGAGGCAGGTGGCCTTTTGAGTTTGAGTTTTAAGGCCAGCATGGTCTATAGAGTGAGTTACAGAAAGTTGTGAGCTGCCATTTAGGTGCTGGGAATTGAACCCTGGTCCTCTGGAAGAGCAGTCAATTCTTTTAACCATTGACCCATCTCTTTAAAACCAAGTAAAACAGATTTTAAAGGAAAATCTGGGGTCCCAATATTGGAGTAAAGAATATTCAACCTGGAGGGATAGCTCAGTAGTTACAAGGACTGACTGCTCTTCCAAGGGACTCAGGTTCAATTCCCAGCAACCACATGGCAGCTCACACCTGTGAGTAACTCCAGTTCCATGCCAATGCACATTAAAAAAAAACAAAAAAACAAAAAAAAAAACAAAAAAAAAAGTCATTCATCCCATACCTGACCATGTTCTGAGAATAGAGATTGTTGTTGGTTTTTAGTGGGAAGTTTTATATTCCTGGGTTTTTACAATTCTGGAAAGTCCAGCCCTGGGGATCATGAATCCTAGCTGCATGCTCTGATTATCCCTTAGATGTATGGGGAGTGGGGTCCTGGGGGTTGTTGGTCATTTGTCTGTTTTTGAGGCAAATTCACTTATGTGACCTTAAACTTGCCTCTACCCCCAAGTGCTAGGTTCACAAATGTATAACTACATTGAGTATTTTAATTTTTTTTTCCCCAACTACCAGAGCTTAAGTCCAAATAAGGAGGTCCAGGACTCAGGCCAACTTCTGGGGTAAACCAGCAATATAGGCAAGCCTGTGTGGGGTTTTTTTTGACATTGTTAGCCAATTGATGTGATTTAATATTTTTTGTTACTTTCAGAGCTAGTCCAAGGAGGAAATAACCCCCACGGAAATGGACAGCTGCACATGAAGACATCCAGGCCTTGGAGGATTTGGAGGAATGATTTTTGTAGGCTTGTGTTCTGCTATCCTGCTCCACCTCTTCTGTGGATCATACCATCCTCAGAGCTTGGACTGCCAGGCTTTAGATGCACAGACTGACTAACAGGGCTCGTGGCTGGGATCAGCTGCATAGCTGACATACTTAGCAAGAGCAAGTGTACCTGGAGTTCTTGCTGTCTTCTCCAAATCTCAAGACTCTGTTCAGGGAAAATCACTTTAAACTTGGGTGGAGGGTACATGTAAGGAAGGAGTGGTGCTTCTAAACTTTCATGAGCAGCTAATCTCAGGTATATATTTGGGAAAGGGACTACTTGTAGTATTATTGTTTTTGGAGCTGGGTCCAGTTTACAGAATTTTCATGTTGCCTCTTTTTTTTTTTTTTTTTTTTTTTTGTGAATGTATTGTATATAGAGTGGGACAGTCAGGTGGGCACATGGAGGTGCTGGGAGTCCTTCCCAGCTGTGTCGGGCACACAGTACTGGAGTAGTGTCTGTCTTTGTATAGTCAGGTCACACTGAATGCGTGTGGAGCTTGGGAAAGAGACCTGGAAGGTTTCAGCCTTGTATGTCACTAACTTGTTTTCCTAGTAGCCTCCTTTCTAGCCGGCCTCAGAGACTGCTTACTGCATTCTTCTTTCTCAGCATTCAGTTCCCAGTTTGTCGGCAGGTGCTGTCGTGTGGCCTACTGGGTGTTTCAGCCAGAGGGCAGGCTGCTCTCATCTCAGTGGCCCAAGATCTGGATTTGGGAAAGCATGTCCCTTCCTTATTTTTCTACCAGCTCTACCAGATAGTTGTAAACCAGGAATTTGGGCTTTTTAGAGTGTTTTACTTATAGAAAATGGTGGCTTCTTCATGGGCCTGCTAGGCCTGTGGTCTAGAAGCCATCACACAACGCTTTCTAGCACAAATTGTGTTTTGTGAAAGTGACTACTCAGGTTTGTTATATATGTTAGTCTCAATAAAGAAATTGCACAGGTTTGAATAAGGAAAGTATATTCTATAGATTTAAATTTGAATATAGGACTATTTCAGTATGTATAGTTTTTATTCAGTTTAAGAGAATCATAGTAGACTCGGTCATGTTGATTTAAAGTAGCTGTCAAGGGCTAGTTCTTGGAAATTATTTGTGTCTGTGATAGGAAACAACTTTACAGTATTAAATTACGTTACTATGGATTTAGAAGTGAATTACACTGGATTCTCCCTGCTTTAGCCTTCTGTATTTTATTTTAGCTGAGATATCACCAAAGTTAGAACCTATGTTTTTAAATTTTTTAATATCTCACACAGAATAAACCAAGGGAAATGCCCTGGAGTTGCAAGTCTCTGTAAAAGAATATAATTTTACAGTATGCTTTGGGGTAGTAGAGATCTCCATGAAATACCTATCTACCCTAGATTCTTAGAAGTTTAGGTGTGGAAATTCCCCTCCAGCCCCAGCGTCCACAGTGAATGCAGCATAGTCTGCCAAATATGTGAAGAGGGAAGGGAAAAAAACTGGAAACATCCAGGTTATAGAGATATTGAACCCTATGACACCTGCTCTTGAAAGATGGCAGTGGCTGCTTACTAACCGGCTGGTGTTGCTGACCCCTGTAGTATCTCCCAGGTATGCACGTACAAACAGGCTATTTTCTTTCCAACAAATTCGTTTTAATTGGTGTTTCTAAATCAGCTGTATTGGAAGCCTAAAATCCTACATGATCCAGTTTAGAGTTAGAAGAGTAAAGAAGTCAGGTTTGTGGGGTGGCTCTTGGTCCGCTGTTGAACTGTCTGACCCACCTTAGTCTCACTCCTGCTGTTTCTGTGCCTGCCGCTATAGCAGAGGCTATAACATGGTGCTAGGAAGGCTACAACCCTCAGGCCTCTTTCAAGGTCCTAAAACTAGAGGTTAGTAAGCTGAGTGCATTCTGCTTTTATACACACACACACACACACACACACACACACCCACCCACCACCCACCCGTTACTTGTTTCTAAAAAATGCTGTGAATAGCATTGGGGAGCAAGGAATTGGTGAGTTCCTTTATCCCTTAGCTTCTTGGGGAAATTAAATAGAAAATTGAACTACTGTATTGAGTTCTAACACTGTGAGAAGAGCCTGTTGTGTCCTCTGTGGCAATTTGGTGATGCCTAGTGTTTACAGAACCTAGTCCTGTAGGTTCCTCCTCTGGTCTGGCCCCAACTTTTTTTGGTCTTTGAAGTACTGGTTCCTTGGAGCATCGAGAACACAGTGCTGCACTTCTGTGAGCCCCTCACCCACTGGAGTGCAGGCAAGAGCTTTTGTTTCCACCTTTCTTCCCGAACTTCTCTTCCAGGTGTCTTCAGTAGATGCAAATAATCTCATTTGCAGTCTTCTTCAGTAGGAAATGGTGGTTATGTGAGATGTAATAATTAGAAAGTAGAGAGAGATTCACTCTTGGACTGGGACCTGTATCCATTGGTCACTGTGACCTTGTCAGTATGTTAACTCTCTGTGATCCCCAGGAGGACATAGCTGTGCATAATTGGAAGCACGCTTTGGTTTAGTGTTAGACTTAACTTTATCAGACTTAGTCATATCTTAGAACCCTTAGGGCCTCGACGGGCAATGGTGTCACACGCCTTTAATTCCAGCACTTGGGGAGGCAGAGGTAGATGAGTTCCAGGACAGGCTCCAAAGCTACAGAGAAACCTCTGTCTCCAGAAAACAAAACAAAACCCCTAGGACCTAAAAGAAATAAATGATTCAGAAAGTAGAGCCTTTTAAAAAGAAGGTTTATGAGTGTATGTCTTTGTCCCCCAACACCAGCCCTGCTGTGAAATCTTTTTTTTTTACAAAATAGTAGTAGTAGTAGTAGTAGTAGTAGTAGTAGTAGTAATAATAATAATAATAATAATAATAATAGAAGCTGTAGGCTAAAATTCCTCGCTTAGAAGAATGTGAAGAATAGAACAAAATATGCAGGGTTCTTGTTCATGTAACTTTCTATCCCATCTTAAAAATAAAGGGACAGCCACTCTGCCTTCTGAGCCAGATTGGTTTTGGGTCATCTGATAGTACATCTGACTGAGCCTGTGCTGAGCCGAGGCCCCAGGCCAGCTGCTCAAAAAAAAAAAAATGCTGTCTATGGAAAACTTTAAGACCTGTGGTCACCACCCCTCAGCTCAATCAGATTTCTACTTTAATGACAGTTACTCTAGCTTTCCTCTTGACTGTCCATTTGGTGTTATTGTCCAAAAGCATTTGTTTGCTGTATGGCTGTTACGTGTGTTAATTTCTACTGGCATCCAAAGGTATGCATGTTAAATGCAGCCTTAAACACACAAATATCCCATTGTAGTTCTTATCAAGTTTGCCACCAACAAGACTTCAAGTCATAGCACTTGATCAAACTTGTTCTTTTAATGAATGTTCAAGTCTATAAATGATAAACTGCTCTTGAGACCTAATTTGTTGCTGGGCTTTGGTAGTGCACATCTTTAGTCCCAGCACTTGGGAGGCAGAGTTCAAGGCCAGCCTAGTCTACAAGGTAGTTCCAGGACCGCTTCCAAAGCCACAGAGAAACCCTGTCTCGAAAGGCCCCCCTCCACCAAAAAAAAAAAAAAAAAAAAAAAAAAACTAATTTGGGGAGCTGGGGATAGGTCTGTGGTACAGCGTTTGCCTAGCATGGGCAGGACCCTGTTGTTCAATCCCCGAAACTACAAAATAAAACAGACCTAAGGCAGGTCTGGTGATAGGGGCCTGTAATCCCAACTCTTGAAAGCCTGGGCAGAAGGATCACAAGTTCAAGCTTGCCTGGGCAACTTAGTAAGATGCTGTCTCAAAAATGAAAAGAAGGGTGGTGGTATAGTATAACTCATTGGGTAGAGATCTTGTACAGCATGCCCTGTCTTCAATTCCCAGTACCACAGACACAATTGAAATTCATGGGAAGGCTTAATCCAAAGTCCTGAACTCAAGGGCAAGTGTCAAGATCCTCATGTATTTCAGACAACCTCATTTGGTCTTCTAGGATTCTTCACAGTTCACTTATTGGCCTTATACACCTAACCTGTTATGAAGTTCCCTTCTGTGTATCAGTGAGTGTTCAGTTCTAACAGTTTCTGGAATGGGGGTAGCTCTTGTCAACAGCTATAATAAGGATACTTGGCATCTGGTTGAACCATGCAGAAGCATTTCCCCCATGAATTTACAGCACTGATTTAGCATGGTAGCCAAGGCCAGCCAAAGCTGTAGGTAGTGAGACCCTATCCAAACAAACAGAAACCCCACGAAGTAAAAATGGTGATGAATGTGATTGAGACTTGGTGGTGAGAAGGCACTGGCCTACCATTTTTGTTCAGTGACTGGACTGTATAGTCTCTGGACCTGAGGTAGACCTTCCCGTTGAGAAGATAGGCTGCATCTCCACTCTCAGTGACGCTGACACAAGCTTTGCTCTTGATCCCTCTCTGCCTGTTATTTTTGGGTTAAACATCTGGGTGAGATGGGGCATTGAGCCTTCTACTGTCTAGGCTTAAGTCGACTGCTCATCCAGTCTTCTCCTCTTGGGGTTCAATGGGAGCAGCTATATGGATATTGAGTAATTTATTGAAATGCTGCCTTGCTCCACCTCATTCTGTAGCCTCTTTGGCCCCTCCATTTCCCTAAGCAGGAGGCGTTTCTCATTTGACTTGTGGACAGCTCCTGGGGGCCCCAGCCATGCTCCTCCAGCCTGCACACAGTGTAAGATACTCGTCTCCTGCTACAAAAGTGAACACTCTATGAACTGTCATGGCCAGTACTGGAAAGGGAATGGTATTTATTTTTATATTGTATATATTTTGTCATGGTCTGCTGGTTCCCTGTTTCACTGAGAGCGACAATTACCTCAATAGTTAGATATTGTGTGTTGGATAATTTTTTGAAAGAGCTTTTTTAAAGGCCTTTTTGATCTTTGGAGATCTGTAGATTTATTTCCATATGAACTGGTTATTTTGTATAAAGTACATTGTTAAATTAGCAAGGCTTTGATGCGTGTGCCTGGTGTGTATTCATGTGTCAATTTTATCCTTAGGCCACACTGTCACTACCTAAAAGCAGCCACTTCCATCTCAATTAGATGCCAAGAATTTTCACAAAGCTTCTGGCTGCTGTTATTCTTACTAGATTTGTAAGTAATCCTCATTTCATAAAAATTCAACCTTGTGCCTACTTACAATCCCTACAATCTGAAGCCTGTAGGACATTCAGGAGCTTGGGGACAGCTAGGATTCTGCATCCAGGCCTTTTTTTCCTTCACCTTCACATGGGGTTCTTGTCAAACTTAAGATTAGTGGCCTTAAAGGGTGAGCTTTTTCATCTGCTGAGCAATCTCTCCAGTCCAAGGCCTCTTCCAGAAAGGGGGGGGGGGGAACAGTCCCGAGAATGTTTATAGGAGAATGGGCATTTCTTCTATAAAATATGCTATGTCATTTCATTTTCTAGTGTGCTTGGTTGCATGTCTATGTAATTTTAGAAACAGTAAACTTTAGGATGAAAACCATTAGGAAACAAACCCAGATCTGGCATTATGCTGGTCACATTGTTCTCTAGTGATTGTTTCTGTAGAGTGAGGTGACAAGACACTGGTTTCCAGCCCTGTTGTGTTTCCTGATCAGAAACCCAGCCCAGCTACATCACTGGCTTTTGTTTTGTTTTGTTTGGTTGGTTGGTTTTTCGAGACAGGGTTTCTCTGTGTAGCTTTGGAGCCTATCCTGGCACTCGCTCTGGAGGATCAGGCTGGCCTTGAACTCACAGAGATCCTCCTGCCTCTGCCTCCGGAGTGTTGGGATTAAAGGCGTGCACCACCAACACCCGGCCCGGAGCTACATTTTTAATCTAGCTTTCTTTGTTGAGGAATTCTTGTAATATGAAGGCTTTCAGTGGAGAATACGAAAGTCAGAAAACCCCCCCCCCCTTTTTAAGGGATGGTAGTACACACAAGGAAGCAGTTGTCAGTACATAAAAGCCAGAACCGGGCGTTGGTGGCACACGCCTTTAATCCCAGCACTCGGGAGGCAAAGGCAGGTGGATCTCTGTGAGTTCGAGACCACTGTGGTCTATAAAAGCTAATTCCAGGACAGCCTCCAAAGACACAGAGAAACCCTGTCTTGAAAACCAAAACAAAATGTTGTTCTGCATACATCTTTTTGACCAACCAGTGCTAAATACAACAAAAACCAAGCTTCCACTGGGCAGCTTGGTTTTAAAACTTGCTGGAGCAGTTACCTAGCTCCTGTGCTGTGAGCTTCCTTGTTAAAACTAGCACAGAAACAAAAAGGCACAAGTAGAATATGGTTCAGGGAAGAAAGGAAGCTGGAAACTGCCTGTCAGCTGCTCTCCATTTTGGCCATTGGAGACTGAAGGTACTTGTCATCAGTCCTGTCTCTGGTTCTAGTGTCCCGTTCAGGAGGAAAGGCACCTTCACTTAGAAAGCCCTGCTGGCGCTTTGCTCTAATCTGAGAGCTTTACTAACAGTTGGGAAAACACCCAGGTGGGGATCATGTGGAAGGAGAATGGCCTGTGGCCTGTGGTGGTTATGCAAGTGGTCTCTTTGTCAGGAAGGCCGTGGGCTCTTGCCTCCTGGGTGGCTGGACATCCTGCCAGCTGAGCCAGAGGTGCCTGAGCTCTGAACACCCATGCTGCAGCTGCCTGCCTAGGCAGGCTGCACCACCCTCACCCCCTACTTGGCTATGGTAGCTTGGCCTTGCTGATCTGTTGCCCTGGATTCAGTTCCTTTAGCTTTTGAAAGGACAATGTTTGTGCATTTCTTTCAGTCTCTTTTGTGCTTACACGGCTCACTCCTCTAGTTTCCTGAGAAGTTTTAGCCAAAGCTTTCAATGCAGAATGAACTGTGTAGTAGCAGCCAAGAAGGCAGCTGGGAAATGCCCAGATTGAGCTATTGTGTGCTGCAGTCCCCGCCCCTCTGCCTCCATGACAGGAATTTTAATTCAAGTGTCTTGAGACCATTTGAGCAGTGGAAAACCACAACTTGCTCCTAGAATCCTGTCAACTCATTCCTGACTGCATAGGACCAGTCTTGCTAGTCTAGCCAGTTAGAGCTGGCCAGAGTGGTTTGAAGAAATGAAGCCAGTTCCTCAGGTTGTATCCAGAGTTTTCACGATGGGAAGGAGTTAAATCTTATAGGAAGACCCAGCACAGCCTGGCCTGGAGTATAACCAAAACTGAGATGTGGAGTGACTCCTAACCAAGTTGTCAGTAAGTACAGTTGCCCTCGGCATCCTCGGGGGTTGCTTCCAGGACCCCCATATGCAGGTGCTGAAAGTCCCTATGTAACCTGATATTTGCATGTTGTCTGTACACCTCTTCCTGTATGTTGTCATCTCTAGGTTTCTTGTAGAACCTGTGTAAATAGTTGTTAAACTGCTGTCCGGCGCTAACAACGAGAGAAAATGTGCATGCTCAGCCCAGAATCCCCACTCCCACGTGTTTGGTACAGTTCATTGCATTCAGTTGATGCCTGGCAGGCTGTTAGATAGGCAGCATCAGCCTGGCACTTTTTTTTTTTTTTTTAATCCAAAATACAAAGGGGGAAAACCAACTTCCTTTTCTCAGAGTTAGTAATGAGGGAAAAACACTGGAGAAACCTGGCCCACAGCAAGGTGCTAGAAGGAGCGAGCAGTGCTTAGCTAGAATTGAAGGTGATGAAGAGTATTTTTGCTACCTTGGTTCATTCGCCTCATTTGACTTGGACAGACCTCAGCGCACAGGCCAGGTATGATCGGTAGTGATGTCAGTATGGGGATCTGGACCTGCAGTATGAACAAATGAACATCATCCAGGAACTGGTTCAAATGCAAGTTCTGACTCCTTCCTCATCCTGCCTGATCCCCACCCCCACCCCCCATGGAGGGTCCTGCCCTCTGGTATGAGGTGCTCCTATGGTTCTGATGCCACAGTTTAAGAGCACGCCCCTAGGAAGAGCCTGACATCAAATTTCAGCTTATAAACCTTTACCCCCTAGCCGGGCAGTGGTGGCACACACCTTTAATCCCAGCACTCAGGAGGCAGAGGCAGGCGGATCTCTGTGAGTTCGAGGCCAGCCTGGTCTACAAGAGCTAGTTCCAGGACAGCCTCCAAAGCCACAGGGAAACCCTGTCTCAAAAAACAAAAAAAAAAGACTTTACCCCTTTCGGGACTCAACTTTCCCTCCATATCTAGTGGATACTACTAACTTCTCAAGAACTTTGGAATCCAGCCCACACTACTGGCTAATGGGGCATAGTGGTGACAGGTGTCCTCTACCCCACAGCTGGAAAGAGGTAGCAAAGCTGAGGGATTGACACCTTCATTGTCCACCTGCTTCTTGTCTGCTCTCCTTTCATTGCTCTCAGGCCAGGTCAGCTCCCGTTTCTCTGCACCTCGGGGATTTGCAACTGTTCCTGACACATCAGAGCTGCCTTTCCCACTCATGGAGTAGTCTGCTTTCCCATAACAGCCAGTCGGCAGCTGCGGCGGTTTAGTCGGCAAACCTTACATGCTCCTGCCTGCCTGATACCCCACTTAAAGACATCATTGGCTTTCGCTTTGTGCTTAGGTTGTAAACCAGCCGGTACAGTGTTGGGAACCTTTACTGTACCTATGTCATCAGCATATCCCAGTAACACCAGACTGGTTCACTGTGCCTCAGGGGGGTAGAACACAACCCTTCCTAATAGGTTTGGGATTTTACAGGGCCAGTCTGAAAGCAAGCAGGCCTTGGAACAGCCACAAACCAAAGCTGAAGGTCCCTTCCACCCTGGCTGTTAGCTTCTGTGTGGCCCCTTCCTGAGCTACAATGTTGTGTTTGTTGAGACAGTCTCATGAAGCCCAGGCTGGTCTAGAATTGGCTTTCTAGCTGTATACACCCATGAATTTAAGTTCTTCCTGACTCTACCTCCTGGCTGTGACTTACCATGTTTTGAGCCAGGCCACTCTGTAAGGAGGGCTGACCTGGGATTTACTGGTTAGTCTTAGGCTGGCTTCAGATTATGACAATTTATTTAATCCCAGGACTTGTAGACAGGCTTCAAGTCCTGGCTCAATTTTTTTCTCTATCTTCCCTTTTTTATTTTGTTTATTTTTTTTTTTTTTCAAGACAGGGTTTCTCTGTGTGGTCCTGGCTATCCTGGAACTCAATTCACTCTGTAGACCAGACTGGCCTCAAACTCAGAGACAGCATACCTCCAGACTGCTAGATAAAAGGTGTGTGCCACCATGCCCAGCTCTCTCCTTTTTTAAAATTTATTTTTCTTTTGTGTGTATGAGTGCTTTGGCTGTGTATGCACCATATCGTTGCCTGGTACCCACAGAGAGCATCGGGAATGCCCTGGAACAGAAGTTACAGATGATTGTAAACTACCATGTGGATGCTGGAAACCAAACTCCAGTTTCCTGCAAGAGTAACAGTAACATTTGCCTGCAGTTATAAGAGTACATGAGGATGGTATGTGGCTCCATAGTAGAGCGCTTGCCCAGCATGGCATATACATACAGAACATGGAGTTCCATTCATACACCTACAAAAAAGAATGCATTAATCAGGTGTGGTAGTGCATGTCTGTCATCCCAGCACTTTGAAGGCTGAGGCAGAGGGATTGTAAGTTTTTGACCAGCTTGATATACAGTCTACATAGTGGATTTCCAGGCCTGACCATACAGTGAGACCTTATTTCAGAAAACAAAAAGTGCATGGGACCAAGAAGCATGCATGAGTGGTCACAGCACATGTGAAATGACATACCCCCTTGTACACGACAACCTTTTAGCAGATGCTGCTGTAGTTGAGGTCAACAGCCCCACTCCTCTGGCCTGCGCATTGACTTTAGGTTCCAGGCTGGCCCCTCTCCTCACACTTGCTATCCTCCCCAGTGTGTTCAGCTAGTGACAAGGCAGTTGAGTCGTCTCAGAAGTGGACACACTGTATTGATTGCCGCTTGATTGTCTTTCTGACATCTGGTCTGAGTGTTGGGGAATCTCCACCCCCACCCCCACCCCACCCCCAGTTACCCTGCTCCTGTAACTGCCTTAATCATGTTATGTACCAGCTGGGTCTCTGGACCCTACTAGTAAGTAACCAAGTGAGGACAGTACTGGCCTGGTGTGGCTTCTGTGAAGTTGGATCCAAACCCAGATTGAAGTGCAATGTGGCAAGGACTGCAGTGAAAGGCTTAGTGATTGCTTGGCACCTCTGCCCATGTGAAAGAGCTGCTGCAGGGACAAGCAGGGAGGGACTGCACTCTGATAAAATCCCAAGGACAAAGCAGCTCCTATTCATGGGAAGCCCAGCCCCTGTCCTTTACTCCAGAGAAAGCAGAAAGAAGGTCCTTCCTGAAAGCTGGTAAGAGTTGTCTTGTCTGTCCGTGTCAAGCATATAGAGTTGGTAGGAAGAGATGGCAAGCCAGGGGAGAGGGCCTTTCATGTCACCCCCTGCAAGCAGGGATAAGAGGAAGTCTGGCATCCAGGAGCATCCTGGGAAGTGGGGTACTTCCTAGACAGCGAGTCAAGACAAAACTAATGGCCATTCTGGTAGGAGGGGCTTAGCCCTGGGAGACCCATGTGCTCTGCTGGTAGGAGGAAGCAGCCCTGGTTCTGATTGCTGAGACCCCTGACCCAGCTTCATAACGAAGAAGAGGACAGCTCAGGAAGGCTGGCTGTCTTTTGCTAAAATGAACTGCAAGTCAAAGGCAGGGGTTGCCTTTAAGGGTCACTGAGACCAGCTTGGTCTACATAGCAAATTACAGGGCAGCCAAGGCTATGTAGACCCCTCTTTAAAAGCAAAACCAAACAAAAAACCCACTTCTGTGAGGTAGTGACACTGATATTTAGATATCACTCTGATTCCCAAAGGACAATTTGTAACTTACTGTTGGTCCGTGAGCAGAGTGCTTCCCGGGCACATTACCAGTGTGTACAAGACAGTGAGTATCCCCTGAAGAAGCTGCATGAGCTGATGGAGAGCAGAAAGAAGGGTGGGTGAGGTGGGAGCAGGAATCTGTTTGTATGTCCTTAATATAATGGGAATGTGGGGGTCAGTTCATCCACCATGTGGATCCCAGGATTGACCAAAAGTTGTCAACCTTGGCACCCTGACCTGCTAAGCCATCTGCAAGCCCTAGGTAGGGTTTTTGGTTTATTACCAATGATGAAGGACCTGGTTTTCTGGTCTTTCCTGGACCGGTACCTTTGAAACCACAATGGCAACAAGTTAGTGCAAAAATAGGACTAAATGGCAAGTTAAAGCATGTCCATCAGGATGGCTCAGTAAAGGTGTTTGCTGCACAAACTGGGAGACCTGAGTTCAGTCCCTGGAACTCACAGAGGAAGGAAACAATCAGTTTTCAAAATTTGTCCTCAGACCTCCATATACACACACACCAGACACTTTCAAAGATGTTTTTACTTCATGCGGGTAGAGGTTTTGCCTGCATATATGTCTGCAACACATGAATGCTTGGTGCCAGCAGTGGGCATCAGATCCCCTAGAATTGGCATTACAGGTGGTTGTAAGCCACCATGTGAGTGCTGGGTTTTGAACCTGGGTCCTCAACCATCGATCTTAACCACTGAGCCATCTCTTAGCCACTCACACAGATTGTATAAAAACTATAAAGATGAAGCATCAATCAACTTTTTTTTTTTTTTAACATTGATCCTGAAATAAATTGAAGGACTGCCACGAGGCTGGGGCTGTAGCTGGGGCCTGGCGCTCTGGGCTACCAACCCCTGGTCCTGTGACTCTGGCCAGCCTCATTCTGTTGACCCCTACTGGGAGTTATTTCACACTTTTCAAGCACCTTGGTGACACAGTACTGTAATCCTAACTGTTTGGGAGGCTGAAGCAGGGGTAATGCAAATACAAGTTGACCTAGGCCAGTCTGAGTAAGTGTGAGACCCTGACTTAGGAGCTGAGGGTACATCTCAGTAGGAGAGCACGTGCCTAGAATATGGAAGGCTCTAAATTCTATGAGGAGGGAAAATGGTGCTTCCTGAGTTTACTTTTTTTTTTTTTAATTGCTTAACACAATAAATAGTGAAAATATCCCAGCACTCAGAAGGCGAAGACAGACCAAAGTGAGTTCATTTTGAGTCCAGCCTGGTTTGCACAGTGAAACCCTGTTTTGGTTTTTTGTTTTGTTTTGTTTTGTTTGTTTGTTTGGTTTTTTTTGTTGTTGTTTTTTAAAAGCAAACTAATCTATCCCTCCCTTTAGATTTATCAAGTAGCTCTTCCTGAGAAATGAAGGGGATGTTTGATGATGGGGAGGAGGCAAGACAGCTCTCCTGCCCTGACCTATTTGCTCCTGACTGGCTCACAACCATCTCCAGGGATCTTCTTGTTGACCAGATAGGCAGGCAGTTCTATGGAAGCCGGTGACAGAAGTGCTCCAGAAATCTGGGCATCTGAGAGGCCACACTAGAAATGGGCACCTCTGAGGAAGGAGCTCTGCCTGCCCAGCTGATGTCCTTCCCCTGGCCTACAGTGGTGCTCTGCCCAGCTCTGCAGGCAACTTCCTTTTCTGGCTGTCCTCTTCATCCTCCAGTCTCCTCCGATCAGACCTAAGCCCTGGGTGGCCACCAAATTTAAGAACTTCTCTCTCAACACTCATTCTTCCTGCCTCGGCACCCCAATCTCTCTGCACCCCATCACATTGCCATGAAGCCCTGTCCAGTTCATCCAGAGTAATCAGCCTTAGGCCACAGGGTGCTTCCCCTTCAGAGGGTTCACTCTTCTCACTACTCACACGGTCACAAAAGTGGTACTTCTGGGGCATTGCCAGTGCTATACCTGGCTACCACAGTTGTGATCCAGAGCAGCCAGGACTGAGGAGCCAGCCCCACCCCACCCCCAGTCCAGCAGCCAGCTGCCTTTGCACTCTGCTCCTTCACAGGCCCACGGTGCCCATCCTCAACTCTGGCTTTTTCCAGCACCAAGCCGCTGTCTGTAAATTGGGATCTGAAGAGTGTCATGTATTTATTAAAGACACTGGTTAAGTCCTAAAGCTAGTGAAAAGAGCAAGTCCATTCATTAGAAGGAGCAGGGACATTGCTTTATTGTCCCTGGTCAGGAATGAGGCAATCACTGCACCAGATTTTAGAATCTTCCCCTTAGTGCTCAGGCCCAAATGTAAAACCTCCCACCCATGAGGTCTTCACACTTGCACTGGCACACACTGCCAGCTTTGTCCTTTCAAAGTCCTGGCACCAGTAAAATCTAAATTCCCTGAAGGGAAAGGGATCTTTTGTCAAGTCAGCTACAACCTGGCTGCCTGGAGCTATGCCTGTCACATTGCAGGCATTCAACAGAGTGCCTGAACCCTGGGCAGTATGGGCCTGTTTCCAAGTTCAGGATTTTCCTGATAAGATTCTTTTAAAACCATGGCTGGCTAAATTAGATTATTTAAAAAAGAGAAAAAAAAAAACTTTCCCCCATGGGACTGAAGAGAAGACTCAATGTTAAGAACTTTGTTGCAGCCAGGTAGTGGTGGCACATGCCTTTAATCCCAGCACTCAGGAGGCAGAGGCAGGCAGATTTCTGTGAGTTTGAGGCCAGCCTGGTCTACAGAGTGAGTTCCAGGATGGGCAGGGCTACTCGGAGAAACACTGCTTTTGGAAAGGCCCTGGGTTTGGTTCCTAGCACCCACATCAGGTAGTTTACCATCTGTAATTCCAGTTCCACCTGTTGTGGATTTCATGGATATTTGATAACACACAGACGGGCACAGATACACACCAGTTATCTGTTGACTCAGATTCATGTATGTGTGGCAAGAATCTTGTGAAGTCAGGGGCTAGGATTTACAGGGTAAGATACTCAACCATCAGCCAATACTGCAATATCTCCAATGTGCCCATTCCCATTGCCAAGGGACACTGATTAAAGACATCTAATTTTGTTCTAGAAACCCAGGGAATGTAACCCAAAGGGTTGCCATATGTCTTTCCTTTACTCTGGTTTAACAGAGAAAAGTTGGGTTCTGCACTTCCTAAGTAGCCACTTGGTTTTTTGGGTTTTTTTTTTGTTTTTTTCACAGGAGCTTACCATTTTAGTGAAATGCTGGTCTTTAATATCATAACCCTTATTTTTTTTCCTTTGAGACAGTTTCTTTTGTATAGCCGTGGCTGTTCTAGAACTCACTTTGTAGACTAGACTGGCCTTGAACTCACACAGATCTGCCTGCCTCTGCCTCCCAAGTGCTGGAATTAAAGGCATGCCTCACCACCATCTGGGTAATATGACATTTTGTCACCAAGTATCCCAAGATTCTGGCATCTAGAAAAGCACAGGGTTGAGCTTTAAGAGATGACAGTGACCAGGTGCACACCTTTAATCTCAGACTCATGGCAGCTTACAGTTGTGAATCCAGTTTCAGAGAGTCTGACACCCTGTTCTGGCACCAGATATGTACTGCAAAGGCAAACATGGGCAAGACATGTAAAAAACACCCACCTATACATACGTATGTGTATGTATGTATATAGATATGTCGCTGTGTGAATAAAAGCAGTCTAGGGAGCTGAGACATGACTCAGTTGTTAAGAGCAAGCATGTTGGCTTTTGCAGAGGACAGCATATTTAACAGGTAGCTTACAAGCTCATCACTTCAACTTCAGGGATTCCATTTCCCTCTTCTGGCCACCACAGGAAATAACCCACATGTGCAGACAAATAGTTAAAAATAAGAAAAGGAGTGGGCTGGGAATATAACTCAGCTAATGGTGTTTTCCTAACAACCCTTAAACCGTGGGTTCAGTTCTCTGCATAAAACCAGTTGTTGCTCAATCCTGTAATACAGAACTCAGGAGGCTGAAGGAGGATTGCCACAAGTTGGATGCAAAAAGTCCAGCATGGGGACTCACACCTTTAATCCTAGCAGAGGCAGATGGATCTTTGAGTTCAAGGCTAGCCCAGTCTATAAGGAATTCCAGGGAAACCCTGTCTCAAAAAACCAAAATAAATAAATAAAAATAGCAATTCAGCTGGGCGGTGGTGGCACATTCCTTTAATCCCAGCACTTGGGAGGCAGAGGTAGGCAGATCTCTGTGAGTTCCAGGTCAGCCTGGTCTACAAGAGCTAGTTCCAGGACAGCCTCCAAAGCCACAGAGAAACCCTGTCTCAAACAAAACACCTTGCAGTTCTGTGTAGGATGGCTCAATGGGTAAAAGAAGTTGCTATACAAACCCTGTAACCCGAGGGTTGCCCTCTGACCTCCACAGTGTGCTGTGGCACACACACACACACCATAAATAAAACATACACGATAGTAAAATTTTAACTGCAAGTCTGGCAGGGTATGTAGCGAGGTCTGTTGAATGACTCAGGATCCAAGGACAAGACAACAGCTGGCATTTAGGCAGGAGCCGGTAACGAGGATTAATATTAATAAGGCCTGTAGTCTTAATTAGAGGAGAGGCTGAGGCAGGGAAATTATAAGTTGGAGGCCAGCCTAGACTATGTAGTGAGTTCTAGGCAGGCCTGGGCAAACTTAGCAAAATCATGTCTCTGAAATAGATGCTAGGGGGTGGTCGTGCACACCTTTAATCCCAGCACTCAGGAGGCAGAGGCGGGGGGATCTCTGTAAGTTCAAGGCCAGCCTTGTCTACAGATCGAGTTCCAGAGCAGCCAGGCCTACACTGAGAAACCCTGTATCAAAAAAAAAAAAAAAAAAAAAAAGTAAAATAGGGCTCATTGGTAGAAAAAGGCCCGAGCCCAGAGTTCAGTCCCCAGTATCAAACAGCAAAATAAAAGCTTGCCACGGAGCCGGGAGTTGGTGGCACACACCTTTAAAACAATACATGTTTGTTTATAGCAACATTGTCACAAGATCTTTTTTTTTTTTTTTTGAAGATTTTATTATGTATACAACATTCTGCTTCCATGTATATCTGCACACCAGAAGAGGGCACCAGATCTCATAACGGATGGTTGGGAGCCACCATGTGGTTACTGGGAATTGAACTCAGGACCTCTGGAAGAGCAGTCAGTGCTCTTAACCTCTGAGCCATTTCTCCAGCCTGGCACACGCCTTTAATCCCAGCACTCAGGAGGCAGAGGCAGGCAGATCTCTGTGAGTTCGAGGCCAGCCTGGTCTCCAGAGTGAGTGCCAGGATAAGCTCCAAAGCCACACAGAGAAACCCTGTCTCAGGAAAAAAAAAAACAAAAAACAAAAAAAAAACAAAAGCTTGCCACGGGAACGCTCCTGAAGCAGGAGTGGCTGCATTGGATCCCTTCTTAGTGTGCTTGTTTTTCATCTGCCTTTCCTGTAGACTTCAATTCTGTTTGGACAACAGATCAGTTTCTCAATTTCTATGCTGCTAGTTTCCTTCAGCTTCTCCCACCACCAACTCATGTTTCCCCACAACGCCCTTAATCTCTGAGCTCTGGCCCACCAGGAAGTTTGTGCTCTGGGATGGTCCCGTGTCTTGCCGAGTTACTAAGCCTTATGCTGCTGTCTGCTGATATGCTCTGTCTAACCATAGCTGACATGGATCTGTCTTGAGCATGTCACCCCTTTCTGCTCAGCACCCTCCCCACACACACATCTGTTTCTAACTTTCCTTTCCTGACCTTGCTGCCCCTTCAGCTCACTACTCAGCTGTTAAGGTCCTGTTTTTCTTTTTTGGCGGTTCTGGAGAGGAATCGAGGACTCTGGCACAGGTAGATGAGCCAAATCCTGTAGGCTTTGCGTTGGCCTCACACCTGCATGGCTGCCTGGTGAAACCCTGCCCAGACTTCACTGACTTTGTAGTCAGTGCTTGCCCTCTAAACCAGCACCCCTCTTTCATGCATGGCAGAGGTGGGGGGCTGAGATCACCCTCAGAAGACTTCATCACTCTCCACTTATATTTTTGGGAACAATTTCTGGCTGGAGCTGGAGAGGTGGCTCAGAGGTTAGGAGCACTGCCTGCTCTTCCAGAGGTTCTGAGTTCAATTCCCAGCAACCACATGGTGGCTCACAACCATCTATAATGAGATCTGGTGCCTACTTCTGGCCTGCAGATATGCATGCAAGCACATAATAAATCTTTAGGGGGAAAGAGGGGTGGCTGACCAGTGAGCTTCAGGGAGCCACATGTCTCCGCCCCCCAGTGCTGAGTTCGGTGCTTGTTCTGAACTACGCAGTTTACTGAGAGAGTCATCTCCCAGCGTCCTTCCCCGTCCTTGCACACCAGGCCCTCCTACCAAGGCTCCCAGGTGCTTGGATGATAAATATAAGGCACCGTTTTCTTCACAGTATTTCTTACTCTTTAGGATCTCCAGGCTTTCCTGTGTATTATCTGTTGCTTCTAGAATTTAAGTCCAAAAGAGATAAAATCTCAGTCATTTCTTCCCCAGAACTGGTTGTGGGTGTTTTGCCTACGTGTATGTATGTATGTATGTATGTATGTATGTATGTATGTATGTGCACCACTTTTGGGATGTTTGTCTGGTGCTTGCAGAGGTAAGAGACTGCATCAAGTCTCCTAAAACAAGTTACAGATGGTTGTAAGCTGCCATGTGGGTGCTAAGAATCAAACCTGCGGCCCTTGGAAGAGCAAGTGTTCCTGATTAGGAACAGCCATCTCTTTGGCCTCTTCAACAATATGCTTTTACGGGAGTGGTTAACATATCTCCAAGAAAGTCATTTTCCTCTTACTCTCCCACTCTTTCCTTTCCCAAAATAAAAGACCTAGAGATGACTAATACTTGCTTGGCAGCCTCAGGAAAAGCAAGGAAGGTGGAGGAGGGGACCCCAAAGCAGCTTGTAGTGGAGACAGCTCTCAGGCCAGTCTAGATGAGCCTTTCCTGATGCTTCTCACTGGGCTGGAGGCAGGAAATACTCAGAAGAGGCAGTGTTTCTTGTTCTTTAGACAGGATTTTATGTATCTCCAGCTGACCTTGAACTTGATTATGTAGCTAAAGATAGACATGGGGGCGTGCGCGCGCACACACACACACACACACACACACACACACACACACACACACACACACACACAGAAGCATGTGAACCCTTCTCCTTAGCACCTATTTTCCTCTTAGCACCTATTTTCCTCTATAGTACTTTGTGATACAGGACAGCCTTGAACTTGGATCCTGTGCCTCAGCCTCCAATTACTATAGTTTCCATTTCCAGTCTTGGTGTTTTCCTTATGTGACAATCATAAATGAAACACCAGTCATGGTAGTGAACACCTTCAATCCCAGCACTCAGGAGGTAGAGGCAGGTGGATCTCGGTGAGTTTCTGGCCAACCTGGTCTACATGGTGAGTCCCAGCCCAGCCAGGGCTACAAGGAAGAACTTATCTCAAAAACAAACAAAAAGCTGGACGGTGGTGGTGCATGACTTTAATCCTAGCACTCGGTAGGCAGAGGCAGGCAGATCTCTGTGAGTTCGAGAACAGTCTGGTTTACAAGAGCTAGTTCCAGAACAGCCTCCAAAGCCACAGAGAAACCCTGTCTCAAAAAACCCCCAAACTACCCCCGAAAACAAAACAAAACAAAAAACCCCAACCAAACAACAACAAACACTTGGAAGGCAGAGGCAGGAGGATCCCTGTTAGTTTGAGTCTGGTCTACAGAGCTAGTTCCAGGACAGCCAAGGCTGCACAGAGAAAGCCTGTCTAGAAAAACAAACCCTAAATAACTCAGTAAATCCATAGACAAAGCACAGCTTGGTTTCATATGAAACTTTAGAAAACATAGTTAAGAACCATAATATGGCCGGGCGTTGGTGGCGCACACCTTTAATCCCAGCACTCCGGAGGCAGAAGCAGGCAGATCTCTGTGAGTTCGAGACCAGCCTGGTCTACAAGAGCTAGTTCCGGGCTGGAGAGATGGCTCAGAGGTTAAGAGCACTGACTGCTCTTCCAGAGGTTCTGAGTTCAATTCCCACCAACCACATGGTGGTTCACAACCATCCCTTATGAGATCTGGTGCCCTCTTCTGGTGTGCAGATATACATGGGAGCAAAATGTTGTATACATAATAAATATAATCTTTAAAAAAAAAAAAAAAAAAAAAAAAACTAGTTCCAGGACATCCTACAAAGCTACAGAGAAACCCTACCTCGGAGGGGAAAAAATAATAATAATAATATGCCTGGCAGTGGTGGCTCAAGTCTTTAATTTCAGCACTAGGGAGGCAGAGGCAGGCAGATAGATGTCTGTAAATTCGAGGCCAGAATTTACAGTGTGTCCTGGGTGCCAGGACAGGTGCCAAAGCTACACAGAGAAACTGTCTTGAAAACAAAACAAAAACCCATAATCCCAAGCAGGATGGCCAACACCTATAATCTGAGCACCTGGATGAAGGCAAGAGGATCAGGCATTCAAAACCATCTTCATCTGCATAGGGAGTTTGAGGTCATTGTGGGTTCTATAGCAAGTCTCTGTCTCATGTCACCCTTTTTCCTCACATTAAAATTTTTAAAAAATGCCGGGTACTGGTGGCTCACGCCTTTAATCCCAGCACTTGGGAGGAAGAGGCAGGCAGGTCTCTGAGTTCCAGGCCAGCCTGGTTTTCTTTTTTTTTTTTTTTTCCAAGACAGGGTTTCTCTGTGGCTTTGGAGGCTGTCCTGGAACTAGCTCTTGTAGATCAGGCTGGTCTAGAATTCACAGAGATCCACCTGCTTCTGTTTCCCGAGTGCTGGGATTAGAGGCGTGCGCCACAAACGCTAGCCTGGTTTCCGAAGAGAGTTCCAGGACAGTCTCCAAACTTACAGAGAAATCCTGTCTCAGAAAAAAAATTTTTTTTTTTTAAAAGTTACAGCTGGGTGGTGGTGTTGCATGACTTTAATGCCAGCACTCAGGAGGCAGAGGCAGGTGGATCTCTGTGAATTTGAGGCCAATCTGGTCTCCAGAACACATTCCAGGACGGCCGGGGTTACACAGAGAAACCTTTGAGAACATCTCAAGTATTACAGTCCTTGTCTATTGTGAGAGGGGACCTGGTAAAATTTCTTCATAACCCATGTCTCCACTACTCCCAGAACGCCTCCAAAGCCTTTTGGGATAGCCTTTTAATTTGGGCTTCTCCTTTCTCACCCCCTCCCTTTATTTTCTGGTCAATGTCGAAACAGTTAAGGATTCTGTCTGAATGCACATTTCCAAAAGGGAGGACATGGAACATGCTGGGGCCCGAGGAATCCTGTGTCCTGTCAGTCAGCTCTGTGGAGGGCTAGAGTAAAGGACACAGACACACTTCTTCCCTCCCCACGGGCCTGAACAGCAGCTGCCTGTGAGGACACCACAGCCTGAGTCCTGGGAGCTGCCGGTGGTTGTTCGCCGGAAGGATGTCCAGCCAGGACCTGAGGTAGGTCCGAGGGGAACAGCTGGTTTGAGGAAGGGTTACAATGAGAAAAGCAGAGTGAACGATTGGGAAGAGCAAATGTATATTCGGTTGCCCCGAATATACAAGCAGACACACACACTCAGTATTGTTGAAATACAGTTTGCAAGCTGGGCATGATGGTGCATGCCTGTATCCCAGCTCTATGAGGCAGAGGCTCAAGGGTTAGGTTTCAGGCCAGCTGGGTCTGCACGAGACCCTCTTTAAACTCCCCTGCCCTGCGGTAATGTTTTCAATTATTTTTTTTCTTAATCAAAATCATTTTATTTAATGAAATTGTTTTGTTTTTTTGAGACAGGGTTTCTCTGTATTGCTTTGGAGCCTGTCCTGGAACTTGCTCCGTAGACCAGCCTAGCTTTGAACTCACAGAGTTCCATCTGTTTTCAGTTATTTTAACAAATCTCTGCAGGGAAGTTTAAGCCATGGCCCTCTTCTCTTGCTTATTCCGGTTTCTTTGTGAAGAAACCTGTTAACTGCTTTTAGCTATTTTGTCGCAAGTATTATCCTCCTGTCTGCTTATGGCCTGAGAGATAAGAACGTTTTACTTTTCCAAGGGTTTGAGAAAGCTTTGTTTTCTATTCCCAGACTCCTCTCCTTGACCAGGAAGAGGAAGCCGTGTTTCCTAAAGCATGTGTTTACAGAGGCTAGGACAGATAATGTATGCTTGTTAATCTTGGTTCTCTCTTGCTAAGAAGCGCACATGGTCAGAGACAGGGCATCTTACCTTGAAAAAAATTTTGGATTTGTTTCGTGTGAATGTTTTGCCTGCATAATTTATGTGCATGCTTGGTGCCTACAGAGGTCAGAAGAGGGTGTCAGATCCCCTGGAATTAGAGTCACACATGGTTGTGAGCTGCCTGCCATGTGGGTGCTAAGATGCAAACCTGGGCCCTCTGCAAAAGCAACAAGTGCTCTTACCTGATGAGCCATGTCTCCAGCCTGCCATTTACCTGAGGGAAATGAGGTTTCTGACAACTGAGGCAACTCGCCCAAGTGAACAGCTCAGCCAGGCTTCAGTTGTACCACATTCTCTTGACCTTCAACTGGGACTGGTTTGAACACTTTCTCACAGGCCTCCAAGGGTGAGAGGCTGGAAGGCATCTTTGAAGGCCAAGCTGAGGCCTGCCAACTCCCTGGTGGGCCCCCTTCCCAGCAGGCCTGCAGTGTCTTAGTGTGGTGAACTCTTCACTGTGTGTTATTGGGAGACAATCAGGCTGCTTCCTGGAAAGAGGCTCCTAAACTGTGTGGAGGGAGGGAGGGGACAAGCACTGTCAGCTGGAAGCTGCCATTCCTGATTTTTTCTCAGCCTGGTCCTGCTCTCATGTCCCCTACCCTAGCAGGCTATGGCCAAGTACCCTCTCTCACCACTTCTCTTCCTCTCCTCCTCATGGCCTAGCATCACTGCAAAACTCATCAATGGAGGTGTGGCAGGACTCGTGGGGGTGACCTGCGTGTTTCCCATTGACCTTGCCAAGACCCGCCTGCAGAACCAGCAGGGGAAGGATGTGTATAAAGGAATGTAGGTATTGGTGGGAGAAGCGAAGGCAGGAGGACCCTGGGAAGGGGCTGAGGTTCCATTTGCTTCTTCAGGGAAGGATGGGGGGGGGGGGCAGGCCTCCTGAGGTGTGCCCAGGAAGGGGAAGAGTTACTAACTTCCTTTCTGGCCCCGGCTTCTAGGACAGATTGCCTGATGAAAACCGCTCGCGCCGAGGGCTTCCTGGGCATGTACCGAGGTGGGCTTCTGAACTCCCAAACGAGTTTGGGCTCCTCTATCTAAGATGATGGGGTGGTTGTGCAATCCACACTTTGTGAACTTGTAGCACAATGATATGGGTGTTCATTCCACCCAGGGAGCTGCTGGGTTGGGGCCTGGACTACTTGGTGGCTCTTGACCAGCCCAGATTTTTTTTTCCGTTTTTTTCGAGACAGGGTTTCTCTGTGGCTTTGGAGGCTGTCTGGGAACTAGCTCTTGTAGATCAGGCTGATCTCAAACAGAGATCCACCTGCCTCTGCCTCCTGAGTGTTGGGACTAAAGGTGTGCACCACCACCACCCAGCTGACTACCCCAGATTTCAAGAGCCTTCAGTGTGGAGACAGCTGCTTCTAGCTAAGGCCTCCTTGGAGGTGCTTGGTGGTGCTGTGTTTAAAGCAAGTGCCTCCAGCCTTCCCCTGTCTCCCTCCCCTCTTCCTCTCCCTGACATAGAATGACCCACAGAGCTGTGAGTTCAACCCCACATGACACCATGCTACTGCTGTCTGCAGTTTCCACATCCATAATGAGACCTGGCATTATGGGGCCATAGGTCGGTGCTAGGAAAGCACTGATATGCTGGGACCACACACACACACACACACACACACACACACACACACACACACACCACACACACACAAAATACACACACCACACACACACACACACACACACACACACACACACACACACCACGCACACACTCAGGCACACCAAGCAAATAAAATAAAAAATTTGGGGCCTGGAAAGACGGCTCAACAGCTAAGAGCACTGATGCTCTTCCAGGGGTCGTGGGTTCAGTTCCTAAGCACCCACATGGCAGCTCACAGCCACTTGTAATTCTGATTCCAAGGAATCAGATGTGTCTTCTGAACTTGCAGGCACCAGACATACATGGGTGCATTTACATACATGCAGGCAAACACTTACATACATAAAATAATCTTACAAAATAAAATCTAAAACAACAAACCAGGTGGGAGTGGTAGTCCCCACTTTTAATCCCAGAACTCAGGAGGCAGCGACAGGTAGGTTCCTGTGAGTTCAAGGCCAGTCAGAGCTACATAGTAAAATCCTGTCTCAAACCTAAAAAAAAAAAAGGAAGAAAGGGAGGGAGGGATGGAAGGAGCTGGGGATGCACCTAAGAGAGCTTGCAGTTTGCCGATTGCATAGGACAGCGTGCTTCACAGTGGCACACCTGTCACGCTTGCACACAGGAGGCAGGGGGATTGTGAATTCCATGCCATTCTGGGCTATGTACTAAGACCTCCAACTCCAAAAATAATAGGGGTCAGGCATGCTAGCCCAACAGCTGAAGTGCTGGCACACAAGCCAGGCAACCTGACTTTAATTCCAGAACCATTTAAGTAAGGGTGGAAGGAGAGAACCGACTCCACAAAATTGTCCTCTGACCTCCACGTGTGCAGGGGCATATGCAGGCCCACACACAATAATAACAAATATATTAAAAATAAAAGGAAAACGATGTGCTCATCTTTCAGTATGATAGACTGTTCCCTTGCTTGGCTTCTGCAGACCCATTCACTCCAGAGCAGGCGTGGTCTCTTCTGCAGATCCCTTCCTCTTAGGGCTTTGTCTGTCAGTGGCAGGCTCCAGGAACCGTCACTTCTGCAGCAGCCATAGCTGCTTCTCTCCGTCTCTCACCTCCAGGGGCTGCAGTAAACCTCACCCTGGTCACTCCAGAGAAGGCGATCAAGCTGGCGGCCAATGACTTCTTGCGGCAGCTGCTCATGCAAGATGGGTAAGGACAGATGACGGTGGCTCAGACCTTCAATGTTACTGTCTCGGAACAGAATATCTAGAGATGTGTTTAGTAACTAGCTGGTAAATTTTTTGTTTTATTTGTTTTTCGGGGTCTTTTGTTTGTTTGTTTGTTGTTGTTGTTTCCGAAACAGGATTTCTCTGTGCAACGGTCCTGGCTGTTCTGGAACTCTCTTTGTAGACCAGGCTGGTCTTCAACTCACAGAGATCCACCTGCTTCTGCCTCCTGCATGCTGGGATTAAAGGCCTGCACCACCACCACCTGGCTCTTTTTGTTTGTTTGTTTTGAGACAGGGTTTTCCTATTTAGCTCTGTCTGGCCTGGAACTTACAGTGATCCTCCAGCCTCTACCTCTTGAGTGCTAAGAATCATACCTTGTGTGGTCACACCCTTTAAGCCGACAAATTTTAAACATTATCCCCCAAACCCTCTCTTCTTCTGTGTCCCCACTTGTCCTAGGGATGGTACTTAAGAGGCTGGAGTAAAACTCTGACATCACATTGGTGTTTTTGAAACTGTATGTAAACCAAGTTGTCCTCAGTTTTACTGCAGCCTCTGCTGCTGCCCACCCCCTACAAGTGCAGACAGTGCCCCTGCACACTGCAGCTCCATTTCCAGCAGAGGCTATACTGGCAGGGTGTACACCTGAGATGAAACCAGTAAACACCAATATGAGGCAGAGGTAGGAGGATCTCTGTGAGTTTGAGGCCAGCCTGATCTACAGAGGGAGTGCCAGGACAGACAGGACTATATAGAGAAACCCTGACTTAAAAAACAAAACAAAACAAACAGTCCCAACCACCAAAGAATGGGCAGAGTGGGGCAGGGCTGGCCTGAGACTAAGAACCTTACTTCTGGACCCACAGGACGCAGCGGAACCTGAAGATGGAGATGCTGGCCGGGTGTGGGGCTGGGATATGCCAGGTGGTGGTTACCTGTCCCATGGAAATGCTCAAGATTCAGCTGCAGGATGCTGGTCGCTTAGGTGAGACACATCCCAACTCATGGCATCAGCAAGGCAGGATCTGCACAGGGTGCACTGCACTACACACCCAGCACCAGGCTCTACAGAGAGAGTCCCATGACAGCCAGGGCTACACAGCAGAGAAACCCTGTCTCAAAAACCAAGTAAGAGTGCTGAGAGTGCCTCACATTCAGTAAGAGCAAGAATTAAGCAACTGAGGAAGAGACAGGGGCCTCCACAGGGAAAGCCACAGTGTCTGGTTAAATAAGCTGTGTAATACACTCAACACCATCACCCTCCGCTCCATTGTGCACACTTGTGTTGGAGTCTAGTCAAGTTCCAGACTGGGTTATAGCAGCTTAAACAGCTTTAGGAAGCCCATGTGTCCCTGTCTGCCAAGAGAAATTGCCTGCCATGTCACCTTTTCAACATAAGAAATTCTAGTATAAAGCTGGTGGTGGTAGCTGGTCTTGGAGTAAGGGAGACTGCAGAGGTTATTTCAGACAAAAGCATTCGCTGGTGGCTTTTAACAGTAAACAGAACATACACGGTGTTTCTGTCTCAAAGCGATAGCAGGATGCAACTACCTGAAAAGGCTCAAATTGCTGAAAATGGCAGGCCATGCAAGGATTTTAATCAGGCTGGGTGGATTGGGAGAGATCCACCACCAAGAACACCTCTTTCCTCTCCAGCTGTCAGTCATCAGGGCTCCGCCTCAGCAGCACCCACCTCCCGGCCCTACAGCACTGGCTCAGCTTCCACTCACAGGCGCCCATCTGCCACCCTCATTGCCCGGGAGCTGCTCCGCACTCAGGGTCTGTGGGGGCTCTACAGGGGCCTGGGTGCCACTCTTCTCAGGTGAGCACCTCTTCCCGAGCCTGGGCCCTGAGGCCCTCAAGAGTCTTATCTAGGGACCTGCCTACCTTACTCATGGCACCAAACTTTCTCCCTCCAGTTGGTTCCTCTGCAGGTTACAGAGGTGGGGATGGGGGCGCTGGACAGGGGAAAAACTTCTCTGCCTAATGGGGGCATTTCTCCCATCTGCTGCCCACCCCTGCTCCTGGGGAAGCTGCTGAGAGAGGCACCCAGAGGGTCGCCTTTCTCTTCTGCAGAGACATTCCCTTCTCCATCATCTACTTCCCCTTGTTTGCAAACCTGAACCAGCTTGGGGTCAGCGAGGTCACAGGCAAGGCCCCCTTCGCACACTCCTTCGTGGCAGGCTGCGCAGCAGGTTCCGTGGCCGCAGTAGCTGTCACCCCTCTGGACGGTAGGTGTGGAGAGGGCTGGGGTTTGGGGTTTAAAGGTCACCCTGCTTTTCCCATCAGGCTCATACAGCTAAGGACAGAGCTTGCACTTGCTTGTGAAACATCCCCAATCCTCAACACCCTTGTGGTCAGTCACTGGCATAAACTCACCAGAGGCCCTCACAGAAGGCAAGGTGTCCTCACAGCCCCTCACCCTCCACAGACTACTTTTTCTTCCCCGTAGTTCTGAGTCTGAAAGCTGGCATTGGGGGAACTGTAAGATGCTCCGGGTTCTCAGAGTCACACACAGCCCCCTCACAGGCAAGCAGCAACCGTTCCCCCACTGCAGGGGAGATGAGAGAGCTGCTTCTCACAGCCTCAGAACTGGTCCTGCAGGGAACACCCACTCTGTTTGCAGAAAGGACAAACTCGGTGTTTGTTACTTGCTTTAACTTCTGTTTCATTCAGTTCTGAAGACTCGAATCCAGACTCTCAAGAAAGGCCTGGGTGAGGCCAGCTACAGTGGGGTCACTGACTGTGCCAGGTGAGCCTCGCACCCCGGACACCATGCCAGCTCAAGACCCCATCCATGGCAGGGCTTGGAGCTGCTTTGGAACCTGTTGGCCCCTCACTTCTCAGGGAATGCAGTATTGGGAGTTTTCTCATTCTTCCATGAATCTGTGCTTCTCCCCACTCCTCCAACCAGAGTTGCTAAGTAGCTCCCCTCTCACACTGCAGCACTGGATAATCTCCAAGGAGAATTTATTTAATGGCTCCAGTCTTTGGGGTGAAGGTAGGACCACAGGTAAGCCTAACTCTGGTGAGGTCTTGTCTCAAAAGAGGTATGAAGTAAGTGATGGCTCATTTGTAATCCTAGAATCCTAGCACTCAGGAGGTTGAGGGCAGCCCAGGGCCAGTTTGGGTTACCTCTGGAGATCTACTCCCCAAATTCAACAACAAAAACCAAGTAAAGCTTAGAGAAAAGTCATGAGTAAGTATGCTCTTAGCCTTCAACTACCAAGGTTCTCCTTTCTTCACAGGAAACTGTGGACACAGGAGGGAGCGGCTGCCTTCATGAAGGGAGCAGGCTGCCGGGCCCTGGTCATAGCCCCCCTCTTTGGGATCGCCCAGGGCATCTACTTCATTGGTATCGGAGAACGCATCTTAAAGTGCCTTGAGTAATCTGTGTCCCTCACTTGCTGCCACTGCTGGCCCTACATTTGGGACTAGGTGGTGGTGCTGGAAGCATAAGATGCCCACCCTGTGGTACGTGGTCTCTAACTTGTAGCGCTACCTCAGAAGAAATGACCCATGTTACTAAGTGAGTAGAGCCCTCACTTCCCTTTATGAAAGCTAGGCTTACCAGGGGCACTCAGAAGCCCCAACCACTGTTTTAACAATACAAACAGCCTTGGTGTGTAATGGCAGGACCAGGCGCAGTAAGGATGGGAGTTCTACACTAACATAGTCACTGTAGGTAAGCCCAGCACAGCTCCATCAGTGTGAGGACTTAGTGTTAATCCTAGCACTGATGCTGTGACATCAAAAGTGCACCTGGCCTTGACCATGTGCCCTCCTGAACATCACTAATGGTCAAATGAACCCAAATGGGCAGCTGTCCTGCCCAGATGCCCACTCTTGTCAAGTATGGGCCCAGATCCCTCCTTAGTGGGTGCCTGTGGGACACGAGCAATGATAAAGTCGGCTAAATCCTTGTCCAGTAATCAGCACAGCAGATGACTACAAGGAGATGTCTCCTGAAGAACCGAGCTGTGGCTTCTAGGTTCCCATAGCTTCCTTCCTCCATAGCCTGCTATAGAGAGGTGGGATAATATCACAGAGATGTCATCAGGCCCTAAGAAAACAATCCTGTCCCCCACCCCCTCCCAAGACAGGGTTTTTCTGTGTAACAGCCGTGGCTGTCCTAGAACTCACTTTGTAGACCAGGCTGGCCTAACATCTGCCTGCCTCTGCCTCCTGAGTGCTAGGATTAAAGGCGTGCACAATCCGTGCTCTTTGTCCTTAGGTGAATGTACAGAAACCAGGCTGGGGACACAGTTTAGTTGGTAGAGTGTTTGCGTACATTGCTCAAGCCCTGGGTTCCACCAATAGCACCTTATAAACTGGATATGGTGGCATGTGCCTATAATCCTAATCTTAGGAGGTAGAGGCAGGAGGATAGCAAAGTGAAGGGCATCGTCTGCCAATAAGCAAGTTCTAGGCCAGCCTCCACCACATAAAATTACCAACAAAACCAAAACATCCACACTGAGAAAAATCTAACAAATCTGGTTCTGGGGTCAGATGTGCATGCAAACAACCATCACAGTCATCTGAATGGCTTCACTCTGTAAGACTCCACAGCCAAGACCCTACTGCAGGCCCAACGACTCTACACATTCACCTAAGACAAACACAAGCACACATGGTGTCCAGAAAGGGTCTTACTAATTAATACAAAGCTCCCTCCCTCCCTCCCTCCCAAACTTGGGCTTTTTTCATTTTGTCTGGATAAAGCTGTTTTAACAAAGATGCATGGACCATAGGTTGGGGAGTGTGACTCGGTACAGCTTATGCTTACCGTGTGAGGCTCTGGGATGCATTCCTAGCACGTGTGCACATACAAAGCTGTCCAGACTCTGGAGCAGATATAGTGAACACCTGTGTATGGTGTCCATTTGGTCACAGGGTTGCAGAAAGGTCTAGTAAACTATCAATCCCACAGGGATTCAGAAGTAGTTCCTCTTGGGATTCCTTTTTATTCCCCCATCCCCCTTTGGTAGTGGTGGATAGGGTCTTCTTTGTTGCCTAGGCTAGCCCCAAACAATCCTGCTACCACAGCTGGAACTACAGATGTGTGCCACTGTGGCCAGACTCATACTGCCTTACAAAAGAAAGGACAACCAAATCCACATAAACCTTTTCTTTTAATAAATAAAGAGTAGTTGTGGCTTAGATTTTAAATCACATTTACAGATAAGGAAAACTAGACCCAGGGAGTAACAGTAAAGCCAGTGTAGCTGGAGGAATGCAAGCCCCACATGCACTTGACACCCAGAGAGTGGGGGCAGCATGCACACTCACTCTAGACTAGAGGAGGAGCAGGGAGGATGGGTCCTTGGTGAGGGCCACGCAGTACCATCTGACCCCTTGAGTCCTGCTGCAGAACCAATGTAGCTGTGGTGTCAGACGAGCTGAGCTGGGCTGGGCTGGGCTCTTGCCCACACCAAGTGGCCCTCCCTTCTGTTGACATTGGGCTGAGGGCATTGGTTGCAGAGGGGATCCACTGATTATCAGAACAGAAAGATGAAGCCACACAGATATCTGCTGCCCCAGGAGTAGAGAGTACAGCCTCAGGTGAACTGCACCTCCCCAGGCTCAGTCCAGAAACTTCCTATTGGCGTTTGCACCAAACAAGGCTCCCCGGACTTCCGGCATCATCTGTAAAGAAGCCAGTCAGTAAATAAGGACCTCTTGGGGAAAGTCAGAGCTAAGCACACCAGATCCGTCCTGTCCGCTGCACTGTGCAAGGGGCACTTAAGCAGTCACATGTGGACTAACACCAACTGTTCACAAAAGGGACAGGGAGAAGAAAGTGACACAGGAGCTGGTGTCAACAGCACCACTGCATCATACAGGGATCAGATACGTTCTTTCTGAATGCCTACAACCTGCCGGGAGTGACCACGCTGAAGCCCTCGTTAAAACAGATAGTTCCAAGGACTTTGCCTCAAATGTCTAAGGCTGTGACAAATTTTAGGGGTCAAATAAACCCTTAGCAGTTAAATAAAAGCCAGCATTCCTCGGGAACTTGTAAACTGGTTCCCACCTGTCAAAAGGAGTCATTTCCCTTACCTCTGGCAGAAAGGACATATGGCTATCTGTGGTTGTGTACCAAAACTCCTGCAGATCCCAATGCAGGCTGCCTCAGTATCTGTCACAAGGACCTGTCACGCATTTCAAAGTCCGCAGCTGGCATCCTAGCCTCTCTCACCTGCCCAAGGTGTCAGTTTCCCTCACTTCACTCTGTTCTCTCTGATCTGATCACTAGCTCCACTATTCTCCCCTCCCCACCAGCCCTCCATTCCCAGTCTGCTGCCATGGCTGGTCTACTTCCTTCTCTCTCTGCTCTGGACCCTTCCAGATGCCTCTGGCTGTTCTTTCTCTGGTAACTACAATAAAGCCTTAACCATATCACGGAATGATTCATGCTGGCAGTTTCTTTACTGTGCCTCCTCGAGTACTGGCAAAGAACTGAAAGAGGTTTGTGTGTGTGTGTGTGTGTGTGTGTGTGTGTGTGTGTGTTGAGAGAGGAAGGGAGGGAAGAGGAGGGGGGAGGGAGGGAGAGAGAGAGAGAGAGCTGTGTGGGTGTGACTAGAGATGGAACAAGGTTTTACTGTCTAGCCCAGGCTGGCCTGGAACTGTCAACCATCCTGCTTCCTAATATTGGGATTATATAGGTGTGCATCACTGTATCTGGCCTGAAGTTTTGTCTCTTTAGGAGACAGAGGGGGTGGGGAGAAGAGGGAGGGAGACACCATGCCTACATGCTGTGGAGGCCACAGGGCAACAACCTCAGATGTATCCCTCTGGAGCCACCTTTCATTGGCCTGGGGTTTACTGACTCAGCAAGCCCAGGAACCCTCCTGCACCTACTTCCCTATCACTGGAATTACAAACATGCCACCATGCCTGGCTTTTTATGTAGTTTCTTGATATTGAACTCAGGTCCTCAAGCTTGTACTTTACCCACTGAGCTATTTATCTACTTGGGCCAGGCTTGAAGCTTTCATGTCCATTTAATTACTCATCTGTATCACTGGATGCTATAGTAACTCTAGGTTACCCAAAGATGATACAGCTAAGTGCTATGGCTACAAGACCACCATTTTCATTTTCAGCATATTGCACGTTCTTGGAAACAAGGTCTCAGTTTGTAGCTCAGACTGGACTCAAACACAGTAATCCTCCTACCTCAGCTTCCAAAGTGGCAACCCTACCCTGTTTGGCTAAACTACTCTTATTCTTCTTCTTCTTTTTTTTTTTTTTAATATTTTATTTATTTATTTAGTTAGTTAGTTATTTTGTACACAACATTCTGTTTCCATGTATATCAGCACAACAGAAGAGGGCACCAGATCTCATATTGGATGGTTGTGAGCCACCATGTGGTTGCTGGGAATTGAACTCAGGACCTCTGGAAGAGCAGCCGATGCTCTTAACCTCTGGGCCATCGCTCCAGCCCCTAAACTACTCTTTTTTGAGACAGGGTCTCTCTGTATAGCCCTGGCTGTGCTGGAACTCACTTTGTAGACCAGGTTAGCCTCAGAATTCACAGAGCTCTGGCTGCCTGGAGGCATGCATTACCACACCTGGCCTAACCACACCACTAAATCAAGGGGTAAGCAAGTCAGCAGTGCAGCTGTTAACCATGCCTGGAAGATGACCCACAAGTATGGAGACAAGAGAACCAGCAGCCTTGCACTCACTTTCAAAGGGCCTATGTTCTTGCAGCACCTGAGAGCAAGTGCCAGCCTGCTGTGGGATATTCTTTTACACTGTGTGAAGATATTTTACTGTGATTGGTTTAATAAAAAGCTAAATGGCCAATAGCTAGGCAGGATTTTTCAGGGCAGAGGCAAAAGGAGTCACCAGCCAGACACAGAGAAAACATGGGCAGAGTAAAGGTAAAAAAGCCACGAAGCAAAAAGTAAATTAATAGAAAATGAGCTAATTTCAGCTGTAAGAGCTAGTTAGAAACAAGCCTAAGCTATTATCCAGGCTTTCATAATTAGTAAGAAGTCTCCAAGTGGTTATTTGGGAGCTGGCAGGTGGGACAGAAAAAGCCCAACTTCGACAGCCCAAAAAAAAGGTAACCAGAAGCCTTCCACACTCACCTGTTGGGCTATGAGGTCCAGCCGGCTCTCCAGGGTGTTGGAAACCTTTATCTTTCGATCCCCATTATAGATTTCAACTCCACCAGCTCTACAGAAAAAACAGCAAGTAACAGGCTTAACAAGGTGTGCATCCATGATGCTGACACCACTCCCTTGGCACAGGTGGCCTAGGCATGTGAAGTGCACATAGGGCAACAGGCTTGATATTAATTCAACAGCTACAGTGAGAACTTAACACACAACACCAAGTGACCGCTGAGCACAGTCATCATGTGGTTACATCACGCTATTCAATTGTAGCCAGGCCTTCCCAGCAAGGTGGAAACTGGTTTCAATGATCATAGCTATGAATCAACAGGCAGCCTCCTGGAGAGGTGGCACCTGGATGCTGCTGACAGACAGGGGGGACAGATGACTCCACACGCTCAACAGCCTGTTACCCACCTCACTTGTCAGCCCTCCTCAATGCCTCTCGGCACTCAAGTATACACAGGTCAACCATACTACAAGGAACCACGAGGAATAAGATTCCCTTGTGACCAGTTCTGTCAGTTACTAGCAAAGGCCTGAATGATGTTTGAGACAACAGCTCACTAGGTAGTCCAAGCTAGGACGGGACTCACCATCTAACAATGTTCCTGCCTCTGCTGAGATTACATGTGCCTGTGTGCAAGGCTGGCAAAGGTTGTACACTTTCTCTTGGGACATTTCGGCAGATGATGGCCACAGACACCCCCCCCCCCCGCCCCTTTTTTTTTCGAGACAGTGTTTCTCTGTGGCTTTGGAGGCTGTCCTGGAACTAGCTCTAGTAATAGTAGTTTGAGGCTGGCCTCAAACTCCCAGAGATCCACCTGCCTCTGCCTCCCTAGTGCTGAGATTAAAGGTGTGAGCCACCAACGCCTGGTCCCCACTTCCCCCTTTAACGCATGGTGATGGCCAGATGTTGCTTTGCTGTAACCCTGACTCCTGTGGTTGCTTGTTTTGGGGGAACATGAGGAGAGCAGCAGGGAAGAATAAGCAAAAATGTTCTAGGCAAGCCCTGAACATCAGCTTAGGTTTCCCTCTCCTTTGGTGTTTTGAGACAAGGTCTCCCTATACAGTCCAAACTGGCCTCTAACACTCTAGCTGTATTCTGACTCAGCCTCCTGAGTGTGACCTACCATGCCTGGCTGAGCCTACAGCTTTTGCTTTGTTTTTTGTTGTTGTTTTTTTTTTTATTTTTTTATTTTTTTGGTTTTCTAAGACAGGGTTTCTCTGTGCAACACTGGTTGTCCTGGAACTTTGCTCTGTAGACTAGGCTGGCCTTGTACTCAAAGATCTGCCTGCCTCTGGCTCCTGAGTACAGGGAGTAAAGGCTAGTGCCACTAATGCTTGGTTCTGGCTGCATCAAAAAAACAAAACAAAACAAAACAAAAAAAAACCGTAGGCTGGTCATGAACTCTTGACAATCCCTGGCTTCAGCTTCCCAAGTACTTCAATTACTTCAAGTGCCACCATGCCAGCTTTTCCTGTGTGTGCTTATTCAGAAAACTCTTTGGTGCTGGGGATGGACCCAGGGTCTCCCATCCACTAAGCAGACCCTCCACTACTGAGCTACAGCCCAGCCCATTTTCTTCTGGAACTACATTTATATCTAAAATTCAAAACTCACACGATTGCCAGGAGGTGGTGGCACACTTGGGAGACAGAGACAGGCAGGTTTCTAAGTTCAAGGCCAGCCTGGTCTACAGAGTGAGTCCTAGGACAGCCAAGGATGCAGAGACAAACCCTGCCTAGAAAAAAAAAAAAGAAAAAAAAAAAAAGAAAAAATAACCCACTAAAACAAAACAAAATAAAAAACCCACAAATGATGAGAGGCTCCAGGCCTGATGGCTTTTGCACTGTCTGCTCAGTTTCCACAGCACACTGGCACCAGGCACCAATGAGTGCTGCCTAGACATTACCTCATTTGAATGTTGTAAGAGTGCAAGGTGGCTATACTTGAATTTACTGAAGTCAGCTGGCATGGTAAGCCAGCCTCCTGATTTCAGATTGCTGGAAACAAGACCAACCTGGTCTACAGAGTGAAACCAGTCTCATCAGGTCACCACCAGAAAAACAACAGAAAGAGGTCAAGGCTCAGTGAGGTTAAGTAAGGGTCCAACACCGCTTAGATAGTATGTGGCAAAGTGGGGAAGGAAACCCATATCTGAATCATTTAGATGTTTATGACCTCCTGAGTTCTCCCCGGTGTAGCAAGAAACAAAACCCCAAAGCCCCAGATCTGATTTTGATGACAATGTCCAACCCATTTTACATTCCGAAGCCTCATTCTTTCCAATTAAGTTCAAATTGTGTTCCAAGATTCTGTCCCAGGTTAGGCAGTGGAGGCAGTGTGACACCAGACAAGCTCTCCCAAAGTGTACCCCATCTCCATTGTCACTTCCTCAGTTGGAAGAAACTTTGTAGCAACTTGGACAGAAGGCTGTTATGGGCATGGACACTCATTTCCCTAGGGTAACCTTCTGCACTTCCCACACAGAAACCTCCACCTAGCTCTGAGCAGCAGAAGTGCTACCTCTCTGACCACAGAGGAGCCTGCAGTGATGAGGGAGAAACGGATTCCTGACGGGAAAACAGCCACAGGAACCCAGGGAACACAACCACACCTCTGTCCTACAGCAAAGACCGCACCCAAGAAAACACTTATTTAGTTGAGAAGTAAACCCAGGTATGGGCTTTACCACTGAGCCAGACTACTCCTACCCCCTACAAAACAACACCACCACACTTTCTTCCCACAGCAAGAAGCAGATTCAACAACAGGAAGCCTCCTTACATTTCCTCAGGCAGGTAGGCCTCCTGGTCAATTTGAACATCAACATCTTTTTTGGTGGCGATTTTATACATAGGAATTGCTTTTTGCACTGCAGCCTGAGGGAAAAGAACAGAAAACAATGAGACATTTTCAAGTAAAAGCCAACTTTGCTGCTGAGGACTTATAACGGTGCCATTCCTGAGAAAGAATGAGAAAAGGAGAGGCTGCACACAGGAGGAAGAGACAGGCTCATCTGTGAGTACTCGATGGGTCTGGCAACTGAATGGACACACCAGGGACAACCCCACAGAGCCTGGGTGTGAGCTATGGGGCAGCAGACGGTGTGTTTCAGGAGTGTGGTGGGAGTGGGGGTTGGCAGTTGGCCTGACCTTAACTGGCAGCTGTACAAGTGGGACAGCACCGCTAACTAAGAGAGGTATGTACCATACCCCTTATGACAGCTACTAAAAAGGAAGTACAGGGCTGGAAACCTGGTTGGAGTTAAGAACAAAGTCTGCACTTCCAGAGGCTGGAATGTGAATCCCATTACCCACAAGGCAGCTCACCACCATCTGTAACTCAAGGGACCCACCCCCTCTTCTGGCCTAGAAGGACACCACACACAAAGGTAGCACACAAACATACATGCAGGCAAAACATCCATACACATAAAAATGTTTTAATTAGGGGGCTGGAGAGATGGCTCGGAGGATAAGAGCACTGTCTACTCTTCCAGAGGTCCCGAGTTCACTTCCCAGGACTACATGGTGGCTCACAACCATCTATAATAAGATCTGGTGCTGTCTTCTGGCCTGCAGGAATACATGCAGACAGAACACTGTATACATAATAAGTAAATAAATCTTAAAAAAGGAAGTTTTAATTAAAATAAAGGAAGTATTATCAAGTATGAAGAGATACGAGAACCTTTGTGCATTTGGGGGCAGAAATGTAAAGCAGGAAGCAAAGGCAGGTGGATCTCTGAGTTCGAGGCCAGCCTGGTCTACAGAGTGAGTTCTAGAATAGCCAGGACTGCTACACATAGAAACCCTGTCTCAAAAAATCCTGGAAAGGAAAAAGAAAAAAGTAAAACACAATTACCTAAGAAACTGTATGGGTCTTCGTAAAAAATCCAGCACTGAACTTACTTAGGCATTTGGTCACTGCAGCCACTTCAGAGGCCCCTGGCTGTATATCTCAAGGGTAAGCACTGCCCTGGCATATCACTACTTCTCAACTGGGACTGCTCTATTGGAACAATAAAAGCAAACTTCCATTTTCAAAAATCTAAGTAACAGGCTGGAGAGATGGCTCAGTGGTTAAGAGCACTGCCTGCTCTTCCAAAGGTCCTGAGTTCAATTCCCAGCAACCACATGGTGGCTCACGACCATCTGTAATGAGATTTGGTGCCCTCTTCTGGCCTGCAGGCACACATGCAAGCCCAACACTGTACACATAATAAATATTTAAAAAAAAAAAATCTAAGTAAAAAATGGAGGGCCAGGCTTGGTGACAAACTTTTAGTCTCAGCATTTGAGAGCCAAATCTCCGTGAATTCAAGGCCAGCCTGATCTACACAAGTCCCAGGCCAGCCAGAAACCAAAATTCAGAAGAAGTAACTGTCACAGAGAATGGATAAGTAAAATGTAGACTGCCTTAAACGCTTTCTTCCTACAGCATTTACCTCTGTGCACAGAGGCTGGGGAACCTGCCTTACGAGCCAACTTGCCTGTGCCCTGTCTATTGTTCATGGCTCCATAGGTCTGGCATTTTCTTAATTAGTGGTAGATGTGGGAGGGCTCAGCCCATTGTGAGTGGTGACATCCATGGGCTGGTGGTCCTGAATGCTCTAAGCAAGCAGGGTGAAAGCAGGGTGTGGTGACATATGCCTTCAATTCCAGGCAAGAGGATCTATGAGTTCAATGCCAGCCTGTTCTACATAGCAAGTTCCAGGTTAGTCAGGCACAGATTCATAATGAGACCCCATTTTAAAACAAAAAACAAACAAAAAAGCAGGGTGAGCTAGTCAGTAAGCGGCGTTCCTCCACAGCCCCTGCATCAGTTCCTGCCTCCAGGCTCCTGCCCTGGCTTCCCTCAGTGATAGCATTCTACCAATTCAGTCACATCTCTGACACTTCACCCCCTTTTTTTCAACAACTAATCTAAGTTCTTTACCTTCACCAAAGGAAAATCTTGTTTTCTGCAACGCACAATCATCCGAGGCTCCAACAGCTGGTACAAGCCCTGTAAAAGCAACCAGAGTTTATAGCGGAAAACAGCTCAGCAGTGTCCTGTAGTTCCTCTCAGTGTCACCCAGTAAGCTCTGCAAAGACGACATGCAGACTGAGAACAGACAGCACAGCCCCATAGTAACACAACTAAATTCCTATGGAATCCTAATAGTCGGACTGAGGACAAATACTGTGGATAAACAAGAGTAAAATAACAGATTCATAACCCAGAAGCAAACAACTGTTTGAACTTTTTTCTTTTTTGCAGCACTAGGCATTGAACATGAGCGTTATCCACAAGCTATGCAAGTATTCTGCCTTAACCACCAAGCTATGTTCTTAGCACTAAATGTGGGTTTAAAGTCAAGTACTTTAAAGGTCAAATAAAAGTAGGGACATGTAAAGCTGCAGACAACAGGCAGATTTGACTGGAGAGTTAGAAACGACTTGTACAATCATAAGAAATAGTAACAACACCTTCAAGTCTCAGACAGACAAACAGAAGTCACCACCTTGTGCAGCACACAGCAGACACAGGGAGGAGGAAAGAAAAAGAAGTTGAGGTGGGAAAATTGAGCTGGCCCCTGACAGACCTTAAAGGCTCTCAGGACTGCAGCTGTGCACAGCCAACTTGGCATAGAAGCATACCTGGAGGACCAGCCCATCCAGCAGCACTTGGTATCTGGTTGTATCTTTTACCACCTTGCTGAGTCTCTGTTTTGCCTCATTTAGCAGCTCCTACAAGGAATGCAAAGAAAGAGCACTGTATCTACCCCATCATAGCTCATGCCCATTGCTCACATCCCACTGCTGGGTTTTCACTAAACACGCATCCCTAGACACATGATAATATACATGTCAAATCTGACATCAAACTGTCATCAGAAGTACACACACAGGCACACATGCATGCACACGCACACACAGGAGGAGGCTGGAGAGACTCTCTCTCAAACTATGTATACTCTTTATGATATTGTCCACTCTATAAAAGAACAAAAGAACCTAATTTTTTGTTTGTTTTGAGACAGGGTTTCTCTGTAAAGCCCCAGCTGTTCTGGAGCTCTGGAGACCAACCAGGCTGGCCTCAAACTCAGAATCCACCTGCCTCTGCCTCCCTGGTGCTGGGATTAAATGTGCGCACCTCCAAAACTGAAATCAGGGGTGGTGTTCCTTTTACATTCATGGCCCTATATTCAGCCCCTCCTTCACGCACCCCATGGCTTGCTTCTTGCTGCTTCATGATCTAAGGCTGTCTTATATGCCATTAGCTCAAAAGGTCACCAAACTCAAGGCCAGACTATTATCTTACCTACATTTATTATTAATATCTAGTATAATGATTTGCTAAACAAATCATTTCTCTCCAAAAAACTGCTCACAAATCTGAGCATGGTGGTGCATGCTTGTTAACTCTACACTCATAAGACTCAGACTGGTTGGGTAGTGGTGGCCCATGCCTTTAAGCCTAGCACTTGGGAGACAGAGGCCAGCCTGGTCTACAGAGTGAGTTTCAGAACAGCCAGAGCTACACAGAGAAACCCTGGCTTGAAAAACAGAACAAAGAAACAAAAAGACTCAGACTAGAGGATCAATTAGGCCAACTGCATATTGAGATACACTATCACAAAAGCAAGCAAACAAAAAGCACCAACCCAACCAAACACAACTGCAACAAAAACCATCATTTCTAAATGTTAACTAATGATTATCATTCATAGCTCCATAACTCTAGAGCTAAGTACTCACAGTGATGAGGTCATCTCTTGCTCTGAGGACTTTGAGCCTTGCTTGATTCATCAGATTGGACATTTGACTACAAAAGGGATGGGAGAATATCAAAACAACATCAAAAACAATGACTACAGAAAAATACACAACTTTCCATATAAGAGCAAAGGACACTTGATAAACAGTAAGCAACCTATAGTAGTAAACCTGTGAGTTTCCATGTTCTTTCACCACTTCTGCTCTTGTTTTTTGTTGTTTTTTTTTTTTTTTTTTTAAGATTTATTTATTATATATACAGTGTTCTGCTTGCATGCCAGAAGAGGTCACCAGATCTCATTATAGATGGTTGTTGAGGAATTGAACTCAAGACCTCTGGAAGAGCAGCCAGTGTTCTTAACCTCTGAGCCATCTCTCCAGCCCCTTGTTCTTGGTTTCTGAGACAAGGTCTGACTGGGTAGCTCTGGCTAGTCTCAGTTCTCTATGTAGACCAGGCTGGCCTGGAACCTAGAGCTCCTCCTCCGCCTCTGCTGGGATTATGGGAATGTACCCCTTGCCCAACTCTTCTTTCATCTGTTTGCTTTGGTGATAGGTCAACTGCAGACCCTGTTTATCCTTTGCCATCTTTGAACTTGTGACCCTACTGTCTCAGGCACTAGCTACTACCCCAGCTAAGGTTTCTTCTGTTCCACAGCGACAGAACTACTACTCTGCTAAAGTCAAGAACTAGAATCCCAGTTCAAGGCCAGCTTGGTCTACAAAGTGAGTTTCAGGACAACCAAGGCTACACAGAGAAACCCTGCCTCTGGGGGAGGGGGGGTTGGAAAAAAGAGAAAGAAAGAAAATAGTGACTCAAACTGCTCTGTTTTGTCTCATTAGTTCTGAATTTTTTTTGGATGAAGAATAGATCTCAGGGATGGAGTTTTGGGCCCTGCACAGGATAAGCAAGCATTGAACACCTAAGCTGCCCTGTGACCTTGTTTTACTAACTTTCAAATCTTCTTAATGGCTGAGGACATGGCTCAGCTGGTTGGGGGAGCGTGTGGACAATACAAGGCCCTGGAATCGCTCTCCAGCAGTGCAGAAATCCCATATGGTGGCACATGCCCGCTGTCCCACTTGGGAAGTAGAGGCAGGGGAGGTCAACAGACTCAGGCCAACCTGGGCTAAAGACATATGATTTCTTTAGTTTAGTGCATTTACCACCATCTCCTTACATTTTCTTCTGCTGCTCAATTTGCTTTTCTTTCTTTTCATAGTATTCCATAATCTTCAGCCTTTGGGTTTGCACAAGGCGACCTTTCTCAATGTTGAACTCTTCTTCTGCCTAGAAAGAATTATATACATTAATTTAGTACATTGGATTTGGCTGATGATTTTATTTTAAGCACCCAGGAACCAGGAATACTTTCATATGTTCACTTATTCCCTATGTGAAACAGAAAATCTATTATAACACTCCACTAAAAGATTACTTGTTGGTCAGGTAGTGGTGATGCATGCCTTTAATTCCAGCACTCAGGAGGCAGAGGCAGGAGGATGTCTGTGAGTTTGAGGCCAGCCTGGTCTACAGAGTGAGTTCCAGGCCAGCCAAGGTTGTTATACAGAGAAACCCTGTCTCAGGAAAAAAAAAAAAAGATTTCTTTGTTGTTGTTGCTGTTTTGTTTTAAGATTTATTTATTATGTGTACAGTGTTTGGCCTGCATTTATCTCTGCAGGTCAGAAGAGGGCACCAAATCTCATTACAGATGGTTGTGAGCCACCACGTGGTTGCTGGGAATTGACCTTTGGAAGAGCAGGCAGTGCTCTTAAGTGCTGAGCCATCTCTCCAGCCCGCTGTTTTTTGTTTTGTTTTGTTTTTTAAGATTTATTTATTATGTATACAGTGTTCTGACTACAAACCAGAAAAGGGCACCAGATCTCATAACAGATGGTTGTGAGCCACCATGTGGTTGCTGGGAACTGAACTCAGGATCTCTGGAAGAGTAGTCGATGCTCTTAACCTCTGAGCCATCTCTCCAGCCCCTAAATTTTTGTTGTTGTTGTTGTTAATTTATTATTTACATTCCAATCCCAGTTCCCCCTCCCTCCTCTCTTCCCACCTCCCATCTGTTCCTCGGAGAGGGTAAGGCCTCCCCTAGGAAGCCAACTAAGTCTGTCGTCTTATCAGAGACAGGACCAAGGTACCTCACCAACCCCCATACCCTTGGGTCTAGGCTGGGCAAGATATCTCTCCATATAGAATGGGCTCCACTATGTCAGTTTGTGCATTAGTGGTAGATCTTGGACCCACTGCCAGTGGCTTCATATATTGTCCCAGTCACACCATTGTCACCTGTATTAAGGGAGTCTAGTTTGGTCTTGTTGTTGTTTATTTAAATGTGTCTGCCATATGTATGCAGGTGCTTCTGGAGGTCAGAAGAGAGTATTAGAGGGCCGGAGAGATGGCTCAGCGGTTAAGAGCTCTGACTGTTTTTTCCAAAAGTCCTGAGTTCAACTTCCAGCAACCACATGGTGGCTCACAACCACCTTGAATGAGATCTGGTGCCCTCTGCTGGCATGCAGGCAGAAGACATAATAAATAAATAAATCTTAAAAAAAAAAAAGAGAAAGAGAAAGAGAGAGAAAAAGAGAGAGAGAGAGAGAGAGAGAGAGAGAGAGAGAGAGTATTAGATTCCCCTGGACCTGAATTTAAAGGTGGCTATGAGCCACCTCATATAGGTGCTAGGAACCAAACTCTGGTCTTATGTAGCAGCTGTGATGCTCTTGACCAATGAGCTCTCTCTCTAACCCCAACAGTCTTTTGTTGTTGTTGTTGTTTAATTTCTTCATTTACATGAGTGTTCTCTCTTCCTGTACACCTGCAGGCCAGAAGAGGGTATCAGACCCCACTATAGATGGTTGTGAGTCACCATGTGACTGGGATCTCCGGAAGACTAGCTAGTGCTCTTAACTGCTGGATCCTGTCACCAGCCCTCTCATCCCCAGTCTTTTTGTGTTTGTTTGTTTTTTTGAGACAGGGTTTCTCTGTGTAGCCTTGGCTGTCCTGGGACTCATTCTGTAGACCAGGCTGGCCTCAAATTCACAGAAGTCTGCCTGCCTTTTTTTAAAGTGAGAAATTATATATGCTTGTCTTTTTTTCATTTGAGACAGAGTTTCTCTGTGGAGCTTTGGAGCCTCTCCTGGAACTGGCTCTATAGTCCAGGCTGGCCTCGAACTCACGGAGATTGCCTGCTTCTGCCTCCCAAATGCTGGAATTAAAGGCATGCACCACCACCACCACCACCACCACCACCACCACCACCACCACCACCCAGCAAGTTATTTTCTTTTTCTGGTCTTCAACATGTGAGATATACTCCTGGCTCTACCTTCAGGTGCTTGGATTATCATTTTGAAACTAAGACTAATGGAGCCAAGGTGACCTTGAGTTCTCTTGATTCTACCTTCTACATGCTGGGATTCCAGGAATGTACACCCAGATACCTATAAAAAATGCTCTTAGGAGGGCTGGAGAGATGGCTCTGAGGTTAAGAGTACTTGCTGCTCTTCCAGAGGTCCTTAGTTCAATTCCCAGCAACAACATGGTGGCTAACAGCCATGTGCAATGAGACCCGGTGCTCTCTTCTGGTCTACAGGCACACATGCAGGCAGAACGCCATATACATACTGAATAAATTTTTAAAAAAATGCTCTTAGTAGTATATCAAATGTTGATGATTTTCAAGCAATGAGACTCCATAAATGAACAGGGTGGTGCACACTTTTAATCACAAAACTCAGGGCCGAAGCAGGCAGATTTTTGTGAGTCCATCCTGGTCTACACAGTGAGACCCTATCTCAACAATAACAAAACCAAACAATGGCAACAACAACCAAAAATTAATGCTAGAAAAAGACCTAGCTCACCAGGCACTGATGGCTCATACCTTTAATCCCAGCACTCAGGAGGCAGAGGCAGGTGGATCTCTGTGAGTTTGAGGCCAGCCTGGTCTACAGAGCCAGTTCCTGGACAGGCAGGGCTACACACAGAGATAATCATATGTTATATGAAACTAAACAATTTTAGCAGTAGTATTGCTTAGGAAAACCAAAAACAGCATGAACCTTTAGATAAGTAAAACTCAAAATCTCACCTTTGCATCAATTTCTTCTGCTTTCTCATTGGCTTCTTGTTCAATGAAAGCCATCATGTGCTTAATCTATGTGGGAAAAGACATGCTTTAAGTCAGTGAGAGAAGACAATGGCATCTAACTTCAGAGACACGAGAGGATTACCTTCTTACAAGGTAATCAAGCTTGCTTTGTCTACGGGGCACTTTTCATGGCAGCCAGGGTTACAAAGCCAGAGCAAAGACTTCAGAAGGCACAAGACTGCGGCTGCTCCTCTCAAGTACACCCAGAACAAACCGAACAACCAAGGACACTTCACATGAAGCTGTAACCAGTTCCTTAGGTTTACTGCTGGTTCTCACTTTCAGGGTGTCTAAATATGCTCCACCATCCACTTGCACCAGCCTTCACATGGCTAACACCTCTGGCCCCAGCTTAGCTGCCTTCCCCTGAAGCTCCCACTGCTGTGTTCCTAGGGCACTTTGTACCTCCTCCACCAAGCACCTAAGCATCTAGGGTTTTTTTCTCTCCATTTTTTCTTACTGTGTGTGTGCTGGCGTGTAGGTGTGCATAGGCTGCAGAGGTGAGTCAGCTGTAGAAGTTAGCGCCACGTAGGCAAGTCCCAGGGATTAAACACATCATCAGTCTTGGCTTGGTGCTTTTCCTAATAAGCCAGCTATCCTGGCTAGAGTTAGTTGTCTGAGAAGAGGGAAGGAAGCACAATTGAGAAAACTGTCTCCATGAGAAGGATCAGTAGGCAAGCCTGGATGAATGGCATTTCTTAGTGATTGACGTGGGAGGGCCTAGTCCACTGTGGGCTATGCTACCTTTGGGGAGGTGGTCCTGGGATGCATAGAGCAGCAGGCTGAGCAAGCCATGAAAAACAAACCCTTAAGTAGTTTCTTCATAGCCTCTGTTTCAGTCCCTACTTCTTCTTCTTCTTTTTTTTTTTTTTTGAGACAGGGTTTCTCTGTGGCTTTGGAGGCTATCCTGGAACTAGTGGTTCCTGCCTTCTTTTGGGATGGACTGTGATATGTAAGTGTAATTGAAAATAAACTCTTTCCTCTCCAAGTTACTTTTGATCATGTTTTATCACAGCAATAGAAATCTTAACTAATGAGAGATGGCTCATTGGTTAAGAGCACTGAGGACCTGGGTTCAATTCCCAGCACCCAAATGGCAGTTCATAAATGTCTGTAACTCCAGTTCTAGGGGATCGGACACCCTCACTCATACATGCATGAAAATACTAATGAATAGCAAGAAAAGGAAGGAAGGGAGGGAGGAAGGAAGGAAGGAAGGAAGGACGGACGGACGGAAGGAAGGAAGGAAGGAAGGAAGGAAGGAAGGAAGGAAGGAACGAAGCATAACTAAGACAGAAATAAATGTTTTTTAAAAAAGTATTTTAAAAGTTGGGCATGGCAACACACGCCTGTAATCCCTGCACTTGGGAAACAGAGGCAGGTGGATCTCTTATGAACCAGCCTGACTACATAATCAGACCCAGGCTCAAAAACATAAACATACTTTAATAAAGTGATCAGTTGATCAGTGTTGATAAATGCTCCAAGATCCATTTGGTTTCCTGGGTGAAACCAATTCAAACCTGTATTACCTGCCTTCCTTAGTTGTGCTGGACCTCTTGGCTACAGATCTGCCTTGATCAGCCTATCATAAAGCAAAGGCATTCATTTAAACTCAGGCCACAGAAGCCTATTTACAGTCAACCAAGATCCCAAGAAAATGAGTCAACCCCTTAAGGACACCTAACTCCACCCCTGAGCCGGAAAAAAACAGACCTTTCAAAATGTGGGTTTTTTTCTCTCTGCTATCCCACTAATAGGTCTCTGGAGTTTGGTCCCTTAGAAAATCTGATGTAATAAATAACTAAGATCTCTAGACAAAAAAAAGCAAGCATTTGTGAACGGAAAGGGATATTTGGTTCAGTGCTTGCCCACCATGTGTGATACCTTGAGTCCAGCACCAGGCTGCCCCAAACCATGTTTGGAGAAAGAGTTCTAGGATTTGTTGGTTTTTTTTTTTTTTTTTTTTTCTTTACCTTTTCTAGTTTTTCATGACAGGGTTTCTCTGTGAAACAACCCTGGCTGTCCTGAAATTCACTCTGTAGACCAGGCTGGCCTCGAACTCACAGAGCTCCACCTACCTCTGCCTCTTGAGTGCTGGGTTTAAAGGTGGGAGCCACCATGCCCAGCTGGAATCTAGGATTTCTTATGCACCTACTGTATGCTTGGCACTTGGTCTATATACTGCTGAGAATATATTGAATAAAACACATTATCCTTGGCCTGAGAGTGTAGCTCACTGGCAGACTACTTGCCCACCAAGACCTGGGTTGGAGCCCTATCACCACAAAAAGACAAGTCCCTCAAAAGACAAACAAAAGACCTCTGTCCTCACAGGAGTGCAGACTGTAAACAGGAATTTCATTTTATATATAGAAAAATGATTTTGTTCTAGAACCCAATGAACACATACTTTGTTTTTATACTCTAGTTTTCCTGTGGTGGTCTCCACACACAGTTCTAACAAGGAGTAAGAAGGGAACTGAGGAGGGGTGTTTAAGAACAAAAAGGGAAGTCGGGCGTTGGTGGCGCACACCTTTAATCCTAGCACTCAGGAGGCAGAGGCAGGTGGATTTCTGTGAGTTCGAGGCCAGCGTGGTCTCCATAGCGAGTGTAGGATAGGCTCCAAAAGCTACACAGAGAAACCCTGTCTTGAAAAACCAAAAACCAAAAACCAAAAAAAAAAAAAAAAAAAAGGGAACTGGATTGTGCCTGCTAAGAACATGTGGTGGGTGCTCTGCTTTTCCATTGCATCAAGTTTTTCCTATGCTAAAACCCTGAAGCAGTGATAAATGTTCCAAAGCCCTGTTTTCTGTGAAAACACTGTAGGAATTCTTAACCTTCATCATGGATGTCACCCCCTTCCCTCCTGTTATCACCACGGCACCCTCTTCTCTACCCCACTCCCAAAAGGAAGACAAAACTTACTGTTCTTAATGAATATTTGGTTAAGGATGAAATGAAAAGATATTTTTACCAAAGGGATGGAAACATCAAAGACAAAAAAAACTGCTCATCTAGAAGATTCACAAGCCATTTAGTGTGCTTTAGTCACGAGTTTCCTAGTACTTGGAGAAAAAAAAATACTTAAGTTTTCTAAACTATGCAGACATTAGACTGCAGCTTTAAACTCCCTTTTCTGGAAACCCATATGCAGCTAGGGTGGGGAGGTCCATATCGGTAATCCTAGCCCTTGGGAGGCAGAGGCAGGGGGCTACCTGGTCTACACAAATGGGGCTAGCCAGCACTACAAAGCAAGAACTTATTTCGAATACCAAGGGAAACCACCCCCAATAAATGAACAAATAAATAAGAGACAAGAAAACCCACTGGTAATGGACTGCTAAATGCAGAGTCCTTGAGCACTTGTTTGTTGTCACACGCCTGTCCGCAGACCCTAGGCTGTACTTTATAATGATCCTTTCTGTTGACTGAATTTAGATTGTGAAGTCGAGCTGTGAAGCCCAGCTGGCCTATGCTGTCTGTTTCTGATGCATCTAGGACTACTAGAATCATAATATTCCTAAAACTTCATATATTTAAAAACTAAAATGTACAGCACATTTAAAAATATTAAGTAAATTTCCCCAAACTGATTATATGCACTGAAAAACCCCAGAAATTCCTTAAGCCAGGTATGCACTCAAGAGGCAAGGTATGAGAACCAAGAGGCCAAGTACATTCTCGGTTACACAGAATTGGACACCAGCCTGGGCTACAGGAGACCCTGCCTCAAAAAGAGGGTGGAGGAAGTGACCTGAACTCGTGTTTTGTTTAACCCTTTCCATAAACCCTACAGCACCTAATTTGTGGATTATAAGTGCAATGAGAAAAGGCTTTCTCATTGGATAAATATTAATGTACACTTTAGGTTCACGATTCTGACTTCCTGAGACGAAAAGCCCCGGTTCACACCACGAAGGTCCTCAAAAGGCAAGCTGGTCTTTCCCAACAGTGTCTTTCCTAATATATACTGTGGGACATTCCTTCGAGTTGGAAAACATAATCAAACAGCTTTCAGCCTTTGCATAAAATTCTGCCGGAAGCCGAGCGTTGGTGGCGCACACCTTTAATCCCAGCACTCGGGAGGCAGAGGCAGGCAGATCTCTGTGAGTTCGAGGCCAGCCTGGTCTCCAGAGCGATTGCCAGGATAGGCTCCAAAGCTACACAGAGAAACCCTGTCTCGAAAAAAATAAATAAATAAAAACTCTGCCGGATTAATCGGTGAGAACCCCAGGAAAAAAGGGGCTGCCGAGAAGGGAGGAGAGTCGGTTGGAGGCTCCGTGACAGCGGTCACGTGAGATGCGGTGCAACCCCGCTTCCCCGAGCGAACTGCCGGCACCCAGAGAGGCGGCGGTCCGAGGGGGGCTCCTCGGCAGAGCTCCGGCCGTCCTAAGCCCCGGCTGTGCCGGAGCCAAACGCCAGCGCAGCCCTCAGGGCGTCCCGCGGCCGCGCGGCCCCCAGCCCTCACCTGCTTCTGCACGTCTGCATCGCTGAGGGCCATGGCGAGGGCGAAGCTCGGCCACGGGACCGCCTCGAGTCTGGGCTTCTAGCGGCGGCGGAGCAAACCAGAGACGAAAACCCAGGGTCAGGCTCAGCTTCCTTTACTTTATAACCCCAGTTTCCGGTTCCTGTCAGGTGACCAGGCGGCCCGAACCTTTCCAACCAATAGAACGAGAACTGTACCCTCGGAAGTTCCGCCCTTCCTCCCATGCGCATGCGAGGACTGTCCACCAGGGGGTCTTTTTTTTTTTTTCCCAGTTGACTCGTGATTGCTTGTCAAGGACAAAATACTTCATTAGAGAACGGACAGAGCTTTAGAGATTTTTGTATCAGATATTAATCAGAATACTTCTTCAGTGGTCGCTTTTGTAAAACAATTTTTTGTTTTATTTTTTTCAGGCTGGCCTCCACCTGCCAAGTGCTAGAATTATGGATACGCACCACTGTAAAAAGTTTAGATAATTTACTCAGAGCTCAAGGGGGAAAAAAAAAAGCCTGTTGTGAAGGGTCACACCTTTAATCCCAGCCCACAGGAAGCAGAGGCAGACAGGCCAGCGGGGTCTACAGAGTAAGTTCCAGGACAGCTTGGGCTACACAGAGAAACCCTGTCTCAAACAAGCAAATAAACAAAAGTTTACCCAGAGCTTGAAATGGAGCTCAGTTTGCAGAATGCTTGCCTAGCACACACAAAGACTTGGATTTCTGTGAGGTGAGGACTAATCACAATCCCAACACTCAGTCAGAGGCTGGGAAATCATTCCAGCCCTAAATTGCACATCATTCCTTGACATTGGAAATTTGAGGGTGCCCGGGCTAGAGATTGAACAAGTGTTTTTATTTAAACCAAACCATGGGGCTACAGACAAGGCTCAGTGCTTAAGCGCACTGGCTCCTCTTCCAAAGGCCTCGGGTTTAATTCCCAGCAGCCCTATGGCAGCTCACTATTGTAACTCCAATTCAAGAGATCCAATGGCTTCCTGGGTACCGGGCATAAAGGCAAAACACCTATAACACATTTTAAAAGAACAAAACAAAATCCAAACCAGATTTAGCATTAATAAAAATAAAGTATGTCTCAGGACAGCCAGAGCTATTACACAGAGAAATCCTGTCTCGAAAAAATAAATAAATCGTTAAATAAATTAGCCTTTCAATGTACCAATATGCAGCTTCAGTGCAGTACTGATGTTGTTTGGTTCAGGAGGACTTGCAGCCAATGTACTACGATAGGGAGAAAACATTTCCATTCCTAACCCATCAAGTTTTACATTACCCTTGGAATTACATGGATACAAAATAGGTATACAAATCAAATACCGATAATAAATCATAAATTAAAAAAACTATTGTTTTGAGCCGGGCAGTGGTGGTGCATGCCTTTAATCCCAGCACTTGGGAGGCAGAGGCAGGTGGAACTCAGTGAGTTCGAGGCCAGCCTCGTCTACAGAGTGAGTTCCAGGACAGTCAGGACTATTACACAAAGAAACCCTCTCTTGAAAAATACACACAAAAATGTTTTATGTAATTTATTAAAGTCTGAAGCAAATTTTCGTACTAATGAATGGGTATGTTTGTTTAATTTTATGTAAAAATTAAATCATGGCTGAATATTTGATACCTAAAGATACACAGCATCTAAAACATTTTCAGAGCAGATTTATGTTTTGATTTTTTTTTTTAAGATTTTATTTATTATGTATAACAACATTCTGCTTCCATGTATATCTACACACCAGAAGAGGGCACCAGATCTCATAACGGATGGTTGTGAGCCACCATGTGGATGCTGGGAATTGAACTCAGGACCTCTGGAAGAGCAGTCAGTGCTCTTAACCTCTGAGCCATCTCTCCAGCTCCTATGTTTTGATTTTTATACTGCCAATGCTGAGAATGGTCACTTCAATAGACAAGTACTATAAAATGGCAAAAGTGCTAGGGTCAGTTCAGAAATTCTTGGAAATTCTATCCTAATCCCAAGACTGAATTCATTTAGTAGTCTATGAAATTCAAGTTAGCAACTCAAATGGTATTTTTTTAAGATTATAATACAATTTCAAAATGTTCTAACTATACTCCCTGCCAGCAGGTCATTAAAGGTGTGCACCACTATGACTGGCTAAATATACTATATTTTAATTATTTATTTTATGTTTCATCTACATGTATGCTTGTGGACACCTGTGCATGCTGGTGCCCACTAAGGCCAGAAGGGGTGTTGGATGTCCTGGGACTGGTGTCCCACATGGTTATGAGTTACCATATGGGTGCTGGGAAACTGACCCAGCTTCTCTGTAGGAGTAACAAGTGCTCTTAACCACTTCTCCACCCCTCAGATGATGGGATCCTGAGTGAGGAGGGAGAGTAGGACAGGTTCTTTTTGTTGTTGTTGCTGTTTTTGATTTATTTATTTTTTGTATGTATGCCTACACGCCAGAAGAGGGCATCAGGTCCCACATAGATGGCTGTGAGCCACTATGTGGTTGCTGGGAATTGAATTCAGGACCTCTGGAAAAAGAAGTCAGTGCTCTTAACCACTAAGCAATCTCTCCAGCCCCAGCAGGAAAGTTTTTTTAAAAAAATTGTCTTCCATAACTAAATCATTACAATTCTGTAAAAGAAAGCCACGTATGTATAATAAGAGCACTGCAATTCATAATATACAAGTCTTGAATCTAAGCTAAGGTGTCTTGGGCAGTGTTCCATGGTATAACACAGTACGAAGACATCACAAAGCAAAATGCCCCTTGTTATGTGTTCAGAACCAAGGCTGTAGTGAGGTCCTGTGCAAAGCAATACAGGAAAGCTCTGCCAGAAAAACTTTGGATTTATTCCTGTTTGACTTGGATTAAGTTTTGAGCTTTGGTCCAGTGGTGGCGGCGGCGGCGCACGCCTTTAATCCCAGCACTCGGTGGCAGAGGCAAGCGAGTTCGAGATCAGCCTGGTCTACAAGAGCTAGTTCCAGGACAGCCTCCAAAGCCAAAGAGAAACCCTGTCTCACCCCCCACCCCCCGCCAAAAAAAAGTTTTGAGCATTATATGTTCAAAAAACTTTTACCATTGCCAAAATTTTTGTGACCCACACTTTTAGTTATAAGACCCCAAATAGAGTCACAACATTTTAAGAAACTTGGTGGGTGGGGTGGGTGTGCGCACTTGAGCATACAATAGAGAGTTGGCTCAGTGGTTAGTTAAGAGCACTTGCTGCTCTTCCAGAGGACGCAGGTTCAGTTCCCAGCACCCACATCAGGTGGCTCACAACTGCTTATAACTCAGCTCCAAAGGATCCCACACTCTCTGGCCTCTGTAGGCCCCTGCATACATGCTGCACATAAACTCATATAAGTAAAAGTAAATGAATCAATCTTTTAAAAAGGAAAGAAAAAGAAACCAGAAGCTAGTGAGATGCCTTAGCAGGTAAATGTACTTGAGGTATGAGCCTGGTGACCTGAGTTCAATTCCTCGATCCACAGAAAGGTAAAAGGAAAACACTGACTCCACAAAGTTGTCTTCTGACAGCCATACATGCACTGCAGCATTCAAGAGCTCCCCCTTCTCTTTCTCTCTCTCTCTCACACAAAGGCTAACAATTAAAAATGTGTAAACTAAGCTGTAGCCCATAAACTTTCAATATATTTTGTTGTTGTTTAACATCTATTTATTTATATGTGTATAGTTGTGGTGTGTATGTGTGTCATCACTGGTGTTCTGCAGCTCGAGTGTGGAGGTCAGAGGACAACTTGGGGGAGCTGGTTCTCTCTTTCCACCGTGTGGGTTCTAGGAATTGAGCTAAAGTCATCAGGCTTGGTGGCAAGCGTCTTTACCCACTGAACCATCTATCTCCCCGGCCCTTCCTTTTTGAGACAGAATCTCATGTAGTCCACACTGTCCTTAAACACACTATAGTTGAAGATGACCTTGAACAAGCTATGGGTTCAATCCCCAGCACCTAGTAAACTGGATCTGGTGGCTCATGCCAGTAGTCCCAGCACTCAGGAGGGGGAGGCAGGAGAATCAAATCTAAGATCTGTCTACAGTCATATCACACTGAACCTGTCCAATCCCATCACAAGTTCAAGGTCACCTTCAGCTACAGGGTGAGCCTGAGACCAGACTGGGCTGCACGAGACCCTGTCTCAAAACACCAACAAAACATTAAAAAATGCTAGGGTTAGATGTCCGCACCATCATGCCCAGCTTCACTTCCCTTTTTCTATGTGCTATTGATGACACTGTTGGTTGGAGTCTCAGAACCCGCTCTGTATCTGGGATCTGGGGGATTTCCCAGTTGTAACATAAAAAAACAAAACATCCAGAGACTGATATTGGGCTTCAAACTTCAAGTTGAAGATCAGAAAAGCAAAGCAGCAGGCCACTAGATCTTGCCACTACCTCAGGCTGAATGGGCTGATTCTGCTGCCTCTCAGTGTGGCTAGAGAATGAATACCTCAATACTGAAGACCCTGCTTCTATCTTTTATAGCCCTCTAGTGCTGGGATAAAAGATGTGTGATCTGTTACTCTTTTAGACAGATTCAATCTCATGTATCTCTGGGTGGCCTTGAACTCAGAAAGATCCATCTACCTCTTAATCCAGAGTCCTAGGATTAAATGTGTGTACCACCACATCCTAGCTTTTGGCTGCTGGGATTAAAGGTGTGTGCCTGGCTGCTATGGTTTGTGGCTGACTTTGCTTTAATGGATCATAAATAATATATCACTACACCAGTTGTTCTGGTTTTGGTATGTTAAAGTTACAAATTATAATTGGACTAAGAAATTTTCCTTAAAACTTTTTATAGTACTACACTACACCCTCAATCCAGAAAGGTTTTTTGTTTGTTTAAGACAGGGTATAACGTATCTCAGGCTGGCCTTGGAACTAGCAATGTTGCCAAGGATAACATTGACTTTACCTTCCCGCCTCCATCTCCCCAATGCTGGGATTTCAGATACGGCTCTGTTCAATATTTATGTGGCATTAGGAATTAAACATATGCCCTGAGCATGCAAAGCAAGTGCTCTAACCAACTGGGCTGGAACAGCAGACCTCTGTTTCTGAGTATCTTCTGATTTTTAAGGAGTGCTGCCAGGTATACCATCAAGTTTTATTTTTTTAGATGAGACATCTCTATGTTGTCTAGGCCTGTCTCTGACTCCTACATCCCCTGCATTCAGGAAGCTCAGCTATGGAGATCTTTGCCACAGGAATAACACTGACAGGCCAGTGCTGTGCAAGCTGAGAATGAATTAAGACCAGACTGACAGAAAAGAGGGATTTAAAGAGATACTGCAAAAACAGACAAGTTTAGCCAGGCATTGGTGGCAGGCGGATCTCTGTGAGTTCGAGGCCAGCCTGGTCTACAGAGTGAGTGCCAGGATAGGCTCCAAAGCCTATTCAAAAAACAACAACAACAAAAAACAAACAGGCAAGTTCACCAGGAAGGGTTTGCTCTGCCTGGGAGTTGGGGGGGGGGGGGGAAGAGAAAGCTCTTTTTGTTTTTGTTTTTTAAGACAGGGTTTCTCTGTATTGCTTTGGAGGTTGTCCTGCAACTCGTTCTATAGACCAGGCTGGCCTCGAACTCACAGAAATCTGCCTGCTTCTGCCTCCCGAGTGCTGGGATTAAAGGTGTGAGCCACCAATGCCTGGCAAGAAAGCTCTTTTTAATGTATTGGTTGGTTTTGTGTCAACATGACATAAGCTAGAGTTATCAGAGAGGAAGGAGCCTACATGAGATCCAGCTGTAAAGCATTTTTCTCAATTAGTGATCAATGGAGGAGAGCCCAGCTCATAGTGGATGGTGCCATCCCTGGGCTGGTGGTCCTGGGTTCCATAAGAAAGCAGGTTGAGCAAGCCTCAGGGAGCAAGCCAGTAAGCAGCACTCCTCCGTGGCCTCTGCCTGCTTCCAGATTTCTGCCCTGTTGAGTTCCTGTCCTGTCTTCCTTTGGTGGAGAACAGCAGAGTGAAAGTGGAAGCCAAATAAACCCTCTTTTCCTCAACTTGCTTTTTGGTCCATGGTGTTTTGTTGCAGCAATAGAAACCCTAACTAAGACAGTAGTTAAGAGGAAATATTTTGTTGGTGGTGGTTTTGTTTTGGAGACAGGGTTTCTTTATGTGTGGCCCTGGCTGTCCTGGAACTCAGTCTATAGACCAGGCTGGCCTAGAACTCAAACTGTTCTACTTACCTCTTCCTCCTGAGTACTGGAAATAAAAGCATGTGCCACCACGCCCAGCGAAAGGATAGTTCTTATGTGTTATCGGGTGGTTTCACCTGATACTGATAGATACCGTGTGGGTTCATATCCTTATGGTTAGGCAGATAACTCATTTTGATGAAGAATACATTTTTTTTCTCTCTGGGACCTGTGTGGTGGAAGGAGAGAACCATCAACTCTTGAAAGTTTACCTCTGACCACCACATGAAAGTCATAGTGTACAGGCAATCACCACCATACACACACAAATAAATAAATGAAATGAAAGAAACTTTAGGTAAATGTGACCCGTGTTAATGCTCAGTTTTGGAATGGCAGAACATGGTACACAATTGTCTAAAATTTAGATTCTGGATTACTCTACTGGTGACAAGATCTCTCTGTATAGCTCAGGCTGGCCTCAAACTGGAGACTGGAGATGCTATTCTGAGATGGACGGCTGTGGTAATCTATTTTAAGGCTGCTTTAGCCTCACAGTAGCCCCCTGCTGCCTCTGAGCAGGACCTCAAACTGCTTAACAAACCCTGGCTGCATGCAACCTAGTGCCTTTTGAAAGTTCCTCTTTTTAAGGAACAGGCTCAAACCATCAGAAACTTGACCCCCTAATGATTCATGCCTGCCATGCATAAAGTCTCAAGAAGAGACTGACTCAGTTGTCAAGTTTGGTTGCAAATGCTTCTTTTCCATCTTAGCCATCTTGTCAGCCTAAGACTTCTTGTTTATCCCTTAGTTTAGAGAGGAGGTCTTTCTGCCTCTGAACTCCTGGGCTGAAATGATCTTCCTGCACATACCACTGTGCTCACTTTAAGTGAGGGGATGGTAAAGAAACCCCAGAGAGTGGTTACTCCACGCTTAAGGGTAAGGGCATCTGGAAGAGTCCAGAGCTGAGAGAAAAAGAAGCAGACTGGACACGGCCAGGACTAGGGAATCTGACATGGCAAAATCATGGGACATATAAGGAGGATGGGTAGGAGGTGAGAAAGGCCAAGACTCTGAGATGTGTAACAAGTTTAAACAAGGGTTTAGGGAGCCTGGAGGTTTAGGCAGCATGGGCTTTGACATGTAACCACAGGAGTTTGCCAACGACAGTCACAAGTCCCTTCTGCCAGAGGCAAGGGAAACGACCCCTTTCGGCAGACTTTGTATCTAACTGCCAAGAAATCCTATAGTCTAGCCTGGGTGGAGCCAAGACTGCCCTTTCTGAACATATGCACTGAGATCTGACACTCACCACTTTATTTTAAAAGTAAATTAAGTCAGCTGCCTGGTGGTGTCACACACTTTTAATCCCAGCACTCAGGAGGCAGAGACAGGCTGATGATCTCTGAGAGTTCAAGGCCAGCCTATTCCACAGAGTGAGTTTCAGAACAGCCAGAGAAGTCACAGAGAGAAACCCTATCTGGTAGGAGGGGGGGGGTGCAAAAAAAAAAAAAAAGAAGCAAATTAAGTTAGGGTAGTATCCTTATATCTGTAATCCCAGCATTTAGGAGGCAAAGGCAGGAGAACCAACAGTTCAAAGTCATTCTCATCTACATAGCAAGTTCAAGGCCAGCCTGGGCTTCAGGGAACATACCCTAAATAAATAAATAGCCAGGCATGGTGTTGTTCACCTGTAATCTCAACATTGAGGGGTTGAAGCTGGAGGATATTAACAAACTTAAACAAACCAAAATAAACCAACAGAATAGAATGTTGGCACAGTAGCACATACTAATCCTGGCACTTGGAAGATTGAAGTAAGAAGATGGTGAGTTCCAAGCATCTGAGCTACATAAAATTAAATGGAATTGCAGATGTGATATCTCTTCCCTTTGTGTAGCTTCCTTCTCCCCAGTGTTAAGGCTTGTAAACAACTAGTTGGGCAGTCATTTGCTGATTTATCAAGGAGCAAGCCAAGTCTTGCCTGATAAGGATGTGGTACCTTTGTAGAGATAATCTCTGGGTTAGTAAATATTTTTTTCAGCCCCCTCTATACTACTTTTAATGCCAATTACAATGTAAGTGCTAAGTAAGTAGTTTTTGTGTTACTTTGTTTTGAGAACAATGCTATGAAAAAGTCCACATAATTCAGGTACAGTGACTGAAATGTACTTATGGAAAGGGGGCTTTAAAGAGGCCATCCTCTCGGGGTGCAGCGTGTTTATTTCAACTGTTCTCCAAAACACCTCTTTCTTCAGCAGGCTGGCCCCCTAGCTCTGACAATGAGGTAAGTTACCATTAAAGCAACTGAATTAAAACATCATGTCCTTTGAGAACATTTGGAAGGTAAATAATTTCCAACAGAGGTTACTGTTTCCCATCATATAAAAATACCTTCAGTAGGACCTGGAAGCTGGACGCTCAGCTATGTGTTCCATAGACAATTCACCTATGGAGAGAAATTTTAACTGGGAATTCCTGCTGACTGCCTCAACTTCCCCAGTCAATTCTTGCTGGATGCTTGTGAGTTACCTTTTACTTTCTCAATCATGCTATCTCAGTTGTCCCTTGCTGGATGTTGAAAACTACTTATTCAATGATATTTTAATATCTGATTCTAAACTGACAGCACCGCTAGCACAGATCGTTCGTTCTTCAGACAGTACAGAACAGGTGTATACTCTTATAATCCTAACACTTGGGAAAGTAGAGGCAGCGATTTGTAAAGTTCCATACCAGCCTGGTTTAAGCAGTAAGACTGTCTCAAAAAAAGTGTTTTGTTTAAATCTAAGAGCATACTAAACCTGCAAGTATTAACCAATTCATATTTTCCTAAACCCAGTCTTATCTTGGTTCTCGTAGAGAAACTATTTAAAACAAATTTTCAAATGAATTTTAAGAAACAAGTCTATTCTTGTGTAATTGTATTTGCTTTCGTCTATGAAAACTGCTGGCCTAAATTCCTGTCAGGTTACTCACAAACGATGGATCTGCATGCTCACTGTTCTCACCTATTCCCAAGCTGGTGGACAGGAGCAAGTCAGCAAAACAGGCAAATCCATTTCTGTTAACGACAAGGTAGTGTAGGCTGGCCTAAAACTCGGTATGCAGCTGCAGATGATCTTGAACTTTTGGCCCTCCTGCCCTCTTCTAAGTGCTGTTCTTCCTAAGGATCCAGGCTTGATTTCTTCGAACCCACATGACAGCTCACAAACATTGACAAATCCAGATCTAGGTGATCTAACGCCCTCTTCTGACACTAGGCACCCACATGCTAGTATAAACCTGAGTTTCCAGCACATAGGAGACAGAGGCAGGATGAGATTCAAAGTCATGCTAGGCTACAGAACAAGTTTGAGGTCAGCATAGGACACAGTCCCAGAAAACCAACAACAAAAGCATACCACTAAATAGAATTCAGTATGCTTGTAATTGTGCTGCCATTGTTACTGTGATTTTTGTTTTTTTCTTTTGAGACAGGGCTTCTCTGTGTGGTCCTGGCTGTCCTGGAACTTGCTCTGTAGACCAGGATGGCCTTGAACTCACAGAGATCTGTCTGCATCTGTCTTCAAAGTGATGGGATTAAAGGCGGGCGCCACCACCTCACGGCTACACTATGTAGTCTTGACCGCTTGGAAATAGCTTTGGAGACCCCATCAACCTGTAATTTATGGCAATCCTCCTACCTCGCCTTCTGAGTGTTGGGATTACAGGCCTGTACAAGCAGCTGGGCACATTTATCACTTTCTGATCTGATTGGTTACAACCGCCTTTTTCCTAACTCCTAATCTTCCATGCTGTCTTTGTTACTTCATCTTAAGAACAAAAGCAGGATGCTCGTCTTTTAACCTAGATATCTTGATCTTTTCACATTGAGACACAGATGCTTTCTGCAAAGTTCATACTCTGAAAACTAGATAATCAGGTTACACATACCCCCTCATCTTTTACGTAAATCTATTATGTTTTTTTTTTTTGGGGGGGGGGTGGGAAGCATTCACAGCTTATCTCGGAGCACAGGTTGGACTGCTACATGCTTTCACGAAGCCCAGAAAACAAGCATTCATCAGCACGAACTTCATCCCAGGCAGCTTTGCTAGGCCTTGTAAGTAGAAATGTATTATTACTAAAAGAGCCCTTTACCACCACGGTGTCTGGGCTCTAGACCCGTCTGTCAGTCCTGTCTTTTAAGTTGCTTTTCCAACTTTCAGGACAACCTCCTGGCAGGTAGGTGGCTGAGAGCCCGAACCCGGCAGCGCCCGCGATTGCTGTACTGACAGGCAACCCGCGCGGGCTTGGGCACTCCCGGAATGCACAGGTCTGCGACGCCACCAGCCGCTCGTTCCACACCGGGCTGAGCAGGCGGGCGGTGTCTACCTCATCTTAGCGCTACTCGGCACCGGAAATGACTTAGCGAAGGCATTTCTGAAGTCCAGGAATCTATTTCTCCCCCGGCTCCTGCAAAGAGAGGCCGAGGGACAGCTCCGTACGCAGGTCACGCCTGCGCGGACTGACCAGCGGGCAGCAGGGTCACCGCTTCCGCTCCAGCGGACCGAGCCTCGGACTTCCGGCTCGGCTCCGCGCCCCAGCCCCGCTCCCCCACGCGGGCCGTGACGGAAGCGCGCAGGGGTGACCTCACCGTCCAACATGGCGGTGGCGGTAGATTAGGGCCGCGGTTCGAAGCAGCCACCGCCGCTCCCGGACCCTGTGGGAAGCACCTGCTGCGGCCGCCGTCTCCTTCATCCCTTCTGGGGCAGGGCTGGCGCCAGGTGAGGGGAGTGGGATTCCGGGAAGGTCCTGCTGGGTGGCGGAGCGGGTTTTCGCCCGCGGAGGAAGGGGGTCTAGAGACCCCCCGAGCCGACCGCCCGGTGCTGCCCCGGACGCGGGGAGAGCAGGCGGGAGGGAGCGAGGACCGAGCTGCTCTGCCGGGGCTTGTCGGGGCTTGTGGGCACTGCTCGGGGCTGGTGGACCTGTCCAGCGTGCCCCCACGGTGGGTGGCTTTTGGACGGGCTGTGTGGCTGGCTGCCTGCGGCGCCAGGGACTCACCCTTGCTCTCCATTCTGCCCCTCACCCAGACCTTCGCTCGGAGGACCGGGGTCCGTTTGGGGGTCTGGACTGGGAGACGTGCCTTCGTTCTTGGAGGAGGGAAGTGTGTGCCGTTCACTTAGGACGATTATAGATTAGCTTCGCTAGTGCTTTCTTGCCACAGCGCTCCGAGTCCTGTTTCTCAGGGTTAGCGCTGCAGTTTTGACACCCGTTCCCACTCCACCCCCAACCCCAGGACACCACAACCAACAGGCTTTCTTAACCCCGTGGAGGCGATGGATAACCGTTCACGCTCATTCTTCTTTGCCTTCTTAAAAGTCCTCCCCATATCCCCACGGGATCCCTCATTTCTTGCCTTTATAGTATAGCGCCGTGCAGGAGGAAGCCTGGACTTTTTAAGCCCGGGCTTTTACTTTAAGGGGTAAAAATTGGACGACTCTGCCCAGCAATTCATATGCTCTTTGCTGATAGCTTTGTTAAGCAATTCACCATTCCCATGAACAAGTGTTTATCTCAAAGATCTGTCTTACACTCAGTGTTTAAAAGTTTTGAACTATGATGACAGGCCCCTCTTCTTTCTGATGTTTAAAAAAAAAAAACGCTTTGCAAAATTTCTAATATTTCCCTTGGAGGCTTGGCATAAACCAGAATGTTGACGCTCTCTGCCCTAACTTGTGTGACCTTACATGAATTGCCACACCCTTGAGATGCCTCCCCCTCCACCTTTTTTTTTTAACACACGGGAAAGTTAAGCAAGTTTGTGGGTAGGGAACCACTTATATTTCATACATGCAATTAGATTAATGTATCCTTCATGTTTATAACAGTGAATTGAAAATGCTTAAACTATTGTTCTGTATATAATAGGCAGATGAGGACTTCGCAGGTTCCCCTGCTCTGAATAATCAGGTACTATTCTAAATATTTTTTCCAGATAGCTCATAGTCCTTAAAATATCATTTGTTTTGTTTTGTTTTTTGATCTTATGTATCCCAGCTGAACTCATCCTCCTCCCTTCCTCCCTTGTATTGAGATCCAGGAGTACCCAACCATGTCTGTCCCTTTAAAAAATTGAATTAAACGTATTATTATTGTGGATGTAGATGTATGTTTGGATACACGTGTGTAGGGCAGTGGGTAACATTGTTTTTGGGGGAGTGGGGGGATGCAGGAAAGTTTTCTATATAGTCCTGGTTTTCCTGGAGCTTCCTGTATAGACCAGGATGGCCTCAAAGTCACAGACATCTGCCTGCCTCTACCTTTCAAGGCCTGTGCCACCATCCACAGCCAGTAGGCAACTTTGGTAGTTCTTTTTCTCTTTCCATCTTTATATATGGGTTCTGGAGATTAAACTCAAGTTGCTTTTAACGCTGAATCATTTCATTAGCCCTTGGTTTGTTTTGAGACTGTTTCAGTCTGTGCTTCAGGCTAGCCTTGAACTTTTAGTAGTCCTCCTAAATCACCCTCCCTAGTGCTGGAATTCCAGGGGAGGCTGCCACACCTACCTTAAATGGCCTGTATCTTCAAGTGTGCCCTGGAAATTGAATTCAGCCAAATAATGTGTAAGGTTAAATCCAGCCATCTTTTTTTTTTTTTCTTTTTGAGACAGGGTTTCTCTGTAGCTTTGGAGCCTGTTCTGGAACTCTCTCTGTAGACCAGGCTGGCCTCAAACTCACAGAGGTCTGCCTCCTGAGTGCTGGGATTAAAGGTGTATGCCACCACCATATGGCAAATCTAACCATCTTAAAAAGTGTTATTATTTGACAATTTTGCATAAGTATGTAGTTTGTTTTTGTCATTCCTACCCTCACTCCTTTTAACTTCTCATTCTTGTACTGCTCTCACTAAACAGCTTTTTCATCTTATAAAAGGCAGGCACTCCTGGGAATGTAAATACTGGGGAGGCTGGGTGAGATTGCTGGGAGACCACCCTGGGCTAAAAGTTAGACCCTGTCGTAAGAAAAAAAAAAAAAAACAGGGCTGGAGAGATGGCTCAGTGGTTAGGAGCACATACTGCTTTTCCTGAGGACCTGGGTTTGATTCCCAGTACCCACATCAGACAGCTTACAACTGCCTGTAACCCTCACTCCAGGGGGTCTCACACCTCTGACCTTTGTGGGCACTTGTATTCATGTCCTTTAACACACTTTAAAATTTTTTTCTTCCTTTATTTTTTTTTGGGTGTGTGTGACAGGGTTTTATGTATCACAAGCTGATGTAGGGGTGAGTTGGTTCTCTGTTTCTACCGTGTGGATTCTGGGAATTGGTCAGACTTGGCAGCAAGCAGCTTTACTTACAATGGAGCCATCTTGTCACACTATCAAATGTTTTTCTGCATTGTTTCTTATGAAATATTTTAGACATAAAATTATTCTATGTGAGTGTTTTGCCTGTGTCTATGCGCACTCTGCGTGCCTGGTGCCAGCAGAGGTCAGAATAGGGAACACCTACAGGAACCGGAGGTCGGACGGCTGTGAATCACCATGTGGGTGCTGGGAACCAAACCCAGGTCCTCTGCAAGAACAGCAGATACTCTTAACCTCCGAGCCTTCTCTTCAGCTCCAACACCAAGAATTTTTTAGATAGGGTGCCCCTATATAGTCCTTGTCTGGTCTTGAACTGTGATCCTCCTGTCTCAGCCTAAGTGGCTAGAATTACAGACCCGAACCACCCAAATCTGGGTCAAGAGTAATATTTTCAGAAGTTGGGTTTTTATATTAGGGATCAAACCACTGTCCTTTTACATGCTGAGAGCTCATGGAGATACACTCCAGCCCCTTTTGTTGTTACCTGCTTTTTGTTTTTGTGGTGCTGGTCATAGAATACAGGTCTTCAGGTTTTTATGTGCTCTACTTCTGAGCTACACACTTAATCCAATAGTAACTGAAATTTTTGTGTTGTTTTTATGAGAGAGCATCTCATACTGTATGTAGCTCAGGCTGGTCTGGAACTCACTGTGAGGCTCAGTCTGACTTCAAATTGGTGGCGATATTGCTTAGCCTTCTGAGTGATAGGATTACAGTTGTGATCCACTATGGCTGGCTGAGAGCAGCTCATTGTCTAGCAGCTTCACTGAGATATAATTAATTTACTATACTATTTACAGTTGTGTAATGTAATGACTTTTAGCACATTCAGAGTTGTGCAACCATTATTGGAGTTTTCATCACTTCTAAAAGAAACCCCATACCACTTGGCAATGGTTCTTCTGTTATTTTTTGAGACAAAAATCTCTGTGTGGCCCAGGCTTGAACTTTGGATACATTTGCCACAGTTTCATTGCTAGGGTTATAGGTGTATGCTACCATGCTTGGCGGTAGCCATTTTTTTATTCCTGCTCCTCTCACTTCTTTACCACATACAACCACTGATTTTCTTTTCTGCTTTTTAAGGCAGGCTCTCATTTTGTACTGATGGCTGGCCTTGAACTCTTAGCAGTCCTCTTGCCTCAGCCTCCAAAGTACTGAGATTGTAAATGTGAGCCATTACTTTATTCCTTTTTTAAAAAATGATTTATTTTATTTTATATGTGTTGGTGTTTTGCCTGCCTTCATGTCTTTGTGAGGGTGTCTGATCCCCTGGGACTGGAACAACACACAGTTGTGAGCTGCCTTGTAGGTGCTGGGAATTGAACCTGAGTCCTTTGGAAGAATAACCAGTGCTCCTAACAACTCTCAAGCCATCTACTTTATTTCTTTATTTATTTATGGTTTTTCAAGACAGGTTTCTCTGTGGCTTGGAGGCTGTCCTGGAACTTGCTTTGTAGACCAGGCTGGCCTCGAACTCACATAGATCTGCCTGCCTCTGCCTCCCCAGTGCTGGGATTAAAGGCTTGCGCCACCACCACCTGGCTATTCCTTTTCAAAGCTAAATGATGTTCCAGTGTGTAGAATTTGGCAGTGTGTGGACATATGACATTTTAGGGAACTTTTCTTTTCTTTTTAGCTTCCCCTTCATTTTCAGTTCTTCACTATGCCTTTTAAGGCAGGGACTTAACTATGTAGCCCTGGCTGGCTCGGAACTCACAGAAACAGCCTGCTTTTGCCTCCTGAGTGCTAGGTTTAAAAGGTATACACCACTATACCATTTGTTACTGTGTTTTGTTTTTTTTTCCAGGGAAAAGATTTGAGATGGAACCTTGATGTGTAGATTACATTGACCTCAAACCTGAGATTTTCCTGTTTCCTTCTCCCCATGTGCTGCTAATACAGGCGTGTTCCCCAATTCTAGCCAATATTTTCTATTTTTCAGACAGTCTTTTTTTGTTTTGCTTTGATTTTTCAAGACAGGATTTCTCTGTGTAGCCCTGGCTGTCCTGGGACTTAGTCTGTATAGACCAGGCTGGCCTTGAACTCAGAGATCCATCTACCTCTGTCTCCCCTGAGTACTGAGATTAAAGGTGTGTACCACCACTGCCTGGCTGGACAATACCTTAAACTTATATCAGGTGACCCTCATACTTCATCTTCTCCAAGTATCTAGACATAGAGGTTTATACCTCAGTATCTAGTTTATGTGACTTATATTCTGAATATTACTTTTAATTATAGTGTCTCTGTGAGTGTGTGTATCCACCTGAGGAGGCAGAGGTGTTGAATTTCCTGGGATTGGAATATGCACAGTGTTGCACTGTGAGCTGCTAGACATAGTGCTGGGAATTGAACTTAGATCCTCTGCAAAATAATACATGCTCTTAAACATTAAGTCACCTCTTGAGACACCTACCTACCCTTATTTTTTAAATAAATTGAAAGTTGTTTCCTGCCAGATGGCAGTGGTGGCATACACCTTTAATTCCAGCGCTCGGGAGGCAGAAGCAGTTGGATCTCTATGAATTCGAGGCCAGCCTGATTATAAGAAGTGAGTTCCAGGACTGCCAGGGCTACATAGATAAACCCAGTCTCAAAAAACCAAAAGAACAACAACAAAAATGCTGTTTCCTTTGTGGCTATTATGTATAAAGTGACCTTGAACATTCAAGTACAAATTTTGGGTAGACATGTTTACATTTCTCTAGCATGTACCTAGAATGAAGCAGTCTGTATCTGAATTTTGTTTTGCTGTTATATGGGAAGATTAAAATACTTATTGTGAAAGTCAGAATCTGTGTGTACGGGGTAGGGTTTCATATTAGGAATTCCCCCGTGAGTGCTTTATCTGTGAATGCCAACTGCTGAGTACAGATATTTGGGGCAGTTGTTAACAGAGGATTGAACCAGAGTGTTCCATTAGGCATGTTTTAACTGGAAAGGGACAATCAACACTAGGATAATAGTGGTGTCTGCTGCATTTTTAACTTGACACCTCACTGTAGCAATGCAGCTGACTGGAATAGTTTTTGCAATCTTACAAATTTAATTTTGTGTGTATGTCTGTGGGTGTATGTATGTATGTATGTATGCATATGAGTATCTTTGCATGTGTGTGCACATGCATGTGGAGGCCAGAGCTCAACCTCAGGTGTTTTTCAGGAGGATTGTTTTCGTTTGTGTGTTCATGTGTATGTGTGTTTTGTGTGTGCACATTCATGTGGGTTCTGGGTATTCAAATCCTTAACACAGGTATTAGCTGTGTTAAGACAATACCTTTACTCTCTCCAGCCTCTACTGATCCTAGAATTTGCCATTTGTTTGAATTTAAGATCATATCTGGAAAATTTGAGTGTGGTAGCACAAGATTGTAATGCTAGGTCTTGTGAGACAGAGGCAGGAGTGTTACTGCAAGTTCAAGACCAGCTTAGGCAACACGACAAGTCCCAGGACTGTGACATTGCAGGACCCCCGTGTCCAAAAGAAAAACACCCAAACAGAAGATCATACATGAGCTTGGGATAGAGCACCTGGCATATGTGAGGTTCTGTTTGATCCTCAGAACAACCTCCCACTACACTCAGAAAGCCATCTGTATATTTAAACATTTGTTTTTTGTTTGTCTGAGACAGGATCTCACTGTGTACCTCTGGCCAGCCTGGAAGTTGCTATGTAGACCAAGCTGGCCTTCAACTCACAGAGATCTGTCTTCTACTTCTAAGTACTGTGATTAAAAATGTGTGCTGCCAGCGTGGCCATTAACAACTTGTTTTTTTGAAACAGGGTCTTATGTATCCAAGACTGACTTCAAACTCAATATATAGTTGAGAGTGATCTTTTTTTTTTTTTTTTGGTTTTTTGGTTTTTTGGTTTTTTTCAAGACAGGGTTTCTCTGTGGCTTTGGAGCCTACCCTGGGATCAAAGGTGTGCACCACCAACTCCTGGCTTGAGAGTGATCTAGAACTCTTAGTTTTCCTGCCTCTGCCTCCTGAGTCCTGGGGAATACTACAACACACATAGCTTAATTCTGGCACCTGGGAGGCAGAGGCAGATGGATCTCTGTGAGTTTGAGGATAGCCTGGTCTACAAAGTGAGTGCCAGGACAGCCAGGACTATACAGAGAAACCCTGTCTGGAAAAACACAAAACAAAACATCCCCATCTCCCAAAAGAAAAGATTCACAAATTGCACATACCTCACAAGAACCAAAAACTAAATTTTAGCTGGGCATGGTGACAGCTGCCTATAGTCCCAGTACTTGACTACATAGGAAGTTCTAGGCCAACCTGGGCTGCATGAGCTGTTGTCTTAAAAAAAAAAAAAAAAAAAAAAAAAAAAAAAAAAAAAAACCCAATAACTAAATACACAAATTGTACACACAGCTGCCCCTCTTGCTCAGACGAGCTGCACAGCACATCAAGTGGAACAGAGGGCTGGAAGCTGGCTTCTCCAGTGTAGCATGGGTCCAGCTAATGTTTTAAGAAGATGCATTTGATTGATTTTTTTGAGACAGAGTTTCTCTGTGTAACAGCTCTGACTGTCCTGGAATTCATATTGTAGACCAGGCTGGTCTTGAGCTCCCTGCCTCCTGAGTGCTGAGATTAAAGGCCACGGCTATGTGATTTATTATTAAAAGAAATGAGGAAACACATGTGGTGATGGGGTTCAGGATGTTTCCTATGTGTTTGCCAGTTGTGTAGAAATAATTAGGAAGAGCCAGTGATATGACTCAGTAGGTAAAGTGCTCGCCATGCAGGCCTGGCAACCTGAGTTTCATTCCCAGAACCAGGTAAGGGTGGGAGTAGAGTACTGACTCCACAGAGTTGTCCTCTAACCTCCACATGGACACCTATAAGACAGTACAAAAGCAAATAAATAGAAAAAAAAACTAGCAAAGGAAAATTTATCTTTTATTTGAATACGTTACTGTTTGTATAGAAATTAAAGTTAAGTTTTTAAAGGTTATTGGAAAGAAAACTGTTGTGACATTTACTTTGGGAGTTAGATGAATAATTGGGATCAATGGGGAACTTGCTTGGTTTGTAGTCAACTTTAAACTGAAAGAAACCTTTTGTTTTTAGATTTCCAACATCCATAAATAGACCTCTTTGGAGCTCCTTCAGCCAGTTCAATGGCGTCCTCTACTACAGTGCCTCTAGGATTTCACTATGAAACAAAGTATGTTGTTCTCAGCTACTTGGGACTTCTCTCTCAGGGGAAACAAGAAGGTCCCTCATCCCAAGGTACCGTCTTTGGTTTATGGTGGTTATGTTGGCTCATGATAAGGATTTGATCTGTAGAAGTATTTGCATCTAAGTAATTTATATGTATAAGATCAAGCAGTTTTAATTATAGAAATAATTAATCATCCCATCCCACCCTACTTCTAGTTGCAACTTCTTTTAATGGTGTTTGTTTTGATTTTGGCTTGTTTCATTTTAAAACTTTTATTTTATTTACTTGAAGTATGTGTGCAGTGGCATCACCTCCATCAGCAAACCCTACTGGCAGCTGATATGAGACAGGAACTCTGACTTTTTCTGTTAACAACATGCTTGGATTTAGAGAAAAATTGAAGGCAGGGTTTAAATGAGTCCACCAGACCCAAGCTAAATGATAAATAGGTATTTATTAGCGAAGCATTGCACAGAGGAAATAACTGCCTCAGTCTTACTGCTCCAGAAGATGCCGCCTCTGCCCTTCTGATGCTCTCACTGCAACCCAGGAGAGCTTGAGCCAGCTCCTCCTCTACCTTATAATGGGTCACGTCTAAACCTGAAACCATGCTCAGAGGGTGTGGCCACCACCACAAGTTCACTGGCAAAGCAAGAAGCCACTACAAGTGTGTATTTGTGCAGGTGTGTACATTCCAAGATGTGTGTGTGTGGTGGTCAGAAGACAACGTTTGGGAGTCAATGCTTTCTATTGACTCTGTGGGTACTGGAAATCCAACTCTGATCATCAGGCTTTTTGGCAAATGTCTTAGGGTTTCTATTGCTGTGAAGAAACACCACAACCACAGCTACTCTTATAAAAGAAAACATTTAATTGTGACTAGCTTATAGCCTCAGTGTTTAGTCCAGTATCATGGTGGGTCATGGCAGTGTGCAGGCAGACATGGTCTGGAGGAGGAGCTGAGAGTCCTACATCATGGTCTGCAGGCAGCAAAGGAACTCTGTGTCACACTGAGCATAGCTTGAGCAGGAGACCTCAAACTCCACCCTCATGGGACACACTTCTTTCAACAAGGCCCTACCTACTCCAACATAGCCATATCTCCTAATAGTGCCGCTCCCTACAAGGGCCATTTTCTTTCAGACCACCACAGCAAGCATCTTTACCTACTTAGCCATTTCATCAGACTTTTGTTTGCTTGTTTGTTTGCTTGCTTGGTGGTGGTGGGGTTTTGAGGCAGGGTTTCTCTGTGGCTTTGGAGGCTGTCCTGGAACTAGCTCTTGTAGACCAGGTTGGCCTTGAACTCACAGAGATCCACCTGCCTCTGCCTTCTGAGTGCTGGGATTAAAGGTGTGCATCACCAACGCCTGGCTTTTTTTTCTTTTCTTTTAAAGATTTATGTGTATGAGTGCTTTGCTTGAGTGCATGTATGTATACCGTGTGCATGTCTCGTGCATGTGGATGTCAGAAGAGAGCAATGGATCCCTGGAACTAGAGTTATGGATGGTTGTGAACTGCCGTGTGGATGCTGGAAATGGAACCTAGATCTCTACAAGAGCATCAAGTGCTCTTACCATGTGTGCGTATGTGCATGTATGCAAACACATGTGGAGGTTGGGGACAGTATTTTTGGTAGTTGATTCTCTCCTTCCACCTTTGTTTGTAAGAGGGTCTCAGTGTGTATCCTTGGCAGAGCTCAGTTCAATATGAAGACCATGCTGGTCTTGAACTTACAGACATACACTTGCCTGTGCTGCTTGAAAGCTGGGATTCAGTGTGTTTGTGTCCAAATGCCTGGTCCTGTTTTTTTATTGTTGTTGTTGTAACTGGTCTTAATGTAGTGGCACAAACGTATAATCCCACTTGGGAGGTGGGAACAGGAAGATCAGGAGTTCAAGTCCAGTTTTATCTCCATAGAGAATTGGAAGCCTGGCAGCTGCAATCAATCCTGTCAACAAGACACTTGAGGAATGGCTCAGTAGGTGAAAGGTGCTTGCCAGTCTGAGTTCTGTCCTTGGAACCCACAGGTAGAAAGAAAACCAGTGTCCTCTACACTCCAGACATGTGACATGCTGTTCTTACACACAGACATACTATGTTAAAAAAAACAAGTTTTAATTGACTATTGAATATTAAATTTATATAAAAAAATCCGATGTCTGGTAGAAGCTATTTTTAGTATAAATCTTTGTAGTATAATGTATGTGCCCATCTTTATATAAAAATAATTACATTTTGTGTGTGTGTGTGTGTGTGTCTGTGTCTGTGTGTGTCTGTGTCTGTGTCTGTGAGAGAGAGAGGACAGTTTTGTGGGAGTTGGTTCTCTCCTTCCATGGGTACCAGGGATGGAACTCAGGTGGTTGTCATGGGAATAGATTAGTTATTGTGAGAGTGGGTTTGTTAGTAACATTATTTGGGGCTAACAAGATGGAAGATGGCTCAGAGGATAAAGATGCTTGTGGTGCAAGTCTGGTGACCTGAGAACTGATCTCTGAAAAACATCCACTTCTGCATGTGAGCTGAGATATACATATCTACGTATACACACGTGCACATACACAATAAGTAAAAACATCAAATGAAAAATACCAAAAGTAACCCAAAACCTGTCTTGCTCTTGTCCTACCTGTCGTACCCCCACCCCCACCCCCTTTTTTCTTTTCTTCATTCTTTCTTTCTTTCTTTCTTTCTTTCTTTTTTTTTTTTGAGACAAAGTCTGTCTATGTAGCCCTGGCAGGAACAGGCTGGCTTCAAATGCAGAGACTCACCCCCCACCCCATTCCCTCTCTGTCTCTTTTCAAGACAGGGTTTCTCTGTGTACTCTGGCTGTCCTTGGACTCACTCTGGAGACCACGCTGGCATCAAACTCACAGAGAACTACCTGCCTCTGCCTCCCGATGCTACCACCGCCCAGCTGCCTCTATCTCTTGAATGCTGGGATTGAAGGCCTAGGCCAGCATTCCCAACTTTCTCTTTGTACTTTTAAGACTTCCTAAGTCCTTCTGGAGGGATGCAGTTGTGGATAGACTGCTGGAACTTTGGAGTTTACAGGTTCTACACACTGAATGCCACGTGGGTAGTCAGAAGTGCTCAGGTTATCAAGCTGTTCTTGGTTGATTAGATTTGCTTACTTATGCCATTGCCTTCCACTGCCTAAAATCGCTTGCCTCTGTCACCACATATGGCTTGTATTTTTATTTGGATCAAAATAGTGCTTTCTTTTTCTTCAGATTTTTCTCTTTGACTTTTGTGTCACTTACAGGTGTACTAACTAATCTCCAGGCACTCAGGGATTTTCTTTTCATTAGTCTTTTAATTACTGATTCCTAGTTTAATTCTATTGTGTTCTTATTAAATGCATGCAGCCTGATTAATTAACATCATTAATCATTCTTGCTTGGCTCCCAACTGAACCACTTTGAAGCTTACTTTCTTTGTCTTGTTTTCATTTTTTTGTTGTTATTTATTTATTTTTTCAATACAAGGTTTCTCTGTGTGGCTCTGTCCTGACACTCGCTCTGTAGATCACCCTGGCCTCGAACTCACAGAGATCCACCTGCCTCTACCTCCCTAGTGCTGGGATTAAAGGTGAGCCACCACTACCCGGCTGGTTTTCTTTATTTTGGTTTTTGAGACAGGGCTTCTCTATATTTTTTTCTTTTTGAAGATATACTGCTGAGCCTGGCCTTTATTCCCAGCACTAGGGAGGCAGAGGCAGGTGGATCTCAGTGAGTTTGAGGCCAGTCTTGTCTACAGAGTGAGATCCAGGATAGCCAAAGCTGTACAGAGAAACCCTGTCTCAGGAAAAAAGAAAAGAAAAGAAAAGAAATACTGCTGATATTGAACGTCACATTTTAGTATTCTCACTTTTCTTATCATTGATTCTGTGTAAATTGGGAGTATTTATTATAGTCTGGTGATATTTATGATTTTTCTATTATTTCAGGGTAGTAAACACTACACTTTGCTCCTTCTGATAACAAAATAATCTACACCATTGTGCCATAAAGCCAGAATATTGAAACTCCTTTTCTTCTTCTCTTCTCTGACACATTGGTATTTACAGGTGAAATAGTGGGAAAGCTGTACTATATTAGCTGGCGTATGTTAGCTGGCATAGCGGCTGGATGGTGGGTAGCTACAGTTGTATCACTGCAGTTTGTGATGGGCAGCAGTGTGAAGCCAGAAAACACAGGAAGTCTGGGTTGCAGCTGTCATCTCTGCTGGCCTGAAATAGCCCCGGACTGCACATGTATGAGTGTGGCTGTGTTCCAGGAGACCATGCTGGCCTCGAACTCAGAGATCTGCCTGCCCCTGCCTCCCTTGTGCTGGGATTAAAGGCATGTGCCACCAACGCCCGGCTCCAGTTCAGTTTTACTTTGGGCCTTGGATTTCCTGTTCATTTGTTTGTTTATTCCTTCTTTCCTTTCATTTTGATAGTACTGAGACTAAACCCATAATGTTAGGAACAAACAAATACTAAAATGACAACTGTGCCCCCTTTATCACCTGTCTAATAAAAACAGAAGTCAGGTGTGTTGGTCAGGGTCTCATAATTTTTTAAAGCTCTGTTAACTTCTTTTTCTAGATTCTTGATATTCCCACCTTCATAACTGATTTTGCATACATGCCCCAGTTCTTTGTTTTTAAAATTTAACCCTTCATGCTGAGTGGTGGTGGCGCACAGCTTTAATCCCAGCAGTGGATCACAGTAGTTGGGATCAAATTGAGGACTTTGCTATGCTAGCTAAATACTCTACCACTGAGCTTCACCTCTAGCCTCAGGAAGCTATATTTTTGGAGTCTAGGAGTGGAGTTGGAGGCTACCACCATTGGCCTCAAGTGTGTGATCCCTCTGCCCCAGACTTCTGTGCGCTGTGATTACAGGTTTGTATCATCAAGTAGGGTTTAGGGTAGCCTTCCTAAAGGAAAGCACTAGTTTCTCATTGCTATCTTTTTTTTTTTTTCTGTTTTTTGTTTGTTTGTTTTGTTTTGTTTTTTGAGACAGGGTTTCTCTCTGGCTTTGGAGACTGTCCTGGAACTAGCTCTTTTAGACCAGGCTGATCTCGAACTCAGAGATCTGCCTGCTTCTGCCTCCCAAGTGCTGGGATTAAAGGTGTGCGCCACCAACGCCCGGCAGACTCTTATTGCTATCTTGTTATCTTGTTTGTTCTCTGAAATGTGATGTAGAACTCACTCCTTTGTCATTGTCTATGGATAGAATTTATTATAGCACCAATGAGAGTTTAGTTTCAAGTTGGTGGAACAATAAATGTGAGAAGTGGCTAAGTAAGTCATTCTCTTCATGACTGAGGATTTTCTGTCACATTATACATTTTTCATTGTTTCCTAAATGAGTCATACTCTGCGAGTAGACTTTTCCGTGAGTGGTTAATTCTTTCACACTTTTTCTGAACTAGTTAAGTCTTCTGTACTGTGCTAGTTTTTGAATCACTCCCCTCCCTCCCTTCCCTTCCCCTCCCCTCCCCTCCCCTCCCCTCTTCTGTGTTTTTTCCCCTTTGACACAGGATTTCATGTCGCTTGGCCGCTTCTGATCAAGGCTGGGATTACCAGTGCCAGTTACCATACTTGGTTAAAATCCTTCTGGCTTGCATATTTTATAACAAGTGATAATTTTTGTTACATTTAACCTGGCATATATTAACACAGACCCCCTTGTTGCTGTGACATTAGTAGGAATTTAATAAGGAGGCATTTCTATTTCATTGTGTGTGCGTGCAGTACTGCGGGTTGAACCCGTGGCCTCATGAGTATGAATTGTGCATCCTGTTTCTGAGCTACAGCCCCAGCTTCATATAGTTCTTTTTTGGAATGATAGTTACATTGCCAATAGTAATGTGGCAGTAAAATACATTTGTATATAACTGGTTTATTATTCCCTCTTAAACTACTAGTGCCTGCTAACTATTTTTCTAATTTTCTATGAATTTGATTCTTTTTGGTACTTCATATAAAGTATTAGTCATTTTGTGGCTGGTGTTTCATATTGTGGTTGTTAGTATTCAGGCATCTGTACTGTCTGTCCTTGAGGTTCTGACAGGATGCGCCCTCAGCTGCAGCCACTAAGAGTACCACCTGTGCATATTCACTATGCTCCCTTTTAAAAGGGCCCTGCCCACCTCCCATTCTTTCTCTCTTTCTCGCCCTCTCTCTGTTTCACTCTCTTTCCCTCTCTCTCTCTCCCTTCCCGGGTCACATGGCAACTCCACAGAGAGGAAGAGGAAGAGAGAAAGGAATGACTTCCTTCTTTTTTTTTTTTTTTTTTGGTTTTTTGAGACAGGGTTTCTCTGTGTAGCTTTGGAGCCTATCCTGGCACTTGTTCTGGAGACCAGGCTGGCCTCGAACTCACAGAGATCCACCTGCCTCTGCCTCCTGAGTTCTGGGATTAAAGGCGTGCACTACCAATGCCTGGCAGGACAACTTCCTTCTTGCCCTTGCTTATATATGTCACTTCCTGCCTAGGTCACAGACTTCTTTACTACATTTCCCAGAATCCTCCTCGACTCCTAGTCCCACCTATCTTGTTTTCCTATTGGCCCGTAGTACTTTATTTATCAACCACTAAGATAAACATACACAGGAGGACATTCCCCATCACTTTCCCCTTTTTGTGATATCTTTCCCTAATAAAAAACCCCTCTGCTTGAATCCTGTTTCATGGCATCTTTCTCTCAAGTGCTACTTTTCTGTTTTGGTTTTTTGAGATAGAGTTTCTCTGTGGCTTTGGAGCCTGTCCTGGAACTTGCTGTGTAGACCAGGCTGGTCTCATACTTACAGAGATCCACCTGCCTCTGCCTCCCGAGCGTTGGGACTTAAGGTGTGCACCACCAATGCCTGGCTGAGAGCTACTTTTCTTAAATTGCAACAGTGGTGTGTGTAAATCTCTTTTCTTTCTTAAGGCTGAAAATATGTATATACCACGTTTTGTTTATCTATTCGTCTGTTTATGGAGCTTCAATTTCCCTATATTTTGGCTATCGTAATTCTACCTTGAACATGGATGTACAAATATCTGCTTATGTTCCTGCTTTGAATTCTTTTAGTTGTTTTGAGACTAGTTCTCATGTAGCCCAGGCTAGCCTTGAACTCTCCGTGTAGCTGAAGATGATCTTGAAGTCCTCTGCAGCTTCTGCCTCCTGAGTGTTAGAATTGTAGGTGTATGCCATCATGCCTGGTTTCTGTGACACTAGGAATGGAGCCTAGGACTTTGTTTGCCAGGCAAGTATTCAACCAACTGAGCCATATCCTGGTTCTTGCTTTGAATTCTGTCTGGCATATATCCAGATGTAGGATTGCTTTGTCATATGTAATTATATATTTAAATTTTATTTATTTATTTAGAAATTTTGAAATTGGGTCTCAATTGCTCAGGCTGGTCTGGAACTCACTATGTAGCCTAATTTAGCCTCAAACTCATGGCAGTCCTCTTATTATAAGTGCAAACCACCATACTTCATGTGTGTGTGTGTGTGTGTGTGTGTGTGTGTGTGTGTGTGTGTGTGTGTGTACACGTGTGCGGGCACATGGAGGTCACAGGACAATGTTCTGGAGTTGGTTCTCTCCATTTTCGTGTGGGTTCTGAGGATTGAACTCAGGTCACCAAACTTGTGCATCAATAGCGTTTACCTGCTGAGTCATCTCATAGATCCCTAGCCCTCAGCCCTTGTAGTATGTTTTAGTCTGTACTTTACTGGCTATTTGTGTATCTTTGGAGAAATAGCTGCTTCCTGTCTGTATTAGTCAGGGTTTTTAGAGGTTTTAGAGGGAATCTCTCTCTCTCTCTCTCTCTCTCTCTCTCTCTCTCTCTCTCTCTCTCTCTCTCCCCCTCTCTCTATGTATGTATGTATGTATGCATAACTGCAGTCCAAAAATGGCTAGTTGTGAATGGAACTCAGTCCCACGAACCAGGCGAGGTGTTTCAGCTGATCTTGTGCATAAGCTGGAACCCTGAAGTGGTCTCCAGTGCCAGTGAAGGAATGGATGTATTGACAAGGCGGGGCAAGCAGGTGAACAACAAACCCTGCCTTCTCATTGTCCTTATTCAGTCTACCAGCAGAAGGTGTGGTCCAGATTAAAGGTGTCCCTTCCAGCATTTAGGTCTGGATTAAAGGCTTGTGTCTTTCCACCTCAATGTCTGGGTTAAAGGCCTGTTGTCTTTTTGCCTCAAGATCCAGATCACACATGTGCCCTCCATTTCTAGATTATAGTTCATTCCAGATACAGTCAAATTGACAACCAAGAGTAGCCATCACATTATCCTTTTTCCATTTTTGAGTAGGTTATTTATCGTTTTGTTCTTGGCTTCAGGGACCAAACTTTTAGCAGATATGTTGTTTCTAGGTACTTTCTTCCATTTTATGATTTGTTCTTTTTACTTTTGTGGTTTCCTTCCTGCTCCTAAATTTTCATTTCGATGAGGCTCAGTGTTTGTTTTCTTTTATTTCTTGTGCTTTGATGCTACTTCAGAAAGCATTGCCTAGAGTTTCATTGCTTTGTCTTTTACATTAGGACTCCGGTTGGTTGGTGTGTGTGTGTGTGTGTGTGTGTGTGTGTGTGTGTGTGTTTGAAGTAATAGTTGATTGATTCCTTTGCATTAGAATATTTAGTTGTTCTAGACCATGTATTGAGAACATTATTGATACCCTTTTCAAAAGTCGGTTGACAGGATGAGATGTGGCACACACCTGTAATTCCATATGAATTTTAGGAGTCCAAAGCAGAAAGATGGTGAGTTTGAAGCCAACCAGGCTTCAACATAGTGAGATTTGGTCTTAAGAAATAACTACGGGATGGCTCAGTGATTAAGAGCACTGGTTGCTCTTCCAGAGGACCTGGGTTCAATTCCCAGAGTCATAGGCAGTTCAAAACTGTCTATAACTCTAGTTCTAGGGGATCTGACACCCTCACACAGACATATGCAAGCAAAACACCCCAGTGTACATAAAACAAGAATAAATAAATCATTAAAGAAAATTTAAAGACTACAAAAATGTCAAATCTTTAATCATAAGTGTATATAGTTCTAGTTTTTAATAAAATTCTGGATGTTTTATTATAATCTATCTTTCTTGTTTCTGAGACAGTTTCATGTAGTAAGTACCCTCGTCCTCTAGACAACGAGAGTCCAGTACAGAGGACTTCTTGCTGTAACTCTTTAAAACTTACAAAATTGGTAGTTGATGTTAGTTCAGGTTCATGTTTGTTTTGTTTTTTAATCGTAATTTACTTGGTATTGCTTCGATAAATAACCACCATGACCAAAAGCAGCTTGGGGAGGAAAGGGTTTATTTGGATTATATGTTTTGGACACAGTCCATCATTCAGGAAAGCCAAAGTATGAACTCAAGCAGGGCAGAAAACTAGACGTAGGAACTGATGCAGCGGCCATAGAGGAATGTTGCTTACTGGCTTGCTGCTCCTGCTTGCTCAGCCTGTGGGTTTTTTGTTTCTTTGTTTTTGAGACAGGCTGTCCTCAGATGACCCTAGCTTGTATCAAGTTGACAAAAAAACTAACCAGCCCTGGGGTCTCACTGTGCTTTAGTGGCCTGGAGCTCACAGGAGAGTCACCTGTCTCTGCTTCTGAAATGCTGCAATTAGAGGAGTGTACCACCACACCCAGCCACTTAATTCAAAATTAATTAATTAATTAGAGGCAGTCTAGCTTTTGCTATCCTGTAATTTACTATATAGACTCTAGCCTCAAGTTCATAGAGATCTGTTTCCTGCTGCCTCTTGAGTGTTGGGGTTAAAGGTGTGTACCACCATGCCCAGCCTAAAAATTTATTTTTTAGATTTATGTATTTTATATAACGCATCTGAGTGTTTTCCTTGATATATGTATGAGTACTGTAGTACACCTGGTGCCTGCAAAGATCAAAAGAGTGTATCAGAGAGAGAGAGAGCTGTAGTCATGAATGGTAAACCACCATGTGGGCACTGGGCCCTCTGCAAGAGCAGCAAAAGGCCATTTTTCCAGCACTCTCTCTCTTATAGGTAATTTTAATATGCCTCTATTTGGAGATTTTTAGACATTCGATTTACTTGGTTTTGATTTAGCGCATTCAGTTGGCCAAAATGTGTTAGTCATATTCAGTTTGAAAGCACTGGATAAATTTCAGAGCTGAGATACGCTGATTGCCGACTCACTTAACTCCTCATTTGGATTGAAGTGGGTGCACTTTAGTGTGCTCACGTCTGTTTATCTTTGAAATACTTCCCCTGGGTTCATTGAACAGGATTTATGCTACATTGGCCCTGCTGTGTAGTTCTGTGATTTTGAATGTCTGGGTGGAGAGGATTAATTAGATGAAGATCACTGAATCTGTCTGTCCTTGGGTAGCTAGCTAGATAGCCTTTTGTATCCTAACAGAGTAGCCTTTTTATAGTTTAGGCTTTCCACATGGCTTATTATCAAGTATGACAACTTGTCATGTGTAATCAGCATCATGTCAGTTTCATGGGAACAGCACTCCTCTAATCAGCTATTTCTCTTTAATCTGGTGGGGTATGAGGCATATGGTAACCAAGACATTGTCATTTACTGTGTGGGTTGGTGGTGGTGCTAGGGGCTGTGTATGTTTTGGATGTGCTTGTCTTCTAGAAAGAGGCTGATGACAGATGGCGTTGTTTATTTTCTATTTGAGACTGTGCATCAAAAATTACGTGACTTACTAGGGTTCACTAGTAAGTCACTTAACAGTATGATATTCCCCCGCCCTTCTGTCCTTGAACCTGTAACTCTTCTGCTTCAATCTCCCAAATTCTGGGATTACAGGCATGATTCACTCCAGGTGGAAGATCTGTTTTCAACTATTGTTTCTTCATGGATTATTAGTGTGTGGGCAAGTAATGATGAGGACTGGTTGATTACAGATCTTATGCCTTGGTTATTGAGTACAGTTCTCTAGTGTAGAGGTAGTAGTTGAGGTCTGATTCTGTTTTCCTTTTTTTGTATTCTCTGTCTCCATTCATTGACATAAATAAATGATGTATTTATTGCCTTGTAGATTGTGGTTAGTCAGTTTTCATATTCTCCTGTAGAAAAATCACTTCTCAATTTCCTTACTTCTTTAACTTTTGCCATTTTAGTAGTTTCAAAGCAGTAGCAAATAGCTTTTTATTTCTCTACATTTATATATGAACTATTTTTTTTTTTTGTTTGTTTTGTTTTTGTTTTTTTGTTTTTCGAGACAGGGTTTCTCTGTGTTGCTTTGGAGCCTGTCCTGGCACTCGATGTGGAGACCAGGCTGGCCTTGAACTCACAGAGATCTACCTGCTTCTGCCTCCTGAGTGCTGGTATTAAAGGCGTCTGGCCTATGTGAACTGTTTTTTTTTTTCTGTGTAAGTTACAGAAATCAGTCGAGTTTCTTTTTGTGTGGGTCTTTTCCCCCAGCGGTTTGTCCTGTGTACCTATTGAATGCAGTAAGGTTGTTTTATGTACACTCTTGTACCCACTGTGATCCTTTAGGTCCATACCACAGTAGATAGTAACAGCCACCACTGTCAAGTATTTGTGTTCCTTTAGTCCTGTTTGACATAGTCTTAGACAAAGAAAGTGTCTCACAGTATTGGTAATGAGGTCAGAAAGGTCTATGCTGAAAGTCTTCTACTGATCTCCAGCATAGGTAAGTGTCACTTAAGAGTAGGAATATAGCACAGTTGACAGAGTGTATACCTAGCATGCATAAAACCCTGGGTTCCATCTCCAGCACTACCTAAAGCTGGGCGGCAGCACCCAGTCAGAAGTTCAAGGTCACCCTCGGCCATAATAGTGAGCTTAAGTCCAACCTGAGAAACTTGAGACCCTATCTCAAGAAAAAGAATCACTAAAGACTGAAGATGTGGTAGAGAAACAGACTTAAATTGGTCCTCGGAGGAATAATTAAGAAAAAGAAGGGCAATAAGGTAAAAATGAAGTATGGTGTGTTTTATTTATTGAATAGTAAAGAAACTGGCAGTGAATTCATACAGGGTTGCTGGTTTTTTTTTTTTTTTTTCCCTTTTGGTTTTTTGAGACAGGGTTTCTTTGTGTTGCTCTGGCTGTCCTAGAACTTGCTCTGTAGACCAGGCTGGCCTCGAACTCACAGAGATCCATCTGCCTCTGCCTCCTGAGAGCTGGGGTTAAAGATGTGTACCACTACAACCCGGCGTGGGTTGCTTTAAAAAAAAAAATTCATTATACATAATTCAGTGTTGCTTAACTGTATGCCCAATGGAGCCAGGCATCATGGCACATGCTTGAAATCTCAGCACCCAGAATGTGGATCAGAAAGATCATGAGTTGGATGCCAGCCAGGGCTATTTAGTAAGACATTGTTTCAACCCCTTTCCTCTCAAAAGAGTGTGTAATGGGAGTGAGGAGATAGCTCAGTTAGTAAAGTGCCTACTGTGCAAACATAGGTGCTGAGGTTGGGTCCCCAGCACCCACATGGTAAAAGCTGGATGCAGTGTCACTGGTCTGTAACCCAATATAGGGGAGGCAGAGATAGGTGAATCCTTAGAACTCAATGGCTAGTAGTGTGCTCTAGGTTCCGCAAAGACCCTGTTTCAAAAAATAAGGTGGAGGAGCTGGAGAGATGACTCAGCAAGTAAGAACGCTTGGTTGGTCTTCTAAAGGACCTGGGTTCAATTCCCAGCACCCATGTGGCAGCTCACAACAACTCCAGTTCTAGGGAACACAGTGTCTTCTTCTGGCCTCCATGAACACCAGGTGTGCCTGTGGTATACAGAAATTCATTCAGGTGAAACACTCATATGCATACAAACAAACAAAGTAAGCTAGAAGGCAATTGAGAAAGGAACCCTATGTTTCACTTAACATGTATGATTGTGTTCATGCTTGTAGACGCCCCTACGCACACACACATACACGCACACCATGGAAAAATGGAAAAATCCAAGGAATAAAACGAGAAGTAGGAGCATTGTCGATTTCCACAGTGAGAATGACATCAAAGCTGTGTTATCCATAACGTCCTAGATGGTCGCACTTGCAGTTTGCTTAGTGAATTTGATTCTTAGTCAAAGCCAAGAACAGAGAGATACTTATTATCTGTCACTGGAAGCTCTTAAGGCTTTTATCTGGGCTGAGCACAGTTCTTCAGAAGTTCTTGTTTACTTCTATTCATTTACTCCTGACACAGGTGCTCACTCTGTCACTCCTCCATCCCACTCCCCACCCCACCCCCAGAGAGGGTTTCTCTGTGTAGTCCTGGCTTTCCTAGAACTTACTCTGTAGGCAGGCTGGTCTTGAACTCACAGAGATCTGCCTGTCTCTGCCTCTGAATGCTGGGATTAAAAAGTTGTGTGTAACCACTGCCTGTCTACATACGTAGTCTTGACTGGCCTAGAATTTGCAATCAGACCAGGCTGGCATCAAACTTGGCAGCCTTTGCCTCCCAAATGCTGGAATTATGGGCATAAACCAGTGTGCCCAGTTTTTCTTAGCACTGAGAGTATCTCAGGACGGTAAAGCCTGGCTCACACATTCTATTTTGCAGACTGTTGAATGCAGGAAGAGGGAACCTACGCATGTTGATACTGTTCTCTTCCCGTCTCCTGGTGTATGCTTCTGGAGCCAGAAATGTACAGAGGCTTCTCTTCTGTGTTAGAATTTACTCTCAGTAGTTAGGCCCACTTCTAATTGTTGTTTCTTCCTTGCTTTTTCTTTTCCTTTCAGTTCTGGGATCAAAGTCAGGGTGTTTTCCACTGCGCATGTGCTCTTTACTGATCTACATACACCTCAGCTTGGTTATTTATTGTTGCAAAAAAATACCTTCTAGCCTTGATAATAAAATCTGAGTTCTTATTTTCTGACTTAATACTTAATTTCTGGTTTTTGGTTGCTTTTTCGGGATAGTGTACCACTGTGTTGCCCAGACTGGCTCTGTACTGATCTAAAGTGACCCTCCTACCACAGCCTCCACATGTGGTACCACCACTGGCTGTCTAATGGCTCATCTGCCCCTCTCTGTAGTAACCTCTCTTGTTTTCTCTTGTTTGTTTCAGGAGTTCAACTAGATGTTCCTCCACAGTCTTTGGACCCAGAAGTTTTATTAAAAGTTAAATCTGAGATTGAAGAAGAACTGAAATCCTTGGACAAAGAAGTCTCTGAAGGTTTGTTCCCTCTTTTTTCCTGAGCAATGAGCAGATTCTGTCAGCTGTGGTTATTGTGGATTTACTTGTTTTTTTTTTTTTTCTCTCCTTCCTTCCTTCCTTCCTTCCTTCCTTCCTTCCTTCCTTCCTTCCTTCTTTCCTTCCTTGTTGTTTCTGTTTTCATTTTTGAGATAGGGTTTCACCATGTAACTCTGGCTGGCCTGATACTTGACTATGTAGACAAGGCTGGCCTTGAACCCTCAGAAATCTCACCGCCTCTGCCTCCAGTGTTAAGATTAAACATGTGTACCCCCACATCTGGCAGCAGCTGCCACTGTTGCCTTCTCCAAAGATGTATGTATTTGTGTGTTCAGTGTTCATGGAGCAGACCTCACCTCCCATCAGAAAATGATTTGCATGCCCCCTCCATATACATTTTAAATTATATATATATATATTTTAAGATTTTCTTTATTTATTATGTATACAACATTCTGCTTCCATGATTATCTGCACATCAGAAGAGGGCACCAGATCTCATAACGGATGGTTGTGAGCCACCATGTGGTTGCTGGGAATTGAACTCAGGACCTTTGGAAGAGCAGTCGGTGCTCTTAACCTCTGAGCCATCTCTCCAGCCCCTAAATTATATTTTATTTTGAAAACATCGTAATTACATCATTTCCCCCTTTCTTTCCTTTTCTTCTTCCGGGTCCTCTCATGTACCATGCTCTCTCTTCAAATTCATGTCACCTGTTTGTGTGTATTCCTAAATATATAAAGCCTAATAACTTTCAATAATAACCGATAGATTGTGTTTTAAATAAGTTCCTTGTTAGGTGGGAAAGAGAATGAATAAAAATTGATGAACAAACTGGGCATGCTGCTTTGTGCTTGTAGTCCTAGCACTTGGGAGACTGAAGGACAAAGATCCTTATAAGTTTGAGTTCATCTTGGGCTACAAAGTAAACACTATGTGAAGTTAGGTTACAATGAGACAAACACTGGGTGGGGGGGAGATAAAGAGAGAGGGGGAGGAAGGGAGGGAGGGAGAGAGAGAGAGAGAAGTAAGTTTACAAATAAACAATTCATGGTGGTTTATGCCTGTTTTCCCAGCATTTGAGAGACTGAGCTAGGCGAATCATGAGTTCAAAGTCAACCTGGGCTGTTTAGGGAGACTTCCATCTGAAAAACAAAACAATAAAACCTCAAAATTTAGGATCTGTCAATTTTGTGTTCCAGTCAAGATTAATATGTATAATGGTCTTTCCAAGTACCTTAAAACTCTTGTTCCTAACAGTAAATACCTTAGTTTCATGGACTCTCATAAAGATACTCCCTTTCTTTTTTTTTGTTTTTTTTGGGGGGGGGAGTTGAGGCACATGGATCCCAGGACCCAGGTTGGCCTCAGATTCACTATGTAGCCAAGGCTGGTCTTGAACTCCCAGTCATCCCTCCATCTCCTTAGTGTGTTCCCATGCCCAGCTTTTTTTTTTTTTTTAAAAAAAAAAAAACAGTCTCCGGCTGTGTAACCCAACTGACCTTGAACTCACTGTGTTGTTATTCTTTTAATTTTTATTTGTTTATTTAATGTGTATGGGTGTTTTGTCTGAATGTATGTCTTTGTGCCATGTGCATGCTGTGCCCATGGAGTGCCAGAAGAGGGCTTTGGACCCACTCCCCCACCCCCACACTCCCACACCCCCGGGCCTGGGGGCTAGGAATCAAACCCTGGTCCTCTGGAAGAGCAGCAAGTGCTCTTAACCACTGGCAATCTCTCTAGCCCCAGCACCATTTATGAATTTTGGTCTTTCTTTTATCTTGTCTTCAGCCTTCACCAGCACAGGCTTTGACTGTCACACCTCACCTGTGTTTAGCCCTGCTAACCCGGAAAGCTCAATAGAAGACTGCCTGGCCCATCTTGGAGAAAGAGTATCCCGGGATCTGAAAGAGCCTTTGAATAAAGCATTGCAAGTGATTCTCAGCCAGTGAGTTGCAGCTACCGAGTGGAGTGCTCTTCTTCTCTGAGCAGTGTCTGGGTGGCATGTGGTGCTGGGTTGGCTGAGGCTTGTTTTGAGTGCCAGATCTGCCTCAAAGCAGGGGTTTAACCATTCCAACAGAGATCTGATGGTTTTTATTTACCTGTTGAGCTGTCAGGTTTCAGCAGATGCATTTACTGTGTTATAAACACAAGTTATTGCCCTTGTCCTAATCACTCCTTTTCTCTGTTCCATTTAGTGGCCATGTGTAGTTATAGCTGTAGTTGCTGGGGGTTTGTGCACTGTAATGTGTGATTAGCATTATCTTTGTATTTTAGGTGTCTGTATTTAGTATTTTATCTGTATCTTTTGGGGTTGCACATCTGTCTGTGAAGCTACTTCTGTATTCCTGCAATGAACTCCTTTCCAGCTATGGCCCTCACCATAGTAAAGCTAAAACTGAGAAGCTAGTGAAAATTCAAGCATGCCAAAATAGAAGCAATTCACTTATGATGAGAATCATTGAGGAATTAATATGAATTACAGCATTAGTATGAATTGATGAAGATGGATCACTTAGGAGGAAATGTATTCCTCACCAAAAGTTTAAAATTCAGATGGCAAATCGCTGTTACAGTAAGGAATTTCCTTACTGTTTTGTAGTCAGGGTTTACAGTTTGCTGTGTTTTTATCAGGAAGTAATTGAAGTTTCTCTGTATTCTGGTGAAAGGAGCATATATAAAATCCTTAATTACACTCAGTGAAATGAAACCATAGTTGGATTTTCTCCCTCAGACACAAGCATAAAGAAATGTGGAAAGGACAGTGTAAGAGGCCAGGACGTAAACCTAAGCAGGAGATGAGGGTTCACAGAACGGCTTTCTAAGAGTGTTCGAAGAGCTGCTGCTGCTGCCCTGAGCACTGAGGGCCTAAGGAGGATTGAGCAAGGTTCATTAAGACTCTCTGTCCTTATGTTCATATATTGTATATGCCGAGATTACAACCTTAAAAAATTCTGTTTTCTTTTCTTTGTCTTTTTTGAGACAGGGTCTCACTGTAGCCCAGGCGTGGCCTGAATTCACAGAAATCCACTGCCTTTGCCTCTGAAGTGCCAATTAAAGGCACACGCCACCATGATGCCTGGCTCTCAAGATTTTTTTTTTTTTAATTTTAATTTTTATTTATATGTATGTTGAAGCCCAGGAGGCCAGGAAAAGGAGTTGAGTCCCCTGGGCCAGGAGGAATTAGAGGCCCCATTGTGGGTACTTGGAACTGAACAGGCTGGGGAGTGCTCCTAATCTTAACTGCTGAGTCATCTCTCCAGTCATTTCATTCTTCGTATGTCAGTCTCTCCACTTATTACTTGTAACTTGGCTGGGGTATTACCAACTCTTTAATGAACAGAATGGCATAATTTTGCTTTTTGAGACAGGGTCTTTTATTATGTAGTCTTAGATGACCTGGGAACTCACAGAGATTCACCTTGCCTCCACTTTTCAAGAGACAGGTTGTGCTGCCAATCCCTGAGCTTCTTTTTTCTTTAAGAGAAAGCTGGTTTAGATGAATATTCCCCCAAACCTTAAATTGTGATACAATTATTTCTGAAGTTGGTTGTATAGCAAATAGAATTTGTTCAAAAGTCTTACTTTGAAAAGTTTTAAGATGTTACTAATACATTTGGAAGCAATGCAGTTATTGTACAGATTGAAGATAGTGTCTTAAGGTGGAAATATCTCCTACTCCAAATGGTTTTGCTGAAGTGGGAGGTTAATCTTGAGCTGTTTATATGAAATACCTTTGATTTCTAAAGGTAGCCCCTTTCTTCTCTGCTTTATTAAGGAAGGCTGCCTATTCAGCTACTTGCTCTTCTGTGTACTAAAACACGAGTGCTTTAACCTGCTACATCTTTCATGTGCGTGTGTGTGTGTACATATAATGTTTAAAACATGTTTCATTCTGAAGGATGGTAAAGTCCTTAGCCTGATAGCCAAACTACCTATAAGGACTTCAGTGACCCACACCAGCATCAGTTCAGGAAAGGAAGTGAAGGGATGATAGCCGAAAGTGAAGATTCAGGGAGCTATAGGTAGGTGGATGGTGTAGTATCTGGTGAAATTTCAGTTTGACAGGGTTCTAGTTTGCAGCCCAGTACTTGTAACGGAGTCCTAAGCACTAACAGGAGTGTGACGTCAGCAAGGGAGCGGTCTTGTGTACGTCATGCTTAGAAGGTCACCCTTGGCGGCACTGCAGGAGGCAGTGGATTCTGATTTGTATAGCTGCGCCATCAGAGCTGTTCCTGACATCTTTAGTCTGGTGCTCTTCAGTAGCTATGGGGAGGGTAAAAACATCTGGCAAACACATAAGACATGGCATTAATGAAAATTTTAATATATTTAAATCACTATAGTCAAAATATTGTAAAAACTCAAAAATTATTAGTGAGATATTCTGCATTCTTTTTTTTCCTTACTGACTCTTTGAAATACAGAGTGTGTTAATATTTTAAACACAATAGCCACATTTCAAATTCTTTTTAGCTACATAAGACATATAGATATTTTTGTGGCATACATCAAAATCCTAACTTGAGCCTGGTGGTGGTCTTTAATCACAGTACTCGGGAGGCAGAGGCAAATGCAGATGGAGCTCTGAGTTCGAGGCCAGCCTGATCTACAGAGAGAGCTCCAGGACAGCAAAGGCTGCACAGAGAAACCCTGTCTGAAAACAAAACAACAATTCTAACTTGAAATAGAAATAGTGTGCTGTTGGAGCCAGATCCAATTGGGTGTTTGCCAGGCATGGTTTTGGGATATGTAGTCTCTTAGCTTTTTCTAACTTTGCCTTCCTGATGTGTAGTGATGATATATGATGTAAGGTAAAATATAAATATGAAAAATATAAAACCTGATATACTAGGCACTAATAAGTATTAGTTGTTAATTGTTTTTCTATATTCATCAGCTAAGAAATACAGACTAGAGTAGTCAGAACAGAAAATGCTTCTGAAATTGGATTTTTTGCTTTTGTTTTTGGAGACAGAGTTTCTCTGTAGCTTTGGAGGCTGTCCTGAAACTCACTCTATAGACCAGGCTGGCCTTGAACTCACAGAGATCTGCCTGCCTCTGCCTCCTAAGTGCTGGGATTAAAGGTGTGCATTACTACACCTGGCTGGAATTGAATTTTTAAAACCTATAAATGAAAGACTCCTCCCACTTCTTATTTTCTTGTTTTATTTATCTATATATTTATGTTTTTTTGAGACAGGGTCTCTACATAACCCTGGCTGTCCTGGAACTCACTATGTAGACCAGGCTGGTCTCAAATTCAGAGATCCACTTGCCTCTGCCTCCCAAGTGCTGGGATTAAAGGTGTTGCCACCACTGCCTGGTTTAGATTTTTGCCTTTAAAAAAAAAGGTAGATTGTGTTTTCATTTAACTGAGTTAAGTTTTACATGTTACTATTCAATTCTATATCTGTATCTGTACTCTGATTCTGTATCTGTAAGTCAGGCATTTATCTGCAACATAGAATATAAATTCCAAGTAATTAAAAATAACGAGTAGAATATATCTTGATAAACTATAACAACCTCCCCAGCAATATAGAGAATGTTTTGGGAAAAAACAGATGCCGAATATTAAAAGCCGTATCTTGGGGGGGGGGGGAACAAAACCAATATGTTGAACAATTGTAGTCATGTTAGCAAAAAGTTCAGCAACATAGTAGTTTCTGGCGGCGCATGCCTTTAATCCTGGCACTTGGGGAACTCACTCTATGAGTTCAAGACAACCCTGGTCTATAAGAGCTAGTTCCAGGACAGCCTCCAAAGCCACAGAGAAACCCTGTCTCGAAAAAAACAAACAAACAAAAAAACATAGTAATTTCTGTATATTTATTCATCTGAAATTGAAGCCCTTTTTTTTGTGACACATACTTTTAAAAAAAATCTCTACAGGCCAGTGACATATCAGGCATACCGTGAATGTACAGTGGAGACTGCAGTTCATGCCAGCGGATGGAATAAGGTATTAACCAAATTATCTTTGCTCTTATATAACGTATAGAAAGACTTGTTAGCATCACACAGCATAGAACTGTTAGCACTAATTAATGTGTAATTCCAAACTATGTGAAGTAGATATTTCTACTTTAATGTCTTTTTAATTAATGCTGCAAGGTTCTACAATGTACCTCAGAAGTATGTGCCCTGTAGTATGTTGCCCTTCTTTTTGAGTTTCCTGTCATTTCTTGATTTCTCTGTGTTAGACATTTGTCTCTGGATAGTTACTTGTTACCATGTGAGTTAACATGTCTTGGAGAAGAATGAGATAGATGTTTAGTTAATAGATAACCTCTTCTGGTTCTTTTGAAGATTAATGCCCTTTGTGTTTTTATAGTTTATATAGTAGTGTATTTCATGTGGAGTCTCATCTGATCATTCCAAACTCTTTGAAGAATGGACAGTGGATTTTATTGCCCTGTTTTGGGGCTGGAAAGGGGTGGGATCCTGCTGATCTAGTATGGAACCCTGGATTCTGCACAGGCCAGGCACGCACTCTCCTGGTGAACTGCATTTCTAGCATAATGAGCTTTTGTTGTGTTTTTAGGTTGACGGCTATTCAGGGAAGGGTTAAATAACTTGTGTAGGCTCTCTTGACTGACAACCAGTTCAGATTTGTTGGTTCTGGCCCTTCCACTGTGTCATGTTGTTAACCATCGTCTTACACTGTGTCGCCTGCCTGTTTCCTTGCAAAGGAGAGTGTGAGAGAGGACTGTGAAGAAGTATAGCATGGGCAGCCCTACTGTCTACAGCACACATGGTCTGTCTCATGGGCAAGCTGCACTCATGCCTGCATCTTTCCTTGGTGGCTGTTTAATGGTCTCCAATGTCCCAGGGGCTCTATTGCAACTTAGGCTTCATTTTTACATCTTCACACAATAGCCTCTCAGAACCTCTGATCTACTGCAGTTGTCTGGCTTCAGCAACATTCTGGAACCATGGACAAGATTCCACGATGCAAGTCTCTCAATCTTGCATCTTTCTTGCGTGCAAAACCAGTATTATGTGGATGATGCTGCCAAGTTCTGCTGCCAACTCCAGATGGAGCCCACTGGCCCTTTGGATCACAGCTGCAATAGTTTGTGTGTGCCAAGGTCATTGTTTTTGAGCAAGGAACTCCTTAATCTGTATTCTTAGTTCAAGCTGTCTGCTTTCAAACAGATAAGCTTTTTTACAAATTGGTGCCTTGAACTGAAGGGATCTTGCTTGCCCTCGGAATGCCTCTGTTGTCATCTAGGGCAGAGCAGGAAGTTTGTCATTCTGAATTACAACCTTGAGGCTGCAGAGATGGCTCAGTGGTTAAGAGCACTGTCTGCTCTTCCAGAGGTCATGAGTTCAATTCCCAGCAACCACATGGTGGCTCACAGCCATCTATAATGGGGTCTGATACCCTCTTCTGGCCTGCAGGTGTACATATAGAGCACTTATAAATTGTAGTAAAGTTTTTAAAAATTTAAAAAAAATAAAACCTCTCTTGCACACACGCTTTGGTGAACTTTATATTTGTTTATACTCCTCACTGCACATTTTTATGTCTTTCTTCCCCATTCTTCCTCAGGGAGTTAGATAAATATGTGAATAAAGGTGAGCCAGTAGACGTCGTCCTCTGTGATGGGGAAAGGCTCCTAAACATTCCACTGCAGAAATTTCTAAGGGAAATGTTCCTGTGCAGAATGCTGTTGTCTTGTGAGGAAATCACTTAGAATAATAATAAGAAGACAAGACTATTTGCTTCATCCATTTATTTATTATTTGTTAGTTTGGTTTTTTGAGACAGGGTTTCTCTGTAGTTTTGGAGCCTGTCCTGGAACCTGTGTTGTAGGCCAGGCTGGTCTCGAGCTCACAGAGATCCACCTGCCTCTGTCTCCCGAGGGCTGGGACTAAAGTAGTGTGCCACCACCACCCAGCCTTATTTGCTTCATCTTTATTGTATAATTTTATTTAGTTTTTGAGATAGGGCTTCATGTTCTTTAGGCTGCCTTGGGACTCACTGTGTAAATGAGAATGATCTTCAACTGCTGATCTTGCTGGCTCTTCCTTCTCCGGGTTAGGGTTACAGGCATGTACCACATGGCTGGTGTATATAGTGCTCAGGGTCAAACCCAGGACTTCACTCATACGCTAGTCTACCAGCTAAACTATATTTCTACTCCTCCCTTAATTTTTAAAACTAGAAATGTGAATGAGAGTTTCTTGGAATGGCTAGGCTCTGAATTCTTTTAACGTTAAAAAATATAAAAATACAGAACACTAAAAATAATAATTGGGTTTTAGATTGTATAGAATACTTGTGGATAATACAGTTGGTATAAATGAGTTGTAAAGGTAACTTAACTTTTCTTGTTTTTGCTTTTTGAAACAGTGTTTCATTTTAGCCCAAGCTAACCTCAGGGTAACTATGTGGTCAGGGATGAGCTGGATCTTCTAAACTTCCTGTTATTAACATGCAATCCCACCACTGCTTAGTTTTATATGTTGCTTCATGGTTGCTAAGCAAGCATTGTACCAACTGAGCTACATCCTTAGCCCTCTTTAGAGTAAATCTTGATGTTTCATATGCAGGAAAGTAAAGATAATCTACACTAGTGCTCCTAAACTGGACTTGGTGCTGTGTCTGTGATGCTAGCAGTGGGAGGTAGAGGCAAGGAATCAGGAGTTCAGGACCATCCTTGGCTATGTGATGATCTCCAGCCTACCCTGGGCTACAGGAGACTTTATCTCAAACAAAACAAAACATATAAATAAAGTACAAACAGAAGTGAGTGGGCCTGATGGTCCATTAGGAAAGGTCTGCCAGAAAAGTAAGCCTGGTGTGGTAGTCATTTGATAATTACTATGAGCTGGGTGTGGTGGTACATATGCATTTCCACTTGAGATGGAAATAGGAGGAGCCGTAGTTCAAGGCCAGCCTCAGCTACAGGAGACCCTCTCTCGAGCAAAACAAAACAGGACTGGCAGAAAGACTCAGCATGTAAAGGTGCTTGCCGCCAAGCCTGATGACCTGAGTTTGATCCCTGGGGCTCATGTGGTGGAAAGAGAGAATGGACTCCCCAGTATTGTTCTCTAACTTTCACACACACCCCATGGTGCACTCTCAGGTTAACCCCTTCCCATAAACACATACATGTTATTTTAAAAAAATCAAAATAGTGTGAGGAACGAAAGGGGAAGAAATGAATCATATCTGCTAGGACATGTATCAACAAGAACATTACCAGACAAAGAGAAAATGCTACAGTCCCATAAATTGAAGGGTTTAGATTCTGGTTACTGCCATCCAAGATTAATTAGAATGGAAAGAAAAACTCAGATTATGGAAGCACTGGACCAGTGCGAGGTGAAGAAGAGACAGGTTGAATGACAGACTGAAGCATCTGTGATGGACAGGAAGACTAATCAAAGCTAAAAGCCATGGGGAAGAAAGCTTCTCATATTTATTACTCATTTGTTATATATAAAGTGAGATAGCTACTTTCTGAAAATATGGAAGAGGTAATTTGTAACAAATGAAAGAAAATGTTTATTTTATGCAGTGGCTCATAAAATGTTTGTAATTCATTTCCCCAATTAATAATAGGAGATTAAGCATGCCTAGCCTTAAAATGTTACACTGTTCGCCCGGCAGTGGTGGTGCTCTCAGGAGGCAGAGGCCAGCCTGATCTACAGAGCGAGTTCCAGGACAGGCTCCAAAGCTACAGAGAAACCCTGTCTCGAAAAAAACCAAAGCCAAAAACAAAAAAATGTGACACAGTTATGGATTATTATAGGAAATTAGGGTGCTTTGTAGTACAGGACATCCCAGGCCTTTGAAGTTGCTGCGATATGAATTTGCGAGATGGAATCTCAAGCCATCTTTTACCTGTTCCTGCCCAAGGCACAGTACTGGGGCAAGATAAACAATCATTTTGTTTTTGTTGTAAACAGCTTGATGTGTTTTCTTATGGAAAAGGCCTATCTTCTTATTCTTCATAGCCCTGTTTCCATTAGTGGTAAGAAAAGGTTTTTAGTATATTTTGAGCTGGAGTTCTTTGAGAATGTTGAAAGATGAAGATGTGTGTTGTGTTCTTCCATTCAGACTTCAAAGTGGATTCCCTCTAGGCTGCTTTTACTGAAGTAAAAGCCAAAGAATATTAGTATGAAGCATTCATTTTTTTAAGGTTCGTTTTCTTTTGAGGAAATACTTTGTCATTTGTTATTTCCTTGGTAGTCCAGAAATAAGGAACTGAAATTGGCTTATTTCCTTTTGCATTCTTTCTTAGGTCATGGAGAGACTTTGATGTTTTAGACAGAAGAGCCTGCATGCAGATGGCTACCTGACATTAATTTTCCCTCTTTTTCTTTTCTTCTTCCCTCTCCTCCTCCCCATCTCTAGCTTTTTAAGATGTCAGGGAGAGAACCAGTGCCTCTGGTACTCTGCAGGTGTCCTCTGCCTTTTAGGTTTTGTTTTTGGTTTTTGTCTAAATGCATTTTTTGTTTGTTTTTGAAAGGAAGGCAATAAACTAGTTTGTTTCTGTTGTAAATTATGATTATTTTAGATATTGAGCCACAGGATTATTAGATATAGTTTATAATGCCTCTTTTTGTATTTGATTTTTGATGACTTTCATAAGGTAGTTCATAATTTTTAAGCTATTTTTTTCCAGGTGTGACTACTCACGCCCATAATTTCAACACTTGGGGGACTGAGGCAAGAGAATTGCCAAGATGTGAAGCCAGCCTGGGTGATAGCATGAGATCCTGTCTCAAAAAAGCAACAATGAAAATTTGTTTTCAAATAGATAAAAAAAGCATTTGGTACAAAATGTGAAAAGTACAGAAATAAGGCTGGTGGCACACACCTTTAATCTCAGCGCTTGGGAGGCGGAGGCAGGCAGATAGAGCGAGTTACAGGATAGCCAGCGCAACACAGAGAAACCCTGTCTCGAAAACTCAAAAAAAACAAAACAAAACAAAGAAAATACTAGAGTCAAAGATAATACTTTTCCCTCGCCCTGCCCTTAGTCACTAAGCTCCCTTAAGTGACTGCTATTACTAGTTTCTTGTATATTTTTTTTTTCAGAGACACTGTAAGTCATAGGTATATGTGTGCATATATGTATGAGTGTTGACTTACATTTTGGTAATTGGTGTGTGAGCAGTCTAGTTTTTTTAACAGCTAGGGTGGCTGCAGTTTTTAGTCTTTGTTGAATTGTTTTCAGCATTCTTTCATTATAATTATTTATGAATTTATGTTTATGTATGTTTCATACATGGTTATTTTTACATAATACCTTTTTCTCCCCCTCTTCTGTGAACTGCACATGCAGTGGCCTGAACATTTCTAGCAGTTGCTGTTTTATCATAGTAAGAATGAGATAACCACAATCGTGTCTGCATTAATTTTTTTTTTTTTTTTTTTTTTTTTTTTTGAGACAGGGCTTTTCTGTGTAGCAGCCCTGGCTGTCCTGGAACTCACTCTGGAGACCAGGCTGGCCTTGAATTCTCTGAGATCCACCTGCCTCTGCCTCCCGAGTGCTGGGACTAAAGGTGTGCACTACTACTGCCTGGCTAAAAGTTTCAATGGTTGAACATAATATTTGTTATAAGAATTTCAAGTTTTATGTCTTTTTATGGTTTCATCTTTGCATCGAAGATTTTGGTGCCTCTCGTTTTGCTGCAACAAATGCTTTTGGAATTGACACGGCGTGGTCAAGAGCCCCTCAGTACCCTGCTGCAGTTTGGTGTGACGTATCTGGAGGACCATGCAGCAGAGTTTATCATTCAACAAGGTGGCTGGGTATGAACTACTTAGTATTGTTTGTCTTTAAAATAATTAAGCCTGTTTTTATAAGTTTTAAATAATTTTTTATTTTCTGGGGTTCATGGTATTGTTCATGGTAGTCTGTGGTGATATCTTGCTCATACAAATAAAGCTTGTCTGAAGATCAGGGGATGGAGCTTGCCTCTAGCTAACCGTAGAAGTCAGGAGGTCTTTACAGACAGACAGGAAGTGAGATGGCTGGGTGGAGAGAGAGTATAAGTGGGAACAAGCAGGAACTGGCTCTCTTGTCTGCTGGGAAGCAAAGGAGGTAAAGGTGGCTTTGGCTTGTTCCTTCTCTCTGATCTCTCAGTGTTTTCTTCTATTTCTGACTCTGGGTTTTTATTATTTAGATCAATTAAGAACTCCATTTACATTTTGGCACCTTTGTTTGTACAAGCAAGATATCGCCACAGTAGTCAAGTACTCTAGTGCTGAGCTACATCCCTAGCCCATGCCTTTCATGGTTTCAACGGTGTTGAAACCATTCTGTTGGTAGTGGATGACAAGCAGAAAAGCTGTTCATACAATTTTAAGTTACTAGATTTTAAATAAATTGATATGTGGTACTTTTAAATAGTTGTTAGTCACGAAACATTAAATGCTAACAAAAAATCAGAATAACTAAGAGCTGAAGAACAGTATTGTGAACACCCATGTGCGTGTGTCTGTCGCCCCTAATAAAGAACACAGCTAATGCTCTAGGGGGAGGGGATGAGAGCTGCTAGGGGTTGAAGTCCGACCACGTGTGCTTGGCAAGTTCTGTAACATTTGTCTATATCCCCAGCCCACATGGTTGCCATTTTGGATTTTCCTTATATTCCTCTGCTGGATTTTGATATGTTCCTATTATCTATTACCTCTTAAGGGTAACAGATTTTCTGAACTTTTTGTGGTTGTTGTTAAAGATTTATTTGTTCATTATGTATACTGTGTTCTGTCTGCATGTTTGTCTGAAGGCCAGAAGAGGACATCAGATCTCCTTATGGATGGTTGTGAGCTTCCATGTGGTTGCTGGGAATTGGAACTTAGGACCTCTGGAAGAGCAGTGCTCTTATGGCCAGAGCCATCTCTCCAGCCCCATTTTTGTTATTTTTAAGTTGGTGTGTGTGTGTGTGTGTGTGTGTGTGTGTGTGTGTGTGTGTGTCTGTGTGCGCCTGTGTGCGCGAGTGTGTGCGCGAGTGTGTGCGCGTGCATGCTGGTGCCCACAGGGGCTAGAGGGCTTGGGTCCCTCTGGAGCTGGAGTTATAGGTGCCTGTGAGCCAGCCACCTGATGTGCTAGGAAATGGACTCTGATCCTCTGGAAGAGCAGTGCATGCTTTTTACCCCTGGCCTATCTCTCCAGCCAGATTTTCTCAACTTTTAAAAATCATAATTTGCATGTGTGTATACTGCCTAAGGACAGTAATTGTTTTGCCTTGAATTTTGTGTGCAGTATCATACTTTGTGTGTTTTCCTGTGACTTGCATGTTCCATTCAATGTTATGCTCATTGTTTCTTAGCCTTTTTTCATTATCATTTTGCCAAGGATCCTTTTTAGTCAGCTTTCTCCCACCATGGAGAAAAAAAAGTTTTGGCCGGGTGATGGTGGGGCACGCCTTTAACCCCAGCACTCATGAGGCAGAGACAGAGGCAGGTGGATCTCTGTGAGTTCAAGCCCAGCCTGGTTTACAAAGCAAGTTCCAGGACAGACTCTGAAGCTACATAGAAAAAAAGAAAAAAAAAGGGCTGGAGAGATGGCTCAGCGGTTAAGAGCACTCTTCCAGAGGTCCTGAGTTCAATTCACAGCAACCACATGGAGGCTCACAACCACCTAGAATGAGATCTGGTGTCCTCTGCTGGCATGCAGGCAGAAGACTGTATACATAATAAATAAATAAAATCTCAAATAAAAGTAAAAAAAAAAGAAAGAAAGAAAGAAAAAGTTTTCAAGCGCAGTTGAAGTTTATTCAGAGAAGTTTATACAGTTAAGCATAGTGGTGCATGCCTTTGATCCCAACATTCAGGAGGCAGAAGCAGGCAGTTTTCTACAGAGTGACACCAGAGCTACACAGCTACATACACAGCTACACAGAGGAGCTCTGTTTCAAAATCCACACCAAAAAAAAAAAAAAAAAAAAGTTTTAGAGGCTGGAGATAGCTCAGCCAGTGTAGTGCTTGCTAAGCAAGTATGAAGACCCAGATTTGACCCCTGGAACCCACGTAATAAAATCAGGCATGGGGGTACACACTTATACTCTCAGCATTGGAGAGGCGGAGCCAGGATGGTCCCTGAGTTCTTTGGCCAGCTAGCCCAGCCAAATCAGCAAACTGTAAGTACCAGTGACAGACAGACCCTGTCTCAAAAAGCAAGATGGATAGCTGTCCTCAGGATCAGCACTGGAGGTTGACCTCTCATGTGCACATACACACGCATGCCCCAGTGATCACTTGAGTGTGCACACAGAGGGAGAGGGATGGGGGGATTTTAATATAAGTTTAAAGGAGAAAGTTAACTTAGGAAAAGGTCAGTACATACCCAAGTGTGAGGGGTGCAGACCTCTCAAGAGAGTCATTAATTACCCTTATCAAATTATAATATGTTTATGTGCTATGGCCCTTTGAGATGTCCCCTGTCTCTGAAATAGTTTTCGCCCTTGATGTTATCCACATCGAGTCTGATTTTGTTTTCATTGTGTAAATGTACCACAGTGTGTTCACTTACAGTCTTGACAGTGGATATTTCTATTTTGCTATTAGAATCATTGCTGTTCTAAGCATTCTTCTTTTCTTTTTTCTTTGAGGCAGGGTTTCTCTGTATAAAACAGCCCTGGCGATCCTGGAACTCACAGAGAGCCGCCTGCCTCTGCCTCCCGAGTACTGGGATTAAAGGCGTGGACCACCACTGCTTGGCTAATTTTAAGCTTTTAGAAAAGTTGCAAAAATAATGAATTCCCCTGTAGTCTTTACCCAGATTCTTCTATTACAGTTGTTTAGCGCTTCTATTGCTGTGATAAACACCATGGCCCAAAGCAGCAGAAGTCAGGGCAGGAATTGAAGCAGAGGCCATGGAGGAAAGATGCTTACTGGCTTACTCTGTGGCTTGCTCAGCCTGCTTTCTTACATTACTCAAGGCCATTGCCCAAGGGGGGCACTGTCCACAGTCGGCTGGGTCCTCCCACATTAATCAAGAAAATGCCCTGCAGGCTTGCCTACAGGGGACAGTCTGATGGAGGCGGTTCTTCAGTGAGATCCTCTCCTCCCAGACAAGTCTAAGTTTGTGTGCCACTGTGCCCAGCTTGAGAGTCCATATCCTTAAAGCCCTGGGCAGCGAGGCTTGACAGTTTAGCACAGTGCTCACAGGGGACCGTGAGTACAGAGCTATAGGGCCTACGTAAGCTCCTCACAGAGCACCTAGAACATGGGTAAGAAAAAATGGGGTTACAAGATGGCTCTAGGGGGCTCAGGATGTAGTTTAAGGACAGAATGGTTGGTTGAGATGCACAAGGCCCTGGCTTCCGTCCATAGTGCTGCAAAAGAAAGAGAAAAGGAAAAAAATGACCCTAAGAATAGGGAGGAAATCTCTGTTCACTTCATTTAATAGTACTGTGCCTTTAAAAATTTTGTGTTTGGTTTGAGAGTAAAGCATAGCTGTGCTCAGGAAGGATGATGTGTCTTCTGAATATTGTATGGCCTTGCCCTCTTGGCTTTTAACTGGAAGAGTCAGGTAATTAGCAGTACTCTGTTTGAACGGTGCCTTTATCTGATGGCTAGATAATACGTTAGAGTCAGGTTTCTGCTCTGAGGTATTGATGGACTGACTGTAAGAGGGGTTGGAGTGGAGGCAGGGAGTTGAACTGATTTCCCAAGAGAGCTATGGTCTTTGTTAGACTGATAACAGTGAAGGCTAATATATTAGTTATGAGCTGACAAAATGATATCCAAACAGACATGACATTTTGCTTTCCATTTATTGGCATCTTTCCTTTTTTGTTTGGTGGCGCTGGGCATGAAACTCAGGGCCTTTGTTTGTAGAAAGGCTCCCATTACTGCAGCCTGCCCCCCTTTCTCTTTGGAGACAGGGGTCTCAAAAGACAACTGGCTATTCTTAAATTCTTAATCCTCTTGCCTTAGCTTGTGGCTGGGATGAGTCTATGCCACCACACTGGGCAAGATGATGCTTTTTCATTTCCGGATTAGTTGATAGGCAGGCAGTAGTTCCTGCATTAGTTTTGTTGACAGAGAAGAAGCAGTTGGGGGCCCCCAAGATGGCTCAGCTGCTAAGGGCACTTGCTACAAGGCCTGATGACTCAAGTTCAATCCCTCGAACCCACGTAGTGTGTCCTCTGAGCTCCATGCACATGCTGTGGTATGCAAATCCAGTTAGTAAATAAATATAAACATTTTAAGAAAATAGCAGAAAATGTTCAGAGAAAGAAAAACTTGTATTTAGATACATTACAATACTTAGAATACAATACTTACACTTAGAAACTGTGCCTGGTGTTTTACACCTTTAATCCAACACATGGGATACAGAGCAGGCAGAGCTCTGTGAGTTCAAGGCTAGCCTGGTCTGCATAGCCAGTTCCAGGCCAGCCAGGGCTACATTGTGAGACTGTTTCAAAGAAAAGAGAATATATATATATATATGTATATGTATATGTATATGTATATGTATATGTATGAGATTGTACAATACCTATAATATTCAGGAGGCTGAGGCAGGAGGATCTTAAGTTCAGAGTCAGCCTGGGCTATGTGTTCAAGGCCATTTCAGGCTACAAAACAGAGCCAGACTTTGTGGCACACTTCTGTATTTCCAGCACTCAGGAGACAGAAGAAGGAGGATCATGAGTTCAGGGCTAGAGAGACAACTCAGTGGGTAAAGGTGCTTGCTGTCAGTGACCTGAGTTCAGTCCCTGGAACTCACATGGTGCGGGGAGAGAGCTAACTCCTGTACTTATGCAGATTATCCTCTGACCTCACACTCACACATGCTCCGTGACACAAAATGCCCCCTGTAATGATAAGTCTTTCTGTCAGCCACCCAAGTTCCGCCCACCACATGGGAGGCCAAAATAACACACAGAGACTTATATTAGGTACAATGCTGTTGGCCAATGACTAGGATTTCTTACTTGCTAGCTCAGTCTTAATTATCAACCATAATTATTAGTCTATATATTTTATAAGACTTATCTTAATGGATGCCAGCAGCAAGCGTCTTCTCTTGCTGGAATCACATAGTGACTCCAGAGCAGAAAGCAGAAGAAAGAGGAAAAGAACGACTTTCTGCTTGTCCCTGCTTATATTCTGAGTCTGCCTGCTATGTCACTTCCTGCCTGGATCACAAGACTTTACTACATTTCCCAGAATCCTCCTCGACTCCTAGTCCCACCTGTCTTGCTTTCCTATTGGCCAACAGTACTTTATTTATCAACCAATAAGACAAGCATATACACAGACGGACTTTCCCCATCACCCCCCCCACACACACACATAATTAAAAAGATGTAGAAACATTAAGTTTTGTGCCTTTAATCCCAGCACTTGGGAGGCAGAGGCAGGTGGATCTCTGTGAGTTTGAGGCCAGCCGGGTCACATAGACACTGACACAAATAAACAAACAAATGCTGCATATTTTGTTTGTTTACATGTGCATGTCTGTTTTGCCTACATATGTGTTTGTGTATCATGTGTGTCTGGTGTCTGAAGAGGCCAGAAGAGGGTGTAGGATCTTCTGTAACTGTGGTTGGTTTTGAACTGCCATGTGGGTACTGGGACTCAATCCCTGGTGCTACAAAGAACAGCAAGCGTTCTAACCACTGACCCATCTTTCTCACATTGAATTCACAGCTGGCCTAGACTACATGAGCTCTTGTCTCAAAAGCAACAACAAAACAAGAGAGACACACTTAAGGGGCAGCAAGATGATAAAATGAGAGAGGAGAGAGTTGAGGTAGACTTGGTGCTCTCTCTCAGCGTTTAGCCTTTCTGGCTGCCCATAATTCATGAGTTCTGCCACTGATGGTAGTTTTCTTGATTTTAAAGGGCCTTTTGTAACATTCATTATTGATGAAGGTTGGAACTGTTGCTTAGTTTTACATTACCTTCATGCTAATGGAGGCATAATGAGTTTGAAAAGTTCCCACAGGAGTGGATCTTCGCCTGGGACAAGGATCCATATAAGGAACGGCATTAAGGGGAGACATGATCTGAAGCTAAAAGATATACAGCACGATTGGGTCTGGGGTGCATGCAGCTCTGGCCGAGTACATGTGTTGTCTCTATGAAGTCCTGGGTTCCATACTCATCACAGCTAAAAAATTCTATTTTTAGTACTGCAAAAAATTATCACAGTACAGATTTTCAGGAACTTGGTTATCCCTGGTTTCTTCAGGCTCAACCTAATTATAAGCAAACTAGTTGTTTGAATACCTACATGGCAGTCTTGTTTAAGAAGAAAAGAGGAGATCCTTACAATTAGCATAAATGCTTTTGATCGTATACATCATTTCAAGCATATTATAATCCATTGAACCGTATACTGAAAATGATGAATTTTATGTTATATGGATTTATAAGACACTATGAATCTGAATTCTTAAAAAAGGGTTAAAAACTAGTGAGATGGCTCAGTGGGGAAAAGCATTTGACGTGAAGCTTGATGACTTGAATTTGATCCCTAGAACCTCCATGGTGGAAAGAAAAATCTCCTCCTGTCACTATCCTCTGACTGTGTCATATGAAGTCTCATCTGTGCACGTGTGCAAGCACACGCATGCTCACACATATACATTGTGATAAGACATTTTTGGTTTTTTTTTTTTTTTTTTTTTTTTTTTTTTTTTTTTTTTGGTTTTTTCAAGACAGGGTTTCTCTGTGTAGCTTTGGAGCCTATCCTGGCACTCGCTCTGGAGACCAGGCTGGCCTCGAACTCACAGCGATTCGCCTGCCTCTGCCTCCCGAGTGCTGGGATTAAAGGCGTGCGCCACCAACGCCCGGCGTGATAAGACATTTTTAAATGAATTAAAAACTTAAAAGAATACCAGTTTATGATAGTATTTCCATATGCCTTGCCCTTTGTTTGAGACTTGCAAAATTTAGACATCCCACTAATTCTTTGCACATAGTTCAAATTTCCTAGCCTATATTGAGTGTTGTGTTACAGGTGCAGATAAGTCTGGGGAGCACACGTGGAGATTTTCAGCTTATTTTTCCTGGAGCAACCTATTGGATCAGAGTCCTCTGCTTAGTGATAGAAGTAGAGCTCACCCAGAGAGGGAGAAGGCATGCCCAAGGCGAAGCTCTCATGCTGTCGGTCTACCTTCATACTGGCCTTGTTGTTTGTCTTGAGACAGGGTCTCTATAGCCCTGGCTGTCCTGGAATTTGCTGTGTAGACTAGGCAGGCCTCAAACTCACGAAGACCCTTCTAGCTTTGCCTCCTGGGTACTGGGATTAAAGGGGCACCACTACACTTGGCCCTAGTGAGTCTTGATATCATCCTATAGCATAAATTTCAGACTCAGGCTGTCAATTTCTGTAAGAAAAAGCCTGGTGGGATTGTATACTTGAAACTACATTTATAGTAGTTTCATTGGGGGAATAATTAACATTTTTATTTATTTTTGAGATAGGGTTTCTCTGTGTATCCCTGGCTGTCCTAGAACTTGCTCTGTAGATAAGGCTAGGCTTGAACTCAGATCCACCTGCCTCTGTCTTCTGAGTACTGGAATTAAAGATGTGCTCCATCAGGCCCCATCATGCCAGTCTGGGAAGTAATTAACATTTTAAAACACCCTTCATGTTCTGCCTGTGAACAAACTATATAGCCCTTTATTTACTTAGACTGCTTTAGTTTTGCTCGATAATACTGTAGTTTTGTATAGCATATGTATGCTGTACAGTATGGTCTTCTTACAGCAGACTTGGCTTTTTAATAACTAAGTAGGATGAACTGTATTTTTTTAATCTTATTTATTTTTATTTCATGTGCATTGGTGTTTTGCCGGTGTGTATGTTTGTCAGATCCCTTGGAACTGGAGTTACGGACAGTTGGGAGCTACCATGTGGTTGCTGGGAATTGAACCCAGGTCCTCTAGAAGAGCAGCCAGTGCTCTTAACCGCTGAGCCATCTCTCCAGCCCTCAGATTGTATGTGTTTGACCTTTCTGAAAGGTATTAAATTTTCTTTCAAACCCTGTCATACTAAGAATAATTCTAATGGAGAGCTCAGTGGTTAAGAGCCCTGGCTGCTTTTGCTGAGGGCCTGGGTTCGATTTCGAGCACCTGCATGGTGGCTCACAACCGGCTCTACCTCCACTTTGGGGGCATCTGATGCCGTCTTCTGACCTCTGCAGGCAATGTACAGACATACATTCACATTAAAAACAAAAACAAACAACAACAACAACAAAAACTTTCAAATGGGCCGAGGTGAACTCAGTTGTCCCATGGGCCTGCTTGACATTTATGAGTCTCTGGATTCCATCCCTGGATTCCATCCCTAGCATAAAAAAGAAAAAAAAGAAAGGAAGGAAGGAAGGAAGGAAGGAAGGAAGGAAGGAAGGAAGGAAGAAAAGAATGGGAGGGGGAGCTAGGAAGAGCAGAGGGAAACTGGTTGGGATATATTGTATGAGAGAAGAATCTATTTTCAATAAAAAAGAAAGAAGAAAAAATTGCATATGAAAATACTTGCTCAGTTTGTTTGTTTTTTTGGGACAGGGTTTCTCTGTGGCTCTGGCTGTTCTGGAACTCACTCTGTAGCCCAGGCTGGCCTCAAATTCAGATCAGTTTCCGAGTGCTGGGATTAACATCAGGTGCCACTACTGCCCGGCTCCTTGCTTAGTTTTTACACCTTTTTAAAATAATGTTTTTATTTCATGTAAAAATGTTTTTTTTTATTTCATGTGTATGGGTATTTTGTCTACATATCACATGTATGCCTTCAAGAAGAGGATGTCAACGTCCCTGGAACTGGAGTTACAGATGATTGTGAGCCATCGTGTGGGTGCTGGGAATTGAACCTGGGTTGTCTACAAGGGTAGCAAATGCTCTTAACACGAGCCATGTCTTCAGCCCAGATTTTACATTTTTTCACTTTAATTGTATCGGCATGCATGTCTGTGCATTACTTTTGTGCCTGGTGCCTGTGGAGGCCACAAGATGGCATTGTGAGCTGCCATGTGGGTGCTGGGAATTGAACCTGGGTCCTCTGGCAGAGCAGGCAGTGCTCTTAACCACTAAGGCATCTTCTCTAGCCCCTTTTCTTAGTTTCCATGTCCTATAGTGACTCGTTAAGGCCTTCATTTCCTTTCTTCCTGAACTGAACCAACTACCCCCTATTCTGAGTGTGTTCCCTTTCTCCACCCCTCTCCTGTCTTTTCTTTCCCACCTAGTACTTCTCTTCCGGATACCTGAGCAGTTTAGATTCAAAGGGACCTTGCAAAGGCTAGGCTCATCCTCAGAAGCACTGAGGCTTAGAAGCACCTCCCCCTTTAACATCATTATTGTTCCATGTTTGTTTTTGAGAGGCAGAAAGCCTCACAGTGCAGTCCAGATCACATTACTCCTTTAGCCACTGAGTCATGGGCCATAGGTCATAGGTCATAGGTGTACCATCACAGCCTGCTTCCTAGAAGCCTGTCTTTAAAGCCCCTCCAGTTTTCCTGTATAGTATTGTGTACTGTGTTATAAAATAATATAGTTGTTTATTATATGTTAATATATCATGTTAATATATATTACATATTTCTCTACATACCATTGTAACTTTAAAAAATTTTGTGTGCATGCACATATACGCCTCCTATGTGCCATGCCACAGCATGCACACGGGACTCAAGAACCAAGAAGGTTCTCTCCTTCTGCGTGGGTTCTGAAGTCCGCTCAGGTTAGCTGGCTTGAATACAGTGTTTCCACCCACTGAGCCATCTCACTACCCTACTAATGTAATGTCTGATTTCTGGTCTTGTGGAGACAGGGTCTCATTATGTAACCCTGGCTGGCCTATTACTCACTCTGTAGACCAGGCTGTTCTCACACTCACAGAGCACTTGCAGAGATCCTCCTGCCTCTGCCTCCCGAGTGCTGGGGTTAAAGACTGCACCACCATGCCCACCTTTATACTTAGGTCTCAAAGCTACCTTGGTTGTCATTCCCATTTTATTTATGAGGAAACTGAAGTCTGAAAGATGGGCAATGCATCCGTTTTCCAAGTGCACAGCTGGTGCCCTCAGAGCTGGGATTCAAACTGGTTCTTTCTTACTTACAGATTTTGTTTTAAAGACTGCACATTTCCCCTCTGCTTACTCCACAGCCACAGGCATCTGTCTCCCTGTGGAGGCTGGGGCAAGGGCTGAGCTAGAAGTCAGTGGTAGAATGTTGACTCGTGGGATTCGTTTATTTGTATTTCTGGATTTCCTTTTTGGTGGGGCTGATCAAGGAGTCCCTGATATAATGGATCCTTGGTGTGCACAACTTTGTTTGTTAGAAGAAAATTATTATAGCCCAGATGACTATGAACTGCAGTAATCATAAACAGGCAGTCAGTTAATCTGCTTTATATATTCTGTTCAAACTTTCTGCTGCATTTGAGTGTTGGCTATCTTTTTTGTGTGAAATTTCCCTGCATCTCTGTAACCCTGCATCCCATTGGTTCTCTTCCTGCCTTTCTTACCATGTCTTAATTTTTGCCTTCTTACAGCCCCAGTCCCTAAAATAGCACCTGCTAGGCGGTTCTGCTGAACATGGATGAAGGCCCACACTGCTGGTCTTTATTGATCCCTGAAGGAAAGATGCAGGAGCTCCTGGGTCTCTAGTGTCTCTTCCTCATGGTCCAGGTTGGCCTGAGCTTCCAGATTTAGCGATCCTTTAACTCAGCTTCTTGGAGAGCTGGGGTTACAGACACATACCACTGCACCCCACTAAAGACAATGCAAGTGTTATGTCACCAACACCAAAATTTGATTGATTGAGTGAGTGTGTGTGTGTGTGTGTGTGTGTGTGTGTGTGTGTGTGTGTGTGTGTGTGTGTAGAGGTAAGGGACAACTTGCAGGAATTAGTTCTCTCCTTCCACCGTATGGCCTCAGGGGATTGAACTCAGGTCATGAGGTTTCACAGCAAGCACCTTTACTTTGCTTGGCCATCAAGTTGGCCCAGAGTAATATTTAAAGCAGTGCTCTGACTGTACTTTTCAGTGACTAACCAGTAGCTATGGAATAAAGTCCCTAGTGTTAGTCTGTCAGTCATGGCTGAACTTTGCACTCCTCATGTACACAGTGCAGAGTAAACAGTTTGCTTGTCCTGCCTGCCTTTTACTGTGTCTTCCTGATTGCCAGAATTCTATGATTTTTCTGCCATCACCCTCCCTGCCTTCTCACACCCAAAGAACCATTCTGCTCTAAACTCACTAGCCTTTGACCCATGGCAGTGTTTCTGTACTTACTAACAGATTCCCAGAGTGCAAGATCTTGTCTTCATTTTCTCTGCTGTTCTGAGTTAATCGGCTGTATATAATGTACAGTGGGGCTGTCAAAAATTCCAGCTTTTAGCCAGGCAGTGGTGGCACGTGCCTTTAATTCGAGCACTCAGGAGGCAGAGGCAGGTGGATCTCTGAGTTTGAGTCCAGCCTGGTCTACAGAGTGAGTTCCAGGACAGCCAGGACTGATACACAGAGAAACCCTATGTAACGATAAATCTTATTGCCAAGCCGCCCAAGCCCCGCCACCACATGGGTGGCCAAAATAACACAGAGACTTATATTAGGTACAGTGCTGCTGGCCAATGACTAGGGTTTCTTATATGCTAGCTGAGTATTAATTATCAACCATAATCATTAATCGATATATTTTATAAAAACTTACCTGATCGAGGACACCGGCAGCATGTGTCCTCTTTGTGGGCTTACATTGCGACTCCTCTTTTTACTACATTTCCCAGAATCCTCCTCGACTCCTAGTCCCGCCTAACTTGCTTCTCTATTGGCCAACAGTGCTTTATTTATCAACCAATAAGACAAACATATATACAGAAGGACTTACCCCTTCAACCCTGTCTCAAAACAAAACAAAAACTCTCCCTTTTAGCAAGGTATGGTGGTGCAGGTCTGTGATGCCAGCACTCAGGAGGCCAAAGCAGGATTCTAAAAGCTTTTTGACTGGGAGGAAAGGAAAGGGGTGCTCATAGTGTACAGGAAAATTCTTTCAATTAAAAATTAAACAAGAAAACCCAAAACATATATGAGGGGGAGAAGCCTGGGAAGAAGTGCACCTTTTCCAAAAAGAGGAAAAATTAAAGTTCTTGGCTCTTACCTGACGTGCAAAAGTGTGCTGTGTTCAGAAGCTGTAGGTTGAGGCCGTGTATTTACTCTGGAAACTTGATGTTAGACAAGAATTGTTCCCTAGGTTGACACAGTTTTTAATATTAATGAGTCTGTTTGTGGATTCTCCCTCTTCTTTTTTAGGGTACTGTCTTTAGTCTTGAGTCCGAGGAAGAAGAATACCCTGGAATCATTGCAGAAGATAGTAATGACATTTATATCCTGCCCAGTGACAACTCCGGACAAGTTAGTCCCCCGGAGTCCCCAACGGTGACAACATCTTGGCAGTCTGAGAGCCTACCTGTCTCACTGTCTGCTAGCCAGAGTTGGCACACAGAAAGCCTCCCGGTGTCCCTTGGGCCTGAGTCCTGGCAGCAGATTGCCATGGACCCTGAAGAAGTGAAGAGCTTGGACAGCAGTGGGGCTGGGGAGAAGAGTGAGAACAACTCTTCTAACTCTGACATTGTGCACGTGGAGAAGGAAGAGGTGCCAGAGGAGGCGTTCCCAGGAGCCGCTGCTCCCCTGCTCCCACAGACCACTGCCAAGGAGGCCACAGAAATGAGAGTGGAGAAAGGCAGTCCCACTCCATCTGTGTTTGCCGAGTTTGGGGAGGAGGAGCTGGAAGCAGCGGCCGTGAGACCTGCTGCCTTGGAGGGGGCGGAGCAGGCCGTCCAGCTGAGTGCGGAGGGGGCTGGGAGCAGGAAAGAGAGCCACACCGGGGAGCCCACCACTGCTGGGGCAGCCAAGGGTGCCATGCCCTCTGAGGGCAAGGCTGTACTGCTATTTGGAGGGGCTGCTGCAGTGGCCATCCTGGCAGTGGCAGTTGGAGTTGCGTTGGCTCTAAGAAAGAAGTAACAGCTTTTTCAGAAAGAAGACAAAAGGACCTACGGCTTTAGTTGTATTCACTGGAACATAGACTGCCAACAGCTGAGTGGACATTTACAGGACACTGGGGGAATTGGGCTTTCTATTCAGCGTGGCAGTGGCTTGAGATAGATTGTTCACATTGGCCTGGTTGTCATCCTGAGGGCCTTGGCTCCTGCTAGATTCGGAAGGGTAAGAGTGAAGTTCCCATCTAGAGCAGGCCTGTCAACTTGGGCACCCTGGACCTTCAGTAATTCTCTGTAGGAGGCTGCCTTGTGCATTACGTAATGACAGGCAACATCTCTGGCTTCTACCCACTAAATGCCAGTGGCACCCCACTACCAGTGAGCGCAGCCAGAAATGTCTCCTACATTGCCAAATGTCCCCTATGGACAAAGTCATCCCCTGTTGAGGGCCACTGCTTTAAGGGATAGGGTTTAATTAAGAGAATCTGGGGGAGGAAGCCGCAGCTGGGGACAGCCAGCTGTTCATCCTGTTGCACTTTCTCGTAACAGGTGAACTTGCTGTGCTCTGTCTGCAGCTCCTTTTTTCCTGGTCCCCGATTCTGTAGAGTGAGGCTCTCCCCCATTGCACCACCTCTCAGGTACCGCAGCAGTGCGTCTCATCCTGTACCCCCTTCACACCCAACAAAGCCCCAAGCTTCCCACAGCTCCATCTTTCAAAGATACTGCCTGTAGGAACCTTTTAAAAGATAAATACTCAGGCCAGGTTTGGTGGCACCATCTGTAATCCCAGCATTTAGGAAGTGGAGGCAAGGCGATTATCACAAGTTCAAAGCTAGCCTGGTGTACATACTGAGTTTGAAACCAGCCAGGACTGCATGGTGAAACCTTGTCCCAAGAAAAGATAAATACACTGAGGCTGTGTAGGAGACCTAGGGTTTCCTAGTCTGATTGCCAGCGCAGATTACAGGCTGCAGACATTGTTCACAGAGGCATGAAGGTGGTCTACACACCTGTCAAGGTCGCTTCGACCTCTTACAGGTGTAGCCAGCCACCCCACGTGCCTATGACTTAGCAGTGACACCTCTGATGGCATGTGCACCATCTGGAACCCTGGGTTAGTGTGCTTCCCAGTACCTGACCTTGGACATTGGGGCATCATCAGCTTCTATGTGGGTCTCCTGCCATGAAGGAAGCAGTGTCATCCTTTGGCTTACAGAACAAATTGGATCATAACCTTTATTCAGTGTAAATCATTCAGATAAATGATAAAACTTTATCATTTATTATTAGGTATCACTTAATGAAAAGTGGGACAGAAACTTGAATTTAAGACCAAAACTGTTGCTGAGGCACTGGTTTGGTCTTCTGAGTTCAAGAGGAGACCTCTTGGTCTGAACTCTCGTCAGCCTGATGCCAGGGTGACCGACCAAGAGGATCCATGCACTCACTCACTCTAGCTAGTGGGACTCGGCAGGACCTTCTGTCACTTGGCTGATCCCATCCCTCAAGGAGGGGTGGAACCAGCCCCTCTCATGCCTGCGGGCCACAGTGCCACCTGCAAGGTACTCGTGCTTGGTGTGAAGTCTCCTCAGATTTAACTTAGTCATGTAACATTACTTCTTAGATCCTGAAATTTATAATAAAAATACTTTTAACTACTCTGATCACCGAGAGCTGATGTTTTAAATGTGCTTGATTTTTTTTAAATTATTTTTTTTAAAAAACTATCCCTAAAGTATTTCAAAGAGTTGATGAAGATGAGATTACAGCATGTGTGTCCTGTCCATGTGTCCCACAGTGATGCCTTGTTGCGAGTTTGTGTCCCATGTAGGGAGTGATGGGTATAAGGACTTTAGTGAAAGTGGAGATGATGGGAGTAGTTTCTTCAGTTCTCATAGGTGACATGGCCCTGTATTCTGTCTCATGGGTCAGAGACTGGTGGGTGAGCTTGATTTTTTTTGTTGAAGATTTTTCTTCTATTGTTAGCCCTTTGCAGCTTTGGCTTCTCACACCCACTGGTGTGGCCCATTTAAGGGCTAACAGCCTCGTTCATGTGGAGTGACTAAGAAGTCAGGAACAGGGCAAATGTGATTCTGAGCTAACGGCTTGTTGCTGTGTCTTACTCCCTGTGAACACTAGCCTAATTTACCCAGGTGTATTTTTCTGGGTGATGGTAAGTAGGTAACTTCCCAATGGCTCTCTCCACAAGGAATGTTATCCCTGGGAGATAGGCATGTGGTATTTCATTGCCCTGTGCTTGGCAGTGGGACGGAGTAGCCACCACAGGGTGGTTCTGTCACCACAGTTGCTAGGTTTGCCATTACTTTAAATAAATTAAATAGGCAGGCTCCCTATGTAGCCTAGGTTGGTCTTGAACTTGTAGTCTAGCCTCAGGACTGAGATTACAAGCATGTGTCACCACACCTGGTCTTGCTGTTACTTTAAAATTAGTTGTCAAGTCCTTTTCTTCAGGGGGACTGATAGTGGGAGGCTGTTCTTGCCCCAGACTACCGATTCAGAATATATTCAACTTGATTAGGGAACACACAGCATCAGAATCCAGTCAACACAGCTCCTTTGGTCTTTGTGAACTAGAGGGACATTTGACTAGTTCTGTAGAGACAGATTGTCACCTCTGTGCGTACTTCGTGCTGGGACTGCTGCATACCAACCAAGTGCTCTGTCCCTCCTACACCGCAACCCTTCATAGAAATCTTAACTGCTCCACTCAGTGAAACGACTGATGCTCACTTAGCCAAAAGCCAGAGGGGTTTTCCTGACAGAAACACCACAACTAAAGGATACCAACTTAATCTTCCGTACCGAAGTGACAAATCTGAGTCCAGAGTGCCTTAGCCTGATCATCACTGCCTTCTAGAAGATTATCTAGATCAGCGGTTCTCAACTTGGGGGGCCAAGACCCCTTGGGGTGTGTGAGTGCCCAATATCAGCCAGCATATCGGGTATTTACATTACAATTCATAGCAGTAGTAAAATTGCAGTTATGAAGTAGCAATGGGCATAATTTTATGGTTGGAGGTCACCTCACAACATGGAAGGTTGAGAACCCTGCTCTAGATTCGCACACTCATTTGGCCTGGTTCATGTAAACCTCACCCAAATCGTCCTGGCCCTCTTGCCTGTGTTCCAGTCCCTGAAGGGATCATTTGTCCTAGGGGGAGTGAAGTCCTCAGAGCCTCGCCCTTGAAACCCCAGCTGCCACTGCTCCTCTTCACCTCTGTGTGAAGTCAGTCAGAACACAGTGCCCCTTCTGGCTTTTGTTCCCAAGGTGACGTGGGCATTTGACATTTTAAGAGCTACTTTATAGAGACTACACTTTCTAGCTAAGAAAAAAGTCCTTTATTTTAGGTCTTCATTAATTCCTCGAGCTCTGCTCAGTAGTATGATCAGCCCTGCCCCCCCCCCACACACACTTAGCAACGGTACAGCACTGAGAACCTCCATTTGTGAGGTGACTGTAGTGTGCCTCAGTAGTATACCTTCTAAGTGAGCTTTGTGGGGGCCTTTGCCCCTTTTGCTGATATTGAGTGCTTAGGAATACATGCCAGAGGCTGGAGGACTTTCATACCTACAGCTCCTTCAGGTCCTAGGAGCCGTTCATCCTTCACTGAGTAGGAATCTACCTAGAACCCCCGGTTTATCCAGTTGCCTAGCTTATCAGGTGCAAGGCAGTGAGTGAAAATTCCTGATTCCAGGCCATGTGCTTTTCCTAGTGACTGCACTAGTTTTGGGGAGTCCCCATCAATAGCTGTCTCAGTTTATTGCACACAGCAGGCAAGGTGCAGCCTATGCTCCCATATAGGCTAGTCTATACTGAACTCACTGAATACAGAAATCTAAAGAATATATATATACACACAGACTTCGGATTGCACCGTTGTCCCTTTAGCCATTGGGTGAGGTGCCTCAGGGCTACCCTACCACATATGATTATTCAGTAGCATTTTTATTTAATGTGCTGTCTCCTTGCCAAGAACAAGGTCAGGCTATCTGACACAGCTGCCATCACCAGACATGCACTATGACAGGTGAAGGCAGCCACTTGACACATCTCTCCCTTTTGGCAGGTTTTTTGGTTGTTTTTTTTTTTTTTTTTTTTTTTTTTTTTTTTTTTTTTTTTTTTTTTTTTTTTTTTTTGAGACAGGATTTCTCAGTAGCTATGGAGCTAGTCCTGGAACTCCCGCTGTAGACCAGGCTGGCCTCAAAGTTGAGATCCGACTGCCTCTACCTCCCAAGTATTGGGATTAAAGCATGTGCCACTACTGCCCAGATCCTTTTTGATCCCTTGTGGTGGCCATCAATCAGTCCAGGGTAGGCATATGGAGGTACATAGGGACACCTAGAGGATTTTGGATTCTTGGCACTCTGACTCAGGGATGACCAGATAGTCTTCCATCTTACTCATTTGACAAGAGTGCTTTCCAGTGAAATCCTACCACAGAACAGTGCTGCGTCCATCAGAATCCACTCTGGTTTTACAGCTATGTAATCTTTAAGTAGAGTTGCATGGAGAGCTAGAAGCTGTTGTTGAAGATGAACACACTGTCTTCTTCACACAGCCTTCCCTAAGCCCCATCTTGGCTTGCCATGTCCCATTTGCCAGTTAGGGCCCTTCCCATGCCCATGTTTACACAAGGCCCAGCCCCTCGGCTGCTTCAGTATTGCTCAGGTCAGAACTGTCTCAGGGATACTTGCAAGGCCGTGACCCAAGTCAGAGCAGCCAGCTTGGGATTCTCCTGTTCTCTAAGAGGGTATTTTAGACACTGCTTCTACAGACCTGGTTTTTGCATCACAGAAGGACCTGGTTGCTGGACACATTCCTCCAGGGAACATTTTGACATGAAAAGCTATTAATTTATCTAGGTGTGTGTGTGTTTGTGAGTCAGAGGATGACCTGGAGGTCAGTTTGTTCTCTCCTTTGGTCATGTGGGTCCCGACACCTGGTGGGAGACACCTTTACTCATGGAGCCATCTTGCCAGCACTGCATTTTGTCATTTTGAGATGAAAGGTTTGTGGAGGCCTTCCTCACCCAGGAAGGTGAGCTACATCTTCCCTTAGTGAGGCTACAAAGGTCTGTCTGGTCCCCGTGTACATGGGCCATTTGTTGGCCAGCACGGAAGGAAAAGAAATTTTTTTTTCCTCAACCTGTGTTTTCCCTGCTCTTGTAATCTTTCTCCCTTCAGATTAAAAGTGCCTCTTTCTCTTAACTCCTTGGTTACACTGTTTGTTACTGGTTCTAGTACCTAGTTGTCCACCCTCCCCAAAGTACTGGAATGGTATTATTAACATAGCGGAGTCAGGCAAATATAGCTGTTAAGATGTTTGCCCAGGGTACATGAAGTTCTGGGTTCAATCCAAGCACCACATTAACTGGGCATGGCATACATACCTGTAATCCCAGCACTCAGGTAAAGGAAGGAAGATGATGTTCAAGGCCAAACTTGGCTAAGAGCTAAAGGTCAGCTTTTAATACATGGGATCCTATTTTTAAAAATAAATTAATTAAAATTACCATGGAGCATGGTGGCATAGGTCTTTAGTCCCAGCACTCGGGAGGCAGAGGATCTCTGTGAGTTCAAGGCCAGCCTGGTCTACAGAGTTAGTTCCAGGACATCCAGAGCTGTTATACAGAGGAACCCAGTCTCGGAAAAAACAAAAAGCCAAAAACAAAAATTATCGTTAAGCGTTTGACTCAGGCAGCAATCACTTCCAGTGTGCTTGTCAGCTCTGACCGCAATTGTCGGACTTGCTCAACTCATTATTGTGAATTGTTTTGGCTCCTTTCCCATCCTGCTGTCTACTTTGTGCCCAATCTGTTTTTTATGGGAAGTGACAAAAGTCTACAAACTGCTTTCAGTCAGAAGCAATGTCTGGAGCAATCACCCTGGAGGTGACAATAAAATGAGATTTTTATGGTATCCGGTGACTCATCTTTGTCCACTACTCTTGATTTTGTAGTCTTCCATACTTAAAGTGTGTGCATTCTTGGTTTGCCGCTCAGTTCTGAAAACACAACCCTGGCATTCAAAATCACGTCTCAGTTGCCGGTGAGCACAGTTAGTGAAGTCGCTGGAGTAAAGGCAGCCTTAGGAACTGTGACCCCAAACACTGGTGTTTATGCTGGATCCTGAAGGTCAGGTCAGGAGCGGTGTAACCTGATGCACTCCATCATTTAGGAGATGTCGCTATGCCAGCATCCTTTAGAGAAGAAAGCCTTTATTTTGAAGAAGCAAATTTCTATCACTTAAACCAATTCACATATTTTTAGAACAGAATGAAAAATATCTCTGAATTAAAATCATCCCTCAATTATACCCATACAAGGATCATGTTTAAAGAAAAATCTACCCGTTCCCACGATACACCAAACCGTCATGGCTGGGATGAATTAAAAACATGGGAACACTTAGCAGGTAGTGGTGGCTCATGCCTGCAATCCCAGCATTAGGAAAGTTAACAGAAAAGTCAACCTGCATTTGAGGATACATGGTTAGACCTTGTCTTTCAAATACAAAAGCAAAGAAGGGACATTTGGCTTTGATACATGGAATCTTTCGAGAATGTTGGCCTGGGGAGAAAGAACACAATTTTGCTTTACCACCAAGGAAGTGTATCAGCCGTGACTGGAAATCACCTCTGTGAGCTTGACTAAGACGGTGGCCTGCTGCACTGCAAGCCCAGTGGGAGGTGACGATGCTACTGTTTGGATTACTGGCTGTTTTAGGTCTCTCTCCTATTCATTCTGGTTGACTCTGCTACTACACTTGTTCCTTGTGTAAATGTGTTCCCTAGCAAGGAACTGGTTGTAAATTACACACACAGACGAGTTGTGTGCACAACTGTTTGTTCCCACTGGGATGGAAATCTTTAGCAAACAGTCCCCTGAAACAGCTAAACCCTTATGTATGGGTGGGTGCGGAGGGTGGTCAGTGCTGCTCATGGTTTTGAGAACAGAATCATAGTCTCAAACCTCATTGCCATTCGGCTTTTTACAAAGGAAGGCTGTGGCCTTCTGAGCACTGGGTAGAATTCTCACTCTTGGGCCAGTGCACCGCTCCTAGCACTGTTCTGAAACAGAAGCCCGTCTGCATGATGAAGACAACATCCCAGAGCTAGCCTCTTGTGAACAGTAACGTCACATTACAAGTAAGTTTTTCTGCCTTACAACCTGCTTTTACGTTTAATTTCCAAGAGGGAACCTGTACAGCTGATCAGATAAAGGTACAAGGTGTGGGTGCAGGAACTGGCATGAGCCCTTCAGATACACGCATACTGGCATCTTCATTAGACTAAATTTTAAGTAAGTCACCAGCTCAAAACATTGTCCTGAAAACAGGGAGACAGCCATTATCTGGGAGCTGTCTTCACTCCAACATGTGTTTACATGGCCACGTTCCTTTGGAGGAAGCTTCACTGTTCTTGCCATGTTGGGTCTCAGGCAGTCAAGCTTCTGCAGGCCTCCTTCAGTCCATCCCCTGACAAGAGAGCAGTGGAGTCAGTCACATTCTAGGATTCAGTGCTCTACAACACAAGTGCCGCCCGCCCAGCCCTGGCTGTGCTCATCAAACTGATGGCTGTCCACGCAGAGACCGGGGCTCAATCCCCAGCTCCCTGCCCATGTGTGGTGGGTGGTGCATGCCTGAAGTTCCAGCACTCGAGAACTGAGGCAGGAAGATTGTTTTGCCTCACATGTCTTCTCAAGACGGAGTGTGGACTCTGCCTTGAACAAACAACCTCCTCCCCCAAAAAGGGACTCCTGGGTAGTGTTTCTGACATGTTCTAAAATTCCAAACATTTGCAAATATTATTACAGGTTACATCTATCCATCTAGCTTCCACTTGGGTTTGAGGAAGTAGAGCATGGGACTTTAAGGACACTTGGCCCTTTCTGAGCAGCAGAAAGACTGAGTTTGGGCTTAGCCTGATGTAAGTACTATTCCTAGCATGCACAAGGTCCCAGAGTGCATTCCCAGTGCCACCAAAATAAAAACGCATGGCTACCCTTGCAATGGATGTGTCTTCAGGTCACTGGAGAGCTCGGGTAGCCTTTCTCACAATCATTTATTATCCCTATTAGCTTCTCTCCATCATCCTTGGGTAGCATACTTTTTTGTTGTTGTTGTTGTTGTTTTTTCGAGAGAGGTTTCTCTGTGGCTTTGGAGGCTGTCCTGGAACTAGCTCTTGTAGACCAGGCTGGTCTCGAACTCACAGAGATCCGCCTGCCTCTGCCTCCCAAGTTCTTGGATGAAAGGCCCACTGCCCAGTTGGGAAGCACACTTTTAAAGAATTTAAATTATAGCCAGTGAGATGGTTCAGTGGATAAAGGCGTATATCACCAAGCCTGATGACCTGAATTCAATTCCTGGGACCACAAAGAGGAAGAGAACGGTGCCCACAAGTTGTCTTCTGATCACATGTGCTGTGGCAGGCATGCCCCCACACAAACTACATACACATACAAATTAATGTAGGAACTTTTTGATTACTTCTATTATGCCTGGGGCTGTGGAGATGGGGCAGTGAGCCGCTATGCAGGCATGAAGAGCTGAGTTCAAATTGCTAGCACTCACGTGAAAACCAGACCTGGAGGCTGGAGAGATGGACCTGTCCTTAAGAGCACTGGCTGCTCTTCCAGAGGACTCTAGCTTAATTCCCAGCACCAATATTGTAGCTCACAACCACTGCAACTCCAGTCCTAGAGGCTCCAACACCTTCTTCTGGCCTCTGCCGACATCAGGCACACACACGGCACATAGGTAAGGCACCAATACATAGAAACCAGAAGCAAGTGGTGGCACTCATCTGTAACCCAGTGCTGGGGAGGGAAGGGAGGCAGGGGGAAGCCCAGGGCTCGCTGGCCAGCTAGTTTAGCTTCACTGAGACCCTACCTCAGAAAGACAGGTTGAACAAGACAAAAGAAGACACCTGGTAATGTGCTCTGGCTTCCACAAGCACCTCCACACATGCTGACACTCATGCGCACACCACACGCATACTTAAGCTTAGGTTTGTGACAGTACAGAGTAGCCCAAGGGAGCTGGGCCCTTGGCCATCATTCTTCTCACTCCATGTCTCCCCACTCTGCTCGGGTCCCACCGTGTGTGAAACAGCCTTTGCCTCTCATCTGAACACAGCCTGTGGTCAGTGAGAAAGGAGATGAGACGGGGAGAGAGGACTTCAGCAGGGGGCTCTGCTGGACTCTCAACAGTCAAGGGAATAGGGTAGGAAAGCAGGCAGGGACCATGAGCCTCCACGAGAAGCCAGGAGCTGCTGTCACTGGTCCTTACATTCCTAAGTAAGTTCCTCACAGAGGTGAATAAATTCTGGTTAATAAAGTTCACTGTCGTTCGGAAGACATCACGGAGCAAGGACGGCTCATGACTGGCCACGCTTTTGGCCAGCAGCAAGGTCATTATCAGCATGGCCTTTTCATTCTCCATGTCTCTAGGGAAGGCCGTCTTCACCTCATCGAGGGCTTTGGCCAGGCAGTTCCGTCTGTCCTGCACGTGAGAAAAAGACTGTTTACTGATGCTCTTCCCTCAGAGGGACTGAACCAGGGGAAGGAGAGAAGCCTTTTAGAGGGAGTGGTGATTACACAGCTAAGAGCATCGGGCAGAGGGAATGGTGGGGAGGCCACGGGGCACTCACCCACCAAGGCGAGTTTACCGAGCAGCCTGTGCACACTACTGAGTGCTCCCTGCAATCAGCTCTTATAGATCTGGCTGTTCAGGAGGGTGTCTGGGGCTCATCTTACTGGTGTGCTTGGCTTTGGGGACTACGTTATCTTTCCTTAAGTGGGAAAGGCAGACACTAGACCACGAGACCTGGAGAGATGGCTCAGAGGTTAAGAGCATGTACTGCTCTTCCAGAGGACCCGATTCAGTTCTCAGCAGCCATAGGCACGGTGAGTTCACGATGGCCTGTAAGGCCAGCTCTAGAGGACCTGATGTCTCTGCCTGCATCACAAGCATGTGCATGTACTCACACACAAGGCACACACAGAGAGACTTGTAATTAACTTTAAATGTTTTCAGAAAGGGGATGGAGCGGTGGCGGCACACATCTTTAATCCCAGCACTCGGGAGGCAGAGGCAGGTGGATCTCAGTGAGTCTGAGGCCAGCCTGGTCTACAGAGCGAGTGCCAGGACAGCCAGGACTACACAGAGAAACCCGGTCTCAAAAAAAAAAAAAAAAAAAAAAAAAGAAAGAAAGAAAGAAAGAAAGAAAGAAAGAAAAGGGTGGGGTGGGGAGTAGAGATCTTCAGGTTCTGTGGCTCACATTCAAAATCTCCCCCCTAGGAGGAGTCCCAGACAGATGGCTCTATGTCCTATGACAGCGGCAGGAGAATGGCGGGTGTTGAGAGTGAGTGAGCCAGCATAAAGACAGGCTGCATGGAGGCACAAGGAATCTAGATGGGGAGGGCACCCAGGATTCAGCTGGTGGAAGCTGAAAGAATAGTCTCCCTCCTCTATCCTTTCCAGAGGCAGGGACATCACAGCTCGGGGTTTGGTGTTCTCTCTCTCTTCCCTTCCGGAAGGACACAGTACTGAGAAACAAGCTTTGGCAGAGTCTTGTCAGTTTCTATGTGCTGATATAATTGCAAAGCCAAGCAGAGGAGCAGGCTACACTGCCGCCCTGGGGAAAATGACATCGAGGTCTTTACTGGTATCTTTACCTGACTCTCCAAAGTGAAGACCAAGTCTTCTTATAAGGATCAGGCACTTTGATCCTCTAAGTCCTGGACTCTGACTTACCAGATCCTACATCTCAACCGACTGAATTCTTTGGAGAGACCATGCTGGTGGCAGTCAAGGACAGGACTCACTTCCTGACAGAGTGGTTCTACAAAGGGAAATGTCCCCACACATCCCAAGTGCCCTTGAAGAGAAGCTAGAGGGCTGGAGTCACATACTTACTTCCTCCGACAGGCTGACGTTCATGAACTGGGCCGCCAGCTGTCTCACCAGTGTGGGCTGGATGCTGTGGTTCAACTCATCGCCTACTTGAGCGAGATGATGGGCAATTCTTTGGATGACATCTTCCTGGCTTTCAGAATCTGAACATTCAGGCAGCAATACACAAACAAGACTCAGCAATGGTCCGGGTCAACAGCTTCATGCCACTTCCTATCACCACACGTGCCCTAGTGGGGACTGGCCACCGATGGCCTGAGTCCAGGGAAGGCCTGAGGCTGGCTGGAGAAGCAGGCCTGTCCAAGACTATACACTTGCTGCTGCTGGGAAAAGGCCCAGAGCTGCAGCATCCCCAAAGGCACCGCTGAGATGAGCCTGGGGCCAGTCTGGCCGGCCCTGTTTCCTCTCAAGCTGCCCCTTCTGTGGTTTCTGATGTTGCCCTGCCTCTCTACTGCCTAGCCCTACTGTGTGGTCTCTGTCCCAGGCTGCTCCCTTTCTTTCTTTTTTTAGGCACTATGCGCTTTTATCCATGTCTGTTGTCTGACACAGCTGCTTAAACCTAAGCTTCTGAAAACTGTAATTCTGTTTATTTATGTGTATGAGTGTCTTGCCTGCCTGCACGTCTGTGTAACTCCTATGTGTCTGGTATCCATGGGGGTTAGAAGAGGGGATTGGATCTCCTGGAACTAGGGCTGAGAGCCACCATGTGCATGGAGGAATTGAACCTGTGTCCTCTGCAAGAGTAGTAACATGCTCTTAGTCACAATCTGTCTCTCTAGTTCCCAAAAAACTAATTTTAAAATCCTTTGGTTTACTGTCAGATAGCCAACACTTAAGAACAATACATGAGTGACATATAGTTGGTGCTCAGTTAAGTGATTTTATGAGTAAGCGAATGAATGAATTACAGACTTGTATGTAACCTAAAAAGTGCTCGGTAAATATCACTGCAGTTTTGTTTGAACCCCGTGGCTTTCCACTTATCCCGACAGGGACGTGCTCCCTCCCTCGGTCAGCTGTCAAACTGGACCTCACGATGCAGACTCACCCTGTGTCTCAGAACCAGGAAGAGGCTACAGTGAGCTGGTTCTAAGAGGACTCACTTTAAGGAAGTGGCTAGAGGCCCAAGGTACTCAACAGGAGTGAGGGAAAGACGGCTTCTGTCTGTCCTGTGCGCTTCCGTGTCCCTGCTGCTCTCACAAGGGAGCGACTCTAGCACTCAGCCTATGTACACCTGGCCCTCGCTCAGCTGATGCATGTCACACAACCACCACACTGCTCTCCTCGAGGCCTTTCCAGTGCTTCTCACTTCTGCTGAAGTGACATGTCACTACTTGGCTTCTGGTTCCCCGTGACTTAATGTTACCTCTCCTCCTGCTCATTCACTTGCTGAGGCTTCTACTCTGCCCCTCTTCCAAGTCCTATCAGACCAGACTTCTCCAAAGCCTCAGCGAGATCAAGTGTCAGCCCCACAGTCGCCTTCACTGACACCCTGTGAGTTTAGCCAGGCTCTGACGTCAGAAGTAGAAAGGAGCAGGGGAAAGACTTACACAGCAAGTTTCAGGATAGTCAGGGTAATACAGTGAGACCCTGTCTCAAAAAAATTTAATTAACTGGGGCAGGGGTGGTGTGGTGGAAGAGGCTAAAGCAGTTGCTAGTCTCCCTTACAACCAATCAAGGGCAGTGCAGCCTCTGTGCCCAAGATGCCAAGGTCAGGGAAGCTGGGCTTAGCAACAGGTACCAAGTCTAGCTTGAGAGGGTGGCTGTCTTTTGTTTGCTTGATTGCTTGCTTGCTAGCAGCAAACCCAGGGCCTTAGAAAGGCTAGGTACTCTCTACCTCTAACCCACACCTCCAGCCCCTGGCCTGCAGGTTTGGAAGGCCTTGGTCTAGGGCTTGGAGGTCCCGGAGGCCTATAGAGCAGTGACTCCAACAAGGATCAAAAATCAGCTGAGGGCCAGTGAGTTGGCTCATAGGCGCTTGCTACCAAGCCTGACAACCTGAGTTCGACCCCCGCCCAGGTCACACATGGTGGAAGGAAGGAACCAACTCTGACTCTAAACTATATATGGGGGTATGTTATGGCATGTGCATACCCCCATACCTAGACAGACATGAATTAAAAGAAAAAAACCAAAAAAACCACCCAGCAGTCTCCAGCCCAGGAACACACTGGTGAGCAGAGCCCCAGGTCTGCACACTTTGAAGAACTTCCCACATAACGCCAAAGTGCACGCTACCCACAAGTGCTCTGAGCAAGTGACATATCCCAGCCTTTAGGAAAGTCTCCTCCCTCTACTGCAAACACAGTAGACACAGTAGAACAGAGAGAAGTTAAGACAGAAGCTGGGAAGAGAGCTCAGGTCAGGGAAAGACAAAGTCTAGATGGCAGAGTGACACAGGTCAGCAGGGGGCTGAGCCATGTTCCTGCAGCCTGGGCAGTTAGATCTGAGGCTAATCATCTCCCTCTGCTGTGCCTCGGTTTCCTTACCCAGAAATGAGGGTCAGAATTCTTCAGTGCTCTGGTTATCTCTTAAGGTAACAGCAAGTCATATATGTTACGGTTCCATAAAGGGTGCAAAAATGACCATAAAGGTAGGGGTTTTCATTGGATTTAGAGTTCAACTAGCCTACAACACAAGGTGCTGTGGGGCTGTGTTAGAGTCGATTGGGGGCTGGGACCGGACTAGCAATGTCCCAGACCTCCCAGATCTGATGAATGGCAGGAGGAATGACGCTCCAGGTCTTTTTTTTTTTTTTTTTTTTAAAGATTTTATTATTTATTATGTATACAACATTCTGCTTCCATGTATATCTGCACACCAGAAGAGGGCACCAGATCTCATAACAGATGGTTGTGAGCCACCATGTGGTTGCTGGGAATTGAACTCAGGACCTCTGGAAGAGCAGTCAGTGCTCTTAACCTCTGAGCCATCTCTCCAGCCCTCTCCAGGTCTTTGAAATTCCCAAGCTGAAGCTAGTGGCACCTCTGGGTTATAAAATTTCCACCAGCTTCCTCTTGGCAACACTGTATGTAACTGCTTGGTACTTATGGTTAAAAACACATTCCATTATTGGTCCAGAGAGGAGACCGGAGTCCCGACCTGAAGAGAACTCAGGGCTCATCATAAGGAGGAACTTTCCAGTCAGTCCCCAAACGGATAATGAATTGGATGTGACTGGACGAAATCAAGCACAGATCACAAGACAAGTCACATGACATGCACACATGGAAGAACCTGACAATGCAGGGTTAGAGACTGAGTCCTGTAACTTCTGGGGGAGGGGGGCAGTAAAGCCTAGATATGGGGTTAAGGGGACACGGCCAGGGCCTACCTGGCTGTATTCTTCCATGGTAGGAACGGCTGGCCCGGCTGCCGTCGGTCTGCAGCTCGTCCTCGTCCGCATCCAGGTAAACTGGCACGGGCAGTTCCTGACCCAGTACCTCCAGCTCTCGGTGGAAATGATACTTAGAGTTTTGGAGGAAGCCAAACACCAGCAGGTTTGTGATGTGCTCAGTATCCAGGCCCGAGCCGTTGCTGACCTAGGATGAAAAGGGAGTCAGGAGGGCTCATGGAAGCTGGGTCAGGGTACAGCTGGACCTGAGGCTCACTACCTGTAAGAACCAATAACTCTGAGGATCTAAAAGCTCTAGTAAGAGGCCGGAAGTGGAGGCATATTCTGCAGCACCCTCTCCAACTAACGTCGCCCATAGACACCAAAGGGTGATCTATAGAACTCCTGAAAACATCTGCTGAGGAAGCCACTTCGAGGGTAAAGCCTGCACGCCTTCTCGGGGAAGCAGGCAAATGTCATCATTTCAATTCCATCCGTATTGACACACAGAGCTGGGCCTGACTGCACTGGCTCTGTTCCCACCAACAAGTACTTCTTCTCCACATTCCCTTCAGGAGCCCATGGTGGTCCTGGCAGGCAGAGGATGCTCAATAAACACTGGGGAATGCTGACCCAGGTCAGACTCTACGTTTGCTTGCCCCCCCACTCCACTTCAGGGGGATGTGTGCATAATCAAAAACCCCCAGAGCTGGTGTGGGGGGGTCTTGCTCACAGGCCTCTCTGCTCCTCACTGCAGACCTACAGTGTATCCAAAAGCAGCACCCGGGGAGGAGCACTGGGAGAAGCACTGGGAGCAACACTGGGAGCAACACTGGGGAGGATCACTACAGAGGAGCATTGGGAAGCAGCCCTGGGAAGCAGCAGTGGGGAGGAGCACTGGGGAGGAGCTCTCAGACTGCAATGAGGCCCTGCAGTACAAGAAAGCTTACAAATGACACTTGAGGTTACTTAACGTCCCTCAATTGTGCATTTAACAGATGCAATAAATGCTAACTTTGCCGGGCTTTGGTGGTGCATGCCTTTAATCCCAGCCCTCGGGAGGCAGAGGCAGGTGGATCTCTGTGAGTTCGAGGCCAGCCTGGTCTCCAGATCGAGTGCCAGGACAGGCTCCAAAGCTATACAGAGACAATCTGTCTTGAAAAAAAAAAAAGCTAACTTTATGTTATTTTACTATAAAAAGTTGTACTAAAAAATTCAGAAAGTCAGAAACATTACAAAAAAAAAAATACAAGTTCCAATGAGGGTGGGGTCAAATGCCCAGACAAGGAGAAAATGTCAACATTTCACTGTGGCGTCAACCCTGTGGGCAAGCTACCCAACTTCTGTGCCTCAGCTTTCCAGCCCAAAGGTAAAAAGGAAGGGACAACAGCAGGAGGGATGGCAGGAGAGGGCCACTCTCTAGGGGCCCTACAGGACAGCAGGAGACAACAGCCCTGACTTGCAGACTGTGGCCACTGGAAGGGGAGACTTCGGGAGGCTCAGAGACCACTACTGCCCACAGCCTGTTCATCCCCTCACCGGGGCAGGTGGGAGCCCAGGTCTTTTCTGTTCATACAACTAGCCTCTGTGCTGCCCCCGCCATGTCTACCAGGCTGACAATCATGCCAGTCCATCCTTCTGGAAGGTCATTCTCCATTGCACACCAATTCCTATCAGGTGACAATAGAGAGCAATTCTGTTGGATACCCATGGTGCATCTCTGCAGACCTGTCAAATGAGGGGTCAGGTTGCATCATTAACAGGGACATTCAGGAAGAACAAAATGAAAAGATGCCAGAATCTAACCTGAGAGTCCATGGTACAAGCAATGCAGCTCCAGACACTGCTGGCTCACAGAGTCCAGGAAACAACCTGAAAGAGGACACAAAGATGGTATAGGTGGCTGTTCCTTGAAGCGATGCCCCTGTGGGGCCCCCATCAGGACGCTCCTACAGCTGCAGCCGAGGTCACGCCCATCCGCCACCACTGGCTCTCAGCCTGCTCTTTTGTTTGCTTCCACACAGAACCAGAGCAGCAATCTAGTCAGTCAGGTCTGCAATCTTCCTCCTTGCAGCCTCAGGTGGTTCTCCAATGGGAACCCCCAAGCCAGTTCCCCAGAATTCAGCCTTGCTACCCACACTCAGGAGACTGATCAGGCCAATCAGCGCAACCCACATGAATTCCTATAGCTAATCCTCACACCAGTTAGTGAGTTTCCCAGTTAGTCACAGACACCTACAAGATTGCAGGTCATCTACATTACAGGATCAGGGCCTTTCAACATCATCAACTCATTTCCTCTTTGCACCCACACAATGAGGCAGAGGAGACAGTGTGCGTTCCATCTTAATGAGAAGAAAATACAGTTTGGACCCGACAAGACAGCTTGGCTGGTAAAATGTGTCTGTCACTCAAGCCTCTGGCCCACCACACACTGACTGGACCAAAGCCACTTAAGAACTGAATTTATGGTGGCTCATGCCTTTAATTCCAGCACTTGGGAGGCAGAGGTAGGCTGATCTCTGTGAGTTCGAGGCCAGCCTGGTCTACAGAGTTACAGAGTGAGTGCCAGGACAGGCTCCAAAGCTACACAGAGAAACCCTGTCTCGAAAAACCAAAAAGAAGAAGAAGAAGAAGAAGGAGAAGGAGAAGGAGAAGGAGAAGGAGAAGGAGAAGGAGAAGGAGAAGGAGAAGGAGAAGGAGAGGTGAATTTAAGAAGTATGTCCAGCCAGGCAGTGATGGGTGATGGAGCACACCTTTAGTCCCAGCACTCGCGAGGCAGAGGCAGGCAGACCTGAGTTTGAGGCCAGCTTGGTCTACAGAGTGAGTCCCAGGACAGCTAAGGCTACACAGAGAAACCCTGTCTTGAAAAAGAAATAAAGAAATAAAGGAAGGAAGGAAGGAAGGAAGGAAGAGAAGGAAGGAAAGGAAAAAAAAGGAGCATATCCAGACCAGCGGCTTTGTCCAGGGTGGAGGTTCTTATGACTAGGTGTTTTGATGTGTTTTGCAGTTTGCACCTTTATTATCAGGTTAAGATGCAAATCTCTGTGAAGATTCTGATCAGCAAGACTGTCACCCTAGAGATGGAGCCCACTGATACCACAGAGAATGTGAAGGTCAAAGGTCCAGGATAAGGAAGCACCTCCCAATGACAGCAGAGGCCCATCTCTGCAGGCAAGCACCTGACCACTCTTTCTGATCCAGAAAGAGTCAAGACTGCACCTGGTCTTCCAACTGAGGGGTGGCTGGCACTTCTTCAGCCTGGATTTCCAGTGGGCACTGATGGCATTGCTGCACACTAAAGCCATCTGCCCCCATTTAAGTTTAGAAATTACGAGTTTCAGTAATAGGCAGGTGTGCCAATGTATGCCTTTAATTCAAACATCTGGGAGGCAGAGATAGGTGGATCCCTAAGTTCAAGGCCTACCTGGTGTACAAAGCAAGTTCCTGGACAGCCAGCCAGAGCTATACAGAGAAACCCTGTTTCAAAAAAGCACACCACACACACACACACACACACACACACACACACACACACACACACACAAAAAAAAAAAAAAAAGTTTCAGCAATAGCTGAATCTCTGTTTACAATGTTAATAAAGGTTCTGGTGCAGGATTAATAAAAGAAAAATATGTCCATCCACTGTATATACACTACTACTGAGAATGCAAATTAGTATGGCTACTATGGAAAGTGGTATGGAGGTTCCTCAATCAGCTAAAACCAGGGGCAGGCCAGATGTGCTTGCCAGCAGGGCAGCTGACCTGAGTTTCAGCCTGGAAGGGTGTGACAGGTCAGAGCAGAGCCGATTCCAGGTTCCTCTGACCTCTACACCCAAGTGCCCTGCCTCCACCATACACACACACTAATAAATAACAAATTTATTTAAAAAAAACCCACCTTGTTTGGCATTTCCCATTGCACTCAGAAGTGTTATTAGACACAGGTGTGAAAACACTCTACAAGCGCCTCACGGTGGTATGGCTGTCAGTCACTGAACAGCAGAGGCCACTTCCTCCAGAAGCCACCAGGTGGAGTTCTGGGCAGGAGAGCTGTTTCTGGGCCAGATGTGTCATGAGAAAGATGAACAAACATGCGTCTACTCAGACACCACCTCACTTTCCTGGTGCCCCAAGAGTTTCTCTTGTACCATGGAAGCCAAATGTCCTGAAGTAGCTGAACACCCTGAACTTCAGCCCTCTTCTACATGCGCAGAGTGTAGACACACGCCACACAAGGAGGGAAGACAGCAAGGCACGTAAGTGCAGTTACGTACAACGCTGTGTGTGTGTGTGTGTGTGTGTGTGTGTCCGTCCCGCTGAAGTTTATCTACACAACTAACAAACAGAAATGTGGTAACACTACAGAGAAAGTCACATCCTACTGTAAACACTCACTCAGTCACTCACCAAGTGTCCAAGGTGCCAGGGGCAAAGCAGAACACAGAATGCCACCAAGATAAGATCTATTTAGGGCTGATGAATGCCCAAGAAATGACCAGAAAAACATAATGAGTTTTCCATCTTTTTAAAAAAATTAAAAATTTTATATACATTGGTGTTTCGTCTACATATATGTCTGTATGAGGGTGTCAGATCTTGGAGTTACAGACAGTTGTGAGATGCCATGTGGGTGCTGGGAATTGAACCTGGGTCCTCTGGAGGAGCACTCAGTGCTCTTAACCGCTGAGCCATTTCTCCAGCCGCCAACCTTGAAGACCCCGTCTTCTGTTCTACTTCTTGAGTGCTGGGGTTATGTGTGTGTCATCACACCTTGTAACCCAGGGCTTCTCGAAAGTGAGGCAAGTACTCTGCCAACCGAGCTACATCTCCAGCCTGTGAGCAGCTTTAACACGGTACTGTGTGGCTTTTTTTCCTATTGGGTAATGAGTTAAATATTTAACATTTGTTCATTTAAAAAGATGGAAAACTCTGGGCTGGAGAGAGAACTCAATGGTTAAGAGCACTGACTGATCTTCCAGAGGACCCAGGTTCAATTCTCAGCATCCACATGGCATCTCACAACTGTCTGTAACTCCAAGATCTGACACCCTCACACCCTCACACAGACATACATGTAGGCAAAACACCAATGAACATAAAATAAATTAATGAAAAAGAAGAAGTTGTTTAAGGTCATCCTCTCTACACTGTATGCTGGGTAAGGCTGGGCTACATGATACCATGTCTCCATAAAAATAAGTAAACAAATAAATAAAAACCATTCAAGAGTCAAAGAACCGCGTTCACAGAGGATGGGAAATAGAAGGACTTGTAGACATCTGCAAGGTTGGCTGTAGCTGTAAGGTAACAGCTGCATTCCACTGGACTAAGTTCCTGTCCAGGTCTGTGGGATGCCTGCATCGATATCTGTGTTTTACAGAGTAGCAGTAACCTAAAGGGTACGACGGCTAAAACACCAAACTGTGGCTGTGTGGCTCAGAGGTTCAGCAGTGCCTAGCATGCCTGTGGGCCTGGGCTAGACCCTGGACAACCCGAAAACAAAGTATGTTTTAAGGGACTGGTTGGAAACTGGAGGGATGGTTTGGCCGTTAGGAGTCCTTCTTGCTCTTCCAGAGGACCCAAGTTTGGCTCCCAGAACCCATAACCTAGGTCAGATGGTTCATATATCACTTGTAACTCCAGCTCCAGGGGAATCTGATGTCCTTCCTATTCAGGTCTCCATGGGCAAGAGAGACAGACACACAACACACACACACACACACACACACGCACGCACGCACGCACGCACGCACGCACGCACGCACGCACGCACGCACGCACGCACGCACGTGCACACACAGAAAGAAAGACAGAGAGAAAGAGAGAGAGAGAGAGAGAGAGTAAAGGGGACTGGAGAGATGGCTCAGTGTTAAGAGCTCTGGCTGCCCCACCAGAGACCTGGGTTCAGTTCTCAGTACTCATCTCCCCAGCCCTCCCTTCTTTTTCTCTTTTCCAAGACAAATGACCAAATCTGAGATTTTCCAGGGTTACCAGCATAGCTTTAGGTGTAAAGATCCTGAAAGGGCTGGGAACAAAGCTTGATGGTAGAACACCTGCCTACATGAGCAAGACCCCGAGAATTCCATCCCCAGCAGGCAAAATACAAATAAGTAAATACAGTTATTTTGTTCTAAATCTAGGGTCTAACTTTAGAAAAGGACAAACATCAAGTGTGGTCAGAAGCATAAAGCAGCAGGAGGGCTGGGTGATTAAAACAGGCCCTCATGACCTGAGAACAGATTTGGTTATCCATTAATGACACAAACCTTTACTCTCATAAGCAGCAAGCTTTGTTCTGTCCCCTCCCACCCTGCCCCATCGAGGTCTAAAGTCAATCAACATGCAGCAGCAAAAGGCACTTATCTATCCAGAGTCACTGCAATCGGGCGCGTTACACGGCAGTGAAGAGGAGCCTCTGAGAGACAACTCTATGTCAGCAGCAGGCTCAGCAAGACCAAGGCATTATAAACCACAACAGTAAAATCCTTTTTCTAACCTCTGGATTCCACTTTCTTTTCAAATTCTGGTGCAAACTAGAAAAGAAAATCACCTTAAAAATTTATTATCGATGTGTGTGTGTGTGTGTGTGTGTGTGTGTGTGTGTGTGTGTGTGTGTGTGTGTGTGTGTGTGTGCGTGCGCGCGCGTGTGTGTCTGTGCTCACAAGAACGCACACACAGGTCCACTTCCTGCAAGAGCTCACAAGTAAACATGACAGGGGTGGCAGATGCCGCAGCATGTGTGGAGGTCAGAGGCCAATTCTGTGGAGGTAGTAATCTTTTTATATCTCTATATAAGCTCCAAGTATCAAACTGCGGGTCAGGAGGCTTGCCAGGCAAATGTCTTTATCCACTGAGATCACTTTTAGGTTCAGGAAATCCCAGACAGTGGAGAGACCCTATTCAAAGAAACAGTGAGGCCTAACTGACTCCCTAAGCCTGGTACGGTGGTGCAGACTCACAGCCCCAGGGACTGGGGAGGCTGAAACAGGAGAATCACTTGAGTTACACCAGCATGGGGGAACATAGGGCAAAACATAGCAAACGATCAAAAGATGTTATTTATGTGTGTGTGTGTGTATGTGCGCGCACGCGCGCATGAAGTTATCAATTTTTTTTTTTTTTTTTTTTTTTTGAGACAGAATCTTACTGTATAGCCTTGAATGGCCTGGAACTGGCCTCAAACTCACAGAGATTCACCTGCCTCTGCCTCCTGAGTGCTGAGAGTAAAGGTGTGCACCACCATACCTGGCCATAAATAAATAAAATAAAAAATATATAAATTGTTTAAAATTTTTTCAAGAGCCAAGTTAATTCGAGGCCAGCCTGATCTACAAAGTGAGTTCCAGGACAACCAGGACTGTTTCACAGAGAAACCCTGTCTGGAAAAAACAAAACAAAACAAAAAAACAAACCCAAAACAAACAAACAAAAAGACAAAAAAGAATAGTGATTTATCTAAACACAAACTTACAATCTTTCCTAGAGGTAAATATTATGTAAGAAAAATGTTAGCTATTTTCATAAACAAACCTGCAAAAATGTAAGAGGGGAAGGCAGGCAGAATAAAATGTATGGGTAATTCTTGTAATATCTTAACTATGTGAGTTTAGAACCTTCAAACTTTCCTGAATTTGTTTCTATTGGAGGTTTTTTTGGGCGGTGGGTGGGATTGGGCGACAGAGCACCTGTGTACCTGTTCAGTACGAGCAAGATCCCCAGTTCACAACTCTGCCTCAAAAAGAAAAAAATCTAAACTTTCTAGCACATTGACATGATTCCTATTTTTCATTCATACTCCAAATGTAGAAGCCCAATTTTTAAAATAATCCTGCGTGAATTATACAAATAACTGCAGATAGTGCTACTCCAGTGGAGGCACTCATGCCCTGGCTGAAACCCCAATGATCAAAGCAACTCTTCGATCATGAGAGCAAAGGCCCTTCTCCACTACAGACACAGACTCAAGCAGCAGCTACTCAAAAGGCTGAGGCAGGAGGATCACAAGTTCAGGGCTGGCCTGGGCTACTTAATGAGACCTTGTCTTAACACAAATATAAAACAAGGCTGCCTAGATTGCTCAAGGCCCTGGGTTTAATCCCAGTACCATGGTTCACCATGGAGGGTAGGGGAGGGTGTGTTTTAGTTTACTTTCTATTGTAATAAAACACGTGACCAAAACCAAGTTGGGGACAAAAGTACATATTTTGGCTTATACCTCTGAGGTCACACCCCATCACTGAGCGAAGTCAGGGCAGGAATTCAAGGGGCGCACACACTAACCTACCCCTAACCCTTACTCACATGCCAGATAACAAATGCTGTTCTTCCCACTAGACAAAAAACTGAGTTCAACTGAGCTCAAGTCCTGCGACAGGTGCTCTCTCTCAGCAGAGAACAGACGCGTCACCCATTCTAAGGATGAACAAATGTTAAGACATAAAACTGAATCTTTGATGTGCCAACAAGGAGACCGCCTCACCTGTCATGTCCCAGTCATGGACCAAGACAAATTCCAAAATGGAAGGCAGGGGTGCCAGGCACACTGGTCAGCAAGTTCCACTCCTGCCTCTACCTCCCAGGTACTGGGATGTCCGGCAGATGATGAGGTGCCCAACCCAGTTGGTGATTTGCAAGCCTGGCTGCATGCTGGAGTCTACAGGGATGCCCTTGAACATAACGATCTGACTTGACCCCCCCCCCCCCACACACACACAAACACACGGCAACCAAGGAATCCACTAAAAAAGCTACCAGAACTAATTCTCTAGGAAAGCGAGGCAGCAAAGAAGAAAGCACCTGTTAGGGCTGTTTTTCTACACACTACTGATAAACTAAAAATAAAATTAGATGGTTATTATGGCACCAAGAAATACAAAAACACTGCTTTCTTTTTCCTCACTGATCTTCTGGAGGGCAGACAGTACTTCTGTCTCTCTGCACCACTCCCCACCCCCACTTCTGTCCTGTCTCTGTGTCTCTTTACCTTATTTTCTTACCTCCTCCTCAATAAAACTTCCAATATGGAAAAAAAAAAAAGAAATAGAAAATACCAAGACCTGGGCCTGTAGCTCCACAGTAGAGAACACATGTCTACCAGGAGCCTGAGATCAACCCTAGTTCTGTGAAAAAAAAAAAAAAAGAATACACACACACAAAGCATTTAAAATACTTACAAATAAATTTAATACAAGTGTCAGGCCTGGACAGTAAACGAAAACTACAAACATTGTTGAGAGATAAAAAATGGGAGGCTAGCATCTGTCCAGGGGTGGGGTGGGAAGACACAATGCTGCAGACCACAGTATTCCCCCATCACCGGCACATTCAGTGCAGTTCCTATAGAAACCCCAGTTGGCCTTTTCTGCAGAAAGTGACGAGCAGTTCCTAAACTCATAAGGGAATGCAGAGGACATTTTCAGAAATAGCCGATCTTTACAAAATAGATAGACGTTTACTTCCTGATTTCAAAACTTACTCTAACACTAGAGAGTCATGACAGTGTGGGCCTGGTTAAAGAGAAACGGAGAGCAGTGAACAACCCCAAGATCACTCATCTCTCGACCGTACATCAACTGCTGACTGTGGAGCCACCGTCCTGAGACAACCGATTATCCACCAGCAAAGGCATGAATCTGTACCTCTGCCTAGGGTCCATACAAAAGATCTCCAAATGGATGCTAGAGGGCTGTAGACATGGTTCAGTAGTTAGAGCACTGGCTGTTATTCCAGAGGACCTGGGTTTGATACCCAGCACCCATATGGTGGCTCACAACTGTCTTCAACACCAGTTCCAGGGGATCTGACTCCTGGCCTCCACAGGCACCAGGCACCCATGTGATACACAGACATGCATATAGGGGAAATATACACATAAAAGTAAATAAGTTTAAATTTTTTTAAATAAATAAATTTGAAAAAAAATAGATGATAGAGGTTTTCCCTATCAGACATACTGTCCAGACTGAGGAAGACAGGGAAACTTTGGGCCGGGACAGCATCTGCAAGCACAGGGCACATGGGGTCAGGGCATCACCAGAGGATCCACTTCCGAAGACAAGAGGAACTGAGCCCAACTGTCAGTGAGCAGACATGGTCAAATGATGCCACAAACAAGATTGCAGCTGCTCCTCCCATCAGGAGGTGGCAAACTGGGTGTCTCTGGCCCCCTGACACACCCCCTAGGCAGTCTGTTTCGGTGAAAGCCAAGCTCAGAAGAGCTAAGATGACTTGGGATGTTGGAGGTCCCAGGAGACGACTTGAAGCTACACAGAAAGGTTCATTAAACGATAACAAATTATATTTTTGTGTGTATATGGTGTTTTGCCTGCATGTATCTCTATGTACTACACGTGTGCCTGGTACTCATAGAGGCCAGAAGAGGGTGTCAGATCCCCTAGAATTGGAGTTATGGAAAGTGGTGATCCACCATGTGGATGCCAGGAATCAGACCTGGGTCCTCTGGAAGAGCAGCCAGTGCCTTTAACTGCTGGAACATCATCTCTCCAGCTCAAATAATAGTTTTTTGTTTTGTTTTGTTTTCAAGGCAGAGTTTCTCTGTGTAGCTTTGTAGACCAGGCTGGCCTCGAACTCACAGAGATCTACCTGCCTCTGCCTCCTGAGTGCTGGGATTAAAGGCATGTGCAACCACCGCCGGCCAAATAAGCTTTTTTTAGGACTGTCTTACTATGTAGCTCTGGCTGTCCTCAAACTTACTATGTTGACCAGGCTGGCCTCCATTGGAGATCTGCCTGACTCTGCCTCTTGAGTGCTGGGATTAAAGGTGTGCACCACCACACCTGGCTTTGAATAACAAATTCTTAAAAGAAAATGAAAAAAAAAATAGGGATAGGCCTAAGTGTAAGAGCTAATCTATAACACTTTAAAGAGAACACAAAGGACTGGAGAGGTGGCTCAGCAGGTAGAGTACTGGCTGCTCTTCCAAAGAACCTGGGTTTGACTCATGGCATGTGAATGGTGGCTCACAACTGTAGTGCCAGTCTCTGAGGATCCAATGCCCCTTTCTGGCCTCCGAGGTCACCAGACACACAGATGGTATACAGACATACATACAATCAAAACACCCACATATAATTTTTAAAATAAAATTAAAGAGAGAGCATGGGAGGAAATCTCAATTCCCTTGTACTAGGCAATATCTTAGACACAGCCCAGAAGCAAGTAACAAAAGAGAAAATCATATAAATTAGTCTTCAAAATTGGAACCTTTTATGATTCAAAAGATACTACTGGGAAGATAAAATGTGTAAGAAAATAAAGCATAATCGAAATACACAGGAAACTAAAACAGGAGGATTTCTTCAAGTTTGAGGACAGCTTGATCTGCATAGTGAGTTCAAAGCCAGCCTAGGGAGAAATGTTTTACAAAGCACTTGACAAGGGACAGGTAGCAAGAATATGGAAGTGGCTGGTAAGATGACTCGAGTACCAAGTCTGTAGACCTGAATTTAACCTTAGGACTCACACAGTGGAAAGACTCCAGCAAGTTGTCATCTTCTCTCTATATTCATGCTGTGGTGTGTCCCATAACAAAAAAGAGTAGGGGCCTAAAAGATGACTCAACTATTAAAAAGCATTAGCTGCTCTTCCAGAGGACCTGGGTTCAGTTCCCAGAACCCACATGACAGCTCACAATGGTTTGTTCAGACACCCTCTTCTGGGATCTGACACCCTCTTCTGGCCTCCATGGGCACCAGGCATGAAAGTGGTGCAAGCAAAACACCCACATACAGACTGGGAACACAGCTCAGTTGGTAGAATGCTTGCCTAGCGTGGACCTCAGGTTGGCCTGGGTATACAGGTGAGAAGGATGTAACCTTCTGATCCTCCTGTCTCCACTTCCCAAGTGCTGGGATTACAGATGTGCACCATTCTGCCTGGTTTATGCTGTGCTGGGGGGATTGAACTAACTACTCTGCCAGTTGTACTTTATCTTCAGCCCCTTATTTGGGTTTTTGAGACAAGCGCAGGCTCGCTTTGGAACTTGTTCTCAGCTTCCTGCCTTGGATTCCCATGTGCTGGCATTATAGACATAAACCATCACACCAGCAACATAATGATTTTAAAAACAAGAGTGTAGCTGGGCAGTGGTGCACACCTTTAAATCCAGCACTCAGGAAGCAGAGGCCAGCAGATCTCTGTGAGTCTGAGACCAGCCTGGTCTACAGAGTGAGTGCCAGGACAGGCTCCAAAGCTACACAGAGAAACCCCGCCTCAAAAAAACAAAACAAAAAAGAAGAACAAGAGTATAGAGCTGGAGACATGGCTCAGAGGTTAAGCGCACTGGCTGTTCTTCCAAATGACAGGGGTTCAATTCCCAGTATCCACATGGCAGTTCACAACTGTAACTCCAGTTCCTGATCAGACACCATAATACAGACATACATTCAGACAAAGCCCAATGTACATTAACTAAATAAATATTAAAAAAGAAAAAGAACGGCTGGAGAGATGGCTCAGAGGTTAAGAGGCCCTGAGTTCAATTCCCAGAAACCACATGGTGGCTCACAACCATCCGTAATGAGATCTGGTGCCCTCTTCTGGTGTGCAGATATATACATGGAAGCAGAATGTTGTATACATAATAAATACATAAAGTCTTAAAAAAAAAAAAGAAAAAAGAAAAAGAAAAAGACTGTAACTCAGTGGTAGAGCCACTGCTTATCAGGAAAAAGATTCTGCATTTATTTTTATTTTTATTTATTTATTTATTTTGGTTTTTTGAGACTGGGTTTCTCTGTGTAGCTTTGGAGCCTATCCTGGCACTCGCTCTGGAGACCAGGCTGGCCTCGAACTCACAGAGATCCGCCTGCCTCTGCCTCCCGAGTGCTGGGATTAAAGGCGTGCGCCACCAATGCCCGGCAAGATTCTGCATTTAACCACAAGCATTGCCCAAAAAAAAAAAAAAAAAAAAAAGTACATGTAGCTGAAGGGTGGTATGAGAGAGGGGCCTGTATACCATGTAACTTGAGCTTCCCATCGCTTGTGGCTCTGGCTCCACTAGGCCCTTAGAAGTTGGCCATTCTGGATACTTGAAGCCTCTCAGATATAGTCCCCGGCTTTCCCTCCCTGCCCAGGATCTGGGCTTGTGAAAGATCTAAGCACTGGGTGGGGCAAGATGTCTAGAAAGGGAGTCAGATGTCCCATGGGTGAGCCAGCAGGAGATAGGCAGATGCCCCAGAGGCCACTCTGCAGTGTCTGTCTTGTCTTTGACCTCTGCCTTCTGCTCCCTACCCCCATGATTCACTGTTTTTTTTTTTTTTTTTTTTTTTTTTTTTTTTTTTTTTTTTTTTGAGCTTGGTCATGGAGGAAATGGGGGTACCCAGGCCAGCAGAAAATACAATGAAAAGATGACTGGATTGCTTGCACCACACTCAGGGGCCAGAGTTGGCAGTGGGCCTGCACTGCACAGCAGCTTCCTGTCTCCCACACCCTACTAGAAAGTGACCGTTCCTCACTTGTTAAGGGGACAATAGCCTACATCAGGGACAATAGCCTACAACAGGATGGACAACGGGTAAGATGCCAGCACAATCGCCTTGCCTAATGAGATATGTTCCTGGAGGGACATGCTCCCCATGATCAGCCCAGTAAGGACTTTAGAGTGTGGTTTCCCTGGTGTTTTGTGGCCATCTGCCAGGATGGTTCTTGGGGGGAAGCCCCACCGCGAAGGTTCCTAGCACTGAGGCTTCAGCTTCTCTGTTCATATCATTAGCTGCCCTGGCTCCCTCTGGCTGCTGGAAGGGAAGAGGAGTCTGCATGAAGGGAGATGCGGGGTCTGACTCAGTGGCAGAGAGCACATCTGGCACCCACCCAGCCCTGGGTTTGTCCTAGTCCTGAAAAACAACGAGTCTAGGGCCATTCTCTCTGTTCCTTTCCCCTTGAGGTCGTGCAGGCCCCAAAACGCACCCCCTTGGGAATGTGGAGCATGGCCTGGGAAAGCATGTAGTGTGGTTAGAGCTGGGAGTTCTGAATCTGATTTTGAGACCCTGGGCAAGTTAATCAGCCTCTCTCTGCCCAGTTTATCCATCTGAGGAAGGGAGTAATAATCTAGTCTTTAATTACGGTAATATGAAATGAGCTAATTAATATAAATGGTGCACACTATAGTCCCAGGACTTAGGAGGCTGAGGCAGCAAATATCCTGTTTGTTTGTTTTTTGAGACAGGTTTTCTCTGTATAGCCCTGGCTGGAGCTCAGAGATCCACCTGTTTCTGCCTCCTGAGTGCAACCACTGCCCAGCAAGGAAGTACTCTTGAGTAGGAGTTAGAGACAAGTCTGGGCAGCCTACTGTCTTAAAAAAAAAATAAAATAAATTTGCAGCCAGGTGTTGGTGATGAATGCCTTTAATTCCAGCACTTGTGAGGCAAAGGCAGGCAGATATCTATGAGTTCAAGCTCTAGGGCCAGCCAAGGCTATACAGAGAAACCCTGTCCTGAAAAACTATAAAATAAATTTTTAAAAATTGTAAAGAGCCTGGTCTACAAGAAGTAGTTCCAGGATAGCCTCTAAAGCCACAGAGAAACCCTGTCTCAAAAAACAAAACAAAACAAAAAAACAAAAACCAAAAACATTGTGAAGAAAACAAAGTGCATCCATGTGCTTATCAGGCATGGAAAGCTCTGTGTGGTATTTGACCACTGCCATCCCCCACCCTGCAGCTGTCTTCTTCAGGTCTGTGACCATGGGGAAGGATACAAGTGGGTTATGAGGGTGCCCAGCCAGGCAGAGTGGCCCGAACCAGAAACACTAGCTGCCGTCCACGGCCACAGCCTGGCAAATGGTGGCCAGAGATGCAGCTACAGAACAAATGTCCAATGACCACAGACCCACAGCAGAAGTTTCTCACAGACCAGCAGTCTCAAGCTAACATCTGGGAACCACCAGATTCACTGTATCCCTGATGAGAATGGCTGTATGGCCTTGGGTCACCAATCCTCAATCTCTCACTAGAGAGAAAAGGGACAGCTGCCACAGCCTGTACTACCCTTCAAGAGCTCTAAAAGGCTGTGTCATCGAGCCTTACTTCCGGAGTCCAGGCACCCAGCACTGCTGAGCCTTAGAGTAGGCTATTCTTCCTTGTAAATAAGAGGAACCAGGTGACCTCAAGCTGTGAACCTTGCCTCCTCTACCCCAGCATCCTCTGCAGCTGGCTTAATCACTCCCTTTTCAGGTATACCCTCAACTCATCCTTCAGAGCCCCCACTCACTTCAGACCTACCCAAATCTCTTTAGAACTGAGTACATGCCACATCCTGGTGGCTCTCTGCATCGGCCATCACCAAAGCTGGTACCCAATACTACATTACACCAGTAGCCAGGAGATAGCACCTCAGGAACCTGCACCCAGTGGGTGACATGTCTGCTAACCCCAGCTGTGACAAGCCAACCCCACTGCCACTCCTTTTCTAGGCAAGAGGGCCAGCAGAGGCGAGGATACACACAATTCCTACCTACACACGATTCTCCCTACCTACAAAACTTTACAAGAGCTCAACCCACTCAGGAGTTGAAGCTTCTGGAATGTTGTCCCAGGAGGAGACCGACTCCCCTGAGGGAACAGTCAAAGCTGACTGCCAGGGTTTGTCCAGGATAGCGCTGCCCAACGCTCAGGGGAGCACTCTGGACTTGGCAGTGTCATGGCTGGGTGGAGATGGCATGTGAAAATCTACATCACCCTTGCAGTTTTCCCCCAACTCCCTTCCATAGTTAGGTCACCCTAGATCTGGCCTCAAGGCAGACTTCCAGGAAGGGCAAGCAAGCCTGGGCTGGCACCGGGCAGTAGCCTGGGAAAGTCGGGGAGGCCTGGGTTGGGTACTTAGACTGGTCTTCTTTGCTTATCTAAGGCTTATCAGACGAGGGCCAATCCCATCCTAGAACCGACGATACCTGGCCTTTTAGTCCGACCTCTCACCGCTCACAACAGTTCCACCCGGAGCCGCCCCTTGTGCATATTCGTTTGTTGAGGATATAAACGAATGAATGAGTGAATCCTTGTTGGCTCAGCCACTTGGTGGCTGAGGGCTGCACATTTCTTCCAGAATCCTACAGGGTTATCTGGCTAACCATTCAACAAACTTTAAACAAACAAACATACAAGCCACTCTCTATCAATATTTTCAAACCACTTGTGTACTGGAGATGCGGCAGGGGGCGGCCACTTTTCCAGTTGAGGCGCGAGTGTGAGCTGTGGGGCTCAGTGGCGTCCACAGGTGTAGGGAAGGTGCCCTTCGCTGGAGTCCAAGATTTGTGTCCGGGTTGGGGTTCCGAGCTTGTCGAGTGGCCCCTTGTGTGGGCTGCAGCCGTCCCTTGTTCATCTTTGCGGGTGGCCACGGCAGAGAGGCTAGCCGAGCGCACTGGGACCTCGGGCCCGCCTTGCCCACTCCGCGCGCACCTGCCGAGTGGAGCGCGGGGTCCAGCAGGAAGCCTGCCCCCGGAGCAGACCAGGACCAAGCACGCGCCCCAGGCCCTCCCGTGCCTGGCCCCCAGCTCCGCGGTGGCACCGGGCGGCCGGCGCCCCCACCCCGCCTGCACCAAGGCGCAGGCGCCCCGCCACCGCGAAGGACCGAACGGATACCAAACTGAGCTCGGCGCGGACCCCCGGAGGGGAACGCGGGGCCGGGGTGCGCCCAACAGGGTGGGCGGACTCACCACGCAGACGCTGCGACGCGGGGAGCCGGCCGCGTTCAGGCTGAGGCAGGGTTGGCCGAACGACACTCGACGCGCCCTGCACGCCTCCTTCCTTTCCTCGTGCCCGCCGGGCGCTCGCCTCGCCCCGCCTCACTCCGCCCTGCCCCGCCCTCTGCAGCCCCGCCCCGCCCCCTGCAGCCCCGCCCGGCCTCCGGATGCTCCGCCCTCTGCCTGGCCGCAGCCTGCGGAAACCTGAGGGTCCAACCCCTCGCCGCGGGGGACAGACAGGAAGGAAGGGAGGTTCACCCAGAGCCCGCGCGCGCCCCCTAGTCACCAAAGCCTGGGTTCCCTGTCTCCGCGATGATGGGTGTCATATTGGATCCTGGCCTCTCGCACATGGCAGTCAAAGGAAAAATGGCATTGTCTTGGTTCAATACATAGCACGGTTGTCACACCCAGGCTAGTGGCCCTGTCAGAATCGTTAGGCAGCCGCTTTCAAGACCCATAAACTGTTGGGGGAGTTGGGGCTTGTTTCCTCAGTCATGTAAAGGGCCAGCAAAGATGAAAATGTGAAAAGAGTCAGGAGGATAGCAGATAATCTCAAACTGCTAGCTAGTCCCCATGTCCAGAGAAGCCCCAGTGCTATGCTTAAGTGCCAGCGACTGCCCCAAAGGACAGACACGTGACATTGACAAAAGAGAAAGAGAAACAAGAAAGTGAATTTCTGGGAAGTATGAAGAAGTAAACAGGACCAAGAGAATTGCTGTTTTTGAGCAGATAAACTGGATCTAAGAAGACAAAAAAGGAGGTTAGCAACAAAAATCACGTGGTTATATTAGCATAATACAGGGGTGTTCTTTTGGGTGTGTGGTGTGTGTACAAATGTTTGCTTGTGCATGTAAGTGCCAATTCCCGTGCCTGTTTGTGTGTGTGTGTGTGTGTGTGTGTGTGTATGTGTGAGTAAGAGTGTGTGTGTAGCCAGGCATTGGTGGCGCACGCCTTTAATCCCAGCACTCAGGAGGCAGAGGCAGGAGTATCTCTGTGAGTTCGAAGCCGGCCTGGTCTCCAGAGCGAGTGCCAGGATAGGCTCCAAAGCTACACAGAGAAACCCTGTCTCGAAAAACCAAAAAAAATAAAAATAAAATAAAAGAGTGTGTGTGTAAGCAAGTGTGTGTAAGAGTGTGTGAAGCAAGAGTGTGTGTGTAAGCAAGTGTGTGTGTGTGTGTGTAAGCAAGAGATCAGTGTCTTCCTCAATCACTCTCCACCTTATTTTTTTTGAAACAGGATCTCCCCCTGTACATAGTGCTCACTGATTTCCCCAGGCTGGCTAGCCAGTAGGTTCAGGAATCATCTGTTCTGCCTCTCCAATGATGGGATTGTAGACTTTTTACATGGATGCTAGAGAAACTTTGAACAGAAGCAGCTTCCTTAAAATAAATATATTTCCTCCAGAGGGGACTGGTGTGAAGGGGGAATTTCTCTCCTGGATGTTTAAGATCACAGAACAATTACCTTGGTGGTTCCAGCTCCATACTTTCTATGGCGGAAAGGGGTAGGGATGGGCTGGGGTGGGAGAGGGGGAAGGCTCTATGCTGTCTGGTCCACGCTATCCACCCAGCCATCAGAGGTTGGTTCACACAAGCTAAAATGTTCTTTGTCCCTAAATATTTCTAGGATCACACAGACCCAACCGTATTCCAGAAGTTGTTTGCAGGCTCTGGATGCATATCCTTGCTTGGAGGAGTTTAAATTCTAACAAATTCCTGTAACTAGGAAAACTTTGAACCTTAGCACTGCTTGGCTCTCACTCCCACTTCAGATCACTGACATTTTAGGATAGGGGTAGAGTGCTTAAGACAGAGGTTGCTGTGTAGCCCAGGCTAACCTAGAGCTATGATCTTCTGTGCCACCAGCCTGACTTCTGGTTGCCAAACCTTGAATGATGGATTGTATATTCCTCTGCCCTCTGATACAGAACTCTAAAAGCAATTTCTCTTTCTTTGGTGACTCAGGGCACCAGTATAAACATTGCCTTCTCAGTTATGACTCTAGGTAATGCTATTATGTGTATCCATATCTATTATATAATCAAAAACACAGCATAAGTGTACATCCATAAGGTATGTACACTCTGGATATGGCTGTGTCTTAGTTACCTTTCTGTTGCTATGACAAAACAATATGACCAAGACACTTTATAAAAGAAAGCATTTAATTTGGGGCTCACGGTTCCAGAGGGTTAGAGTCTGTGACCATCATGGCAGGGAGCATGACAACAGACAGGCAGGCATGGCACTGGAGCAGAAGCTGAGAGTGTGTATCCTTGTCTGCAAATAGGAGGCAGAGAGGAAAAGCTAACTGGGCTTGGTGTAGGCTTTTGAAACCTTTAAGCCCGCCCTCAATGACACACCTCCTCCAACAAAGCCTCCGAATCCTTCCCAAACAGTTCTATCAACTGGGGACCAGGCATTCAAACTTATGAGTCCATGGGCACCAGTCTTAGTCACTGTTCTATTGCTGTGAAGACACACAGTCTTAGTCTGGCTTACTATTGCTATGGTGAAACACCATGACCAAAAGCAAGCTGGGGAGGAAAAGGTTTATTTGGCTCATGTGTATACATCCATAGTCCATCACTAAAGGAAGTCAGGACAGGAACTCAAATAGGGTGGGAACCTGGAGGCAGGAGCTGATGCAGAAGCTGTGGAGAGGTACTGCTTACTGGCTTGTTCATCATGGCTTGCTCAGCCTGCTTTCTTACAGAACCCTGGGCCCACCACCTCAGGGATGGCACCATCTACAATAGGCTGGGCCCTCTTCCATCAGTCACTAAGAAAATGCCCTACAGCCGTGTCTTATGGAGGCATTTTCTCAATTGAGGTTCCCTCCTTTTTGATGACTCTAGCTTGTGTCAAGTTGATATAAAACTAGCCAGGATATGCTGGGTGATGGTGGTGTATACCTTTAATTCCAGCACTCGAGGGTGGGGGTGGGGGTGGGGGCAGAGGCAAGTGATCTCTGTGAGTTCAAGGCTAGCCTGGTCTACAGAGCAAGTTCCAGGACAGCCAGGCTACACAGAGAAACACAACAAACAAACAGACAAAAAGCTTGCTAGGACATACACCATGACCAAGGCCACTGTTACAAAAGAAAGCACTGGGGGCTTGCTTGGTTCCTTATCACAGCAGAGCGCCTGGCAGCACACAGACATACATGGTGCTGGAGAAGTAACTGTGAGTTCTACATCTTGATCCTCAAACAAAAAGGGAGAGAGACTCTGGGCCTGGCATGGGCTTCTGAAACCTCAAAGCCCACCGCCAGTGACACACCTCCTCCAACAAGGCCACACCTCCTAATCTTTGTAACCCTTTCAAACAGTTCCACTCCATGGTGACCAAGTTTTCAAATAAATGAGCCTATGGGAGGGGGAATTTTTGTTTGCTTGTTGAGACAGGTTCTCAATGTAGCCCTGGCTGTCCTGGAACTCACTCTGTAGATCGGGCTGGCCATGAATTTAGAGATCTGCCTGACTCTGCCTCCTGCACTCTGGAATTAAAGGTATGTGCCACCACTGCCTGGCCACCACAGGACCCTTCTCATTTGAACTACCACAGGCTGATATGGATAACTGCCATAAACATTCTTACCTAGTTCCTTTTAAAAAAAATCTTCTAGTTGGTTTTATTTTTATTTTAGGAGACAGAGTCTCACCCTGTAGCCCAGACTGACCTTGAACTCCTAGCAGTCCTGGCTTCAGTTTCCCAAATACTGGAATTACAGGCCTGTCTTAGGGTTTTATTGCTGTGAGGAGACATCATGACCATGGCAACTCTTATGAAGGAAAACATTTAATTGGGTGTGGCTTACAGTTTCAGAGGTTCAGTCCATTATCATCATATTGGGAAGCTTGGTGGCATGCAGGCAGACATGGTGCTGGAGAAGTTGCTGAGAGTTCTACATCTTGATCCACAGGCAGCAGGAAAAGGCAACGGCAAAGTGACCAAGCTTGAACATATATGAGACCTCAAAACCTCCCAGTAGTACTAATCTCCATGAGCCTCTGGGGCCATTTTCATTCTAACTGCCAGAGTTATACTATACCTGATTTGCTTTCATTTCTTTTTGGTAAAATACCTATGCGTGGAGAAAATGGGTCAGGGAACTTTTAATTTTATTAGAAGGTTCATTTTCCCAAATGGTTACATAGGAAACTGGGGAGATTGGCCAGTGGTTAAGGGTGCTTGCTGCTCTATCATGATAATGGGAGTTTGAATCCCAGCATCCTCATAGAGTAGTTCAACACAACCTGTATTCCTAGTGCCAAGGAATCTGAGGTGTCTTTTGGCTTCTGGGGCTTTTTTGTTGTTGTTCTTAATCACATGGATGGATGGATGGATGGATGGATGGATGGATGGATGGATGGATAGTTGTGTGTGTGTGTGTGTGTGTGTGTGTGTGTGTGATAGCTATAATAGCTAGCATATGAAAGTCAGAGGACAATGTGGAGGTGTCATTTCTCTCCTTCTACCACATGGGATGGAACTCAGGTCTTTAGGCTTTGTGTCTGGTTACCTATCCTTCTTTTGATCCATTCTTGCCAACCCCACCTGTAGCCCTGACTGACCTGGACCATGCCATATATAAAAACCAGGCCTGCTTCTGCCTCCTGAGTGCTGGGATTAAAAGTGTACATCCCCGTGTCTACTTTGGCTTTTAAAGTGGATTCTGGGCATCAAACTAAGGGCATCTTCAACCACACAGTGAGTGTGAGGCTCACACATTCCTGGCACCAGGGTGTGGCTGTAAAGCCCCACATACCTTTCTCATGGTTTCTGTTTTTATAGTTTCCATATGTGGGGAAAACAAGACGGGGGTTACTCAAGGTCAATCATGGCAGTTAGGACTCATTGTGTAAAAGAACACAACTCACAAACAGCTGGAAAACACTTGAGAAGGAGGAGTAGGAGAGGGGCTTAATAATGCTACTACCCCAATCCTCAATTTGACGTGAGTTGTGTAGGGAAGGCCATGCCCGGATGGGACAGTACAGATACTGAGCAGTGGCCCCATGGGACAGTGTGTGGTTAGACAAGAAGCATCTGCCATGTCGACAGCAGCAGGGCCTGTGGGAGAGCATGCTGGCTGCACCCCTCCCCAGGTGTTCAGGGGGTGTGGGAGCTGAAGAGCCCAGCTTTGGGGAGTTATTTTCACAGCTCTCTCCTTTGGTGGCCTAGGTTCTGTCCTTCACCAGCCCTAGGCTCAGTTCTCCTATCAGTCAAACAGAGATGTGTCTCTGTGGCCTTCCTATCAAAGGAGATGGTAGCCTCACAGACATGCTATGAAATGTATAGAAAGTGCTGGTAGGATGTGGCTGCTGACCTGTTATCGGGCTCCTGCTAGCTCTGTGTGGGATGGTGGCGGGGCTTGGAAGGCTCTAGGTGCAGGGGCCCTTTTCTTTTCTTTTTTGATTTTTGTTTTTCTTCCTTCTTTCCTTCCTTCCTTCCTTCCTTCCTTTTTTTTTTTTTAAAGACAGTGTCTCGCATGCTTTTAATCCTAGCACTCAGGAGGCAGAGGCAAAGGTATCTTTGTGAGTTCAAGGCCAGCCTGGTCTACAGAGTGAGTTCCAGGACAGCCAGAGTTACATAGTGAAACCCTGTCTCGAAAAACCAAGGGGAAAAAAAAAGTAAAGACAGTGTTTCCTATGGCCCATACTGGCCAAGAGAACCATATATAAAGTCCAACTAAACTCCAAGATGCTGGCTAAGCCAGTGGTGGGGTTATGTGTGGTGGGAGACCTCCTCTAAATCCTGGCCATGCCTTCTGGTGTCAACCCACATTAAAGGACGTGGGAGAAGGAAGCATTGCCTGCTTGCCTGCTTGCCCTGTATTCCTTCACCTGTTAGAACTAATTTCTTGGGATTCCTAAGTCAGACTGAAGACCAGCAGCTCTCCACGAATCCTCTTGGAGGATTCTTGGCCAGAATGGCACTACCTCAGGGCCTGAACTAATTTCTTGGGATTCCTAAGTCAGACTGAAGACCAGCAGCTCTCCACGAATCCTCTTGGAGGATTCTTGGTCAGACTGGCACTACCTCAGGGCCTGAACTACCACCAGATTCTCCACTTCCCATTGGGAGACATCCATTGTCAAACTACCGGACCACATTCTGTAAGTCGCTCTAATACGTCTTCATTCTGTCAGTTCTGTTCCTTTAGAGAGCCCTGACTAATACAGATGACAACTTGCCCGAACTTCACCAAGTGAGTTCCAGGAATCCTCCGGCTTGTCATTTTATCCGATCCTCCAGACTCCTCGCCCCCTTCTTTGCCTCTGAGTAGGAATTAGAGCCTGATGGCAGGCTTGTGTGGTGAAAACATCCCCTGTCCTCAGAAAGGCTTAAGAGACTCTACCTTTGCCATGTGGGGGCCTTGATTTCCTCTCTACAAAGCCCCCTGCCATGCTGTCTGCCTCTGTGGCTGGGGTGTAGCTCGAGCTCCCCTCAAAGCCCCCCCCCCACCAATCTGTCCCTCTATGGTGTTAAAAACTTTTTTTTTTTTTTTTTTTTTTGGAGACAACAAGGTCTTTGTAGCAATGGATAGCCTGGAACTTACTATATAGATCAGGTTGGTGTGCAATGCCATGGTTGGTCTGTTAATGAATTTAATAAACTCCATACTCCCAGTGATCCCTCTCAGTGTTTCTCTGAATCCCCATCTGAGACTTTTCACTGGGACGTGAAAAGTGTTCAGGCACTGGTGTGCCTTCCTCCCATGCCGCCTGTAGCTCCGGGCCCTGAAAGACAGGCAGGTGACAGGAAGAAAGATCCTGGACCAAAGTCTGTGATGCCAAAAAAAAAAAAAAAAAGTCCCTGTGACTTCCGCCTGAGCAGCCTCCAGGTCCTCTGCTGTGGGAGGGGGAGGCAGGAGGAGCCCTGTTGTGACTCAGCACAGAAGTCAGAAGTCCAAGGGGTTTCCCCAGTTTCACCACCTGGTTGTCCCTTGGGATTCTCTGATCTGATCTAACAGTTCCTAGTGAGGATGTCCAGCTGAAGGAAGCAGAGGCCTGGAGGGCTAACCTCCCAAAGCCACATAAATGTCCCCTCCTAGTCTGGCCACATTGCAGAACGATTCCTGAGGAAGGAGTGGAAGAATGGGGGTGACCCCCAACATTTGCCCCAAGGTGAGTCTGAGCATGGCCCCTAACCATCTTCTGTATTTTTTGCTCTTTCTGAAGCCAGCTCTGTTTTGTTTGTTTGTTTGTTTATTTAGTGTTTTTCAAGATAGGGTTTCTCTGTGTCCTGTAACTCACTCTATAGTCCAGGCTGGCTTGAACTCACTGAGATCCACCTGCCTCTGCCCTAGAGAAGTGAGATTAAAGTACTCAATTTATTCCACCACCACACAATTATTTCAAATTTTAGGCATGGTCTTACTTTGTAGCTTAAGCTGGCCTAGAGCAGTCTGTGAACCAGGCAGGCCTAGAACTCATGTCCATCCTACTGATTCGGCCTCCTGAGTATTGTTATTACAGGTGTGAGGTATTATGCACTTTTTGTTTTTGTTATTGTTACGATGTGACATGCTAATTCTGTGCTCTTTGTTTCTGTATGGGACTTTCCCACATCCAGTCCAGTCCCCGGCTTCCTTTTTCTCTCTCCCATTCTGCCCTGGGATTCACATGTCCTCAGGAATTCCAAGAAACTGAGCAGGGACAGCTTCTGGGTTGGGCTCTGAGCAGGGACGGGCTGGCATGTGACTGTGACTCAGAAGCCTGAGAAGTAGGCACAGAGCACATTGGCCCTTTCCTGTCCCACCACCGCTTCATGAGGTAGAGATTTTGAGAGCCAAGTTCAAGATCCGTCATCTGGGTAGCAGCCAGACTAGGCAGGGTGCCAAGTCAGATCCCTAGGGCTCTTCATGTGGCATGGCCAAGTGACCTAGTAAACCTTTTCCTCCTGAAGAGTCATGGGATCACCGTTAACAGACCTAAGAGAAGAGAGGAAAGGCCTGAGTAAAGCCTCCATTGGCCTGGAGGAAAAGGAGCTTTAAACTAGGGGGTCACGATTAAATACATTTTATATATATGTACAAAAATGGGATCCTAAAACCCATTCTGTATAATTAATATATGCTAAATACAATTTTTAAAAGAGGGATTAAAAAATACTTCTTTTGAGTTAAATTTGCATTTATTTATGGTGTGTGAGGACAAGTGTGTAGAGAGTCAGAGGCCAATTTTCCTCCTACCGTGGGTCTGAGGATTGAACAGGGTTACAAAGCAAGTGAATTTACCTAAGGGTGAGCCATCTTGATGGCTGCACTATTGTCTTTCAGCTTCCAGCAAGAGAAGCAGAGAATAACAGGGCCCGTCTCAGGCTGGCTCTCCTCTGTTGCTGAAGGCAGAGTCCAAAATGAGGGAACTTCTTAGGACCATGGTCATAGGTCCTGTATGGCTGCTGTGGTCTTGAGAAGAGCAGGTACTCTGCATCTGTTTTGGAGCTTGCTCAGAATGGTGAGTGGGCTAGCCCCTTGACTCAGCTGGGTGACAGACTGGAGAAGGGCCAGGGGCTTAAGGGGGTCTGCAAAGGGTCAGCCACAGGTTTCAGATTTCACCATGACCTTGAAGACTGGGGCCTGGGAAACACCTCTCTCCTGGCTAATGCCTAAAGTCTTGGAAACTAAGGGAGTGCCATGGTTGGAGGCTGACCAGGGATGTCTGGATACTGATGGCCTCTGAATTAGCTGCTATAAGTTAAGGTTGGATAATCATGACATTTCAATCTTGCATATGTGTATATATGATTTCTATGCTCCTTTGTTCTTTTTACTTGAGACAGGGTCTCATGCCATCCAGGCTGACCTCACATTTGCTGTGTACCCAAGGATAAACTTCAATTTCTGATTCTCTTGCCTCCACCTCTGGAGTACCGGGATTACAGGTATGTGTCACCATGCCCGGGTTTATGATGGGCTGGACTTTGTGCTAGACAAGCACTCTACCTACTGAGCTGTGCATGTCTTAAATCTTCCAGAAAAACCTCAGGGTTTCGATGTTTTAAAGATTTTTACTTAAAAATTTTACTTTTGTGTTTGACTGCATGTATGTGTACCAAGTACATGCTTACTGACCTTGGAAGCCAGAAAGAGGATGTCAGATCCCCTGGATGGTTACAGATGGTTTTGAGCTGCTATGTGGGTGCTGGGAGTCAAACTCAGGTCCTCTGCAAGAGTACCGAGTACCCTTAACCCCTGAGCCATCTCCCTGTCCCGTTTCTATTATTTTAAATTGTATGTGCCTGAGTGCAGCGCCGCTTTCCAGCCAGGTTCCAATGTTTTGGATGTCAACCCCACATTTCTATATATGTCAAGAATTGTGCAGCCAGGCATTGGTGGCGCACACCTTTAGTCCCAGCACTGGGGAGGCAGAGGCAGGCGGGTCTCTGTGAGTTTGAGGCCAGCCTGGTCTTCAAAGAGAGTTCCAAGACAGTCTCCAAGCCTACAGAGAAACCCTGTCTCAAAAAAACAAACAAACAAAAAAACCCAACCAAACAAAAAAAAGATGTGTACCAACACCACCCAATTATTAAACAAAAGCAAATAGCTGTGCAAAGTACAACTGCTCTAGAGAAAGCCTCCAAAGCAATAAAAATTATGCTTGCTTAAAAAAAAAAAAGAATTGTGGAGCTCAGGGCTGGAGAGATGCTTCAGTAGTTAAGAACACACACTGCTCTTACAGAGGACCCAAACTAAGTTCCCAGCACCCATGTCAGGCAGCTCACAATCACCTGCAACCTCAGCTTCAGGGGCTCTGGCCACTGCTGACACCTGTATGCACTCACATACCCACACATAGACGAAATTTAAAAATAAAATAAACCTTGAAGAATTGTGGAACTTACACTTTTTTTTTTCTCTCCCCTGTATCTGTGTCCCTCTTGTTTCTTTCACAACCTTTTGAGGCCATTAGGTAGCTAGTATGGGCCATAAGGTGTCCTACCAGAGGGATGTCTCTTATTATTGGGAGGTGTTTGGCTATTTACAAATGACTAGGAAATAGTTTTTCTCTATAACAGCCACAATGCCGTCTGGGAGACCAGACAGAGGTAGCCTGGAAATAGATCTCTGAATCATGAATGATACCTCGGAGTCAAACCTATTTCGTAAGAGGAAGAATGTAATGGAATTACCTGTGAGAGTGTTCTATGGCCTTCTGTCAGGGGCCTCCCTAGGGAAATGCCTTTCTGGGGCTGGTCTTCCAGAGGACAGTGACTTGTACATCCTTCCCCTGGGTCAGAAGGGAGGTAGCCCCCATTGCTGTCGGGCTTCTGTGGCTGCCCGAAGAGATGTCCCCAACACACGCTCTCTAGAGCTCGAGCGAGCCCCCTTGCCTGGAGGCTTCTCCCTGAGCGGAGCCTCCACACCTACACCCTTCCCACAACCTCCAGAAAGGTAAAAGTGGAGAGGGGAGCCCAGTTTGCATGGATGTATCTTACTATCTCTGACTTGTCCAGCTGGAAGGCACACACATACCCAAGGTTTGCAGCAGACCCCGGATGTTATCCCTGATGACGACTTCACCACTCTCCTCTCTGCTTTCTGACAGGAGTCAACTGTGCTGGCTGAGGCCAGGAATGGTGGTTTCTTGGGAGGAATGTATTTCTGGTTGCCTGCCTAAAACTACCATTTTCTGCCACCTGGGGTTGTTGTAAAGCCTGGCCACATCCCACCTGTTTCTCAGTCTTACTATGTGAAAGCCTCTGGGGTAAAAAAGATGGCTGGACCCAGGCGCCCATGAAGCTCTGGCTCTCCTTTTGAAAGGGCAAAAGCCATGCTTTCCCTTCCCTTAGGAGTTGAGCTCAGGTCCCAGTTGTGTACCCCCCGAGCTGGATCTTCTGACTCCTCTCTTCACCCTCTGTAAGTGACTGTTCTCTGAACCAGTAACTGCCATCTTTCAGAGTTCAGTCTCACCCCCTTGCAAAAAGCTCACCCCAGCTAGGTCTGTTGATGGTTCAGACTTTCTCGAGGAGGGGTGGGAAGAGTCATATGACCCTCAACGAGTACCCAGGTGTGGCCTACTACCTGCTGTATACAACTGTCTTACTTGCATGTGGCCTGGGGGAGGGACCAGTTACTTAGGTGGGGGCAGTTGAGGGGAGGGGGAGTTCATCTACGTGGCTACAAGGAAGTCCTCAGTTCTGCTGGGTAAAGGCTTTCCAAGTGCAGTTTTTTGGGGGGAAGCCCCCACACCTCTATAAGTGACCTAAGCTCTGTAAGGAAGCTCAATGAACACATTGCTTTCCTAGAATGAACTTTGGTGGAATCCTGCCTTGAGTTGACATTGGAACCCTAAGAATTTTAGCTCAAGACAGGGTCTCTCCATATAGTCCTGGAATTTGCTATGTAGACCAGACTGGCCTTGAGCTCACAGAGATCCACCTACCTTTGCCTCCTGAGTGCTGGGATTAAGGGCCTGTACCACTATGCCCTGCTGCAACACCAGTCCTAAGGGGCTGGCTCCAGCGTCCTTATTAAGTAGGGGACTGCAGAGAATTTCTCAAGTGCTAGCTACTGATGGCTAAGTCAGGATAACACAGAGGGTTCAAATCACAAACCAATGGAAAAGCTGTATTCTTTGAGAGACCCTGTCTGTATACACTCACCTACAAGGTGGCTGAATGATTTGTGTAGACATACGGAAATGTGCCTTGACTCAATGCCAAGAGAAGAAAAACACAGTCTTTATTTATTTATTTTTTTAAAAAACTTTATTGCGCATAAAACAGACCATTCCCTCTTGTGGGTCATGTTACCATCTTTCACAAAAAGGTTTTTTTTTTTTTTTAAATGTGGTACTGGGGATTGAACCGTGGGCCTTATGCATGCTAAGCACACATTCTACCACTGAGCTATATTCCCATGCCCTGATACGTGTTGCCTGCCCCCAACTCGTTTCCTCTCCTGTCCCGGTGAAAAAGGTCTTATCTTTTAAAGTCTATAGTTGCTGGTCAAAATTATCTTTAGGATGGCTGCTAGGGGGAAAGGCCCAAAGATATCAGCTGAGCAGGGTTAGAACCCGGGGTTCTGGCCCGGCTCTTACTGGGGAGCAGGGGGCTGCCTTTTGTCTGCCTTTCACGGGTAGAGGCTGGTGCCTCATGTACTGTCCTTAGCCTCGAGTTTGGGCTTACTCAAATGCACTCTAGCATCTTATGCATGTATGAAGTGTGTACACACCTTTTTCTTCCCTGCCTTCAAGTGAAGACATAATCCCTGGGAAGAACATCTGGCTAGAGAGCTGCATGCATTTCCAGAGGTGGAGAACACTTCACGTTGCGAGTCCCCCGACCACTGAAATCAACTGCAAACTAGTGGTTACAAACTGGGAGCCAAAAAAAAAAAAAGTGCTCTATAAGAACCCCGAAGTCCTTGAACTGTCATGGATGGAGAGCTGGGGGACATGGCCCAGGCTGGTGGATTCTGTCCCCTTTCTAGTGACTGCAGGAAGCAGTGTGTGCTTTGGAAAGATCAACAGGGTCGTGGTTGACCAGACAGTGGTGGGAAGGAACAACTGGTGCTCTGTGAGGCCACTAGAGGCGCAGCGTGCCCCTCCCTCCTTCTTGAGTCACTCTGGAAATGGTTTCCTTCTTCTGGGGTAGCAGGAATGACAGGGCTGAGCTCCCTGGGGTTGCCAGTGGCACTGGGGAGGTGGACAGGGTTAAGGAGAAGGCCACACAGGCGATAAAGGTCCTGTCTAAAGTCCAGTTTGATTGGCAGATTGTGGTTGAAAAATGGAATCCAGAACATCCTCCTCTCCCGGTTTCAGACAGAGAATAAAAACAGCAGTGCTGCCAGGTCAGACCAGGAAGCGATGACATCAGAGCTGTGGTGGTTGCTAGCAGGACACCTGCACTTCCACGGGAGAGATGGCAGCTTTTGCAGAAAGTGAAGAAGAGTGAGACAGCTGTTTGCTCCTCCGGAGTTAGATGGATGTTCGAGTTGAGGCACAGTATGGTTCCCAAGGGAAGTCCAGGGTGAGTGTGGACCCTTGGCTGTGTCACCCTCAGGAGCCTTGAAGGGCTGCTAGGGATGGCATGTTTTCTGCACCAGCCCCTCCCACCAGGCCCAACTGGCATGCCCTTCTCCAGATTGGTGTGGCACCAATGCACTGGTCCATGTGCTGCTGTTTTGAAAGAGAAGCACCCTGGCCCCCACCACCAGTCTCTGGGTGAACCACGAGAAATGAACAATTCGGCTTATGGAGCTGGTTGCATGGTGCTTGTTGGCTCTTGCCGGCCAAGAAAATCCTAGCACAGGCAGGGAAGATCGGAGTGGCCAGTGTGTTAAGGGAAACCAGCACACACACTCCTGTCTTGCTGGACCGGGCATTGTCATCAGCCAGCCTGAAGACAAGGTCACACTCTACTTCATCCCAGCAAGAGTGAAAAGGGGCTACCCTCAATCTTTAACATATGTACAGGAGGTAAAACCTTGGCAGCAAAACTGGACCAAGTGGGTTCCACAGAGCTGCGATCCCAATAGCACAGCCCACAGTAGCCTGTCTGTCTCCAGGCCTGGCTTCCTAGTGCTGAAATGCAACTTCATAGAGGGGCGGCTCTCCCGTAGGAGTCCAGTGCCAGGTAGGGACAGGGTGCTGGGTGGAGGAGGGGACAGAAAAGCTGTGAGCAAGGACCCACAGGGCTTTGAGCTGCTCCCTAGTGCCAACCAGGTCAGTAACACTATTAAGAAGGCTAATAAATAGATGCATGTAACGAGAATCAGGTCAGTTCTGCATCAGGCTGCATGGGACGTACAAAGACATCCCAGTCACTCCTACACGCAGGTGACAGGCAATCAGTGTCTCTAGTAAAGGTATAAAAATGAAGTCGCTTACTTTCAAGTATTAAAAAAAATAAGTTAATTGACAAAAAGGGTCCGAAGTGGCTGAGTGTCTGGCCAGGTTGTCAGCTTCCTTTCAATGTGCAAACACAGGAAAATGCCAAGGAGAGCCATCTCCTGTACTGATGCAGGTGCTGGCCAGGGATGGCGCCTGTCTGTCAATGAGGGGAGGGGAGGTTGACATGTAGGGCCTCCCTCAGCTCTCCCAAAGTCAATACTTTCCAGTGTCAAAATGGTTGTGAACTAAAAGCAAAACACAGCAATCCATGGGCCTCAGGCCACTGCCAAGGTGACAGGCCTGGGGCACTTGGCCACTGGGAATCCAGTGTGTGGTGGGGCTGGGGACAGAGCCCTTCTTTGCCCTCCTAACTTGCATAATGAACCTGCCTACTGTCTGGCTTCCCCTGCAATGGGAGGGTGGGCATCACCCCCATGGGGGCTGCTCTCTGCTGGATTCCCCTCCATCTACAGGCCTTTCTGTAGATGCGCTTTCTTTGGTGGTACTTCAGGGAGCGTGAGGACAATGGCTGCTCTGCTCTTCAGGTTCTCTGTGGTGGCAGTGGCTCTGAAGAGGAGCCACTTCCCTCTCTCACCAGCAGAAGGAAGGAAGAGGTGCCAGGGACCTGCCCTCAGGGACCTGCGGGAGTTTCCCCTGGGGCACATGTCAAGCAGGCCCATCTCCTCCCTCCTGAGTGGGAAGTCCAGGTGGCCTTTCCTAGGAGGTGGAGTCACCTCAGATGATGACACGCGCCTGGGGTTTTCCCACAGCCCAGGTGTCTGGGTGCCACTCTCCAGGGATGCCAGGCTTCTTCTGAACCTGGATCCGGTGGTTTGGGATAACGCAGCCGGGTCAGGTGGGTGCCAATCTACCAAATGCCATGGTAGTCGGGCTCAGGACCAGTCTAGGCTGAAGCCCTTACACAGCATAGCAGCCTCCAGGTCCTTGTCCTCCTCTTTCTCCCGGAGTCGCTGCTCTTCCAGCAGGGCCACCAGCGAGTCCCTCTGCTCTACCACCTCCAGCATCTCATTCAGGATCTTCTTTTCCTCTGACAGCTCCTCCTCAGTCTTCAGGTGGTCTGCCGAGTGACCGAAGGCATCAGGTGTGTGGCCTGGGATGGTGGCCCACCTCATCTTCCCACCCACTTGCCCTCTGCTCACCTTCCACGGCCATGCGTTCCCGCAGCTCCTGCTGCAGCCGGCTCTGGCGGTCTTCCAGCTCCAGCTCCCGGGCACTGAGACAGGGAGAGATGGCCACAGTGACTTTTGGACTAGTCCTCTCACCCTGCCAAACTAGGACAGCTGTGCCTGCTGGGATGCAACAAACACTGCCTCCCCCCCCCCCCCCCCGCGTAGCTGGTCTCAGTTTACTCACACAAAAAAATCTTTACTCACAAAATCATCAGCTCTGACTCGTAGCGCACCATGGCATTTTTCTCCTGCACCAGCTTGAACCACTCCTGCATCAGCTTGGGGTCATCCTTTTTGCCCATGCCTGTGTGAGAGACTGAGGGTCAGACAAGAGGATTGGTCTCTGTTTGCCCAGCCCAGAAGGATTGTCACACTGGGGCAAATGTGCAAAGAGCCGAGCAAGAAGCTGCCGGAACAGTCCCAAGCCAGGTCCAAAGTTTGCCTACAGCTCTGTCAGGGAGAAGGGGACAGAGAACGACAGGCCACTGTATCGTGTCCACCCCAGGGCCTGACAGACCTAGACTTTCCATCAGTCCTGCCCAGGCCTTGTTCTGGGTGACTGTTCCTTCCGTACAAGCTGAACACTGCTCTGCTCAGTGACGCAAGTGTGTGTGCATATGAAATGGAGTGCTCTTTCCTTGCCACTAGGTCTCTTTGGAGAAAAACAGTAAACTACACCTTGCCTTTAAGATAAGGTTTCATATATCCCAAGCTGGCCTTGAGTCTCCATCCCCACACATTCTGAGATTACAGGCATGTGTACCACCAAGCCCAGTTCTACACCTTGCTCTTAAGTTACTTTCTTTTAACCCTGTTTTTTTCCTGGGCAGCTGCCTCTTTCAGGGGCCCCCGATACTTCACTACTTCTCAGTCAGACCAGGAAGATACCATCTCTTTGTTTTGTTGTGCATTCACTTAGACATATGCATGACAGGTAAGGGCTCTACCACTGAGCTACACCCCCTGCCCTAAAATATCCTTTCTTAGCATACAACCCAACAAACATACGCTGTAGCAGAATCTGCAAAGGAGACACAAGGCATACAGATGGCTGTCAGATTCCTCACCAGCAGACCTCAGAGCTGAGGAAGGTTCCTACTCTTTGGCCACCTGAGGACTTGAAGGTTCAGGGACTTGAGTTGGACTTGAAGGTTCAGGGACTTGAGTTGCCCTGAATCAACATTTGACTGACACTGCATCTCCATTGGGAGTAGTCACACCCCTGGGTTTAACTGCAGCAGGAGCGTGGAGGAAGGACTTTGTAAGGAATCAAACCACCCAGGAATGAACAAAGTCCTGAGTGTACAAAGCTGCTCAGTGCCTGAGTGACCCTGCCTTGGAAGCACACTGTATCAGTGGCTCCTTACCCATGTGGACATAAACTTTCCTTACTATTATTTTTGTGTGCTGGGGATGGAACACAGAGCCTCCTGTGTGCTAGGCCATGCCCCACCACTGAGCTACACTCCCATCCCAACATCAAGTAATTTTATACAGACCTCAGGGTGTTTGGGGGCTTCCTGAAGTTCATTCATTCACAGACCTCAAGTTAAGAGGTGTCAGATTGGAGCCCTCTAAGCCCACTCCACTTTCTTGGTCAGATGGTCCAGTCCTGAGAATTACCCTAGCCCAAGAGTATGGACAGCATCCTCGGGTAGGTGCCATTCTCATCTCAGACTGGCACTTGCTCTAGCCTGCTTCTTCCCGACTCTTTCTTTCATACTAGTCAAAGGCCAAGCTCTTTCGCTGTGTGCTGGACATGCCTCAGGCCTAAGCCTAAGTCTTTAGCCACTGACCACACTTCGGAGACAGAACTGACACACGCAAGGGTTAGTATCAGACCGTGCCAAGCACACACACTCCTGCTCCTGACGTTGGGGGAGGGGGGTCCTGGCCCTGAGTTCACTTCCATCCCGGCCTGTCGAGCCTGGCTACAGGTCTGGGGGCCCAAGCTCTCCTTCCCCGTTCCAATAGACTTGGGTCTTTGGCTTCAAAGCAGCCTGCAGCCCAGTTCCACGCATTCCTTCTGGAGCGTCTCTGCACAGTGTGCCCATGTGGCCATGGAGATGAAGCCCTGAGACATGCAGGCTGTCCAGAGTGGCAAGCTACGAGCGTACCAAGTCCATCCCTCCTTCCCACCTCCCAGTATGTAAAGACCCCGAAATTCTACCGGGGGGGGGTCGGGGTCGGGGTCGGGGGGTCGGGGGCAGGGACGACACTGGGACACTGCTCATGAGCCATGTTGGAGCTCAGTCATAGCCCATGAGCAAGGGGATGTGGTAGGGTGGGTAGTCACGTGTGAGAGCCATGGGGAGCAGAGAAGAGGTTAGCAGGGTTAGTCATGGCCACACACCCCTTCCCCCTGCCCACATGCCTTGCCAACGGCAATCTTATCACCACAACAGACTTCAAATCAGACAAACTTAAAACAAAACAAGACACACTCAGCAAGACACAAGGTAGAGAAGTTTGTTTTCAGTGATTGATCTGGGGGAAAACAACAAAACTCGGGGGCGTTTGTGTAGACCAGTCTTTGTAAGGACAGTATTCCTTGACTCTGTCAATGCAAACTGCTGTCACAGGGGTGTCCCCCCGTCCCTGTCCCTCTGTATGCTGCCCTTGAGTTTACCGGCCCCAAGGCCCCAAGCACCAATGACAGGCAGAACTGCAGGAGAACTGCAGCCTGCAGACACTGGAGCCCACAGGCTCTCTGGCTTCCCTTGGTTCCCATCCTCCCTTAGACAGTCAAAGGGATACTGTGCCTTGTAAGAAACTGCCACATACTCATGACATTCTGAAGTCAGAGAGAGGAGCAACTGCTGGGCCTTGGCTCCCTGTTGGACTATGGTGGCTGCGGCAGTGGGGACGAGTGGGCGAGGTTACGTTACCTTCCTGGACACAGCAAGGGCAGAAGGAGAGAGGTCTACGCCGTGGAGTCCCGCCACTGGGCTCAACTTCAAAAGGACCAAACAAGGAAGAGGAAAACAGAGAAAAGACGAGAGAGGAAGAGGGAAAGGAGGAGAGGAATTTGGAGGTGGAGAGGGACAGGGAGAGGGTGAAATAAAAACAAGCAGAGGACAAAAAACAGAAAAAGTGAGAAAGGAACAACAGGAAGAAAAGAAAAAAAAATCCACAAGAATGGAGAAGCAGAAACAGGGGAAACAAAGTCTACAAATGAATTCAGTCCTTTTTCAGCACAGAACTTGAACAAGAACAGGCCCAGGCTGCAGGCAGCAGTGGCTGATGAGGGCACGCAGTGACATTGAAACATTGTCATACGGTGGCCCTGGGCTGCTTCCTTAGGGGACCCAGGAGCCTTGGGTAGGTCTGCCACCTCCATGCAACAGACTTCCAAATATGCAGCCAACGCTGCTTCTGGGTGTGCAGGAGGGAACAGGGGTGACCAACAAAATCTACATAAAATATTTTTCAGATGTCATCACTGACACGTGTGCTTGAGGTTAACCCTAAGGGGCAGGGAGGGCCTGTTGCCCTTGGCCATCATGCCCACAGAAAGGAACTCTGAGTCTGCACAAAAGGCATCTTACCCTTGTCATGGTTCTGTAGGGCTAAGAGAAGCATTGCTTTGCATTCTGAGCCAGCCAAGTTAGGGGGGAAATATGAACATACAGAATGACTTCTAATTGCCTGAAGCACCATCCCTCCCACGGGCTATGGAAACCAACCACCATCTTTTCTTTTGGCTCTCCCACCTTTTGGAGGCATCCAATGCCACAGCTGAGGGATGGTGTTACAATGTCACACTGTGACTGTAAGACCAAAAGGGGAGGAGCTGGCAAGACAAGTCAACGACTCACAGTGACACTACCAGTAAGAGCAGTGAAAGGCAACTGAGTGGAGACAGTGTGCTCAGAAATCTACAGACCTTGGGGAGACCTGATCACCATTCAAGGGAGAGGGAGAGGAGCTGAGCAAGGGACCATCACAGAACCACAGGAGCACACACAGGACACAGGAAGCCCCAGGAAGGTGAGGCCTTCGGGCCATGGGGACACTGGGAGGGAGTGGCCTATGATGAGAAGAGGGCTCAAGTTCACAGCGTGGCTGAAGTATCAAGCTCCTGTTGGACTGGCCATTCTACACTGCAGTGGCTTAAATGCAGAGACCACAATTTCTTGTTCCTTTAAAGCCTTTCACATCATACTAAGTACTTTGTGCACAGAAAACCTGATACTTGTGTGCAAATTCCAAACCAAAGCTACAGTGTGTGAAGCTACAGCGTGTGAAGTGCTTTTATCCCATCTCAGCAGGCACAGCCATGATGAGCTGATGCCTGCATCTTTTCCAAACATGTGCTCTGCCAGAGATAACCTTCTCAGCCTGTTTGGCTTCAAGCATAAAGTCTGTGTGTGGCTCAGATACCTGGATGGATCCCATGAGTACCACATCAACTCTCTGCTGCTTCCTGGAACTCTAGGTAGCAGTGTAGCTAGAACGGTGTAGCAACATCCATACTCATTAGCAAAGGGCAGTGACAATGTGTAAGCAATGCACATCAAAATCAGCCTTGGTCTCTGCATGAGTGGGCTTGCATGCAAGCGCACGCACGCACACACACACACACACACACACACACACACACACACACACACACACACACACACACAGGTTAAAATGCGTACATAGACCTAAATATACTACTTTCTGAACATCACACAATAAATCCTGGTTCCTTGTATAACCTTTACAATATGGAACTTTGTTTGAGATAACAGAATATTGAGAGCAGAAGTTAAAAAATAAAATTAGTAAAGGGACAGCATCAGGTGAAGCAGGCATTTAAAACAAAGAAAGAGAAAAAAGCATCGCCATGACAACAGGCAAAAGGAAGGATGTGTTGGATGGGTCTGAGCCACATGACTCTCTTTGCAGTCTTCAACATGTCCATGATAAATATGTATCACTCATGATTAGAAAAAAACAAAACAAAACCCACCTAATAGATACTATCTTAAAAAGAAGAAATGGAACGGAAAAACTAATCAAACGGGGGAATTCCATTCCAAACCAGAATCTGAACCAAGCAGGCAAAGCACAGCCTGGGGTGATTGATGACTGTTTTGTTGGTTTTTCGAGACAGGGTTTCTCTGTAGCTTGGGAGCCTGTCCTGGAACTCTGGAGACCAGGCTGGCTTTGAACTCACAGAGATCCACCTGGCCCTGCCTCCCTAGTACTTCAATTAAAGGTGTGAGCCACCACCACCCGGCTCAATCAATAATTTTGATAGCAATTTCTTTGCCTTTTATGGAAATGTGAGAAACAGATGTTTCGGTTTGTTGGGTCTTTTCTCTCCTCCCTGTCTTTTTCTGGGGTGCTGGGGGACGGACCCTGGGCCTCAAGCATGCTAGGCAAGTGCTCTACCACTGAGCTATCAACTTGCAAGACACTGAGCTCAGGTGCTCAATGAGACTTAGATGAAACACACTTCGGTCTTTTTATTGTTCAAAATACTAAGAGCCCTAATGCACGGCTGCAGCAGAGAAGGGGTTAACATTCCCTTTACACAAAAGGAAGTGCTCACCAAGGAGGGGTGAAGACATAGACCAGTTCCACTCACAGCCCAGACCCCTTGGGGACATCAAGGGCTGGTTCCCCATTTTTAATCTAGCCACTCAATCCTGTCTGGTTACATGCAACTCCCCATCTACAAAAATGCTAATTCCAAAAGGAACTAGAAATACCCAAAAGGACCATGGGCTTCTTTTAAGGACAAAGTGAGAATAATTTATGGGAGAGATAACGACCTGGGCATGGTGGCACATGCAGTAACTCAACACCTGGGAGGCACAGGCAGGAGGATCCAAAGCTAAGGTAATCCTTGACTACATAGTGAGCATGGCGCCAGCCTGGGCTACACGACAACTTATCTCAAAACAAAACTCCGAAGAAACATCTACTACTAAGTACCTCTCTGGTGCCTAGCATTGTGCTGACCATTATTTAGGCTAGCTCTAGTTTCTTTAAAAATCCAAAGCAGGAAAGCATTTCTTTCCTTTTTTTTTTTTTTTGTTTTTTTTTTTTTTGTTTTTTGTTTTTTGAGACAGGGTTTCCCCGTGGCTCTGCCTCCCGAGTGCTGTGATTAAGGGTGTGTGCTACCACTGCCTGGCTAGAAATAATTTCTGACTGGACAAAAAGAAAGGGACAGCAGGGAGCTGGTTTGGAGCTGAGAGAACCTCTGGGGGCAGGCCTCACCGCTGTATCCATCTTGGACATCCCCTGGGATACTGTGCCCGAGAGAAAGGAACACTACCATAGGCTTCAAACTGGAGAGCCCTTGACAGCCAGCCAGACCCCAGACATCCTAGTCTGTCACATTTCAGACACACCAGCTCCATACTGGCCAGAGAGACTGTGAGAAAAAGGGCTTTGTATGAGCTAGGCACTGTCTATGTGAGAGTGCGGAGTCTAAATACCCAACCTTCAAATGCCAATCAGCGTTCTTCGGTAGGATGGGCGTGGGTGCCACTTCTTCCCTCCCGATGCACTGCAGCAAATTCCATCCCCAAAGCCAGGGATGCCTAGGGACAGCATGCACCTTCCTCAATATGCTCCAGGGAAGCCCTCTATGTACCAACAGACACTTCTGGTGGCCTCTGAAGGTGTCAGAGGCAGGGAGAAGTATGATTCTTTCTGAGCTATGTTCTCCTGTCACCAGGACTCCAGCCTACTCACTTGTTTCAAAGCAATGTGATACATTTACTGCCAAGTGACCCAGCATTGACTCAATGCCTATTTATTGATTGTCCAGCGAGTCTCATGTGGCACTTACTATGCAGCCATGACTGACCGTAAATTTCTGATCTTCCTGCCTCCACTTCCCAAGTGCGGAGATTGCAGGTGTGTACCACCAGGACCCATTTATGCAGTGCTGGGGACCAAACCCAGAGTTTTGTGCATGGCAGGCAAGCATTCAAACAACCGACTTACATCTCAAGCTTCCTTTCCTCTCCCCACTCTCTCAAGACAGGTTCTTATGTAGCCCAGGTTGGCTTTAAAATCTCGATCCTCTGGTGTTGGCATCACAGGCATGTGCCTGGCCTCTCTCTGTTGTTGCTGGGGATGGAACTCAAGGCCTCTTGATGCCAGTGATCTGCCACTGGCTAACATTCTCCTAGGATTGGGGAATTTCTTGGAGGGTTGGGTGGGTATGAAGAATGGGGTTCTTGTTTATGTTCCGTTCTGTCATTTATAGAACTGGCAAAATCTTTGTTGACTGACATTAGGCTCAACTGTTCTCACTCCCCAACCTCAAGTCTATTTGGTCAACAAATGTCTTCCACTGCCATGCATGAGCAAGGCTTTGCATGGCAACCTGGGGCTCATCCCCAACCACTGCAATTACAAGCACTGAGGCTCCGGTTGGGGACCCAGGTGGCTGATACCATGCTTTAGTGTGTAAGCATCAGATTGCGTGAGGCCGCTAACTCAGGCACAGATGACGTACATGTGACAGGGCCTGGAGACGCCTTGTACTAAAGAGCTCAGTGCAGAATGAATCTCTAGACTGGAGAACTGGTGGGGTAAGATAAACACACGTGAGACGTGGGACCCATGTGGATGTGAGTATGCACCCAAGTTCACGCACGCACACGCACACACACGCGCACGCATGTAGGCACGTGCACACCAAAGTATCAAATAAAAACGAGCCAGGCTAAATGTTCAGCTTGACCAGAAAGGCAGAAACCCCTATCAACACCCAATGAAAGGAAACGAATGGGAGAAGTCACTTAGGAGGGGACCAACGGGCCTTAGCAGGCCTCTCTCTAACTCACTGGTGACCATGGACGGGACCCTAATCCCAATCCTTCATGCCATATTTCTAAGCCTTTCATTTATCTCAAGACAAACTGAGAAGGAAGGGCCTGTAAAATTAGAAGTTACACATGTGTTTTGTTTTTCTGTAACAGGGCTTCTCTGTGTAATCCTGGCTGTCCTGGAACTCATTCTGGAGACCAGGCTGGCCTTGAACTCAGAGATCTGCCTGCCTCTGCCTCCTGAGAGTTGGGATTAAAGGTGTGTGTCACCATGTGTATTTTTTATTTAGGGTTTTCAGAAAACTTGGCTGTCTCTGGATTTCTAGTTACCTTGCTCTAGTGCAACAAGACTCGGTGGGGACCCTTCCTCTTTGGCTCAAAGGTCACTATTTGTCACTTTAATGACAAACTGCAAGGTTCGGCTAGTCAAGGAAATAAAGTTTGCCTCATTGGCTCTAAGGGACCTTTTCTTTTTCATTTGGCATTGTGCATTGGACTCTGGCCTCTGAGCCATAGCCCCAGCCCCAAAATTGGCTTAAAAAAACAAACAAAATAGTTTCTTTTTAGTTCAGACGGGGCGTTGACATACATTGTCCCACCTCTGCCTTTTAAGCGCTGGGATAATGGGCGTGCCTGGCAGACTTTTCATGTGGGTCTCCGGCCTGTATGTGGCAGGCTAAGAGCTATGAGGGACCCCACTGAGGCACAGGGCAGGAATTGAGGGGTCTGCCTTTTCAGTTGAGGAACGGAGTTCCAAGTGCTGCTGAGAGCAGTTTCCAGTACGATGGAAGCTGTGGTCCACACGTGCATTTCTCTGTGTCTTTTTATGGAAGCAGGGGTACAGGGCAGTCAGCTCTATTTCCTCCAAGATCCAGATTTCAAAAGGGTACCACTCCTCAAATAATGAATATTAAAATATGCGCCCCAAGGGAAAAGCCCAGCAGACTCTGAAAAGGGCCAACTGTGGCATCTATGCCCTCCTCTTTGGAGAGGGTCTGGTGACCCTTGCTCTGTACTGGAGTGCACAAGTGCCTCTCATTAGAGAGGAGTGTATCTTCCCTCATTGGGCAGCAGTGTGGGCCCACATGTGAGCAGAACCCACATGGGCAATCAGAGTAGGTGACAAGGAGAGCAGCGAGGCTCTGGAGTTTGGAGCAGACGCCACATAGTGTCTGACTAGGGGCAGGGGTCTTAAAACCGCAAAGACAAACTGTTTTTTGTGTTTTTTTTTTTCATTTCGTTCATCCCAGAATCCCCTGGCATACTAAAACCAGGGTTAGAGTTTGGGACCCGGGGCCACAGGAAACAGCCCACTGCATTTCCTTACCTGTGCAGTGGGTTAAAGACGACATTTAAGACATACACAAAGACAGTCTATGCTGAAAAGCCATTATCTCAAGCGGAAGGGGTGGGTTATGTGTCAAGACAGAGGCCCGGACCACGCCTTCCACAATGTCCTGAAGGTAAATTATCTTTTCACACATGGGGATGACCTCAGAACTGACATGAACATTACTTAGGGAACTGTTAGGAGGAGGCAAGGAGGAGAGACAGGATATTAGACAAGACGGGGTCTGTTAACTGGGGTGCAAGCATTAGCCCTTTTTCAGCATCAATGGCTATGGGCGGGAGTCCCCCAGCACTCCAGAAGCTAGGGACGCCGAAAGGGGCCTGTGGCCAAGTGGACCCCTGGAAGCATAAGACTGGGGATGGAGAGAGCAGAGGCCAATTCTTGTCACCAAAACAGGGGCCAAGGGTTCTACCTTCTGACCAGTGATAGTACCCACCTTGTGGGCACGTGCTAGGCGAGGGCTCTACCTGGCTTTGGGCTCATTTTACTCACATGTACACACCCCTAGGCCTGGCTTTTATTTTATTGACTTGTATGTGTTGTGTATGTGGGAGTATGGAGGTGAGAGGTCCACAGAGCTGTGTTCCTCAATCACCACTTTATTAAGTGTTTTTATTATTACATTTAAGTTTTAAGTTTTATTTACTTTTATATATGTGTATGTGTGCCTGTCTGTGCATGTGTGTACAGGTGTCCACAGAGGGCCAGAAGAGACTGTCAGATCCCCTACAGTTGGAGCTACAGGGGGTTATGAGCCGCCTTACATGGGTGCTGGGAATTGAACTCTGATCCTCTGGATGAACAGCAAGTGCTCTTAACCACCATACCATCTCTGCAGCCCATTATTATAGTAATTAATGAATTTATGGTGTGAGGGTGGCATGAACATGCCACTGATGGTTCTCTCTATCGTGTGGGTTCCAGAGACTTAGCTCATCAGGCTCAGCAGAAAGTACCTTTAGCCAGTGGCCAACCTACCATCTGATTTTTGAGACAAGGTCTCTTACTGAACCTGGAGCTCAGCAAGACTAGCTGGAGAGCACCTACAGCAGCCTTCTTGTTTCCGCTTCCCCAGCACTGGGATTACAAGTGTATATCACCATGCCTGGCTTCTTCTTTTTTTTTTTTTAAATGTGGGTACTGGGGAATGGAACCCAAGTCTTCATGCCTGCACGATAGGCACTGACTGGGATGACTGACTCATTTCCTATCTCTGGTTTTTATTTCTATATAATTTTTGTTTTGTATTTTCTTTCTTTTTTTGAGACAGTCTCATATTAGCTTAAACTGATTTCAGATTCATGTTAATCCTCCTGCCTTAGGCTCCCCATTGCTAAGATTGCAGGCATGACCTACTGCACACAGAGTCTCACTATGTAGCTATGTCTGGCCTGGAACTCACCATGTAGAAAAGGCTGGCTTTTAACTCAGAGAGCTCCACCTGCCTCTGCCTCCTGAGTGCTGAGATTAAAGGTGTGTGTTAATAGCCTGACTTTAGTTTTTCAAGACAGGGTTTTACTATGTAGCTCTGGCTGGCCTGAAATTTCCTATGTAGACCAGGCTGACCTCAACATTAAGAGATCCACCTGCCCCTGCCTTCTGTGGGCCAGTGCTGGGATTAAAGGTATGTGCCACTATACCTAGCCTGACTTTTAAGAGATATGTATTTATTTTACTTTTGTGTGTTGCTGGAGGACATGTGTGTCATGGCAGGTGTATGGACATAGAGGAAAACTTTCGAGAGCTGGTTCTTTTGCACCAAGGGTCTTGGGAATTGAACCCAGGTTGTCAGGCTTGGAAGCAAACACCCATCTTGCTGGCTCCATACTACAGCTTTTAAATGAGTGAGCCAGGAAGTGTCTCTCTCATGGGGAAGGGTGGGGACACATTCTATTCCCCTGCACTTCTGTTTTCAGGAGGCTTGGAAACCCCAAGGGCAGGTGAAGAGATCAGACCACCTGCCCCAGAAAAGGAGAGCTGCTGGTGCCCTGCTCCACCAGACGACCAGTGGCTGGACACTTGCAACATGGCAAGCCTTCCAGGAGAAACCAGCTCAGAGCCTAGCAGCAAGACTCCAGACCTGCCATTTCTCTACTGAGCTTTGTTCAGGACAACAAAAACACAGCCCCACATGGCCAGGGTTCCCCTGCTTTCCAGGGATCAGAACCAGCTGAGAAGTCTGTAACAGTAGACACCCAGGCCTCCTCTGGGGAGTTTCTGACTCAGAAGGTGTGGGCTGGGGTCAGAGGATCTGCATGTCCAATAAGCCCTAAGCAGTCAGTGGATCCATGCAGAGTGAGTCCCAAACCACGGCGAGGAAGGGACACTGTGGACTTAACTAAGCGCTAAGTCCTGTGAATCTGAGCAGAGACGGCACATGAAGCCTTTATCATGCTCTAGGGGCTATTGTGACACATTCCAAATGAAAATGATCGAAGCTGAGTCCATAATTTCACGTTTTTAAAACATATTTATCTGTAGGCGCTGGGGATGGAATCCGGGGCATGTTAGGCAAGTGTTCTATCACTGAGTTAAGCCATGGCCCACGCTTGCATAGGAAGTGGAAGTGCGGCTGGTGGTGAGCATCCGATTGCACGTGAAACCTACAAGTGGTAGGGGCTGAGATTCAGGATGAACGTCCAGACTTGAGTGGGAATGAACTGCTGCCCAATAGCAGAACATGAAAGGGACCAGGATGCAGATGCAGGGCGGGATGGAGCAGGGCGGGTGTAGGTTTTGTTTGTCTTAAATACAATTTAGAAAAACCTCAAGCAGCAGGCGCTATCTTAAGTCTTCCTCTGTGGCACATGTGGGAAGAAAGGACCTGACAGCTGCTGCCGGGGATGGAGCCCAGGGCTTTGGTGCACACTAGGCAAGTGCTCTGACACTGAGCCTGGAAAAGGGTTTGTGCTTTGCCATTTGGTTATCAGGTTTGGTTTCTCCTCACTGTTGTGAGCAGCAGGGACTGGGATAGAGAACAAGAGGGGAGGGCGTCTCGGGGTTAGTGCCAGCAGTGGACGATGATGCTATACATACCGCCCAGGTGCAAGTCGATGAGGCCACTGTAATAAGACTCTCCCCAATAGTCTACAACAAGGAAGTGGTGAAGACAGAGTTATTGGATAAGATGACACTGCTGTCACCGAGACCCAAAAAGCTATCAAATCGCATTGACACATACAAAACAGGCAGAAACATCATGAGAGAGCCCAGTGGAGCAGCCAGAAAGCGTGCATGTCTATGAAGCATGGCATGCACACACAGGCCATCTCTGCAGCTCGTGGTATGGAGGGATGTGTGTGAAACAAACACCACCGTGGATGGAGTTGACAGCCAACAACAGGGTGTTTCCTGTTGACAACCCCGACTCAGCAAGAATGAGATATGGCTTTGCTGAGAACTCCAACCCTGCTGGAAGGCAATGTTATCTAAGATTTAAGAAAGTTTAAGGACAGACCAGGGCTATTCTCTTACTTAGTTTCTGGATATTAAAGGCTCCAAGCTAAGGCTTTCAAGATGTAAATATTAAAGTGGGGGGGGCGGCGGGGAAGAAAAAAGAAAGCACTGGAAACCAGGGAACTTGCAAATGACTCCATTAGTGGCGAGCATGCTTTCTTTCACTGAATGAATGGGCTTGAGAGGAAGGTCCCTTGTCTTCTGAGGTTTAGGTCCCCCATTTTCAGAGAGAGCTGGGACACAAGCAGAATTTCCACCCTATATGCCGAGGCTGCTGGCCACAGGCTATCCCATTCAGCAGCGTCCTGTCTTACAGTGTAAAGTGGGGACCTGGCAGCTCGCAGATTTTAGGGCTCAGAATCACGAAGAGGCTGGGAGCACACCAAAATGTCTGCCTCTCTTTAACCTCACAATCTGGATGCTGACCCAAGCAGCCACAAACTTCTCTTTTAAAAGGATGGATATGTCTGAAAGCTGAGTGCCCTCCAGTGGCTTTCCAGCCTGTGCTCGAGGGCCGTTCAGTGGTTCTACCCTTGAGTCAGAGTTCTAGAAACAGAGAAAAGCTCCCTTCAGATTCCAGGACAAGAAGCCCACAAGTTTCAGCCTTGCCCTAGTCTCCAGGGCTTGTGAGCTAATCCGTGCAGTCTGTATATTTAGAAGTCTTTGACAAATACAGTTACCTGATGGCAACTCCAGACCAGTCTCTTTGGCATCTTGGCTAACAAAGATTGACCCCTTTGACAGCAATGGAGGCTCGAAACCACCGCATGAGACAGGGTGGCTCTGGCCAGCTTGGTATAGCTCAGGGAGGAAGTTGAGTAGCACCGCTAGAAGCTGTTGTATTCCTTGCTTAGCCAGGTAAATGAGAAGGCCAAATGGAATGGAATGAGAGACCAGAGAAAGGAGCAGCTACAGTGTACACCCAGTCTCCAAGACGCTCTCTGCCAGGAAGGGACAAGGCCACTGGGAACTGATCCTAGACCAGCCCTGGGCATGGAGTGTTAAGTATAAGAAAAGGAAAAGACTGTATCTGGAAACACAAATGTATCGCAGGGGGATGCGCACCGTCAGAGACAGTCTCACCTCTGGTCCCTGCGGTGAGCAAAGATCTGCCTATAGTCGGGAGGTGGACTAGAACATGGTTTCCAAACTTCTGTTGAACCCTAGGGCTCTTCAAGAAAGGTTCTGGGGGTGTCCCAGATATCTGGTCCACAATAACTTTTGACGACTAACTGCACACCATGCTCAAGGGCCTCGACAAGCCAACTTTTGACGCACTGAAGACCTCCAGCAAGCCTGCTTTTGTGGGGCTCTCGGGTCTAAGTTTCTTTTGCTTCATGTCCAAGAATTTTGAACTCCCCATAAATACATTACTAAGAAGTTAATTCAAGTCTTGCAGGCAAGGACAGAGATCATGTGCCACTGTCAGGGATCCTTAAGAAGGGTGTGGCTTAGGAGATGTTGACTTTGGAGCACACTGTTGATATGGTCCTTCAGAAGGTTAACAAGTCATGCCAGCATATACTTACTGTTTCTCTTTATGTTTGGGAGCTTCTTGTTTATAATATTTTTAAGATTTATTTTATGTGCATGGGTGTTCTGCCTGCACATACTTGTAACCATGTGGATGCCTGGTGTCTGTGGAGGGTGTTGGATCCCCTGGAATGGAAGTTACAGAGGGTTGTGAGCAGTCATGGGTGCTGGGAACCCTGCAAGGCCACCAAGAACTCTTAACTGCAGGGCTGTCTTCTCTTGTTTGTTCCATAAAGAATATGAAGAATATGAATAGCTGTCAGTGATTCAGCTGCTCTGTTTGTGAGCATCTGTCGTATCTGCAGACACCTTGAGACTTCCTGGAGAGCTGCTAAAAAGGAAGGCTCCCATTTAGAGTAACCACCTGTCCTTGCAGGGATGTCCTCAACACTGTGCTGGGGGCGGGAGGAATGGACGGACGGACGGACGGACAGACAGATGGACAGACAACCGGGGCTTCTTAACATCTGCAGCTCTCCCTGGGACATGCACTTTCCAGTATGTGTGTGCATGGTTTTCAATCTTCTTTTCTTTCTTTCTTTTTTTGGTTTTCCGAGACAAGGTTTTTCTATATAACAGTCCTGGCTGTCCTGGTACTCACTCTGTAGACCAGGCTGGCCTTGAAGTTAGAGATCCGCCTGCCTCTGCCTCCCAAGGGCTGAGATTAAAGGCATGCACCACCACCGTCTGGCAATTTTTCAATTTTTAAAAAACATTTACAATAATTCTTTTGGATTTTAAGCCTCAACTAGCAATTGTGTACAATGGGCTTTCCTGCCAAAGCAAGTTGAAAACCACTAGTTAGGAGAAATTCAGTGTGTGTGTGTAGTCCAGAAAAGGGAGACAGCTCCCCTGCAGCTGGAGCTACAGATTGTTGTGAGCTGCCTGATGTGGGTGCTAGGAACCGAACTCTGGTCTTTTGTAAGAGCTGTATGTGATCTAACATGCTAAGCCATTTCTGGCCTCTCCATCAATTCACAATGGTGTCATTTTCTGAATCACTGGTAGCAACTGGAGTGACATGCCTTTTACAGAAGTGGTGAAGTATAGAAAGTTTCATGAAACCTTAAGCACTTTCCAGAAACCATCAACCGAAGTGGCTGTCTCCTTGAGCCTCTGAACCTTGGGAGAGGGGAGAGACAGAGCGCTTTTGGGAAACTCTATGAACATGAGCTCATACACCTCGATGGTAATGCCAGCTACTGTTGTGGGACGTAGCTGTCCCTTAGCTGAAGTAATCTGGAGAGAGGTGAGAAGCATGCTGCACGTTCCCTTCTGGCATTTTGTGGGCAGAGAGTAGTGGAAGGGAAGGCCTTTACAGCTCTGTAGCCCGGGATCTCCAGAGGGAGGGCTAACTGGTGCCAGTGCTCAGGCTGAGCTGAGATCAGTCAGAGGAAGTGGGGAGGGGGAGGCCTGCAGGCTGCACGGGAGCACAGGCTCATTGGGAAGCCAAGAAATTGTGTGGGTGAATCCCTTCTTCACAGCTTGGCGTGGGGATCAGTGTTACTCATACCAGTGCTTCCCAGTCTTCTCGCTGGATACAAAGTGATTCAAACTTCTGGACTCCCTTTAGTAGCACAAGCTTCAAGCGTCAGGTCCAGCATCAGGTGCAGCACAAGCCCAAAACATCCTCATCCTCATCCTTCTCTCTCAGGACACATTTTCACCAGAGAGTCATCACCGAGCTGACACATGTCTTTACCTGAGGGTCATCTGAAGGAAGGCTTGCTTCTGTGCCTGCCCTGACTCCTCTACTGGGAACTCCAGTTGCAAAATTGGATCCTTGATACCAGGCCCTCACCTCAAGGCTAGACCCCTGGCTAGTGTTCAGATGGCTAGCCCTGTTCTTTTTGGCTTGCCTGACCAGGAGGTGCCCAGCTGGCTCTCCTGTGTCTGGAAAGAAGAAACAAGAGGCCCTGACCTTCCTTCTTTGTAGCCTCACGGCATGAATGCTGAACCCATAGGCCAGGGGCCACCTGCAGAGACAAGCGGGTCCCCATCCAGGGACTGCATCTTAAGGAAGCAGAGGTCAGTCGTTCCATGCCTGAAGCTGGGCTGGCCTTGGACCCAGAGACAGCTCAGAAACCTCATCTTCTCTGTACCCCCTGTGCCAAATCTGACAGGCTCCAACCACATGGCCCTCGTAATAGATTCCCATGCCTATGCCTACGCCTATGCCCCAAGAGCTTTGAACTATTCCAGGGAAAGAGAACAAGCTCCGGGATCCAGCTGCATGCAGCTGGCACAGCACACTGACTGTGTTCAGATAGTGTGCTGTGCCACTGTCTGAACACAGACAGTGCCCAAGCCTCTCCGACACTGCTCCCAGTGACCGGCCTTTGATGGACACAAGCCTGGGCTCAGCCAGGGAAATCAGTGCAAGGGCAGCCAGAAAGCCCCACATGGGAGAGGATGCAGGCTCTGTGGCTGTGTAGCTTGGGCTGGAGGGAGCCCAGGGAATCGAGGACAGGAAGAGCACTCGGGAAAGCAGGCTGAGGCCTGTTCAGTGCAGTTCTGTGATGGTTCCTTGTGGGACACAATCTCCCTCATTCCCTGATATTTCCTTTTAGAGAAAACGGTAGGGAAGAGAAGGAGTAGGGAGAGGAAGAGGAAGCCCAGGGCTTGCCACTGACACGTGACAGGGCCTGGGATTTTGTTCTGCGTGGCAACAGCAAGCTGAGGAATGGGCTGGGGAGCAGGCCTGGGTGTCTGGGCTGCCTGAACATAAGTAAGCACTGGCTCTTGATGATGCCAAGAACTCAAAGAACCCTGAAAGAGAAGGAGCTGAATTCCAGAAGAGGTGGTGCCCAACTGGCTCACCCTAGGAAGAAAGGCAGGCTCTCTCTCTGAGAACAAGCCCCCTCACAGAGTAGGCCAGACAGTACCTGCTTCGCCTCGCAGAGCCTTCTCCACCGCGACGCCCCTCTCCTCCAGCTGCCTCTGCTTCTCCTCCACTTGCTCTAGTTGACGCTGGATGATCTACGGAGAAACAGGGTATAAGCTTCCAGACATCTCTTACCTCCAGCTTCCAGGAGGAAGAAAGATAAGTACTGTCAAGACACTGGAAGGGGCAGTATAGTCAGTGTGCTGTGCCAGCTGCATGCAGCTGGATCCCAGTTCTCTTTCCCTGGAATAGTTCAAAAGCATCTAAAAGTGACTTCATTAAACCTTTATAGTAAGGAGACTTAAAACACTGGATGGAGTGATTAGAATCGATGAGTTAGAAAAGTCTAGGACAGTGGTTCTCAACCTTCCTAAGGCTGTGACCCTTTAATACAGTTCCTCATGTGGTGGTGACCCCAACCATAAAATCATTTTGTTGCTACTTCAAAACTGTACTTTTGCTACTGTTATGAATCATAATGCAAATAGTTTTAGGTGAGCCCTATGAAGAGGTAATGACCCCAGGGATGAGGGCCACTGGTCTAGGCTGTGAATCCTGAGGATGGAGACTGACAACCAGAGGTCCTTCTGAGCGTTCCCTATAAAATCCCAGACTATTCCGAGCAGAGGTCAGGGCCACGCACTGACCCCTGGCAATATGGTGACAAGTGAACTTGCTGACCCTGTATCTACTCTAGACCAAGGCTTCCAGGAAACTCAAAGCACAGATCTTCCTTTTTATAGACAGTGCCACAAAGCACGAAGCTAAAGTACTTTGAGGTTGTCGTTTTGGAAGCCGTGAATGCCCCTCTCTGTTTCTGCCCTGGCTTCATCATCTTCCTTGCTGTAGAGGAGGCCCTCTGGGGGCACGGGATGCCTGCTGCTTCACTTCCACCTGCATGTGGCATCCTGCTGCCAGTGCGTACCTGGGCTCGGTGCAGCCGCTTCAGTTCCTCCTGCTTGGCCTGTCTTCGAGCTGCCTTCTGCACTCTCCGTGTCAGCTTGGCGCTCAGCTCCTCTTCTGTGTAGGTTCTGGGCTAGAGAGGGCAAGAGAGAGCGCCTAAGCCAGCTGCATGCGAGTGGAGGATGTTTGGGTGGCAAGCTGGCGAGGGTATGAGGAGGACTTGTACCTCACGTGGGGAGCTGCTGCCTGGCAGCCAGCTGGGCATGGCAGATGCAGACATCTATGCTGAGGCCAGGCCAGAGACCTCAATGTGAGACACTTCACCTCGGTGGCAGGGACAAGAGGCTTAATGGGGAATGTGTGTTAGGAGAGTTAACCTCAGACAGACACACACCTTTGGAACTAAGGTCGTAATTGCCACATAAACGTGTTGTGGATTTTTGTTTGTTTTTATTTAAGTTTCTTTTCAAGACAGGGTTGCTCTGTGTAGCCCTGGTGTCCTGGAACTCGCTCTGTAGACCAGGGTGGCCTCGAACTCACAAGGAACTGCCCGTCTCTGCCTCCTGAGTTGGGACCATAGGTCTGTGCCACTATCACCTAGCATGTCTATGTTTTTTGGCTTTTGGTTTTTTTTTTTTTTTTTTTTTTTTGCATTGTGATTAAAAAACAAAACAAAAATACAGTAAAATGTTTCCCTAAGCCTCCTATTTCTGAGGCATACAGGAAAAAGAAGAGGTTTGGAAAGTGAGGGCTCCCCCCCCCACACACTTTGTTTGGGATTACTTTCTCAAGGTGACAGGGGTCATAGGGTTTTAGTAGCTAACATCTGAAGGAAAGAAGACATGGATGCCTCCATTTTAAATCTCAGTGAATCCAGAGTAACACAGGCTGGAAAAGGAACAGTATCGGTGACTACTTGGGTGTGCACAGGCGACCACTGTCACGGAGAGCAAGGGTAGAAATGATCTGGCAGGGTAGCTGGGGTTGTGAGCTTGGAGGAGGCAACTGGGCAAGTCCCATACAGGCATGGATGGATGTCCCCAGACACCTGTACATGTGGGCCACCACACTCTGAAGCGGCTGGGTGGCCGCGGAGCAGCACGAGTCGGGGGGGGGGGGGAGGGTGTCCTCTTTTGTGAGACCCTCTTTTTTTCCTCCAAAAAACCGGAGACTTTTTGACCATGAAGGAGGCGTCTACATTCAACCTGGGTCTACATCTATCATTTCTCCTCAAGGAGCTCAAATGATAGCAGTAGGTCAGGTGCACAGGTAGAAGGCGGTCTCTAAGGATTGTCACAGCATCCCAGTGCCCTAATGGTTTGGAGCGGAGGTGATGACCACCCCTTGCTGGGCTACCCAGACCCACAGGGGCAGCTCCGCCCGGACCCATGATGACATGCACTCCAGCCAAGGGAAGAGTGACTGTCTCCTCCTCTCTCTGTGATACAACCAAAGAAGGTTTGATTGTGACAGCTGCATGCACGTTTGACAGTTAGTGAGGACGTGGCTACAAGGGCCCGGCAGGGCTGTCCAGGTGGTTAATCACAGACAGGCATGCAATGAGGACCAGCCAGTGGGAATGAGACACTACCTTTGATGAATAGGCTCTCCTGAATGCCAAGGCGTGTGGTACATAAATCGACTTTTAAGGGGATGGCAACGGAAAACAAAACAGAACAGGAATGATGATGATTAAAAAAATGAAAACAGAATACAGAAATGGAACAAAATCAGTTAGAGGCTTAAAACAAACACAAGACTTAACCACATGATCCTGTCTCACAATGTCACACAAGACTGAACAAGAAGGAACCTGGGGGTACAGACACTACCAGCTTGAGTTTCATTGATCCCCACGGTCAAATAAAGCTGGGGTTCACTTTTCTATTCACAAAACGACATACCCTGAATCCTTTGTCTGTCCCTTGTTGAGTCCCTCTTCACTCACTCATAGCTGACTTTCCTTCCTTCACATTCCTGCCATTGAGCACTTGGCATAGAATGAAGCTGGAAGCAGGAAATGGGCACTGAGCCTTACAGACTCTCTTGACAGCTTTTCGAGCCGGACAGTGTTCTCAAGCAGGGCCATATGGGTTCACAGTGTGATATTCATCTGTCCTGGGACTGGACAAACTTGCTATTTCAGAATTATACTCAGCGAAGGGAACCAACGAGGCACAAATCACCGTGACTCGGAAAGTACCAATGTTCAGGCAGCCATGGGAACCTTTTCGCTTCACACACTGATCACAACTGCACTGTGCTTTAGCCAGTTTCCTTTGCTTTTGTGGTCTTCTCATGGGTCGCATGAAGAAGGGGCCCAGTGGACCCAGGCATGAAGGCAATTGGAATTTGGTGTTGTGCAGGACAGAGGGATGCTGAGGGTGGCACAGTGGAGGACCCACAGAGGATGCCACAAACATGCTGTCTGGGGAACGGATTTGCTGCTTTTAGCTAAGTGACACAGGCATCCTCTCCCCCACAAAGCAGACTGTGAGTGAAGTTCTCATGCAGAACAGGGCGGTTTGAAAGGGAAAAGTACAGATGGGGTACCCAGCGGCCTACACAGACACACTTCAGGACTGGTGCTGACATGGGTATCTGTCTGTGGCTGTTGCCAATACATGGAGATGTAGCAAGCATCTTTATTAATTCACCCACTGCTGGGACTGGTACCAACTTGGCAGTGTCAGTAACAGGGATGGAAATCATGACACACTTGGGTAAATTTGGGAGAGTGGGGCTGGGAGCATGGCTAGCTGGCTGCTGCGGGGGTTCAAAGGAGGATAAGGGGCTGGTAGAATGCTGGGCAGGCCCTGGTGGGCCTCAGTGAGGGAGGAATAGCTGGACAGACTGCACTTAAGAGTCAAAGGGAAGCAAAGGAAAGAGGCTAATAAGAGTTATCTTTTGTTCGCAGGACTTTAGGTGGATAGAAAACCTGGATTGGACTGGGAAGAAAAATCTGTTAGGAATGTACTTGTTTTACAAGCATGAAAGCCTTGGGTCCCTAGGGATTGAGCCATAAATCCTACATAAAAAGCCTGGTTTGGTGGGATGTGCTTGTCATCTCAGAGCCAGGAGGCTGGAGGCAGGTGGGTTCTGTTTCTCAGGATTTGCTGTACAGACAGACAGACAGTCTAGTCTAAATGGTGAGCTCTGTCATACATGCACACATAAAAGGTAGACAGGCACTGGAGGAGTGACACTCAAGGTTGTTCTCTAGCTTTTCACACGCATGTTACATACATGTGCTTGCACACATGCAAATACAAATACACAAATCCTGAAAAATTACAATAGACATTTAAGTTAAAAGAAGGTTTTGGTTTTATGTGTTTGCACTATGGAAATCAAACCTAGGCCCTTGCTTCTCAAGTGCTGACTCAGGGCCTGGGTCTGTGAAACAGGAAGAGGACTGGCTTCCACCTATACTATACTGGGGTTGGAGGCTTCCTTTTCTGGGAAAGCAAAAGCCTATTTTCACTCTTGGTCCCACTGATCCTGATATTTTCAATTGTGAAAATTTTAAAACCAGAAACACTGAAGGAAGAAGCCAATGATTCTAGAACACTCTTCACCTCGACTACCAGATGGTAGCACTTACACAGCCTGTTTTTAGACATCAGAAACCCAGTCCCTGGAAGCTTCAGCAATAATTACCGTGGTACCACCTGCTAGGAACTTGACATCAATTTGATGATGGATGGCATTTTTTAAAAATATATTATTACACTTGCCATTCACCATCAAATGTCATCAACAGTTCCAAAGTTTCCTTTACAGCTTTGTGGTTATTTTGCTCTGCTTTCTTCTCCACTGTAGGTTCTGTTTGTGTTCCTCCACTCACCTTTGCTTATTAGACAGGATCTTTCTCTGTATCCCTCGGTGTCCCAGAACTCACTAGGTAGCCCAGGCTGACCTTGAATTTGTGGAATCCTGCCTCAGCCTCCTGAGTGTTAGGGTTACATGAAATCACCACGCCCAGTAGGTTCCATACTTTAAGAGATACTGTGTCCTGCCCTCCCTCAGTGAGATGCAACATCATCCTAAGAGCCATGTTTGCCACTGCCCAGGCCCGGCTTGTCATCAGCATTCCCTGTGTGACAACCAGAGAATGACCTTGTGTCTATGGAGTGCACCTGGTACATATGGTATCCAAGGTCTTACAGTTCTAGGAATCCAAGTGGCGGCTGTCACCATTCACGTAACCATGGAAATGAGTCCTGGGCTCTTTGTACTTGTGGTCATTGGGTGCCTACATCAAGATGATGGATTTGGCATTGTCAGTGGGGGCATCTGACACTCCCCACTGTGGCAAGATGTTTCATTAACTTGTGGAGAAGCAGTGTGACCTGACCACAGTGGCAACCATAGACGGAAGGTTTGACCAATGTGACATGAACTGTCTTAACATGAGCACACTCACCATGGAGGCAAAGGGGACTTTGGGCCACATTCTCTTCTGCCCAGGCTCCTTCAGGACTCCTAATACAGTACCTGCCCCCCCGCCCCCCAAGCCCCGGTGTTGGGATGAGTTTTGAAACTCATGTGCACATCCACACACTATCTTTGGTTCAGTCCCAGTGTTATTGCTTGGAAGACCTCAGAGGGCATCCCCAGCATCAACACATTGGACTGAACCCCTGTGGAAAGCACACAGCACAGGAGTCCTATATTCAGACTCCTGGAGCAAGACATGAGGCCTGGCTGTAGGAGATGGAGAAGGAAGAGAGATCTGTGCTTCTTGGTGACTAGATAGTAGAGAAAGAGATATCATCATGGCCAGCGAGATAATATAGAATGAGACGATGAAAATGCATGAATAGAGAACGAGATAAAAGCAAACTGATTTTTTTCTAGTCTGCTGAATTCCTAAAAGAGGAACTGAGACAGGCTACAGGATGGACCTGTAACAGGAAGACACCATCTCAATGAACAGTGACATGTGGGGGGGCAGGACTACATCAGCTTGTCCTGGATGGTCTACAGCTCAAGGCTATTGACAGAGGGGACAATGTTAAGTCCAGGCCTTGAGAACTCATGTCAAAAAGGTACACAATGGGGTGGTCACTGGAAGGGGCCCAGGCCCCAGTGGATGCTTTCAATTAGTGCTGCTTCAGGGTCAATTCTTAAAACAGAGAAAGTCCTCTACTTAAGTGCACCAAGTAGTGAGCTTGGCTAGGCCTATTCCTGAGGGAGCCATCTGGTCTACCTCCCATTCATGCCTGGTGCCCAGTCTATACTTGGATGACCCCCAAGCAGTACCTCAGCTCTTCTCCCATTATCCGGCCCTAGCAGACAAAATGCTTACAGTGTAATGTCAGACTGATAACCAAGTGAGCACCCTGGCTTCTTCAGACTGAGGCAATATCCCCAGTTGCGTATTTCAAAGGCCTGGGAGACCACTCTGTGGTGTTTGCTGTTGTCTGTGGGCTGGCACAGCACTCCAATGTGTGTCTGCTAGGATACTGGAGCAGGCATTGGCTCTGCACCCCAGCTTTAGCTTTCATGGTGTGCTTCTCTACCAGAGACTAAATGGATGCTTTGTCACCAGCTCTCTGAAGCTCTTGAGGGACTGGGTCCACCCACCTCTCGCTTAGACTTCTGGGAAGACCTTTCAAGGATGTCATCACTGGACAGGTCTGAGTCCTCTGAGAAACTCAGCTGGCGCCGGAGCTGCAGCTCTGTAGGGTGAAAAGAGGCCCAGTCAAGACAGCAGTCAGCACCCCAGGAAATCATGCTGCAAGGGAGTCAGCCACAGGTGGGTCTCTAAAAGATTCCCCTCCAAAGGTGATGGGCCAACACCAAACAGATGCCATTTTAGACACCTGTTCAAGACTCCTTGGTAAGACTCTGCTCCACTCAAAATCAGGCCCGTGTTTGGGGTCATGTGACTTGAGGAAAGGTACCGACACAACTCTACCCAATCTAGTTTCAAGTTGGCATTAACATTTCATGCAGTGGATCAGGCCGAAGCAGGAATGGTTTGTTCTCCTCCCTAAGAACCCTTGCAGGAGCAGCACAAGGCAGTGTATCTATTGTGAATGACTGGGGAGATACTTCCCACACCTGTTCTGTGAGCATCCCTCAGCAGTGCATACCTGTTCTCACGATCGGAGATGCCCTGTGCTGGCCCGAGTCCACTGTGGCACCACTGGACGGGGTACTGGAGCAGGACTTCTCATCACTCTTTTTCTTTTTGTCCTTCTTGTATCCAGAGAACACTGACTTCCACAGGGACTTGGGCTTAGCAGCTACTTCCTCTGGCAGGCCCAGGCTGGGTTTCTCTGGGATTCGGCCTTCCCCTTTGGATTTCTTCTCTTTCTTGTTCCTACGGGGGGAGAAGAGGGACGACCTCTTTTTGCTCTTCCCACTGGAGCCCTCAGATGAGGTGACAGAGCCATCAGGGCCTCCTGAGTCTGATGGAGGGGAAAGGATCTCCTCGCTAGTAGCTTCATGCTTCAGAGTGGGCTCCTGGGAGCCTCGGAGGCCTGTGCGCTTGGTGGACTCGGGACCTAGTTCCTTGTTCTGGGATGGCGCTGGGCGGGACCTGGAGGAGGCCATCTCCATGGCCTGCATCCTGCTCAGCTGTTTGGCCATGGCATCTCGAAGTGCCTGGCTCTTCACAGACTTCTCCCGGGCTCGCATGCGCTCTTCAGCCAGCTCCTTGGCTTCTGCAGAGACCAGAGGCAGCCCTCTTTTCTGTGGTTGCACGTTGCGATCCAGGGGAGGGAGCCGCCCATTCTCCTTGGCCAGGAGCTTCTCTGAGCGGGACCAGCAGGAGGGGGGTGTGAAGAACTTCTCCTGCAGACTTGAGTCCTCGGTCTTGTCATCGTACGTGTCCTCCACATCGTCAGCAAAGGGGATCTCATCCACACTCTCCACGAAGGACTTCCGAACCTCCTCCCTGGGGGGCTGGGCGGGCTCCCGTGGGGGCCGCATGAATGTGGTAGGAGGGGGAGGTGGGACAACTGAAGCCTCCCTGTGCTCCAAAGTCTGATGGGGCTTCCTTCGCAGGGTGGCAGGCTCCTCATTGGGAGGTGGGGGTGGGGGAGGGCTAGAAGGTGGAGTGAGCATGGTGGAGTCGGAGGTGTTGAAGCTCTGGCTGCCCAAGGTCTTCATGTTGGAGGAGCTGCCATGGAGGCCCAGGCCTGAGCTGCTGGAGAGGTCCCTACGCTCTTCCTGGTTGCTCCTCAGTTCCCTGTCAGAGGGCGACTTTGGGGTAAGCAGGGGGGGCTGGTCACCAGCTGACTTTGGCAGGCCCAACCTTTTAGGAACAGATGGAGGTTTCAGAAGGCAGAGGCTCTCTTCCTGAGGGGACTTGTCAACTGAGTAGGACTTTAGGGATATTGGCTTAAAGGCAGGTGAGGGGAGGCTGGGCTCTGACCCCTTGTTCCGGTCCACAGGCGTGAGGCCCAGGCTACGGCGGATCTCAGCGCTCTTCATCCAGAACTCCTCCACCAGATCACTCCGCTTCAGGGCCTCCTCCACAGCCAGAGGGCCACTCAGCCTGTCTTTGGGGTCTCCTTGGCTCTTCACTGGGAGTGGGGTCAGGGGTGTGGAAGTTTTGGCTGGAACTGGCTGGAAGCGTATGGGAGACTCGGTGGGTGATGGTATAGAAGCATCTGAGGAAGGCTGAGGTTGGGAACAGATGGGCAGCTGGGTGGAGGGCGGTGTGGGAGGGGCCACCAGAGACTCTGGCTGTAAGCTGGCAGGTGAGGTAGGTGTCCTGGCTTCTGGCAGGGCCATAGGCTGTGATCGGATGGGTGAGTGGATGGGTGAGCGTGCAGTTTTCTGATCTGTGGGGGCTTCAGCTTTGGGCTTTTCTCTGGGCAGCAGAGGTGCAGGGAAGAGGGGCTCCTCAGGAGACTTTGCCTTGGTGGCAACAGAGGCAAGTGGGGCCTGGGTCCCCTACACAGAGAGAAGAGAACAGTGTAGTCAGCGCCTTCCCTCAGGGAGCTTTCGTTCAGGGGCCTTCACTGACTGAAGTAAAATCCTGTCTGTCCTTTAGGCTAGTATTCTCAGAGCTGCAGGAGGTCCATCCTCATTTTCTACTCCACTTGTTAACATTTAAAAGCCTCTCCACTTAGCTGGCATAGCCTGAGCTTTCAGTATTAGCTCATCTCTCTCACACACAGAGAGATGCCCTTGGCTCCTTGTCCACCAAGGGTACTAATGAGTTGGGCTTTCATCACAACCCACATTAACAAGAGCTCTGGGGTCCCCGAGGGATAACATGGGGCTCATGTCTGAGAAGATTTAAAGTCATTACTTAGCTCAGTCCTCCTCTCCAGCCACACTGTCCCTCTGAGGAACCATGGAGATGCACACAGACCCTCTGCAGTCACACTGTCCCACAAGGAACCACGGAGATGCACACAGACCTTATAATACCCACCCCAGGGCTTCTCACATCTCAGGTTAATTACAGGACTGTGCCATGTTGCCTGGAGCCCCCGAGACCAAGGCCTAGCTTTGATTCCTTCTTGGTCTGCCCAGTAAGTTGTACTTCCCAGACTAAGAACCTTAGACATTAGCATGACACATTCATATTCATTCTCTGAAGTGACTCTGGTGATCTAGAGGCATGTTTTTCATTTAAATAGTTACACATTTTTACCTTCACATAAGGAAAAAAAAGACATACCTGTTATAAACCCATAGAGGCATAAATGCCATTGCATCAACTTAAAAATAAACTTGCAAAACAAAAAAACAAAACAAAAAACAAAAAACCAAAAAAACTTGCTCATCCACAAGGAGTGAGGCAAAACCTGAAGCCTGTACCTGTCAACAGTCTTACCTAGCACAAGAGATGAAATTCTTCGAATTCACAAAATGGGGTGGCTATAGGGCTGGCTGTCTCATCTCTCTTTGTGGAGCTTACACCATGGGTCCTAAGATGGGGCCATGTCTCTTCAAGGTCTCATGGACCGCCCTGTCCCCAGCCCTACTTACCTCTGCCCCAGGGCTGTGGGCTGGAGACAAGAGAACATCTTGTTTCTGAGGTAGCTGGCTGGGACTGGAGACTTGGGAAGGACCTGAAAAGGGGAGACACGGGGGTTTATAATAGGAATTAAGTCCCTTCCACTCTACACACACTAGGAGGAGGTAGCAGCCAAATCCATGGAGGATCTTACACCACAGCCAGGCCCTTGCTGAGGCAGGAGAGAGAGCAGGGCCTTAGATAGGCTAACTTGTACTGTGTTCAGTTCTCAGTCTGCCCTCAGGCTATTCTAAAAAAAAAAAAAAAAAACAACTAAAGGGACTCAAGGTGGCACTGCCTGTACCTTGCAGGCTCCTGTAGCTGGCACTCTGGTCATCATGTGTGGTGGCTATAATCTGGGCCTTGAGCTTTGTATCATGTCTTTATTCTTCTCATGCTCCCAAACAACCCAAGAAAAGGTGCCCCTGGCTGAGGCTGTCTGCAGAGATCTGTGGCCCCAGACAGGCAAGGACCAGGACAGGGATAGTGGGGCTCCTGGCCACCCACAGGGCTAGGCACGATAGGCGCTATTCTGATGGTCTCATCTGGTATTACCAGCATGCCCCTGTAATTCTCGGAGTCATTCCTCCTGCCCCCTACCTCTCTCCTCTTGCTTTGGTGTATCAGGCGGCTTCTCTTCCTCACTTTCTGACACTCTCAGCTCCAGCTCAGCTTTCACCTTGGCCTGGCACTGCAAGCGAAGTTCCGTTTCGGCGTCCGAAGGGATGTCATCGGACCAGTGCTGATCTGGGGGAGGCAGGCAAGACAGATTTTTGCACATTTTGAGCCTGGGCAGTGTTCCCTTTCTGTGTCCTGATTCCTTAGAGATTTGCTTAGTGGGGTGACCCACTGTAGCATGAGATCTAAACCAGGTGCGCAGCCCTCACAAACCAAACCTCTTACCAGAGACTAATCTGGCACAAAGCATTTGTCTTGCTTTCTGAGTGTGGGGTTTGTGGAAACCTGTGGTGCTTATGCTTTTGTTGTGTGTTGAATGTGTTAGAGTGTGTGTGTGTGTGTGTGTGTGTGTGTCTGTCTGTCTGTCTGTCCTCACCTGTGTGAAGGCCAGAGGTTGGTACTGGGTTTTTCCCATTGCTCTTCACCTCATCTTTTTGAGACAAGGTTGCACTGAACCTGGAGCTTGCCTTTCAGCTTAACTGGTTGGCCAGTGAGCCCCTGCGGTTGGCCTGTCTCCACCTTCCTCTGTGGCGGCCTTTACAAGGGTGTTAGGTGCTGAACTCAGGCAGTACGACCTGTGTAGCAGGTTCTCTGCCCACTGAGCCATCTCCCCATCCCATCTGTCCACTTGTAAAATTCAGTGACCACGACAGAAGAGGCTGTGATAGAAGGCAAACCACCACCACCAACACAATAACAACCACTACCACCACCAAAACCCTTTGGGGGGGTATCTGTGGACTCATCTTCCCTTTCCTTTTGCCAGCCCCAGAGTTGCCCCCACCCCAGTTGCCCCCTAAACTTTTCCTGTAAAGTATCTTTTGTGAGTTCTGCCCACTCTGGTTCTGTCCCCCATGTACCACAGGAGGTCACTGAGGTGCAGAAGGAAGGCTGGGCTCCATACCATCTAGCTCAGCACCAGTGTCCCCAGGGTCCCCATCCTCTGCCGCTTCTCCTTCAGTCTCTGCTGGCTCCGAGTCTGCGTCCTCTTCTAGGTCATTCTCGTCCAAAGGCGCTGTAAGGCAGACACATTCACGGACGGGAAGAAAAGGACAGACAGACAAATAACTGTGCAGGGCGCAAGAAGGTAGTGATGCATAGGCCTTGGGGAGAAGGCAGCCCCCGAACAGATATGGAGAGCGCTCTATAAGCAGCGTGGGTGTCATGGCCATTTCTCCACTCTCGTAGGGCCAAGTGGAACTTGAGGAGCAGCTTCTGGCTTGGAGGCAACACCTTTTCCCCCAGAGGCTGCTGCTATGAGATCCTCAAGTCAGTCATAATCAAGGGATGCTGTGTGGCCTTTGGCAGCCTTTAACAGTACTTATATTATGTAAGTAACAGGCCCAGTGCTGGCCACTTCATGTGCCATGAGGTAGCTACTCCTAATTCTGAGGCAGCCAGAGGGCCCTGTTCCTTGTGGACACCTCTAGGTGACAAAGCCTAGGCCTGAGGGTCAAGTGACTCACAACGGGCTCTGCTGTTGTTTGTATCAGCACATGTAGAGGCTGGGGGCTTTTCTTGAGACAGCTTAGAGGAGTTTGTTAGAGCAAGAGGAAGGATGTGAGGGGATATGCAAAGTTCCCTTTCTTGACTCAAGAATGGCTCTTCAGGGCTGCAAACTAAAGCAAGCACTTATTCACTTCATCCACCCTGAGGCAGACAGGTCTTGAGCTTTATAACACCTGGGCCTACCCTGTGACTGACTGTGGAGAATCTGCAGCCAGTACAGAGGGAGAGCGGGAGAGCTGGAGACCCGGAGGACAGAGGCTCTGCCTGGGGGTGCTGTCAGCCTGAGGGCAATGCTTTTGATTTACTTGGAGTAAGGCATCAAAGTATATCTGGACTGTCTCAAATCTGAGTTGAACTAGGGAGAGGCCAGGCCAACCTACTGGCTCTGCCCCCAAGTCAGCATGGGCCACTGAACTCAGGTGATGACAAAACTTGAGAAAGTGGCTCCCTTAGGGAGGGATACGGGGGAGGGGTATTTCTTGACATAAGAGGAGGCAGCTCTGTGAGTTTTGATTTAATTCCCTACATTGCACAATTTTTTTGTATACTTACTCAATACACTATTCATAAGATGCCATAGTTCACATCTATGAAGAATTAATTAATTGATTGATTAATTAATTAATTTTTTAAAGGCAGGATTTCACTGTGTACCTCTGGATGGCTTGGAACTTGCTATGTAGACCAGGCTGGCCTTGAACTCAAGAGATCTGCCTACTTCCGCCTCCCGAGTGAAAGGATTAAAGGTGTGTGCCACCATGCCCAGATGAATGTTTTCAAAGTTGAAACTGGAGAACTATGGCAAACAAGCCTGGAGAACAGCAGACAGCCGAGGGTTTAGGGAGCGGCGGCTGCTGGACAGTTAACTTCACCACCCGGTCTTTCTGAGACACTGGAGCCATCCAGGGAGTGGGCAGTGCCAAAGTACTCTTGTTTGCTGATGACAATTCTGGGGGTAAACACTGGAGAAAGACTACTCAAGTATCCTCACAGGTCTAAAACCTTCAAGTGGTTATGCTGCTTTGGGCCACTCATGAAGATGTCTACCAGAGAATGTGTGAGTGTGACACTGCAGACACAAACACCCACTGAACCACACCCCTGGGTCCCGCTTTAAAACTAAGCTGTGTACTGGGACGGTGAGTCCATCATTACACTCTGCCATGTTGAGGAATGAGAGGCCGCTGGGAACAGAATCTGGGCCTATTCCAGAGGGCCGTTGTGCACAACATGCTTGCTTGGGTGCCTAGCATTTAGGTGACAGCCACATTCTCTCTGGAAGCAGCCCAAAGGAGACCGCTCCTCGGTTCCCCAGGCTGGTCCTGGTCTCTTGGTCTTCCCCCAGTTTTCCTACTAAGAAACATCTCGGAACACCTTGAAAGAAAAGATGATCACACATATCAAAAAGCGGACATTCAGAGTGCTATTGCGCAGCAGCAGCGGATGTGTGTGGAGACGCAGCTAGAGCGATGGAACTGAGGGATGGAATTCTGGTTAAGGTGGAGCGCCGTGCTGGAAGCGGCCACACGAGTGAGGAGCCACACGCTATGGAAGCCAGGAGTGGCCATTTGTTTCAGCTGCCTGCTAGGGCATCCTTTTTCCCCCCCCGGTCTCGTTCCTCCTTCCTCTAGCTCAAAGGGTGATGATATTCAGGGCCAGCCATACTAGAATCCGAGGCCTCTCGCCCTGGTGGGGCCTCCTACCACATATGTCTACTTACACCTGCTTGTGAAGACAATGGTGATAAAGGTTCACAAGCCTCGCCCCTACTGGTCCTGGAAGTGACTGCCAGGACACTGGATCTCAACCCGGGGTGGTTCTGTCTCCTTTTGGGGGGCTCCTAGGGTTAAGCAGGAGACTGTTGAGCACTGAGGGAAGAAGTTGTTGAGGCAGGACTAGACACCCTGCAGTTGTAAGGACTGTCTGTCCTACTCCAAACACCAGGCACCCGTCTCCTTGAGAGACAGGGTTCTAGTGAAACAAGGAAGGACAACTGAGACTTCTCAGGCCACCTTTGGCCTGTGTACTGAGACGCTGCAGTGTAGTCTGGGGACCCAGCTCAGGTGCCACCCGCACACTCAGCAGTGCCCGCCCATCCTCGCCTCTCTTCTTAGGCAAACTTTCCATGAGCTCCCGTTTTGACTGCTCCTCTGGCACACTGTGGGTTTGTGGAACAGTATCTGATTTCACTCACCAACTGCCACCCAACTTAACTTCTATAGAAAACGTCAGCATAAAAAGCTTCTTTTCACCAAAAAAAAAAAAAAAGAAAGAAAAAGAAAGCCAGGGGGTGACGGTGGATGCTTTAATCCCAGCAGTTGGGAGGAAGAGGCAGGTGGATCTCTGAGTTCGAGGCAAGCCTGGTCTACAGAGCTAGTTCCAGGACAGCCAGGGGTACACAGAGAAACCCTGTCTCAAAAAACAAACAAACAAACAAAAAAGCTTCCTTTCACCTTGGCTTTCATATCAAACTACTATGGTAACTTCTAAAAGACACGACTCCGTCATGTCTGCACTGTTGGTCTCCAGTCTGCCTGGGGATGGGGGGATGCACTTCTGGTCCATGCACACGGGCTGCCTGACTTAAGCATGCATGAGCCCCGCCCACTGGCTCTGCCCTCACATGCACCAGCGACAGGAGCTGAGTCCTAGAGTTAAGATGCCAGCAGAGCTGCCTAGAGAAAGAGGTTATAATGAGTGGGGAGGGGTGTGTCACATATCACCAGACTACCTCCGGAGACAGTCTCCAGCCAGGCCTGCACTGCTGCGCGGCGTACGGAGGGAAGGCCGGTCACTGAATTTAAAACAGATGATAAATGCAGAGTTAAACACTGGTAAGTTCTCAGCAGACAAAGATGAAGTCAGTCCTAAAATTCAAAACAGAGGACGAGGAACCAGGGCACATGACAGGGCCATCGGGCACCGACACAGGGTGGCATGTGTGTGTGATCCGATGTTAGCCTGTGTGACGGGTATTTGGGACAAGGGAAGAAGACAGAACTCCAGAGAGGTCAGCTCTGGCTCAGACTGCTGAGCTGTCCTTGTCCCCATCTTGCAGTTCATCTCGATGCCCTGGAGGATTAAAACATCACACGAAGGCCCAAGTTTTCCCATGGACTGTTGGTGATCTTCTACAAACTCAAAGCCTTACGGGACAGGTAGCCAGAAAAGGTGACGCCACCAAGGGTCCCTACGTGGAAGACAGATGGCTAAAGAGAATGACATTAAGCAACTGCACACCTCTAAATGGGCTTTGCTTTCTTTTTATTGCTACACTCCTTAGAAGAAGCCAGAGGCTGGACATGGTGGTGCCAGCAGTTCTAGAGGCCAAGGCCAGCATGGATAGCTTAGTGAGACTGTCAAAAAAAATAAGAAAAGGAAGGAAGAAAAGGAGGGAGGGAGGAAGGGGGCGGGGAGGCATGGCGGTGCTCATCTCTAATCCAGTACTTAGAAGGCAGTAAAGAGTGGTCTCTGTGAATCTGAGGTCAGCCTGGTCTACACTGCAAGTTCCAGTCCAGTCATGGATACACAGTATCCATGACTGGACATTCAAACAAACAAACAAACAAACAAGAAAGAAGCCAGAATAAAACACATTTCACCTACGTGGGAAACACAGAGCAGTTCACCTCGAACTCGGAGTTGACAACGACACAGTGACACCAGAGGCGCCCCCTGAGATGCACTTCTCCTTACTTCTAAATACGCTCCCTTCTCTAGTCCTGCCATGCACTCATGCGACACCCACTCTGTCAGCGCGCTCTGGACAGGGATAAACAATGCCCTGCTGAGAGACACAGGAGATAGCGAGTTCTAGGGTCTTCTGAGCCAGGTTCACTCTCCTATTTTGCATCTGTAGAGCCAGAGCCAGCAATCTCGTAACTCACAGAGAACTTTACATATCTTTGAAGGAGAGTCAAGGACAGTGGTGGCCCAGCAGACAGGACCCCTGTAGCCACGGTAGGGTCTAGAAGTGGGTACTCAGGATGGACACTGGGCTCTGGGGCTCGAGCAGTTACCTCTGGAAGTGGAGGACTCAGAGGTTGGGAGCATCCTCTCCTCCGCCTCTCTCTCACGGATGTGTGTCCAGTGCACATCAGCCTGGATCGCCAAGGGATCTGCTGTGGTTATGATCTGCTGCAGCCTGTTGTTCCCGGCTAGGGCGCCAGGTCCCCAGAGGAAGGAGGGTACAGGGAGGACAGAAGGGAACGTGAACAGTGACAGGGAGGGAGGAGGGGATGAACACCACAGGAAAGGAAACAAAGAATTACAGTGTTTGCTGGGACCAGTTTGAGTCAGAAGGAGGTAAAAATTGAGAATGCGCATGCTCACACACACACCGCACACACATGCGCACACTCACACATGTGCACGCACGCACGCACTTTCTATTCATTTGGTTTGATTTAGTCTTTTGAGCTTCACACACACTTCTTGGTTCAGTGAGGTCCACACACTCCACCTCCAAACGCAGACGGCATCTTTCCTTTCCATCATGACATGGATCTGAGGCCCACACTGCCCAGGGTGGAACAGGGCAGATGACCCTCACCTTGTAGGACCATCACTGCAGGGGCCCAAGGACTTGGCTGTTAGCTGGCACAGCATGAACTCCCGAGGGCACCCTTCCTGTCCAATCACAGGGTGAGGGTGGTGCCACTTTGCCAGGAGGCAGCCAACTAACCAGGACAGACATGTGCTTTGCTGGGACTTTACTTTTCACCTTCTGCAGTAAAGCTGATGCTGGAGAGAAAATGCCCTTTGTCCAGAGACCGCATGCTGCGTGCTGGTGCTGTGGCGGGGGGGGGGGGGCAATGACATGGGGGCAGGTGGTCAGCATTTGAGGGTGAGGAGGGCAGCTAGGGAATGAAGCAGAGATCTGTCCTGTGAAGTCCTGAACTCCAGCATTCAGGCAGTAGTGAGGCCAATACCCCTTGTCCCACTGTGGGTGAAGCCCCCTCTTTCTTACAAAGCTGACCTGAAGCCCTTCTGTCTCCTCTGGGCATGAAGTTTGGCTCTCATCAATACTCACAAATGCTCTCTCATATGCTCTTGCTGGCAGAGACTGTGGAATTCACACGCAGCCCTTGCCCCACAGGACCCTCTCGTTAGTGCTTGGATCATGCCGCATGGTAGGGTTAAGATAAAGGGACAGCCAGAAACTAAGGAGCATGGGCACCGAGGAAGGGGGGACAAGCCATTCAGGCAGCAAGAGCAGGTGCCACCAATCTGAAGGACGCCGGGACTTCTGTTCCATCTGGGAGTATATGCTCCCTCTCCCTGACACCCTTAATTGGATACCGCCTGTCACTACCAGGACAACTCTGTAACAAAGTCATAAAGAGGTGACATGGCACAAAGCACCAGTGAAGACTCTGATGGGGATGATACATTGTACAGTGACATAGAGTTGGCCCCACAGACTCTCTTACTGGTTTCTATAGACTCACAGCCCATCTCCAAAGACAGGCTGCCCAGACGGTACTGGTAAGGGCCAAATCATGGCAAACTCACCAATAGCTTCGATGTGTCAGGACCAGGGAGGGTGAGACACAGAGAAAAAGCTTGGTCCTTTCTCTGGCTTCTAAGCAACAGAGGGAAGAGTTGAGCATTTTCTCTGGGTACAGCTCTGTCTTCTGCCAACACATGCAGCCTTGTGTTGTGTGTGTGTGTGTGTGTGTGTGTGTGGGGAGACATCAGCAGCATGGAGGCCCTGGGCTGAGACTGAAGAGCTGTGGCTGGGCAGAGAGACTTTACTGGATAAAGGGAACTCAGAGCAAAAGCTCCAGGGACAGCAGTGGGGCTCCATTCCATAAGCCCTGTCCCCTGTCTCCTGGGAATCTGATGACTTGTGTGCTACTCTGCTCTCTTGTCTGCGGAGGCTGTGCCGGAGGTAGGTGCCAGGCTAGGTGTGCCCAAAGCCTTTGAAAGCAGCTTTATAAAAATAACCTTTCCGTGTGGGACCTGCTCTTGGAGGTACATTTTAGATGGCTGCTTGGGAGCCGGGGTGGAGATGGGCAGGGGGCAAAGCGGGTACCTTCATATGTACCCATTTCTTCTTCCTTTGAGAGATGCTGGAGCCACTGGCTTTGCAGGAGTTCTCTGTCCCAGGGGCAATACTCCCCTTCTACAGCAGGGGGAGCCAGACACCCACAGACAGCACCAAGAATCCCACAGGGGGACAAGTGAAGGGAATGGAGGCAGGAAAGAGAACAGAGAGCAGAGTTATCGCAGCTGCCTGCAAGAGTATCCTGCCACTTGTCCACACAGGCATCCTGGTGTGCTGCCCCAAAGAGGCAAGGCGGGCTGGGGACAAAGCAACAACCAGGGCTTGGCTTGAATGAACAGTGAACTTCCCAGCCTGGGAAGTGAAGATTCGTGGAGGGAAGGTGGGCCAGCTCTCCCGGAGTTCTGTGGTGGCTAAAAGCTGCTAAGTATTCATCGTCACATGGAGAAAACGGCACCTCAAAATGATTCCAACGGAATACCTTTCCCCGTGGGAGCTGTGAGAGGATGGACTCACTCTGATGAGTGTGAGCACATGGACACTCTGGGCCAGCATGGTGCTGCAGACATGACACACTAGAGAAACCATGCTCTGGCTAGTCTAGTCTCTTCCTAGCACGTTCCTTCTTCAAGTCTCATGAAACTGAGTGGGTCTGCCTAGATTCCACTTTGGCCTTCAGAGGAGTGGGTGCAGGAGGATAAGAGACGCTGCTGTCAAGGGAAGATGCCTAACATGACCTGGTGTACCGACCCTGAGCACAGGCAATAGCAGGCAGGGTTGCCACCAAGAGCTAATGCTCCCTGTCCATGCTGATCTGATGCATGGCTGGAAAAACTAGTGCTTGTCCCTCCTTTGGCGCTGTGTCCCCTGGGAAGTGAGCATGGCTCTCCTTGGGGAATCTACCAATCTTGGCTCCTTTCTTACCATCTGCAGGCCCTCTGCAACCAGGGAAAGAGTGACATTCTCAACACAGCCAAGTCCCTTCTGTCTTTAGGTCACAGGCAGACAGGGGGCTGGACAGAAAAATCTCAAGCCTAATACAAGAGGAGTTGTGGAAGCAACTGGAATGGCTGCAGATGCAAAAACCTGAACACATTCTTCAGGCCCCAAAGGCTACTGCCTGTGCGGCTGGAGCCAGTTTATCGAGCATCTAAGATTGCAGCAGCCCGCTATCCAGCACCATGGGTGACTCTTTGAAGGAGCTAACCTTCTTCGTCTTATTAAAATAAAGTTCTCTACAAGAAACTGAAGGGAATAAAAGAGAGAAAGTGAAAAATGAAAGAACCTAATTTGGACATAGTCCTCGGCTGAGCCCTGCCTTCCACTTCCAGTTAAAAATGTAGACAAGGAACAGTTTTCTCAGTCTGCCAGACACTGCATCCTACCTAAGGTCTGGAGTGAGGACCAGAAAACCTCAGGTCCTGAGGGTGGCGCCCAGACTCTCATGTCCAAACCTCCTACACTCACACCAGAAACACAGCCAAGGGGGTGGGAGGTGGAGGGGGTCAGGACTAAAGGAGATGTTTCTGACCTTCACTGGACTCCTCTTCCTCTTCATCATACTCTTCCTCCTCCTCCTCCTCTTCCTCTTCATATTCCTCCTCCTCTTCCTCAGGCTCCAAGTTCTTGGAGGCCTCTAGCTCCTCTTCACTCCTTCCCTTCAGGAGGGCATGGATTCTTACTGCCTCCTTCCAGGGAACCCCGCCCAGGTCAGAGGTGGGGAGCTGATCCTCGTCGTCGTCATCCTCCTCTTCCTCCTCCATCTCCGACTCGGAACTGCTGAGAGGAAGTAACCACAGCATGAGAAGGAAGGTTCAAACCCACAGTCACAAGTAGCAGCAGTTCCCAACACAGCAAGGCGGGGGGGGGGGGGGGGGGAGTGGGTCAGGCTGGTACCCTTCCCCGGCCAGGGAGGACAGACACACATGTCATCTATGCAGACCCACCCGAGGGGCAACCTGGCCCGTGGGGCACAGTGGCTACTCACAGCACCCCAAAATGGGGAGAAGGTTCTTGCTGGCCATTGTTTGGCTGGAGAACTCAATTAGACTCTATGCAAATTGATTCCAGTGACAGCCATGGGTGGGTAGAGATGCGGAAGAAGCCCCAAGAAGCTGGCAGGCAGAAGCCTGTGTGTGTGTGTGCGTGCATGTGTGTGTGTGTGTGTGTGTGTGTGTGTGTGTGTGTGTGTGTGTGTTGTGCGCGTGTGCGTGCGTGTGTGTGTGTGTGTGTGTGTGTGCGCGTGCATGTGTGTGTGTGTGTGTGTGTGCATGTGTGTGTGTGTATGTGTGTGTGTGTGTGTGTGCGTGCATGTGTGTGTGTGTGTGTGTGCGTGCATGAGCGCTGAGGACAAGGCAGCAGATCCAATTCTCTGTGCTCAAGGTGAAGTGCAGTAAAGGCCCCACACCCCCACACCCAGCACAGGTATAGCAGAAACCCTAAAAAAGGCCCCACCTTGGCTTGGGCAGTCTGTGGGGCCACTGGCAGTGGGACCAGAATCTATTCCTAGTGCATGAACTGGCTCTTTGGAGCTCATTTCCTATGGAGGGATACCTTGCTCAGACTAGACACAGAGGGTAGGGCCTTGGTCCTGTCTCAATGTGGTGATTTGGGACAGACTTAGTTGACTTTACCCTCTCTGAGGAGCAAATGGGGGGTGGGATGAAGGGAAGATGGGGGAGCAGGAGGAGGGGAGGGAGAGGGAACTGGGATTAGTATGTAAAAAAATATTTAAAAACAATAGAAGAGAAGAAAAAAGGCCCCACCTCCTGGGGTCGCCCCCCGTTCTTCTCATCTGTTCCTTCACAGCACAAGGCCAGCTCAGCCACATTTGACAACTTCCGTAAAGACAAAAATCTGACCTCTGCTCTCCTTCAGGCCCTGCCAAGGTAGGCTGTATGACATGCAGGATGCAGTCATATGTGGCTTTACTGGAGCAGAGATATGCACGGGACAAGGCTGGAGTAAACGCCTTTAGGACAAAGCACAGGGCTGAGCTCTGGGCCCAAGCTCCACAGGCACGAGGAGTGGGGTGGCGATTGAGTCTCAGCTTCCTGAGAAGGGGAGCTGGCTCCCATAGCCCCTTTGCACACGGGAGTCAAAGCACACACTGAAATGCTGGCCATGGCACATTCAAGAGCTGTCTGGAGTGGGATCCAGGGTGACGCCTGGCCACACTCAGTCTGAATATGGGGACCAGTCGAATTATGAAGGCCAAACACTTTTTATTTCAGGGAAATGGGGGGCTTTAGGTTGACCTGAAGGCTAGATCAACCACATGGACTACAAAAGATTACTATGTACATAATTGGAGTCCCAATAAAAACTCCAAGGTTCCAGGCCTGCGTGAATGTGACATCATGTGTGGAAAGCAGGCCAGGAATGCTGCCCCTTCTCCACGGGAGCAGGACAATGGAAGCTCTGAGTCTGGTAGTTTCCTGGACTCTCCCATGAGAAAGTCTTTCCATGATGCGGAGTCCTAACCCTCTGCATCTCTCCCACACTGTAACAGGCCCTAGCCATGAGCACGGCAGCTTCCAGCAAATTCTGAGTCCCTCCCATGCAGCTGAGCCTCACTGGTAAACTCCTGTACTGGTGAGGTGGGGCAGAAATGAGGGCGCATCCTGTCTTGTATGCTGGCTAACTCCTCACAGGGACATGGTGCTGACACCGCTATTGCAGGCTGTGTACACCCCTCCACCCTGCCTCTGTTCTACCAAGTTGGCCATTAATGGTCCTTCCTCCCATTGCAATAGGCCCTAGCCATGAGCATGACATCGTCCAGAAAGTTCTGAGTCCCTCTCAAGTGGCTGAGCTTTATGGAGCTGTGGCCCTCAGCAGGAAGGCCATGTGATGCCTGCCTGACAGGCATGTGGTGAGGGTTAGGGATCTCAGACGGTCACCATCTTTTTTTTTTTTTTTTTGGTTTTTGAGACAGGGTTTCTCTGTGTAGCTTTGGAGCCTATCCTGGCACTCGCTCTGGAGACCAGGCTGGCCTAGAACTCACAGAGATCTGCCTGCCTTTGCCTCCTGAGTGCTGAGATTAAAGGCGTGCGCCACCAACGCCCGGCCGACAGTCACCATCTTTTATTCACTGTTTATTCACTTCCATAATCATTCACTCATTTATTCATCAGTTCTTTTTTTCTCTTGAGACAGGGTCCCGTTACGTAGCCCAGGCTGGCCCAAGTCCCCAGTCCTCTTGAGGGATGGGGTTATAGGTGTGTACCACCATACATGCCGAAAGACCATTCTGAGACCTGCTACAACTCAGCCAATGGACACACTCACTCGGCTAATGTAGGCTGAGTCATCTTGTGGCAAACTCACTGACGACTGGGGATGGCAAAGGTGACCCAGGAATGCCCAGGCATGTCGTAAGGCGTGTGTTGGGGGCTGGTGTGGCAGAGATCTGGGAGGAGGTGGTTTAAAGTGTAAACATCTGGCCAGGTGTGGTGATGCTTGCCTGTAATGCCAGAACTTGGGAGGCAGAGATGAGGGTCCCTGTATGTTTGAGGCTAGCCTGGTTTACACATGTTCCAGGCCAGTCAGGACTATGGTGTGAGTCCATCACACACATGCGCTTGCTCACACACACAGGAACCAAGAAAGTGAACAAACTACAAGAGGGAAAAATAAGTGATGGAAAGTGTGGCACCTGAGCTCTGAACACTTCCCACCGTTATTTTTACTGCCTCGTGTTTCTCCACTTACGACTTTTCACCAGTTTACTTCCTTGTTAATAAAGTGTGCTGTGAGTGCTATTCACCACTCATTTCTGTAAGCAAGGACAGATAGACTGCTTCACTCATCTTAAATTTTCTGCCCCTCCACCATGGCTCAGTGTGCCCCGTGGCTTCTCTAGGGGGTGGGAGGGGCAGTGCCTGGCTTCCCAGGGCCTGAGTGCAGCCTGACGTCACCCATGGCTGTACCAGGCATAATTTGGATGATGAATACATTTCTCTGTGATGATGACAATGACACCCCATGATGGCTATTAGTGCCACTCTAGCTAGTTTTATGACAGCTTAGGGGTTGTGAGAGTGTGACAACGGGAGTGGAAAGGTCAGCCCCCACGTCCCTCTACCAGCTGTATGCATAAGCATTTGCAAGAGGCATTTCTATTTGCTCCTGCAAAGCAGCCTCCCTAATTGCAGGGAGGACATTGAGAAACCCACAGGAGCAGGTAGAAGTTTCCTATCATAGGACCCGAGGGCCCAGCTCTTACAACATGTAACAGTCAAAGCGTAAATCTAGGACCTCATGTATGCCCAGCAAGCACTGTACCATTGAGCTACACCTCAGACTCGAGGCTCACTTTAGATCCCCCTGTTGACCCAGGCATCTGAACATCAGGTCCTCGCCTCTTGAGACTGGAGAACCCTCAGCAGCGTGGACCCTGATACCGTCTCCTAAGAGAGATGGGGACCAGGATGGCTAACCATCACCTTCCCAGCTGGGCCTGGGAAATGGGTGGGAGGCTGAAATAGGAGAGTAACAGGTTCAAGGCTTTCGTGGGTTACATAGTGAATTTAAATGGCCTAGGCAATAGAGTGAGACCCTAACTAAAAATAAGAAGGTTTAAAAAAAAAAACAAAAAAACTGGGTGTATAATTTGGTAGAGTGTGTGCCTAGCATGCATGCACGAGCCATGGGTTCAATCCCTGAAGCACAGGGCACTTGGTTTGTCAGCATTTCTCCATTTCCAGGCATTCCCTCTGGACTCACTGCCTTAGCCATGTCACCACCCTTCTGCACAGCCACTCTTACAGTGGGTCTTGCCTAACCAAGACAGAAGGGAATCAGACTTCCAGCCATGCAAGGCCAGCCTGTGTTACAAGACCTTGACTTAAGAAAGGAAGGAAGGAAGAGTGAGTGAGCGAGTGTGTGAGTGAATTTCCCAGTCCTGCTCAGAAGCTTGTTCTCTCCCCAGTTCAGAGAACTTGGCTTGGCCATCTCTGTTGGACGGAGTGGTGTGATCTTTTAGAGCATGGCTATGGAATCAGAGCTATACTTAAGTCCAGCTCTAGCACCCACTGACCGTAGGCAAATCACTTATGCTGTGTGCCTCAGTTTCCCCATCTGAAAAGGCCGCTGTGTGTCATGAGTCTATCATGAACAATTACATAAATAAATGCCAAGGCACCCGCTGGTCACCAAGTTAGTGTCAGCAGTAACTGTCACTACTAGAGCATCCCACTACAACGCAGCAATCCTCTCTGGCGGAGCAAGGCAACCTTCTCTATCACCAGACATCTGCATATCACCTCTGAGTCAAAGTTCTTGGTCTGGAGTCTCAGCTCTGGCAGGGAGTCCTGTGAGAGAGTCTGGCTTGTGTGGACTCTGGCCTTCTTTGTCATCCTGTCCTCTCCCACACCTGCCTCTACTGACACGAGAAACTCTGGGCCTCGAGAGCCCAGGCACATACAGGCACAACTGCTGGGTAAGAGGACGCAGTTAACTTCACTGAACCTCAGGTCCCTCATTGCCTGCATTAAAGCACCCCAAAAGAGAATTAAGACAAGGATCTCTCTTGAAAGTGCAGCCAAACAAAAGCTGGGAAACTCAGTGGACCACATGACCATTTAGTGCTCTGGCTTCTGCTGAGGTTCTGAAGCCCACAGGCTAGTACTCGAGCCTTGGATGTGGTCATAAGGTCCTGTGGTACAAACAAGTTGGGCTGGCCTAACACCTCGCCCCTCCTCCCATTCTATACACACAGGACCTAACAGTTTTAGGACCTGGTCCTCGAAGACACTGGTCAGCTAAACAGAGACACTGATTGGAGAAGCCAGACGCCTCCTGTGTGCGGCCCCTGGCATGCATGCATGTAAGGTCTCTGCCCCTCTTTAACCATAGAGACCCTTGGAGCCCCAGAGAGGTGAGGTGGCTTCCCTCAGAGTAACCAGTGGCCGAGTCATCTCTACTTCACACCTGCTATCTTCTGTGGAAGCACCCGCCTCGTGGAGACATGCTGTTTGCAACTTGCTTCCTTCCTGTGATGGTCTTCCCCTCCCATAGGGGGTTGTAAGCAACAACGGGTAGATCACAAGTTGATTTACCTTTCCCATGAGTCACAAAGTGCTAGGGAAGTGGGCTGCACTCAGGAAATCTTACAGATTGCGACCCTTTCCAGCCCTGCTCCATCTAGTGAAGGCTGCCCACATTGCTCTAGACTTTGCAGGGTCACATGGCAATGATGGCTGACCGTGATTTAGAGGCAGGGACCTTGATGGTGTAGGGAGAATGAATCACAGGGTGTCAGGGAAAACAGGAAGTCTGAGTTGGAATTTCAGATCCTGTCCTACTTACCATCAGTTTCCTCCCCTACGGGGGACAAAACACATGGCGCACACTTATTTCTAGGACTTTCATGAGCACACACATGGTCAGCAGCACACAGAGGAAACTCCAAATGCTTAGACATGCTAAGGAGCGTTTTAAACACGGTGTTCCTATCTATTCCTTAACCTTCACACTGATATGAGGAAGACACTAACTAGTGGAATTACGTTATAGATGAGGAAACCAAGGGACTCGCCTACCTCACAGCTGAGAAGCAGAAGAACCAAGATTCTAACCCAATAAAAATGGTTCAAATTCCCTCGATCATCAAGCTCTTTTGCTGCCAGCCAAATCCGGGGACCCAGTAAGGTCACTGCCCCAGGGACCCCGTAGCCAGGCAAACCATGGGCATGGGCTGACCTGCTGGCCACATCCTCTTCGGTGCCCTTGTCTAACACGCTGCTCAGGTTATGCTCGGCCTGTGTCTCCTCAGGCACCTCCTCCAGCTCCTCGACCTGCCTCACAGATCGGCGGTAGTTCTCCAGCTCGATCCTCTCAGGGGTGCCCCGCAGCCTCTTGGCGATGCTGGGCTCCTCCAGGCCATTCATGCTGGAACCTGTGGGAAAAACAGACAGGCAAGCTCTGAGGATTGAGGGCAGAGGTGGAACTCCAGTAGGGGATGACGGCAGCCGGTGCCGGATGGTAGGGAATGCTGACCATCGGGACAGCCATAACTCATTTCTTAGGAAAAGATACACAGTCCTCTGGGAAGTCAGAACATGGGCGACTGAAAGCTGGAAGGGTTGTGGGTTGGCCTGAAGGCAGGAAATGATGCTGGTAGGTGTGGCAACACTTCCCTAAGTAGGAGACACAGAGACCACACATCCTCATCTGCTCCTGGTCAAGTCAAGACAGAAAGATACCATCTAACAGGTGATGGTGACTGGGTTGGGGTGAAGGATCTGTGCAGGGCCTTCAGGTGGTCTCTCATCACCAGGGACCAGGAGATCCACAGAGAGGGCGTCCGACTTCTAGTGGCCCACACCAAGATGAACTGAAGTCTGGCAGCACCCTGCTAAGGTGTCTTGCAGACCTGTGGCTAGCACGACATCTGCCTGTGTCCTGTTACCATGTGTTTGGTGCTGAGCCCTCTGCATGGCTGTTCGGTGGAGAATGGAGTCAGGCGTGGCACTGTGGGGCAGGTGTGTCACTCGCCATGCCAGAACACACGTATACTTTCCCTGGAAATGGCCAGCTATGAGGTGAGACTTAGAAATCACACAGCACGTGGCCCCCGTCATTCTTTCACTCAGGGACCTGAGCTCTGTCAATGATCTCTGCTTGTCAGTTAGAATGAGCGGGGTCACTAAAAGGTACTTTTTAAAATTCTACCATTCCTACAGCATATCTGCTTCTAAGTATTCTTGAGTAATACTATAGATTCACGGTGTTTCTAAAACTTAAAACATTATAAAACATCATGTTCCTTCCTTCCTTCCTTCCTTCCTTCCTTCCTTCCTTCCTTCCTTCCTTCCTTCCTTCCTTCCTTCTTTCCCTCCTCCTCCTCCTCCTCCTCCTCCTTTCTTCTTTGTTTGTTTTTCGAGACAGGGTTTCTCTGTGTAACAGTCCCAGCTGTCCTGGAACTCACTTTGTAGATCAGGCTGGCCTCAAACTCACAGAGATCCACTTGCCTCTGTCTCCCCAGTGCTGGGATTAAAGGCATGCGTCACCACCACCCAGCTATGTCCATGTTTCTTTAGTCTCCTTCAACCCACAGCAGGTGCCCTGTGTCCTTTCTTACCACCATGGTGCTCTCTGGCACTTTTCACTGCCCCAGTTCTGCTCAGAGTAGTGTACCTGCTGTGTCACGACACCACACAGACAAACCTAGGTCAGACTCTGACTCCACCAGTGACAGGCAGTGTCGGATACGGTCCGAGAATGGAGTAGTGTGAGAATAATTCTGAATGCTTGTGAGAAAATGCCAAGAAAATAAGACAAGCGTCTTGGGAGCTCAGTTTCTTCAAAACAAGGAATTGTCCTTAGAATGTGTTTTTGTGCTCCTCCCAAGTGTAGCAGATAGGAGAGAGTTTACTTCCGATTATTCATCACAACTGGCTATTGGTATTTGTTTATATGCTTCTATGGAAAAACATGTTTTTGCTATGTGCAGCTTGTCCTTGAACTCATGAGAACTTACTCATGTGGTTTTTCTTAATCCCCAGAGTATAAATTGTCTGATGCTCTGGATAAAGTTGGCTATTGATGAGACTTTAGTCCGCCTCATTTTTAGGCTCCATTCTTCCAGGTCCTACCATTACAGAGTGGTGAACATGGCAGACAGAATTAGAAAAACTGCAATCTTCTCCAATGCCTACGCTGGCCTGTGGACAGGATGATGCCTGCCTCCCAGGGCTGGACCCCCATCAGTTACCTTCTTCTTCTCCCACAGGGCAGCACTCAGCAAATACGGGTGATGTCACATACCTGACGGCCGGTAGTTTTATGCATCCCTGTGGTTGATACACACACAGGAGTTGATATCCATTTACTCTGGACTGTAAACTCAGTCACCCAATACAGAAAGACAGGAAGAGGTGGCAGCCCTGGCCTAAGAGCATACACACTTGTGCTTTAAGATACAAAGTGACAAAGAGGTGGTGGGAGCAGGCTAGCAATGCAGGCAAAGCACTTTCCATAGCACCCTGGAGACCTGAGCTCAATCCAGAACACATCGTGCATATATATAGCAATAATAAATGAAGTTGGTTTTTTGTTTTGTTCTTAAAAAGAAAAGACAGAGCCCAGGTGAGAGGGTCAGGAACGACCTCGGGTTCTGACTAGGGCAGGTCCCTGGCTGCAGTCCCCAGTCTAAGCTGCAACAGATAACACTGGAGTTTTGTATGCAGTGCTGTGCCAACCCAATCTGGGACGACAGCTGTCCTCTCAGGCAGACCTGAAATAGTTCAGCAACTCTGGTATCCTATCTAGTTGTACGGGAACTGCTTTGAGGGCTGGTCCATCTGTTGTGTACAGCTTTTTGTTGTTGAGACAGGTCTCTAGCCCAGGCTGGCCTCAAATTCACCGTAGCCAAGGATTGATCCTCCTGCCTCCCAAGTGCTGGGATTAGAGGCATGCGCCACCATACCTGCTTCAGTTGATACCAGGGATTGCATGCAGGGCCTCATGCATGATGGGCAAGAAATTACCTACAGCCCCAGCCTGTGAGTGTTTTCAACTCTTTTCCCATGGCACGGGAGAGTTTTTCTCTGAAAACAGGGAAGTACAGGGTTCAGTCAACGCATCTGCTGCACTCTCCAGGCTCTTCTGCAGCAGCAACTTCCAATTGACTAGAGAACCCTTCCTGAAAAGCAAGATCTGACGCTAAGCCCGTTAACCCAGGCAAGAGTGCTCTGATGGGATCGGGCCACTCATGCCCGGGTTCATCTCTCCTCATCCTCTCACGCTCGGGAGCATCACTTTAAACGCCTTGCTCCATTTTTCAACACCAAGTTCACAGTCTTGAAAGTACAAGCTATACATGCGGCTGGACACAGGTGTCTGGGAGCTCAGAGCACAGGCTACAAGAGATGGGCAGACGGCCAAGCAAGTAGAACCTCATTCTCCAAAGCAAAGCTGCCTGCCCAGGCCTCAGGAGGGCACAAGCTCTCAGGAGCTGCTCCATCCATCTCTCTTCATCAACACCCACTAGTCCCACATGATAAACAAGCCAAGGACTCCCTGACCACACACAGAGGGAGTGTGGTCAGCATGAGCCTGACAATCACTCTTAATGGAAACTTAGAGAACAAAAACACAAAGCAAGTGCACTGACGGAAGTATAAGCTTCCCAGGCACCAAAATGGAGCAACACCTGTATTTCTTCTAGATGGGAAGAAAAACTATCACTTTGGGGCAAACAACAAACGCTCAGCAGTTCTAACTGCGGTAAGTTCAAGGTGGAGTGAGCAGACACCCATATGGAAACATACCAGAGAAGCAAAGTTGGGTTCGTGGTGTGCTGGGAACTCTGTTCGAACCTTGGGAAACATGGCAGATGACACCCTTTCCATTCTTACGTAGACTTGTGGACAGCTTGTCAGGCATAAGTTATCAAGCACTACAACAGACACATGCTCATGGGGCCATGAGGGTACCTAAGGAAGTGGTGTTGTGTCCCGGGTATTCCGGGAAGTTCTGCTGAAGGACTATGTAGTCAACCAGCTTTCGAAAACCCACTGCTGCATAAAAGACACACCTTTCCTGTAGGAGTTTCCTCACACCACCAGGTCAACTGGAGCCCAGGATTTGGCTAACAAAAGAGACCTGAAAAATCAGCCAGTGTCTGTCTTGGGCCCCCCTTTTCACAAAAGGCAGCCAGTGTGAATTTATGTGAAAGGCTCTGGTTTTCATTCAAAGCCTGATAGAAGACAAATGCCTCCCAAGTCTGTACACACTGCTCTCTATCAATTTGAAATCAGTTTTACAGTGTGCGTGCGCGCGCGCACGCGGGGGGGGGGTGTGTGCACCAAAAAAACAAAACAAAACATTGCTGGGCCGGCATTGTGCTTCGTAAACCTGGTAACTAGAGTCTGCAGACACCTAGGTGCCTGAGGTCACACAGCTTGTGGTAGTGGCACTAAAAATTGGACTTCAGGAGGGCAGCAGTAATTCAAGTGACCACCATGCTGTCCCTGGACTTTAACACAAAGGGAAGGCACTTGTAGAGTCCTGGTCATCTCTCCCTTTTGAGGCTTCACCGTACTGTCCCCCTGTGGTTGTTTGTATGAGAAAATGTCTTAAAACAGAGAAGCCGGAGCCTGCCATGGCAGGCATTCTGCTCTCTGCCTGGTTTGTTTCTCTTGGGAGTCTCCAAACTGCAGACTAACGGATCATTAACGGATCATCAAGCATCAGAACTCAGCAGTCCAAGCCCAGAGCTTGAGGCTCTGGGAGGAGAAATGCTACAAACAAGAAGCAGACCACATATCAGACCATCCACACCAGGTGCTAGCTCTCCTAACTTTGTGGCTTGCAATTATAATCCCAGCCTTGAGGAGGCCAAGACAGGAGTGGTGAGATGAGCTTGGACTATTCAGCAAGACCCTGTCTCAAAGGCAAAGCATCCAATGGAAGAGAAGGTGAAGCTGGGTGCTACAGTGAACACCTTTAATCCCAGCACTTGGGAAGCAGAGGCAGGCAGAGCGAGGTGCCTTTGGGGCTAGCCAGGGCTACACAGTGAGACCCTGCCTCAAAACAAAACAAACAAAAAAACAAAGTAGGGGAAGTAAAAGGCTGGGAATGCAGCTCAGCTGGAAGATGCTTGCTTAGCACTCATGTGTGATAGCAAACTAAAAATTCAAGGTAATTAATTCTTGGTTGTATAGAGAGTTCAGGCCGGCCTGGGCTAGAGACCCTGCCTCAAAACCAACCAACCAATGCATCCACCCACCCAGAAACAGTAAGATGGAGAGAGTAGTGCTGTCTCTGTCCAGTGCCACTGACAAGAGTTCTAGCTCACCAGAGCTGGAGGCTCAGTTCTCCCAAAGGGAAGATAACATTCAGAGTGTACGCTCAGAATTCCAAAGTGTGATACTTATTTCCAGCTGGCAACCTTAAGAGAGCCTTGGCAAACACAGTGTAACGAATCAAGGAGATCAGCATCCTTGATTCTCGGTCCTGACCAAGGAGCTATCAGACAGACAGATGGTGAAGACAGATGCAGGGAAGGAAGAAGTCAGTAGTAGAGGCCTTTGTGTTGATGATGCTATCATCACTAGACTAGAACATCCCCTCCCATCAGCACAATATAAGCCCCCCCCCCCCCCGCACCCGGGGTGGGGGCAGGAGAAAGGAGCTGCAAGAGTCAAGGAACAGCAGCAGGTTCAGTTTCAACACCGGCATTTAAAATGTTTCAAAGCTTGCCAGCCACTTGGGCTGAGGCAGTGGGATTGCTTGGGCCTGGAGTGCCTGTGTAACACACGGAGACTGTAACTCTAAACAAGCAAACAAACGTAAGGTTGGAGGGAATTGGTCTGAGAAGGTAAAGCACAGCTATCCTCACCAGGATAGCTGGCCACCTGACCTCCACATCATACGCTTTGTAGGAGTGGCCACCGTTCAGGGACTTCCCAGCCAGAAGTGTAATGAAAGTCCTAGAATCAGTTCCAAGGCTGATTCGTCTCTAAGTCGGGACAGGCTGATCTCAGGTCACCAGGAGGCCAATTACAGCCTCATGCATACCAAAAGGCAAGAGCTCCCAGGATCTGGTTGCATCCTAAATAGGAAAAGGGCCCTGGGCCTGACCTGAGGCTCTGTTTTGGAACAGTCACTGCCCACAGGAGCTCCATACATCATTCCCAAAGCAGCCTTGCTTACAGGACGACCTGCTCTCAGCTGATGCACAAGAGCTGCCAGGAGTCTTTATTTGTAGCTGTCTGATTCACAGACAGGCTTCAGTGTGGTGTTCCCAGGGCCTCAGTGGCACCTGCTCCCCTTGCCCCCTCCCTGGCCTTGCTGCAGTGCTGACAAAACTTCAGGGCTGGGTGGGGAGTTTTAAGCACCCACAGGTATCACACAAGCCTCTTCCTCTGCCCTGAATTTGTTTTCCCCGTTTCTTTTTCCTTCTAACAAAACTTTACCAACACACCATTAGCAACTGCACCTATTTATGGGGTACAATATGATCTCTCCATCCATATAAACAACAAGTAATTTTCACCTTCCTCAAACATGGATCCTGTGTGTTGGGACCTTCTGGACCCCTCTCTTGTAGTTATTTTCAAATGACAATGTGGTAACATCCTGGCTGTGGAAGACCTGACCAATCCCTTTGGCCTCATGGGTACTGGTGACCTGGTCTGTCTGCCTTACCTCTCTCTCCTTCTGTCCTTTGGCAACTGTTCTATTTTATGTTTGGATGAGGTCAACTTTTTCTGCTGGGGAAGCCTGAGTGACACTGAGTTTGATAAGAGGTAGGGACAAGGTGCAGGGAACCAAGACAGGTCTTCCTTGGTGTCACCCTGCCCTACCTAAAGCAATGTGGCTACCAGGATCCAACCACCAACTCTATCCATCTTCATGGAAGTCCCTCCCCTCGCCCCAGCAACCAGTGTCACAGCCAGCAAACTGGGCCTCTGTACCAGGGGAGCCTGCTTTCCGATGGAATTCGGCATCACACAGCTGCTAGGAAGGACTGGTATCTCAGGATGTCAGCTGGACCCATGTTAAGAAGTGGCTCTGTGCCTTGAAATGATTGGTCCATCTGTGATGCACTGGTCTGAAATGATTGGTCTGTGATGTACTGGCCTGAAATGATTGGTCGGTCTGTGATACACTGGCCTGGAAAGACCACTTGTAATACATTGGCCTGCTATTTTGCCGTTTGGAGATCCACCTGTAAGCCTTGCTTTTCTCCTTTTGGTGCTAAAGACTGAATTCAGAGTCTGGTTAATAAAAAGCACACCCCTGCTACCAAGACCCACCTCCAGGACCATCTGTTCCTTTTATCAAAAGTTGCTGGAGACCTGGGCTGAGACTCTTCTTTCAGAACCAAAAGCTTGCTGCTCCAGGGCTCTCTGAATGTATCCACCTTGTATCTGAACTACAAGGTCTCTGGGGGGATGTTAAGGGCCGGGAACTCCTGCAGAAAAAGCTACCTGGCTGACAGCATATTCCAGACTCTATATCCAGAGTGACACTGGTCAAAGACACCAGAGAAACTGGGAGCCTGTCCTCACCCCGCCTCCATCACTACAAGGCCTCAATGGGACCTACACCTCAGTTTCACTTCCTCCCTGCTCTGGTCGGAAAGGATTCCATTTCTACTCTCCCATCTCCGGTAGGAAAGGTTCTGCATTCTCTCATGCTTCTTCATACACTGGGATTTACAGAGCAAGCCATCCAAAGTATGGTCATTCTAGAAGAGAACCAAGGTATGGTCTCACTTAGAATCCAGCCTGGCGGGGCTGGAGAAATGGCTCAGGGGTTAAGAGCACTGACTGTTCTTCCAGAGGTTCTGAGTTCAATTCCCAGCAACCACATGGTGGCTCACAAACATCTTTAGTGTGATCTGGTGCCCTCTTCTGGCACGCACTGTATACATGATAAATAAATAAATTAATCTAAAAAAAACAAAAAAACAAAAACGAATCCAGCCTGGCTCTCGGGCTATCTACTCTGGAACATAAACCTGCAGACACAGCTATGTGTCTACGTGTGTACCATGGGCTTCTGGTCCCAGCTGCTTGGAAGGCTGGGCAGGATTCCTTTGATTCAGATTGGAGACAGTCTGGGTAATACAGAGGTAGGTAAGGTAGGTAGGTGTGTGTGTGTGTGTGTGTGAGTGTGTGTGTGTGTGTGTGTGTGTGTGTGTGTGTGTGTGTGTGTGTGTGTGTCATAAAGGAAGAAACAAAATCAAAACAAAAGATTCCCTATCAAAATCAAAATCTATCTGTCACAAGCTGCAGCTAGGCTCCAGGGACCCAAGTCAGGCTGCTCACATATAGTAAAGATTAACTTGGACATCAGTTCACATAGGAGTTGGGCTTAGCTGTCTGAATAACAGAACAAACAGCAGCCCACTGGGAAGCATCTTGGTCTACAGTCCTGAAATAAGAGATGGTCACTCCCTGCCTCAGGACTGCTTCGCTATGCAGGGGGCTGATGTCCCCCTGTATTCATGGGAGGAGGAGTGGGCTGAAGGCCCTGCAGCCTGTAGAGCCTTCCATTGTTAACTGCAGAGCGGGCAGTCTCCTTTTTCTCCTGTACCATCTACGCTTATCTGCCAAACGAGCTGCTGGATGAGCTGATACATTTTTTTACCCTTCTGATCTTAAGAGGATACTAAGACTGCAAGCGTTGAAGCCGTGTGTGGAACAGAAGCTTCCCAGGCACTGGCCCAGCCTAGCGACTCCTGTGCACAGCTACCCTCCAACAGCAAGAGGTGTTTCTTGTGAGGCAGGTGAAGGGGATTAAGTGTTTACTGAGTTACCTCCCATGTCAGACAGGACAAGATGACATCTACAATAGCTGCCGAACCGTCACCTCATAAGTTTCTATTGCAACAAAAGGCTGAATGTCCCTTATATAAATGGTAAGACCAGAGATGACCCAGATTTAGGGTTCTTTGTCTGCTTTTGGATTACACATAATGAAATACCTTGGGGGTGAAAACAAAATTCATTTATGATTCATATTTACCTCATATGCATTGTTTAAGGATACTTTGTGTGGCAGCTTAAGTAATTGTGTGTGAAAATTTCCTGATAGGGGATTTTCCACTTGTGATGTTATGTTCTAGAATTTGGATCAGTGTATGACATTAAGGGTTCTGGATCTCAGTGATGTTAAGACTAACTGCCCAGCAAATGTTTCAAAGCTAGCACCTTTCCACTCCCCAGCACTGTATGGGAAGTCTTAGCAGAAGGTGATACTGGGGGGAGGAGGGAATCCAGAGCCTTAGGCATGGGAGGCAACATACATTCCCAACCAAAGATTTTTTTTATTATTATTATTAAAGCTCTAGCTGCCTTGAACTAACTTTGCAGACCAGGCTGGCCTCCAACTCTTAAGAGATCTGCCCACCTCTGCCTCCTGAGTGATGCAGTAATGGAGTTTGCCATCATAGTTGGTAAGGAAGGTTGTTTTAAGTATTCTTTATACAAGAAATATTCTTCACTTGGGGTAACTGCATTTTGTTTGCTTTGATTTTGTGAGACAAAATCTTGCTATCTATAGCCCAGGCTGACCTCCAGCTCCCTGCTTTAGCCTCCTGAGTGCTGGGCTCACAGGCATGAGCCACTGCATCCAATGGAAAAACTGGTTTTGTTTCTATTTATTTCTATTTATTTTTCTCGAGATAAGGTCTTACTCTGTAGCCCTGAGTGTCCTGGAACTTGCTTTGTAGACCAAGCTAATCTCGACATCACACAGAAATCTGCCTGCTTCCCTACTGCTGGGAGTAAAGATGTTTATCACCATGCTTGGCATAAAACAAAACAAAACAAAAACCCAGAGACTCGCCAGGCGGTGGTGGTACACGCCTTTAGTCCCAGCACTGGGGAGGCAGGCGATCTCTGTGGGTTCGAGACCAGCCTGGTCTACAAGAGCTAGTTCCAGGACAGCCTACAAAGCTACAGAGAAACCCTGCCTCAAACCCGCCCCCCTCAAAAAAAAAAAAATCCCAGAGACTCATGTATCCCAGGCTGGCTTTAAAATATGTAGCCGAGGATGCCCTTAAACATCTGGCTCTCCTGCCTCCACCTCTCAAATGCCAGGATTACAACAGGTGTGCACCATGATGCCTGATATGCTAGGCAAACACTCTACCAGCTGGGCTACCTCCCAGTCCCTATGTCTAATGGGAAAACGGTTTTTATATTGGGGGGGGGGCACTGAGAGAAGTAGAGCTTCTGGATGCAGGGGGAACCTGAGGTGTTTTGGAGATGTGATTACCAAAAGAATTGGGAAATTCTGAGTTAAACACTAATGATGAGAGGCCGAGGGGAGGGACCCCAAAGGGAATAAATCAGCAGTGTACCCAGAAAAGCCAAAGGGATGCCGCAGGCTGGAATGTGCCACCTCAAGAATGTTGAGGGCACCTCAGTTCCTGCTTCCTCCCCATCTCTGGCTGCTGCGAGGGGACCGAGGGGCTCTCTGTCTTCACGGTCTCGTGGGACTTATGCTTAAGAAATGTTGAGTGGCCTTTTCAGTTATTATTACAGTATCTGGCCAAAGGGAAATCCTGGCACGTGTCACTCTGAGGAGGGCAAAGAGGCACCTTTTAAAGTACAGAATCTACTTCCCTCCACCAGTAACACTCTGCTCGTGTATCATGAAGCTCTCTTGAAGGTATGAAAAGCAGACCTGTGTAGTGGTTCCCAGATAAATCTCAGCTCGACCCACATCCATTAGCTAGGTCAGACTACAAAAGGGCCATGTTTGGAGTTGGTGTATGAGGGTGGTCAAAACACCAGGAATTGCAAGTGTTTTCTCTTAAATCTGATGAGAACTGCATCCTAAGATCTCCCCTTCCTTAGCTGGCGCCCACCTTCACAAAACTCAAGTAAGAACTTAAAAAGTGGTAACTGTCAAAGAGTGGGCTCTGCTGTTGTGTCTTTGCCTCCCAAACCAGTTAAACCGTTGAGATCTGTACAACCCCAGAGAGGGAAGGCCTGCTCAACACAGTAGGCTAAGGCTAGCCCTTCCCTCTTGCTTCCCAATTCTGTGAGTGGCTCCAACCCACTCTGTCAGAGGGCTCTCATCTCCATTATTCTCCCACTCACGGATTGGGTAGGTCCCGAACCACAAGCCCTGCTAGAGAAGGGGGGGGCGGCAGTCTGGCCACTTCTGTTGCTCCTGGTGTATTGGAGAACATGAGGCCAGAGACTGATATTTCCACACAAGAGCAGGGACAAATTCTCATACTAGGACTAAGCAGAAGGGTGTCTCATGACCAATCTCCCAATCAAGACATTACACTGGGGGCTCAGGTTCCTCTTCCCGATGTAAAGAAGGCTTTAAGCAGCTCACACCCGGTGGTGTACAGGCACTAGGAACCAAGGCAAACACCACGCCCTGGAGAAGGGCAAGGACACTAGATAGTACAGAGGGCACTGGGGGAAAAGAGGGCACCAGGGAAAGAAGAGGTCTGACAGATTTGCTAACGGCTCAGGGGACACTCAGCATAAAAAGCCCTTTAACGGCCACATTGTAGAATTGCCACCTCTGTCACAGTAAATTAGTTCCAGGGAGCAGTTTGCATACACTAAAGAAGGTAGACCAACAGTAACAGGAGGAGGTGGTGGAAGGACAGGCCCGTGACCAATGAGAAAGGAAGTCTGTGCCGATGGGCTTTTCCCAAGATGCCAGGTCTATTTACTTGGTCATGCTTTCTATGGTGCCCATCGGGCAAGTCTCTCACTGCTGAGTCACACCATAACCAGGGCACTTTTGACACTCCCAGTCCATGTCAAAGGCTTGTTTCGCCACAGTGCACATGTTGCCAGCTATACAGTCCCAGAGTAGATTTGATTCATGAAACTCATAACATCTTGGGATTGATGGATAGGTCAATGAAAGACTGAAGTAGTCCCAATGCCTCTCTTTTCCCTTTTTTCCCCTTTAAAGACAAAATCTCACACACAGCACTCTCTTGAGCTGAGTCTAATTTTGGAAAAGAACTAAAACCTCTAGCAACACCCACGACTTACACCTGATACTCATGCGTTAGTTATGTTTCTGTTTTCACTGATTAGAAAGTCACTGGGTCAGCCTGGGAAAGAACTGTTAGTGTCTAGGTCCCAGACAAGCAAACAGACTCTAAAACCTCAGGCCAAGGGACCAAGGCACTGACCCAGGCTGTAGAGGACCCTGTCCTGTGAATGTTATTGTGGAAGGAGAGGAGCTGGGCACTGCAGTTGTACCTCCCTCGTATGGATTCTAAAGAGGAACACTCGGCTCTGGAAATGGGCCATGAGGTGGCCGCAGGCTCTGGGGCATGAGAGTTGTGTGTCAAGCTAGCACAGACTCTTAGAGGTCTCAGTACGTGCATCATCCCAGCTCTGCTAGAATGGTGGCTACTGTAACAGGCTCTCCCTAGGTCAGTCGTAGATCTAGTTTAATGTAACCCCATTAGGAATTGTTTACACTCTTGGCGTCATGGGATCAGCTGGTGACTTCACATCCTATCCATGCAGGCTGGAGGAAAAGCAAGGCCAGATTGAGTCAAACACTTGCCCAAATTTAACTGTCTCCAAAAGAGCTGGTATCGAGCACAGCTCAACATCCCTGGCTCACTGTGTTGCAGACTAGGAAGTCCTACACTGACATGTCTCTTTCTGCTGTACACCCCACTGGGCAATCCTGCCTAACCCCACAGGGTGCCTAGACCCCAGAGGGAACACATAGCTAGCCAGCAGAACCAATCCTAATCTAGTTTCCCACTCCAACTGGTCTGCCACTTTCTGGACTCTCTACTGATGATAATTGTACTTGATACCCTGAGATGTTTCTAGACAGCCAAGATTGATTTGATTTGGCTTCTTGCTTTTTAACAAGAGACCCATAGGATATAGAGAGGAGCAGGGAGCTCCCCACACCCATTTCCCCATACATGGGAAACAAGATGCAGGAAGGTCATGGCCAAAGATGGAGTGGACAATAGGAGACAGTGAGTAGCTTAAAGGTAGACATTGTCGCTGGGCGTTCGTGGTGCATGCCTTTAATCCTAGCACTCGGGAGGCAGAGGCAGGTGGATCTATGTGAGTTCGAGGTCAGCCTGGTCTCCAGAGCTAGTGTCAGGATGGGCACCAAAGCTACACAGGGAAACCCTGTCTTGAAAAACAAAAACAAACAAACAAAAAAAGAAAAAAGAAAAAAGGAAGGCACTGTCTTTGGATGTATGCTGGTTCTTCTACTTAGGTAACTGTAGCCCTTTGAGGCTGTGGTTACCACAGGGATGAACACATTCTGTGGGTACAGGGATAACCCACTGGGGTTCAGGTTCTAGCTAAAGTACACAGTGTCAGTATAGGGGCCCTCTGTGTGAGCGAGCATGCACATGCTGGAAACCATGCTTATGGTTTACATAGGAGTGGGCAGTAAAATCCAGAGTCCTGCTGTGGATGGTGACATTCTGTGTCTACCTTCCTAATCCCCAACTCCTCTTGTCCTCTACCTACAAGGTGTGCTATCATCGATGTCTTGTCCTCATCAGTGGTTCACAACCTGACGCCTTCCTCAGGGACTACCTGGTAAACATTGACAGACATTGCTCATTCCAATTTAGGCAGGAGGATGCTACTGCTTCGAATGGGAGAAGTCAGAGATATTGCAGTGTACCAGACGGGCCCCCAAAGAACTACCCAGCCCAAAATGCCCACAGTGCTGAGCTTGAGGAACCCTGGCTTAGAAGCACTATCAAATGACCTCTAACCTCATGCAACACAGGTCCACTGAGCCATCTAGTTTGCAGTGTGTCTTGACTGGAATGTGCAGCAAAAATAGGAGTGAGCTCATAGATCCTCCTCTACAGTGCTGATTCAAGTCAACCAAAAGGCAAGATATGAAGGAGCAGTCAACTGAAGCCCGCCATGCTTAGAAAGAGCCTTTGGCTTTTGTCCAGGGAGAGGCAACCAGAGATGTGAGCGATGAAGGCACACACACACATCAGTCCAATGCAGCACACCAAGACTATGATCCAAGCACCTACAGAGGATACCCGGACCTCTCACCACCTGCAGCCTCACCCCACCTCACTTCCAAAGGTGACCGACCATCTCCCATAGGGACACTCAAACACTCCTACGCTCTGTCTAGGTCTCACTTGTGTGGAAACCCAAAGGAGGAATCCCAGGGACTGGAAGATGGATCTAGTCAACTGCTCTCCTTTATTCCCCTTCTCTCAGGGGTGCCACGAGCCTGGTGATGAATGGAAGAGTCCCCATGCTATAACAGGCCCTCTCATCATACCCAGGAGGGACCGTGGACACCCGTGGAAAAACACAACTGTCTCTTTGCATTCTCAGTCACTCTTTCTTCCATTTTCTAAAAAAACATTTTGCCTAGGAGCTCTGAGGCTCTCTGTTGTGGCGTGTCTTTCTAAGGGGAGGGCCAGGCCATGTCTGTGCATGTTCAAGGAGACTTCCTGAACACATCATATGCTTGGCCAAATTTCATCCAACAGGGTAAAACAAAGCTGCTGCCTGGGATAACATGGACACCCAGCCCAACATTTAGCAGATGGTCAAGTTAAGTGCTCTGAAACCAGTTACTGGTTCAAGCCTAAAGAGGCTAATTCCCAGAGGCTGGGGTGTGATTCTGTGCGGAGTGTGTCTTTAGCAAGCAGAGGACCCCAAGGTCATTGTCCAGAATTCTATTTTTCTCTTGCCACAGGTGATTTGCCTCAAACTGTCAGTACAGAAATATGTCTCTCCTCCCCTGTACTCTGACAGCACACAGAGCCGGGGAGAGTAATTTCTCATGAGGACTGTGAATGGCAGTTATAAACCATCACTGGAGCTTTTTAAAAGGGGATGATAGAGAGAGCTGGCTCAGTGGTACATGGGTACCTCTTGCCCAGTAAGGGTAAAGTTTTAGATTCCACCCCCAGGCACTGGAAAAGTAAAATGAGAGGCAGAGAACCAGAGAAGTAAAGCCAATAGATCTGTAAGGCCGCTGGCAGGATAGGATAGGCTTCCCCTGGAGGTGCACACTGTTCCAGGTACTGTAAACTGTACGGCCTCAGGCTGGAGTGCCTGACTCCGCGTCACACTCTCTCAGTGTAAGTCACACAGCTCCGACTGTCCCCTTCCTCAGAGTGACATCCTCTTACATATCAGTGATGAACGTCTTTGTTCTTTTGTCTTCTGACTTCCCACAGGCAACTTCCGTGCTGCTTAAAAAAAATAAAATGGGACCCATGTATTTCCTGTGGTGAGGAGATACATCCTTGCTGACTTACAGGGATACCCACACTGCCACAGAAATCCCAGTGCAAAGCTCTTGCTGTCGAGAAGAGCTCTTCTCTCATGTGCCTTGAGTGTGAGATGACAGAGTAGGGACGAGGGGAAGCCGTGTACACAGTGGGCACACAGGCACATCCTGATCATAGCCCTTGACTGACTACATGGTCTCACTTCTGGGCCCGGTTCTAACACACACCAGTGTAAGACTTAGTGAGCACATACAAAATATTCAGTGTCTAGTATCCAGCAAATACTAGCCATGGGTACTGCTGTTGTCATCACCTTTATGTGCACTCCTATTTCTCTAAAACGTCTTTTTTAAGATAGAATTTTACTATATAGTTGGTGTAGCTCTGGCTATGTAGCCTAGGCTGGCCTCAAAATCTTCTTATCTCAGCCTCCTGAATGCTAGATTACAGACACATGCCACCACATCTGGCTTAGTGATCATTTTCTTTTCTATCTTCTTATCTTAATTTTTGATGGCATTGGGGCCTCCACCACTCAACAGCTACTCTATCACCCAGCTGTATCTCTAGCCTCCGACTTTATTTTCTGTGACCTGGTGGGACAGGAACCCTGAACAGCGTCAATCATGGAGGAAGACAACAGGGGTTAACACACCTCCAATTTTCTACAGGACTTCTGAGGATCCTCTTTCAGCAGGAAAGGCTGCAGATACAGGCAGCCCTTCACCAGGGGGTGTGGTACCTGAACCCAAAGACTGCTCCTGGCAATGTACAAATGGGAAGACTTTGGCTTTGGCCTGGCCCCCTGTTGGTCAGCGCTCTCACCTCACACCAGTACAGCTGATTCTCAGAGACTCCAGACTCCATCAGGATTGCCTGGAACCTCCTTCCTTCCTTCCTTCCTTCCTTCCCTTCCTTCCTTCCATCCTTCCTTCCTTCCTTCCTTCCTTCCTTCCTTCCTTCCTTCCTTCCTGTGTCACCGCATTACCAGGTTCCTGCCAGTGTCAATTCCTCAGGAAGATGAACCAAGAGGAAGGAAGCTGGCAGTTTGCTCATTCCCATCAGGCTCAACTCTAGGGAGAGCAGTTGCCTTCTAAACAGAACCAACCAACCTGGTCTCTGGGTAGTGAAACAGCGGAAGAGAAATCACACATCTGGTCTCTCTAACCGGTTTTTCTAGATTTTGGAAGTTCTAGAAAAGGGGGAAACAAGCACACACAAACTGTTACAATCTTTCAAAGGATGCCAATGCTGCTTCTTGGAGATGAGCCCCCTTCTCCAAGGTTTCAGTCCGAATCACAACTCTCATCTGTCAAGTTTCATTCTAAGCAGAGACTGACTGCCAAGAGATTCTCCTCCTAGAACTTTCTCAAATGCCTTGTCTGCTGAAGAAAAGTAAGGCCCACTGAGTCCCAACATTGCCATTATTTTTATATGAAGGAGCACGTCACCAAGGTCACCTTTCTCAAGGAACGAGCCGCAGAAGAGGTATGCTGCCAACAGGTGTCAAACCTAGCAGCCAGCCAGCCTTAGTTCTCAGGAAGGTATATGACACTGGGTACAAAGACGTGGGTTTTGATGACAGGAAAAACTGAACATAAAGTAACTACTAAAGACGAACAATCACAGGAGACAACACGCATAGTAGATGAACAATCACAGGAGACAACACGCATGAGTCAGGCTACATTTCCTATGCAGTAATTGTGATGAAGAGGGACTATTCCTGGTGTCTCACAGAATCACAAAAGCATTGTCATTGTGGGCAATTTAACACAATTAACATACAATCACAAAGATCTAAGTACAGAACACAGGCCAAGCAAAGAAATCAGAAGAGGCCAATAGAAATCCTGACTCCATCTCTACAGGCCCTGTCAGCGATTATCCCAACATGCCCCAGAGTCTGGAGCAGGTCAGACCTGCAACCCTTCTTTCCTTTAAGTTTCCCTAAACCTCCCCCACTACCAGCTGAGAAAGGTGTAGACATCCACTGTTGGAAAGAACCTTCTGCCTATATTTTGAGCACACCACATTGGGAGGGGAAAAAAATAAAAAAGAAAAAACAAAGGCAAGGCTGAGCTTAGTCAGCTTGACTTAAGTTGACAGCAATTCAATCGCTTGCCAACTGTCCTTAAAGATTTATAAAAGCACCTCAGACTCTCTCAAAAAATATTTACAAACCACTGTGAAAAGCTGAGAAAAAGATGACCCATAGGAAGTAAAAGAGAGATGGTGAACACGTGACTGGCAACACCCGGAAGTAATTAAAGGTTGCTCCTCTATGCCCAGAGGCCCGCCTCCCCTCCTCAGGTGTACAGCCGGTGCTTTTGCACAATCAGTCCTACACCCTCTAGAACTATGTTGTCATGAGGAGACAATGAGTAATTGTAAGGCAGGAGGCCTGCTGACTTTGGTAATCACCCTGGGTGGGGACAGGAGCAACTGGTAAGCAGGCCCATGACGTAGCCTAGGTCCTACCCCCATTCTTTATGACTTATCTACTTGCTGGCACTCGCAAATGCTTGGCTGCATGCGAGCTGTGAGAAAAGGCCACGCTTGGCATCTTGGGTTCTGGAGTTTTCTAGAAAGAGCTGGAATCCAGTCTTTCTAAAACTGCCTGATCTGAGGTGAGAGCCCCACTGAGTGGTTTCTTATTCATGCTCTTAGAGGGCAGCATGTGGGGTTCCGGCCTTACATGGCACCATCTTGCCCTCCATTTGAGCATGAAAATAGAGAGTGGCCAATTTCTACAGTCTGTTCTCTTTCCATGCCTGTGCTCAGCCTCTGTGTCAGGGAGTGCCTTATTCTGAAAAACTGTCAGGGAATATATAAGAAAAAAAAAAACAAAACAATTTTATGATGTTTCAGAAACAGACTGAGTTCCCTAGGAGATTTTCCAGGATCTTTTCAAGGGCTGGTACACAGTCATATCAGCTATGAGGCAAATCAGCACACTTAGGTCCTACTAGCAATGGCCTTCACCACTGTCTAGGTCTGAGATGGTAAGGGCAGCTAAGGGTTAGAGTTTGAGGATCGTACACCCATATACTGCCTCTCTCATCACTGGCTCTTGGTCAGTCTCTGTACCTGCCATCTCTCTCTCTCCCTTTCGAAGGTACAGGAACACTATTTCAGAGAGAGGGGGCATGTTAGTGTCCCAGGGAAGGCCCTGGCCCAATGTTGACACTCCACAAAGAAGCCCAACGTTCCTCAGCTTCCCAGAGGTCTGCTGCTGGGTGGACAGATGTCGGCAAGGAACTTCCCAATAGGGTGAACTCAGTACAGAGTACTTCACCCACAAAGGTGCCTACATTGGCCCTGCTTGGCCTGTGTTCCCATGGCTGGCATGCTGGTGTGGCAGAAGTATCCTCAGTTAGCAGCATCATGTGTGACTAGGGTGGCCTCTCCAGGCTTGAGGATGGTTCAACCAACTAGACAACAGAACTCAGGAGCCAGGTCTCCCCTAAGACAGCTTGGGAGACCCCAGCAGTGGAGCAAAGAACAAGGTTCCCCCGTGTGACCCCAGTCATCAGCCTGAGGGTACCGTAGCAAGCATGTCTACAGAAGGAAGACACATAACTGGCTGCAGATCTCCTGAGGACAGCACCTGGTGCTATGTCCCCTCGATAGACTTGGGCTCTGTGTAGAAATTTATCCTTCATCTGCCTAGCCTGAGGTCCCTCACTCTGGCTCACTAAACAGGGGACACATGGGTGGAGGACTCTTACTATTCTTTATTTACAGGTGCTGCAGGGCAAAACACCCTGCACAAGGCCCTTCCGCAAACAGGACTCTATACTCTGTGGATAACCTGGGCCCGTGGCCGCCTGAGGAACAGTGGCTTCTACAGCTCATGCCCCACACCTGCCTGAGCTTCCCCTGTCCCACACTCCAATCAGGAAAAAGAGAAAGAAAAGAAAAACTCAGAAACCTGAAGATTGTTTGGAATTTATTCTCTTAAATAAGAATGTAACATTTGTTAAAAAAAGCAAAAAAACAAAAAACCAAAAAAACCTTAAAGCACAACACCTTGGTTTCACAGGAATGGCAAAAACAAAGTTACACAATTAAATAAAAAACTCACAAAGCAACACACCGAAAAACTCACAATAGCACAGATTAAAAACAAGGGCAAATTAAAAGCTGTAGGGAAGGTCAGAGTGGACAGGCAAAGTGTTCCTTGGCACAGCTAGTCCTCCCCACTCTGGCTTCTATGTACCGGAGCTTTGGGCATTGTTTGCTGCTCCCCCTCCTCACCCCGGGGGGAATGGTGGTTAAAACTGAACCCCTTACTTCACCGGTCAGTATTCAGTGGCACAGAGGGTCCAAGATGTTTCCACTGTGCTGCAGGAAGCAGTCAGGCACAGTAAATACTAAGACTGAGGTGGCTTCAGTGGAGCCAACACAGCCTATAGGTTGACTTGAGGGAAGTTAGGTGTCTATGACTCTCTGGTCCCCCTACCAGCAAGACTATTGCTTTGCCGACTAGGGAAACTGATTACTTGAGTTTGGGGGTCTTCTGGGAGATCCAGCCCCATGTCTAGGCCTCCACGTGTCCACATATGACTGTGCCTAGCTGATAAGCTCTTTTGGAATCCTGACTAGGCTGGAGTCAAGCTAGAGCAAGCTTCCAGAGAAAGCTCCTATGGCTTTCAGATCAACAAGTAGCTTTAAAAAGCGTTCCCACTGTAACTGTTTAGGACACAGTTTATATAAATAGTATCTACCTATACAATGACCTTAAACCCATACACATACAGATATACTTATATACGTAGAGAGGTGTGCATATACAAATGTTTACCCAGTACCGTTGCTCAGCTTTGGTTCTATTGGTAGGGTTGGGGAGGCAGACAGTATGGCAGCTGCTCCACGGTGCTCCCTTTCCTGGGTTTTATAGGAGGCTTAGAAGGGAAGAGACCCTCGGAAGCCAATAGAAGATCCCTGACTTTGCCATTAGGCGGAGTGACATCCTTTGCAGCATGAGGCTATTCTGGCTAGTGTGGGCAATGCCTGTGTTTCCTAGCAGCCTACTGGGATTCAACTGTGGAAGCCAGTGGGTACCATGTACCATCTGTGGGTCAGGGAACAGGCCAGTGCCATTTGTAACTACAGCTTCTCCAGGAAAGACACTCTTTCTCACAAGGTGATAGGGGAGGAACGCCCTCCCACGTGCTCTCTGTTCTGCAAATGTTCTAGACACTGCACACAGAGAGAAAGGCTCTCTTCCCCCTTTCTACCCATGTGCCTCACTTTTGGTTCTGCATAATGGGATTCCTCTATCCAAAAAAGGAACCACTTGCAACCAAGGGCTCACATCCAAGAGAACAGCCATTCCATCCAGGTTTTTCTTTGCCTGCTGTCCAGATTTTTCCTAAACTCCAGGCAGGTACTGTGAGGCCAGGGTAGGGAATCTGTGCCAGGCCCACTGATCCATAGCAGTGAGAAGAGGAGGCTTGGAAACAAAGCATTCACAGGTTCGAGAACAAAAGGAGGAGTTCAATATTAAAAGCACATTACAAACAGAAATACCATGAACAGTGTCTCAAACAGTGGTCAAGCAGCAGCTGTAGACAAGGTTACCAGAGGAAGACGATACATTAAATCAGGCCTATTCGAGGTTATGGTGGGTTATATTGTTATTTTGGGGTATTTTTTGCTGTTGTTATTTTTGTTTTTGTAACAGCACTACTTCTAGTCTAAGAGGAAAGAAGGGAGAAGAGTGAAGAGTTATGAAATGAAGGAGGCGTAGGACCAGGAGTGCAGAGCCACTGGCCACAGCCCGGCTCTTCCTGCTCTGCCTCTATGGTGGGTTCCAGGGAGTAGGGGCAGCCACATGTAACAGAACAGGGACCAAGTTAAGAACACTTCTGTGACACATTATGGAAGCCTGAGGCACTAGGCTTTGCCTGAACCTTTCTGGAGGAAGTTTAGTCAAGCACTCAAAGCTAATAAGGCATTTCTACTAAAGGAGAAACAGAAATCTATTTCATGGCAACTCTAGAATTCTGCCCCCCTTTCCAGTCCTTTTCAAGGGCAAGTGACAGGACCTTGAGCTGTTCAGGACTCAGGGTTGTGATTTCCAAACCTCGAGTCTGGCCTCCCATTGCAGGGAGTCCCCAGGGCTGGGGTACAGTGTCAGCCTCGCTCCCTTTGGACATTCAGCCTGGGACACTTTGGGATGCCCAGTCTTGACCCTTTCTCAGTTGCTCTGATTCTTTAGCCACACTGGCAAGTCCCATTTTCTCAGTGTTTTATGAAGCACTCTTCTTCTTACCTATAGATCTCTTAATTCTTTAGAGTACCCTAAAAGTCTGAAACCCAGTACAGGCAGAGTGGCAAAACAAACACGTCAAGAGAGTTAGCAAAATCACTGATATTTCTTTTCGAAAGAATGTTTTTGTGCCCTTTACCCTTAGGGAAAGTGGAGCTTTTTTCTTTTGTTTGACTGAGTTAGTCGGGTTCCTTGGCAAGCTGACTAGGTGGGACTTTCACCTGGCCACAGGCAATTCCAGTGCAAAGCCAAAGTTGTGTCTGCTGGGATCAGCGTACTTTCTCTCTGCCAGTGTCAACTCCTGAGAAATACTACCAAGGGCTGACAGACTTCCTAGGGCTCAAAGTCACTCATGCCTTAAGTATGGTTATAAACTGTGAGCCCCACCGGAAAAACCACCTAAAAATCTTCTGCTTCCTCAGAACATAAGCAGGGAACACAGAAAAGTGGCAGTCAAGCTCACCAGGCCTGGCTGGGGTCTCTGTGCCTTGGAGGGTTAGCACACCCCACCTCACAGTGTTCCTGCCAAGCCCAAATACAGTCTCCCTCCTCTGGCACAAGTGCCCAGGGGCTGTCTGTCCCTCACCAACAACAGAAGCAGCTCTATTTGAAAGCTAAGAAATACTTCTCCTCCACCATGGAAAGTATACATAAGCTCCTTGTGGCTCTGGCATTGGCTGATAAACTTTCATTTTTATTTAAGTTTGTAGCTGGCTGTGTAAGATTTATTTGCTGCTGGGCATAGTGGCATACCCCTTTAATCTCAGCACTTGGGAAGCAGAGGTGGGTGGATCTCTGTGAATCTGAGGCCAGCCTGGCCTACATATCCAGTTCCAGTCAGGGCTATATAATGAGACTCTATCTCAAAAAACACATACAAAAAAGAAAAAAGAGCCGGGCGTTGGTGGCTCACGCCTTTAATCCCAGCACTAGGGAGGCAGAGGCAGGTGGCTCTCTAGTGAGTTTGGGGCCAGCCTGGTCTCCAGAGCGAGTGCCAGGATAGGCTCCAAAGCTACACAGAGAAACCCTGTCTTGAAAAACCAAAAAAAAAAAAAAAAAAAAAAAAAAAAAAAAGATAGAAGATATACTTGTAAAACAAGAGAAAATGTATGACATACAGAAATACAGCCTTATAGACTCCACACATAAAGAGTGACCCATAAGAGACATCTGTGGCTGCCACAGGGGACTCAGAACCTCTCAGCAGTGTACAGAACTGTGGCTAGTTTTACAAGGGTGATGGGGAGTGGGGAACAAGACAATTCTCATGCTCCTGACATTCCCCATTCTGCCTTGCAATGGACAGAGTTGGCATGTTTTCTGAGGTAGGATGGTACTGCTGAGCTCTTGACACAGGAAGTGGTAATGAGAGTAGGGCAAGGGGGTTTTGACCCTCACTGGATACTCAGATCCCTAAAGTGATTAGGATAGGGTGGCCCTTGTCACATGGAGGATCTTGACACAGAGCTGGGGAATGGGATGCCAAAACTTCAAGTTGCAGTGGACACATTCAAACTGGGGGTCGTACTTACACATCTCTGTGACATAAAACAGGCCCTACACAGGAGTAGGCTGTGGGCTTTCCCTGGGTAAACGACAGAGCAGCCTCTTTTGGGTTTCTGTTTACCTACAGGGTCTACACCAAGTACCTTGGTGTGTCTCAGAGTGTGGGGTAACCCCACTTACCAGACAGCACCATCACTGGCTCACAGCCTGCCAGTGAAACTCCCCTCCAATCTGCAACAGAACCTCTGACAGGCCATAGAGGAAGGGGACTCCAAACGCCAGCAGCTGACACATGAAAAAGGAGTCCAGGGGGTTTTGGGCCACTTGATGCCCGACTGAAGAAATGTTGCTTTGGAGGTGCTGGCTCAATCCCTTGGCCTTGTTACAGAGGCCAAGAGAGTGATGCACCACCCAGGCAAACAAGGAAGTGAGGCTACCTGGAGTTCTCTCGGCTGAGCCTGTGGCAACGCTGGCCAGTCCGTTTGCATCTCCAGTGGAGCCATCCTGCAGGGGTCCTTTGGTTTCCTAGAAGAGTCCATAAAAAAAGAGCAGTGACTCGTGACTGCCGCCCTCCAACGCAGCAGACAACGACCCCAGACTGGCTACTCTGTCTATTGTATCCCTCAGAGAGGAAGTCTTCCTCAGAAAGAAGTCGTTTGATCCTCTTAGATATCAAAATCTGTGATGCATTCACACAACATATATGTATCCTCTCGCCAACTTTAAATGCTCTCTGGCTGACTTATATAACAAGGTGACTACTATACACAGTAAAGGTTACTATACTGGATTGCTTAGAGGATAGAAGAGTGCACAGACTCAGAACAAAAGTGTTTTCCCTCCACGAATGGGACTCCACGGACACAAACGGCCACTGTACACCTCTTTCTACCATCCCTCTGCAGTCAACTCAAGCCTTTGAAAGGAACAATAATCGGCCTGCATGCGGCCGAGGTGCTGTCCATGAAGTGAAGGGATAATTCAGGCCACCGTGACAAGAACGAGAACAGACCACCCTCATTGAAGCAGAAAAAATATCAAGGCTTCAGACGATAACTCGTAGAAGTAGGGCTTAAAGGGCAGCAGGTAGAGAGGCTATGGCAGTCTGGTCTCTTCTTATGGAGAGCAGGGATAGGCCCTCAGATGCCTGGGGTGTGGGCTTGAAAGGGAGGGGCTCCTGAAGTTGCTTATTCACCAGCTACAAGGAAAAGAGCTCCGACCTCGGGAAGGAACAGTTACAGAGAGCAGCAGGGAGCCCTTCTGCCCAGAATGAGCCCCGGGAGACAACAGCACCACTAAAAGCTTGTAAGCCTACATGTAGCCAACTGTGGTTCCTCTCAAGCCCACTCATGGGACAGGTGACACTCTTGACAGTCCCACTAACAGGAAGTTACCTTTCCAGATAGAGGAGCCACTGCTGGCCTCTTCCTTTGCGCGTAGCCAGATAGTCGGTAACAGTAGTGCGGCTTACAGTAGAATTTGCCTGTGGACAAGAAGAGTTAGGAAAGAGTGAGCAAAATGCCACAACTGTGACCTTGGCTTACTAGCCACAGGACGGTGCCATTGCATAACCGCTACCCGCACAGCTCCCAACTCCCCCTACAATCCAGAAAGGACAGCCCCCAGCCTTCTTTCCCTGTATCCAATGCAGAGGTCTTCCCCTTTGGGTGTGTGAAGGTTGTTGAACCGCCACCAATCAGCGCCCAGAGCAAAGATGCAGAGCTTGCCTGACAGAGCCAGCAAACAAAGTAGTAGTGTGTGAGGACAAAGACATGGTCACATGAAAACTGCAGCGGCATTTCTGGGGAGGGCAAGAATGAATACAAGTGCAGGGTGGAGGCAGGAAGGCTACAAGGGCCAGGGCGGTGCCAGTTACTAACTCCGAGAGAACTAGCTCTGCTCCCTCCACCACCGCAGACTCCTACCCTCCCTGTCACTAGCCACTGCCTGTCCAAAGAAGGCTGCAACCCTCGTGTGCTGAAAAGAATACAAAGGGCGAGAGACGGATGCCAGGTAAAGGAGCTAACTGCACGCAAGCTTGGTAACCTGACTTGGGTCCCTAGGACCCACGCAAAAAGCAGGATGTGGTGGAGGGAATCTGCAATCCCAGCATTCCTATGGGCAGACAGGAGGTGGAGCCAGGAGCCAGGAGCTCATGGGTCAGCTGCCCTGGAGTATGCAGTGCAGAAGCACAAACCGTAAGAGACCATGTCTCAATCAGGTAGATGGAGATAACTGACTCTCCAGAGGTGTTCTCTGGTCTCTACACACACTGTGGTATGCATGCTTGTACTCTCCTCTCTCTCTCTCTCTCTCTCTCTCTCTCTCTCTCTCTCTCACACACACACACACACACACACACACACACACTCACAACAATAGCAACAAAGAAATCTACACATGCTCTCTCTCTCTCTCTCTTTCTCTCTCTTTCTCTCTCAAACACACACACACTTGCAACAAAGAAATCTACATGTGCTCTCTCTCTCAAAACAACAGCAACAAAGAACTCTTCCACAGATCAGAAACAAACTAACTAAACAGTGACACCCAAGAGTGTGCTTCACTCTAACTAGGGCAACCATATTTTCCAGGACTCTGGCCCTGTCTACATGCACTTACTGGGTTTTACCAAGTGTGCTGCTGTCTCATGAGGACACTGAGGCCAAAAAACGTCTGAAAAGACCCATTTCCCTTTCAGCACAAGTGTGCTGGGATGAACTAGGAGTCAACTACCCCGAGTCTCTGCTCTAACTTGAGGTGTTAAAGCTCTTTGACATCTGTCCTGCCCTGAGAATGGCTGCCTCAGAAGCTACCTGCTTTCCCTTATCATTTGCTAAGAGCGGCTTCAACAAGGTAAACCCAGGGGATGGACAAGTCAGAGGAAACAAAGGCAGGTGGCAGCTCGTCCCTTCCCCTTCCCCGGTGATCTCTGTGTATCTTTCTGTGTTGTGTGCTGCATGCACAGCTGTGCGAATGTAGACCAGGTGTATTCCCCTTGGATCCAGTGGGACTGGAGTTACCGGAGATTGCGAGCCACCAGGTGGGTGCTAGGATTATGAACCTGACAGTGCTCTTAACCACTGAGCTCTCTCTCTCCAGCCCTATCTTTGAGACTATTTAGAAGGAGGACTAACTCCAAAGCCAGCACTTTGAGCGACTTGAGTTTTATCATGAAACCTGTTTATTTGTTTTTAAATTTTAAAAACTTTTTACATTGATTTTTGTGTGTGTGCGCGCGTGTGCTCGTTTGTGCGCAGTAGGCATGGGAGGGCACGTGTGGAGGTCAGTGAACACACTTGTGGCAATTGGTTCTCTGCTTCCACCATGTGGATCTTCAGGACTCAAATTCAGGTCATCAGCTTGGCCACAAGCACCGCACTGAGCCACCTCACTGGCCTGAGGCTTATTATTGCTTTCATTGTAATTTTTCTTCTAAGTTAGAAACCCAGATCACAAACTCTACTCCTGGCTGACCATCACTGACTCTTGCTCTATTTCGTAACTAAATACAAGGGTTGAAGTGTCAGAAACCAGGCTCAGAGTCTAGCCAAAAGGTAACTTCCAAGAACATACCAGAAAACTGTTTTCTCAAGGAAGGCAGCACATGACGCAAAGGCACAGCCAAAGTGAGATCTCAGTTAAAACCAACCTCTTGGCAGCCATTTGTACTCTAGCTTCTTAGCGCTCATTACCTCCCACCAAAGACAGAGCTCTGGCCTTGGAAGGCGAAACAGGTCACTCCGTCACAGGCGTGAGTTATGCGTGCTACATCGATCATCAAAACTTCCTTATTGGAGGTATGGATTCATGTAGCCTAGCCTGACCCTGAAAACTCCTGGTCCTCCTGGCTCCGCCTCCGCCTCCGCCTCTCAAGTGCTGGGATTACAGGTGTGTGCCACTATACCTAGTTTTAATGTTGTTTTTTATTCTTTCCCAAATTCAACTGAATTACATATGCTGTTTAAATGAATTAAAAAAGAAAATTCATACCACTAATTTTTTACCTAACATTTACTATATTCCAGACATGATCCCAACTGCTTTGCATCTATGCATTCGTTTAGCAATCACACAACCCAATGATGTACGGTACGGACTGTTACTATCTGTCCGTAGGTGAGGCACTGTCAAGCTAGGCTGCCTGACAAAATGCCCCATAGTCAGAGCATCTCAGGCAGGAAATCAGCTCCAGAGCCTGTACTGTCTGCCATTGCACTATGGCTCCTGTCTCAGGAAAGGCAGCCGGGCTGACACTGTAACTTAATCACAAGTTATAGAGACTCTTTAAAAAAAAAAAAAAAAAAAAAAAAAAAACAGGGTTTCTCTGTGTAACAGCTCTGGCTGTCCTGGAACTCAATTTATAGACCAGGTTGGCCTCGAATTCACAGAGATCCGCCTGACTCTGCCTGGCTTAGATTAGGCAACCTGGACAATCAAGCTAAGTGACAGAAAGGGAGGACACAGGTATCTGTCAGACGGGCCCAAGACAAACTGGCATTTACTTAACTGTCTGTGAGTGTCATTTGACGACATGGCTAACATGGACACTGGGTCACCAGTCAAGGTAGACGAGCACTTGAGTTGGATGGAGCAGAAGACACATGGCTTAGAATGAGGAAGCAGTAAACGCAGTGGCCACTTCATGGCCAGAAGTCTGAGGCGACCTCTGAGAAGAGGACATGTCGGGGACAGGAAGGTCAACAAGTCCATTACAACATGACTAGGAAAGTATACTGTAGGCAGGGGACAGCTCAAGGAAGATCCTGTGGCACCAAAGGTGTGCTTAGGGAATGAAAATGAGACCAGTGTGAACTGTGTCTATCACTCCCACCGAGTGTGCCAGCCCACTTGTCAAATAAAGGCTGGCCTTCTGCTGCTGGGAGAAGTTAGGTTGCTGGGGGTGTGCCTCGAAAGGGACTGTGAACTCCGTTCCCTTCTTTTCTCTTTGGCTTCCCGGTAAGGAGGTGAGCACATCTTCTCTGCTGCACGCTCCTGCCATGTGCTACCATGTCTCAGCCAGTGAGCAGCAAACCAATGGGTCACAGACTAAACTCTTTTTTATATGAGATGATCATCTCAGGCATTTCATCACATTGACAGAAGCTGAATAACACAAACTGTTAAGCTCCTAGAGGCACACTTACACTTCATGTATACCCTCAGGAGAATGAGGGGGCTTCTTTCCAGGCACATCCAAGGTAAAAGACTAATTGAAATAGCCTAAGTATCAAGGACAGTTCTAAGTGGTGGCGGCCACCTGCCAATCACTCTCCTTGGAATCAAAGGTGCTGCCTGAGAGGGAGGACGTGTGAGAGTGGAACAGATCAGCCTCCTCATGTAATCAACTTCTCCAGCTCTTCACAGAGCAGTGTCTTTGTTAGTGCAGGAAACTGATGCTGACCGCGTTTGCCACTTTGCTTTGTGACAAAGCTGTGGCTGTCTGAGTTTCTCTAGTAGGAGGGTCTGGAAGACTGGGATGACTTAACATGGGCTCTCTCTGCCATCATCTTTCGCTCTCTCTACAGTCAGTAAACCACCTATTGAGACACGGGCTTACGATCATCCCTGTGAGGACTGAGTTTCCTCTTCTGTTCACCTGGGTTTATTACTCTTTAACAAATTAAACCACGTCCCAAGAATCCCTCGGCATCCTATAGGGGTGGCCGCAGGAGCCACAAATGCCTTTGGCCATTTGTTTCCATTCCTTAAGACTCTTCAGATGACAAGCTGGCTGTTAATTGATAGCACACTTCTTCACCTCCTAACTAAGGTCTTTCTACAGTTAAACCAGCAGACCTGAGCCCAGGCCAGGAGATGCTGATGCCAGGGAGGTGACAATGCTTGGGCATTTCCATCTGCTCAATAAGGCAGAAGCCTGGGATCTATTTTGGTTGCTGTCATCATTCTCAAGCAAGAAACATGAGCTCTAGGAACCCTTAGCATGGCCCTTTTAGCTTCCACAGTCTCACGAGGGGAAAGAGAGTGAGTGTGTGAAATGAGGGGGGGGGGGATGTGACATGTATGACACCAGTCTATCACCTCCTTGGCTGAACTGTAACACGTGAAATGTATGACACCGCTCTCATCATCACCTCCTTGGCTGAGCTGTAACAGTCTGGTGACTGGAAAAATATTTTTAAAGAGTCTCAGAATTACTTTGCCGGGCGGTGGTGGCGCACGCCTTTAATCCTAGCACTTGGGAAGCAGAGGCAGGCGGACCTCTGAGTTTGAGGCCAGCCTGGACTACAGAGTGAGTTCCAGAACAGTCAAGGCTACACAGTGAAATCCTGTCTTGAAACCACTGCTGTCCCCACCCCCTGGGTTGCTGACTTGACCAATGTGTGGAAAGACTCACCGTCCTCTATGTCATAGGCGTACGCAGAGAGGCGCAGCGTGGTGGCACAGTACTCGCATTTGAAGCAGCTTCGATGGAAGAACTTGCCCTCGGCACTCAGCCTCTCCATCACGTAGACCCGCTTTTGGCAGAAATAGCAAGTGTCGCTGCCCCCCAAGTTCTGTGGGAACTCTTTCTTTATCGAGCCCTGTGGGGTGGATAGAGGAGGAGCACATCAGACTTTGTGGCCTCTCCCAGGGCCATACAAGCCCTCTGTGGGTGCTGACGACATAGACACAGACCGTGAGTATGAAATGACTACAAATGCTCTATTTCTGCTTCCCCACAGAGCAGCTCTCAATAGCTTCACTCCGCAAGCCCTCCCGAGGACCCTCAGAACAAGCTGGGGTCTAAACCCGTGATCATCAACATCCAGGAGAGGCTTCTAATGAAGAGTCCAAGCTTCAGAACTTCTTAACAATCAAACCAACTATTCTGCCAGAGTTTTGCTTGGGGGGTTGACTAAAATACGCATACACTCAGTGTTCGTGTGCGCACATATGTGTGCATCGCCTGAGTACCGGAGGGACTATCTTCAAAGAGAAAAGTGTTTTTCCACAGAACATTCTAAGTATTTGACACAGTCCTGAAAATTCAGTCATCAAAATCACCTTCTGAAAGTTACCACATGGTAATCCATGTGGCTACAGAAATCAGTAAGGCCTGCAGAGCAGGCGACGGTTGTTCACCATAGTGCTGTGGCTAGAGACAGTGCCCCTGGGATCTCTCTTACCAGTTCCTTCTTGTCTAGAAGGGTTTTGGGTTGCTCTTTCCTTTGAAGCTGATTGGCTATCTGCTCAGCCAATGAGCTCACTCCGCCCGTGTACATCTTTATATACTTCTATTGGTTGAAGATTACAGAATGATCAAAATGAAGGGAAATGAGAAGGGAAAAAAATTAAATTAAGGAGACAGGAAAAAAAAATCTTTGAGAGTTGTGTAAAATGAGTACACAGTGCAACAGCAAACCATGCCAACACGGTGCCCACAAGCAGAAACTGGGCAGTGAGCAAAACCCTGTGCCGGCGTCCACACGGTGGTCAGCACACACATAAGCAACAGCAGTGGAGATTATGTTCCACAGGGAAGAACTCGTCCTTCACGTCTTCCCAAGAGTCTAGTTCTGGGGACAGGGAGGTAGACGACAAAACGGAAGCCAACACAGACAAGAAAGACGGGCCTACACCTGGACTCACAGAGTCTGAGGGGTTAATTCCAGGAGGGTGGCTCCTGTCAGGCCCTCTCCCAGCAAGGGCCTGACAGGCTCTGAGGATAAGGTGACCACATCAGGCTGAGAAAGACACCAGGCAGATTCTTGCAGAGGTTGATGTCCCATGTGGGCAATGGGTGTGAAGAGTTCTGGCATTGCTGGTGACCCCCTGCCTCACTGTCCGACCCACAGAGTCTGCTCCATACAGCTGACCTCCTGACCTCTTTGGGAAGAAGTCTCCTCTGGCCATTTCCCCACAGATATGGGGGCGGGGGTTGAGAGCAGAAAGACAGTGCTCATCTACCCAGATGTGGAGACTGGAGTTCTCCCAGGCCAGGTGGCACACAAAGACACATGCTACACCCTGAAGGAAGCTGCTCCTTTCACCCTGGAAGAATTGGTCTTAAAGCTGAACAATGGCAAAAGAAGGCAAATCCAAAGTGAAGTATGGTGCACACATTTGTAATCCTAGCACTGGGAGGCTAAGGTGGGAGAGGATTGCCGTGAGTTCAAGGCTAGCCTAGACGACATCGTGAGACAGTCTAACCTTCTTCTCCAAAACACACAAATCAGACTAATGCAGTCCTCCTTTGGCAGTGCTGAAGAAACAGGAGAGATGATCATGTCTGTATGGTGAGCTGCCCTACTCACAGAGGCCTGGCACCCTGTGGCCCAGCTGGATCCTGTCCTGGGTCTATAGTTAGTCTTGTGGGCAGTCTTTTATAGACCTGGGAGCCAGGACTCTGGATGGAAACAGGGGCGCTACACACTTCATTGCAGGAAGTAAAGGGTGCTCCCAGCCAAGCAGGAGAGGTTGTCACCAACTCTGATCCAGATGCAGTTATCCCAGAGATGACCTTAACCCCCCAGTAAGTGGCTTCCCGGGACAAGCCTGTAAACCCATATGTAAAAGGGCTGCTGGCCCAAGCAGCAGCATGTCCAGGTTCTAAGTCTGGGAACAGATACACTTGAGAAAACACTTCCCACTAGGCTAAGCCAAAGCCTGGCTGGAACTGAGCAAATCAATTTCACTTTGCAACTCAACTACAGAGATTTCCTACGATTGGTTTTACCTGCCAATTCCAAAGTCACTTAGACTAAGAACCTGGAGAAGCACAGGCCTGAGACAGGCAGAGGGGAGCAGAAATGAAGAGAAGAGTTCCCATCTGAGAGCTGCCCTCAAAGGATTGGGAAGTCACATTGTCTTCAACTCTGCAGAGCAGATGGCAGGGGGACAGCACACTGCGGTCTTAGCCCCACTGTGCACACCCAAGACCTTTCTCTCATGACCAGAGACCATCCTCTCAGCAGCCACGGCCTGGGGCTGCTCATGTGGAGGCATTTGTCACATTCAGTTCTTGGTGACACTGACAAGCATCCCCCAGAGATGTTTTGTTTCTGGCATGTTGTCTTCTTCCGGCTCTCGGAAGAGAGACCAAGTGTAGCAGCTGCTGGGCTTACCCCACTGCACTCCACACACATGCACGTGCCTCCTCACGCATCTGCTGGCTAAGAATACAAAGCACAGGCAAAGGCAACAGAGCCTCCGATCCCTAACAAATGCCATGGAACTGGATCGAAGCCACCGGGGGAAAAAGCAGGGTTCATTCCACACACAAAGAAGCATCAAGAGTGCTGTGTGCTCGCTATTCTACTTAGGAGAGTTAGCCACGAAATGGTTCAAATTCTGTAGCATGTGATTATGAAAACCAAGTCCTTCAGCCAAAGGTTGAGGATGCTATTGATATTGGACGCAGCTTAACAGTGGGTTCACTCGGACAGGCTGTGATGTGCGAGACACTCAAAGAAAGCTAGCAGCCTCTTTAATGTAGGTGTCTGTGGACACACACACACACGCACGCACGCACGCACGCACGCACGCACGCGCGTGTGCGCCTCTTCTGAGGAGCCAGGCAAAGGCAGAGACCTCCTAGCCTGGGGGCGGGATGACACCTGTGAAAGGAGAGCGAGCAGAGGCTGCAGGAGAACACAGTTTTGCCAAGTCCAGGCCATGATACCTGTCTGAGGGAGTCAGAGGAGGGAGAGGCGGGGCGGGTGGAGGAGCGGAGACTAAGGGAGAGCTCCCACTGGTCAACAAAAAAACCACGCGAAGGCTCAGGCTCAGGCTATAAAATACAAGGTGGAGAAAAGAGCACAGTAAATGTTAAAAGTCATACCTCAAACACAGGAAATCAGTTTCAGACGGTTTTGCTCAGAATGTATGTGGTAAATAAAGCAGGCCTTCCAATTCCCAGAAGCAAGTGGGCTCCATCTATGGCTCCCATGCGCTTCCCACCTGCTCTTCCCCCATGCTTGCAGCTAGGCTGGCTCTGGAGTATGTCTCTGAAAGTCTCAGGCACCTTGGCTTGGTGCTCCTACCAGGTTTCCTCTCTGCAGCTATTGCTCCTGTTAGACGGGTGACATCGGCGTCTCTCAGAGCCCTTGCTGACCTGTGCAGGACTTCTTCTTGGCAGAGAATCTCACCCCTTCTAGTTCTCTCCTGACAGTGCAAACAGCAGGATCAGGGACCTCACCATCCTCTGCTAGGGTATGTCTTTGTCCTGTGGACAGTGCCCAAGGCCTTCTCCATGCCTCCCTATGGCCAGAACTCAGGTACGCTCCTCCTATGGTCAGTGCTCAGGGCAGGTCTGCTTGCTGAGGTGCTAGACGAAGGGTAAGCAGTGATTCAGGGACTAAATCTAAGCCCCCCTTGTCTTTCTTAGACTGACTGGCTTCAGCTGGTACAACAATCGTGTCCAGGGTCTTCCTCAACGCTGAGCCCGCACAGCTAGCAGAAAGGAGGTGACTGACAGTCTTGATTCCTTTTCGTTCCCACCACATTCAGGACAAAATCCTTACAGGATAGGAAGGACAGAGATCCATTGCATCCCCATTTTAGTTGACATTTCAGTGTCGTGGCAGTGACAAGGTAGGGTGGCAGGTGATCTGGGAATTCCCTACCCTCTGCTCCAGATGTCCTGCCAGCTTCCTCGCCCTGAAAATAGCACTTGGATGGTGGCAGTCATTTGAACCCAGGACAAGGAGCAACAATTCTGTCGGTGGGCGACAAACTGACCACCTGCTGGAATGTGGGACAGTTAGAGCGTGACCGAGTGAAGCTGAGCTACAGACAGTGAGCAGTCCATGAACAGAGCTGGTGTGTGGGGGGAAGTCCTGGAAAAGAAGCAAGCAGTACCCCCAGTATCTAGCCTGAGCCCCACACTAAGGACTCCAACGACACCAACTCCCTGCATGCCATATTCCCACTCTGGCTAGGACTCTCCCCGCTGCGCACCACAGTCCTGGACCTCACACAGTTTCCTGCCAAGCTTCCTTTTACCCAGCATACTTCCTCGATTCCTTTTTAGATGTTGTGTATTAAAAACTATCAACACCTCGTTAAGTATGCATTCTCCAGGATGGAGGAGACCACCCTGCTCCTTTTCTTAGGACGGAATGAACTATGGTAGGGTCTGGGAAGACGGAAGAGGCTATCAATGTCGTATCCACACCGGCTCCTCTGCCAAGCAGCATCGAAGCAGAGCCGGTGACAGGGAGGGCAGGGGGGTTGGCCATCTCCATCTCGATCCCATTTCTCCCCTCTAACTCCGTCCTGGTGGCAGTTTGGTCCAAGGGCAGAGAAGATGGTGCTAACAACTGTTTGCTAATGGACCCAGGATGGGCCCTGACTTTCTGTTTGGTCCTCAATGCAGTTCTTAGAGAGCAAAGGCAGAGAGAGGGCATCTGTGAAATCACCCATGAGCTTCAGGATTGCCAGCTCACTGAATATCTTTAAGGATAGGATCAATGCAAAAATCTTCATAAGATAAGTAGGCTGGCCAGCGGCTTCATAATCCCTTCATAAAAACAAAACAAAACAAAACAAAACAAAACAAAAAAACTGGCACAATGACCCATTTTAACCAGTGACACCTCCTCTGAGTTTTTCAGGAGAGACCAGCTTCTCATTATGTACCCCCACCCTGCCACTGTCTTTTTCTCCAAGCTCTGGCAAGAACTTTACTTCCTCTTAGTATTTATCTCAAGAGCTAAGAATGTCAAATCCACTGCCTTTCTGCCCCGAGCTTCCCCTCTCCCAGTCCCCCGACCCCAAAGCCTTTTGGCCACTCCAACCTACTTTGGGGATAGAAGTGATAAAGTCTTGGAATGGGATAGGAGAACAAACCTGGAAAGTCACTAAGGCCCATTATAACAACAAATCCACCAGGATTAGCAACCAGTCTGAACGCTTTGCAGATGGACACTCTGCAGTTAATGTTATTGTGTGGGTCAACACTGTTAGCAAAACAAGTTCTGGCTCTTGGCTGGGTGACAAGTGTGCAAAAAGCTGGGAGAAGGGACTGTTCTCCATGCTTCCTTCCCTCTGCCCCACCACACAGCGTGCCCAACTGTTGGCGCTCAGCGTCCCATGCCACAGGCTCATGCTCTTTTACCCTCTCATGGTGGGGGCTCTGCTTGCCACGGCTGTCGGCATGAAGATCCCTGTACATCTGTTGGCAACAAAGTAGAAACTTAAGCTCCATCCCAACTCTATTTGGGCTTTCTAGGTAACAGTGGGAAATTTAGGCAAGAATTTAGAGTTCATTCATACATATCCCCACCCCCAGATTTCCCCAACCAGCTATCCACAATCCTGACTATACCAAATTCCACGATCTGGGACAATTTTCTGTATGGCCTTCCACCTGCCTCCAATGAGGCAGACAAAGAGCTACGGTTAGTACAAAGGTGGAACAAACGTGTCTTTCACACAGTGGCGTAAGATTGGAGGCATGCGTTGGAAGGCTTGGGGAGACAGGTTGGCAGGGAAGCTTTCCCCAGCAAGACCTCAGAAAGGAAGGTGGGGAGATGGAAACTGGATGAACAAAGAACCATTGCAGAGCTCAGAGGAAACTCCAGGGTGGGGAACAAGCATGAATGGGAACATGGAGCAAGGCACAGTTGACTACAGGGAGACGTGAACAGAAGTGCTCTCGGCTAATACACAAGTGTGAGATCATGGAAAATCCCAGGACAGGCGTGGGGGGCTGCTTCAGTGAACCGAGGAAAGAACTAAGATGGCAATTATGAGGACAGGAAGACCACCATGTCCACTAAGGATAACTTGTGATGCTCATCCTTGGGAAATGGAAGCCAACGTCCCAGGTGGCTGCTCTCATCCAGTGTCCCCGACATGTTGCCACAGGCAGCGTGAGCCCAGAGCCTGCCTCCAGACTCCTCACGGCTCCCTTTCAGTTCTGTCCCATGGCTCACCTGTAGTGTTGCACAACTCCTTGGCCTCTCCACCCTACTCCTCAGACTGTAAGTGGAGATGATGGTGGCACCTGCCCCACAGTTACCATGAGAACTGGCTGAAATACTGTGTGGGGCAGAACAAATGCTCACACTGAGCTTTTATTTAGAGGAAGACACTGGGCGGTCACAACAGCCGCTCTGTGTCAATTCTCAGGCCCAGGGGCATGAGGAAGGCCTGTAAAACCAGATGCGTCATTAGTCATTAGTGGTCACCTTTTAGGTAGGTTACCTTCATTATGAAAATATCGCTTCACAAACCCTGCCCTCAGAAGTGGCTTTTTTATTTTATAGGGTTTCAGCTCAAAGGTCGGCAAGCCTTTCTGTGTGCACACTGTTTAGGTGTGTCCATCATAAACCTGTGTCTGTGTGGTACAACAGCCACATGTGGCCGGTGGCTCCCAATTGCAGTTCTTCAGTGATCTGCCTGGAGTGTGAAAGGGTGTTCGTGGTTGATTGGAAGAAGCCACATGAGCCAGAGAGCAGGCTGTCAGCATCATGAGGAACCAAACCCATGCAGGGAGGCCATGCAAAGCTTTCTTGGGCACATCTTAACTGTATTGCATAAGATAGCAAAGGAAACGGGGCTACTTTTAAGTGGGGGTTCTATGAAAATGCAAACCTCTTGGGGCTTAGGGGCCTTGGATCTGAGATGAATAGTTTATGCTTGGTTTGTGGCTGTCCTGCTGCAATATAGGGACTACACCAGAACGTGCAGGCTCTGAATGCACAGGACCCTATCCTGAGGTCCCGTCAGGACTTGTTTCACTTGTGGCAATGAAGGCTGCTTTGGCTACAAGTGACCTTTTAAAGCTTATCTTTGCAAAGAGGGGCTGCTGAGGTGATTCCCTACATGCGCAGTGTGAGTAGGAGGACAGACAGGACACAGAGCATGCAGAGGGTCACCTGCTGAACACTGCGCGCCCGGCAGGAAGGTGGAGTAGGGGGAGGAGAGAGGGAGATGACTTTTTTGGGGCAGGTCCGAGCACGCTCCTTGTCCTGTCGCTTTTATACCAACAGACACAAACAGAAAGAATGCTGCTGAAACAGGGGTCTAAGTGGAGATTATTCCCGGCGGGGCGAGGAGCATTTGCATATTTGCAAAGCATCCCAAGAGGCCCCTTCCCTGACCACCATCCACCCTCTACAGCACCTCGCTCTGTGCCCAGGGGGTGGCTCATCACAATCTTTTGTCTTTCATGTTGGGCCAGAGCCTTAAACTGAAAGGCTGGTGAGAACTTTGGTGTAATGCTCTCTAATGCCAAGGGATAAGGGCTTTATCAGAGAAGGAGAGAGAAAAGGCAGATGGGCCCACATGGGATAGCCCATGACCTCTGCACACCAGACCACATGTAGCAAAGCATGTTTTTCCCCAAGTCACGTCCCATCAATGCCCCCTGACTCACACACAAGAGTTCTGAAAACTACAAAGAAATGCCAGGAAATGGGCTCTACAAATTAACTGTCCTTGTTCTGCTGTACCACACATGCCCTTGTTGTGGGCTGGTCCACGTCAGAAAGGAGCTTCTCAGCATCTGAGAAACAGCCATGCATTACCCTGGACCTCTCTGGCACCTTCCAGAGAATTCTCAGCTTCCTTTATCTAGACTGCTGTACGGGGGGAAAAGGGCAGGGGTGGGGAGGATTGTGGCAGCCAGAAGGTCAGAGAAACATCCTCCACTGTGTGTTCCCACCTCACTTAACAATCTGCTTCCAAATCTAGGCTGGTTCGTGTGCAGTTTGTCGCAGGATACACTTCTTAGATCAAAAGGAAAAGGGGAGGGCAAAGGACGAACTGCAGTGTTTACACTGGAAAGAACAGCACAAAAACCACTGGCAAGCAGGGCTGTTATCCAGTTTCCTTCTACATGATGACCTAAGTTGGAACAGGCCCTCATGCCAACTCTGCCATGGCTACCACGCCTGCCACGCCTCCCGTCTCAGTAGGAGCCACTTCAAGAGACACACGCAGTGAGTGAGTCACAGTGCAGCGCTGTCTGTCGGAGGTGAGTGGCTAGCCAGCAGCAGCCCAGGCACACGGGCTCCGAGTTCCCATTCTTGGGGGCATCTGCACACATCTCTGGCTTTCAGGAGATACACCGAGAGGACCAAACCCAATGAGTTAAGAAATGATGGATGGAAAATGATGAATGTGAGTGTCTGATATTCCACTGGCATAAAATGTGGCACCAATACAGACACTGAAGTCTGTAATTTCCGAAAGCACTTAATGATCTAAACTGTTACCATTGCTCAAGATGACCGGGGCTCACGCCATCTTTCACGCCACCAGCTACAGGCTACCAGTATAGTACTTCATTGATGGTGACAATATAGGAGCCAGATGGCAAGCTGAACAGGCAGAAATAACAACAACAACAACAACAACAAACAACAACAACAATAACAACAAAAGACAGTCTCTACACGGGTCTTGGCATAATGCTATGAGCTTCATGAGTGGCCTGTGTATAACCAGGTTCCAGGTGACCTTTCAAGCTGACAGACAGATCTTTGCCATGACAGAGGCCAAGACCCAGCAGGCTGAGACACACACACACTGCCCCCTCCTTCCCAGAAGCCCAACAAAGCTACAGCAATACAGGCCGCACACAGACCCACCCATGTCCCCACATCCCCACGACACCCGACCTTCCTGCTATTCTGTTCTAATCTCAGGCCTTTTCTAGGAAGAATAAGACTTGACACTTCCAAACTTCTGGTTTAAAGTTTACCTATTCCCTTCCATAAAGACTTCATGCGCCAGGCGGAGGCGGCGCCCAACTTTAATCCCAGCACTCGGGAGGCAGAGGCAGGTGGATCTCTGTGAGTTTGAGATCAGCTTGGTCTACAAGAGCCAGTTCCAGGACAGTCTCCAAAGCCACAGAGAAACCCTGCCTTGAAAAACCAAAAACAAACAAACAAACAAAAGACTTCGTGCAAGCTGGGCGGTGGTGGCGCACGCCTTTTGTCCCAACATTTGGGTGGCAGAGGCTGGTGGATCTCTGTGAGTTCAAGGCCAGCCTGGTCTACAAAGCGAGTTCTGGGATAGGCTCCAAAGCCACAAAGAGAAACCCTGTGTCAAAAACAAAACAAAAAAACCCCAATTCTTGATGACATTTTCAGAAGGCCTCCCACTATGAAATGGTTTCTACTGGGGGGTGTGTGTGGCGTCTGTTGTGAGTTTGGACACTGCACCAGCATTCTCTCTCTCCCTTACTGGGCCCTGCCTTCTGTGTGTTGTATTATTACAAGGTTAGAAAGGAGTATTTTCTTTAAAATGCAATTTCAGTAACATCCAACTCACCATTCCCCAGCACTTCCAGGCCCCAGAGCTGATGAGGCTGATCATGGGAGAGGCTAACAGAACCCAGGATCAGCTCTCCCTATCCAAATGAAGTGACCCTTGCTATGAGGATGCTCATCGAGCACCCTGTCCCCAGCAACAAACTAGTCACCAGCGACACTAGGGAGAAAAGAGCAGGCATTTCCCACTCACTGACAAGTTTCTTCTGCCCAACGAGTGGGTCCCTCCTGTTACCAACTGTCTCAATAAGCAGTTTTCCAGGAGCCCTGAAAAGGTTTTAGTGGAAATCCCCAGAAGAGGTTTTTGTTCGTTTGTTTGTTGTTTGGGGTGGTACTAAGGATAGAGCCCAGGGCCTCAGGAAGCTAAGCAAATATCCTCCTACTGACTACAGCCATAACTCCTGAGCCCCCACCAAAGGATGTGGACAAAATTCCAAGCAGAAAACAAACAAAACAAAAATCCCAAAAACCCAACCCACAAACATTTTTGTATAGATCTGAAAGAAGCAAATTCATAGCTCACGATCACTTTCATAGGTATATTTCCCGATTCACACAAAAGGCACAAACCCCGGGTCTCAGGCATGACAAAGGTCACGTGGAAACAGGCTACTAAGGCCAATTTGGGAGCCATGTTACAACAGCAAAGACCCAAGGGCTCAAGTATCAGACCTTGACCACTTCCCATATCACTACCTTCAACACCGAGTTAACAGCCTTTCTAAGAGGCTCCTCAAATCCCAGGGAGTAAACACAACCACAAATCAGACTATCACTGTCGGTCAAATGTTTCCCAAAGACTGCTGGCACAGTGCAGAGCCTTTCTGCCTCGGCGAGCTGGGTTTTCAGGCGGGCCAGGGGCAGAGATGGGGTGAAAGGCCCATTCTAGACCCTAGCAAGACTTTTACCTGTTTCCACTGGGGGATGGGAGCAGGGCGACCCTGCTCAGGCGGGCAGCAGGACGGCTGGCTGACCCCACGCTCTTGTGTCGGCTATGACACACACAGGCCACGTATGAGTGGGGGCAGGTCATGGAGACAAAACAAAATAAAATACATTAAGGTAGGAGAAGACATAAAAAAGTACCTGTGGAGGACAGACATATATCCATAAACCGTGAGGGGGCAGGCAAAGTTAACTCTCAGGAAGTTATGTTAAGAAAGGAAAGATAGTAGCCTCCCCCAAACCAAGAACAAGTGCAAACACAGGGAAGGATAAAATGGGGGGGGGTGTGGGGAGAGGAAAACAAGCTGTGATTCTTGTCATCGTCTTCCCAAACTGAATTCTCTGGGGTCTACACTACTATCTGATTTGGAAAACTAATTCCCTTACAGAGGAGGAAAGCAACCTTCTTGCAGAGGCGACCTTCCACTGGGGGGCGCACTGTCCTCCTGACATGGGGCTGGCAGAGCGCAGCAACCTCTACTGCTCCAGGGAAAGTTACCATCCCTGCTGCCACACAACAGGACACTAACCCAAAGCCAGGTGTGAGAGGCAAGTGAACGGTTGCTGCCTGACCCCCAGGAGTTATGGTCTGTGGGTATGGAGCAGAGGAAGAGAGAGAACAGGCCCTGTCCTGATGCTCTCTCAGGTTATCAGGGAGCGTGCAACACAGTTCAGAGAGATTTTCAAAACGCTAGCCCCCTCCTCTTTAAAGAGGCAGAGTGACATTCGCAGAGCAAGGGAGAGACAAGATGTGGCACTCCAGGCCAGGTGCTGCCAGCTTCTGACGCGTAGCTTATCTTTCAGAAGTCTCCTCCTAAATGGGTCCCATTCCTGGAATGGAATCTTCGCTCACAGAAGCAACAACAGAGGAGACCTTTCTATCTTATCCAAGATGAGAAGCAACTAAAACACCCACCACGCTACAGACAGGGAATGGCACAGTGTATACACACTCTGAAGATGGCTGTGAGCTGAGAAGACACAGGAGTATGCCAGGGTCAAAAACAAAAGGCGGATTCTAAGGAAGTGTGTCCTCAGAATGGGCTCCGCCATGAAAACAAGGATGTCCTGAGAAAAAGTCCAGAAAGAAATAGTATTGTGGGTGTCTTAAGCACCTCTGGTATACTTTCCAGGTTTCCTTCTCTGTCATAGTCTTCTTGTTCTTTTTCTTGAGATGTTGTATCATCATGTAACCCAAGCTAGCCTTGAACTCACAATCTTCTTGCCTCAGTTTCCCAAGCACTGCATTTCCACCATGCCAGCTACAGGTTTCCTTTGTAATTTCAGTATGTATATGTGTGAACATATGCATGTGTTTAGTCGTCCAGACAAATACTTTTTAAGATCTCTCTGCTGATTTTGGTCATAGACTCCTCAGACCTGACGTGAAGCTAATGCAGCCCTGAACAGGTAAGACAGACAAGAGCAAGCCCGGCCCATGAGTCCCGGGGTCTGTAGCATGACTCATCTCACTGCACCAAGAAGACCTTCCTTGCTGTGCCATCCGGCCCATTTGGAAGCAGAGCTTACCTGTCTCCTCACGCCAGTGGACTGTGCAGGCGCATTCTCCTCAAACTTTGCCAGCAGCTGGGTTGCCATATACTTTACTTTGTTCTGATTCCCGATGGCAGCATCCATCCGCCTGTCTGTCAGGGTGCTCACCAGGGTGGGTCTTTCTCCTCGGTAGCTCCGGGGGGGCTCCTCCTGCCCAACAGAAAGCACCCAAGAATCAGGATGGGTCACAGGGGACCACTGCCGCTCTTCTGTCAACGTGTGGGCAGGAACTGCACAGCAGCCTTAGGTTGCTTGACACAGCACTCTGCAAAGTTGTGACGTGCAGAGTCAGCAAGGGCCTAGGATGCAGGGCAGTGCCACAGAGCACATGGACTTGTGCTGGCATCACCAGATCTCAGCAAAGCCACAGTGCTTTGCCAAATGTGTGCTGAGAAGACACAGGAGTATGCCAGGGTCAAAAACAAAAGGGAGAGAAAGCCTGAGCGTACCTGTGTGCACATTCCTTGCTAGTTTCTGGAAAGCAAAATGAAGGCAAACGCACACAGAAGCTTTCATAACAGATGAATATGTAAAGATCTAGCGATGCCAATTTGAGAATTAATAACTTAAACCAGGTGGCCAAAGAGACGGCTCAGTGGTTAAGAGTGCTTACTGCTCTTGCAGAGGACCCAGGTTCCATTCCCAGCACCCACAAGACATAGCACACAACCACCTGTAACTCTAGTTCCAGCCAATCCCACGCCCTCTGGCCTCCATAGGTACCTGCACATAGATGGTGCACATAAACTCACACCATCGTACACCCAACGTACACATAAAAGCAAACAAACAAACAAACCCCCAAATCCTTAAACCAAAAAGGATAATTCAGTGCAATCGGTTCCCGACAAACCACGAGTCTCACCTCCTCTGACTGACTGGTTTTTCTCCTCTTTCCAGCCCCATCTGAATCCTTTTCCTTTTTATCCTGCACCAAGAGAAGACACAGACAGCATTAGACTTTCCTTTGCCATTAGCTCTGTAGTCACTATTAATGTGATACCGGTGTACACATACCTTGGGAGAACGCTTCCGAGAGATGGTCTGTCCAAGCTTGCTCAGGAAGGAGATGGGGGATTTGGTGCTGGCTATCAGGATGGCTTTCTCCTCTGCATTCAGGTCCAAGGTGTCTGTGGACAGGAGTGAGCAATGTTTAATGAGAACAGTGCCACAAAGTCCTGCGCAGAACCACGCTCCCCCGGACCCCAATGGCTTACTGACTAAGGTAGAGCATTCGTGGCCATAGGAAACAGCAGATCTGGACACTTTCTTTTACACACACACACACACACACACACACACACACACACACACACACACACACACAAAACCAACCCCATTCCTGACACTTCAGCTGTAGCAACCCACGCTTCTGCAGGTTGGACTCTGCCCGTGACTATCAGCACACTGCTGAAATTCAATTTTGATAAAGAAAACTTCAGGTTGGGTGGACGGTTGAGAGATATGAGACATGGAGCTGTCAGTTTAGGGGACTGCAGAGGCCATGTTCTTAGCTGTGTCAGAAGAGGGGTACTCAATGAATAGGGCTACTCAGGGCTCAGGGTTTGTGCTGTAAGAAATGCATATCCAGCTAGAAAAAGACACAGATGCTATAAGGAGATGGGCTTGAAGACACTGTGGGGAGGAGGGCACCATTAACTGTGGATTCTAATTTAATTTACTATTATTATGGCGGGGGGGGGGTACACACATGTGTTGGGGTCAGAGGACAACTTTGGGGAGTCATTTTTCTCCTGCCTCTCTGTGGGCTCCAGGGACAGAACTCAGCTGGTCAGGTTTTTATTGTCTGGTGGTAAGCACCTTTAGCCACTGAGCCATCTTTTTTTGTTTGTTTTGTTTTTTGAGACAGGATTTCTCTGTGGTTTTGGAAGCTGTCCTGGAACCAGCTCTTGTAGACCAGGCTGGTCTTGAACTCCCAAGTGTTGGGATTAAGGGCGTGCACCACCACCGCCTGGCACCACTTAGCCATCTTACTGGCTGCAATTCTAATACACTTACAGCAATAGCAATTTTGAGAATAGTAATTAGAAATAATGAGTTGCTAACATTTATTCAGTGCTTACTCGCCATTCTTAATACAATACAGTATTATTATATCTGTCACTTTCTTTTTACAAACAGGGAGACCAAAGTATAAGGAAGTCCAAGCAGCCTGCCCAAGGCTGAAAATGGAAATGCTGAACAAAACCCATATCAGACACTGTGGCCAACACTCTGAAGCACTGTGCTTATGTGACCGTAAGTGGTGTCGTAGGTAGCCTTAACTGTCAACTTGACATACCCTAGTGTCATCTGAGAGCAAAGTCTTGACTGAATAATTGCCTAGATCAAACTGGCCTGGGGGGGGGGGTTGTCCTGATTATTCACTGACACAGGACCCAGCCCCACTGTTGGTGGCACTATCCCTAGGCAGGTGGCCCTGGGCTGTATAGCTGGCTAACCATTAGCCTGTGAGCAAATGAGCCAGAGAGCTCCTCTGAGCTTTAAATGGAAGACAGCGTTCCTCCTTGGCTCCTGTCTTCAGGTTCCTGCTTGAGCTCCTACCCCGACTTTCCCTCAGTGATGGATTGTAACCTGGATGTGTGGGCCAAATAAACTCTCTGCTCCCATAATTTGCTTTCGGTCAGAGCTTTTTATCACGAGCAACCACATGCACAAACACACACAAACCAAAAAATGAAAACAGAAAGGTGAGAAACAAGAAGAGAACTTGAGCTGGAAGATTCTTTGCAAGGTTGCAGGGCCCTTTGGGCAGAGCTCTACAAATGCTGTAGAGGTCATCGGGTACCACTTTTGCAGAAGGGACGTGCTGAGGTGGGGGAAGCTGGCAGAGTTGAGGAAAAAAAAACCTCTGCGTACTTATAGGTAAAGTGAGAAACGGTCTTGCCAACAGCGTAAGGTTAAGAACACAGGGCTGGGGCTGGAGAGATGGCTCAGAGGTTAAGAGCACTGACTGCTCTTCCAGAGGTTCAATTCCCAGCAACCACATGGTGGCTCACAACCATCTGCTATGAGATCTGGTGCCCTCTTCTGGCCTGCAGGCATACATGGAGGCAGAGTGTTGTATATATAATAAATAAATAAAATCTTAAAAAAGAAAAAAAGAAACACAGGGCTGAGAAGGAACATGCGAAGGAAGGTTCTAGAGGCTGCCCTGCTGACCGGGCAGCAGGAGGCAGGATCCCAGCCTGAGCACCCAGGTCCTCACCGCTGGAAGAGAGTGAGTCCTTGAACATCTCGTAGAACTGGGTGAGGTACATCACCATGGACAGCTTGTCGGGCTCCGCCACTGATGCCATCTCCTTGCCTGTCATGATGGGAGAGATGCCCAGCTCCTTCTCAGCAATGTCAAAGGCTAGCTGGTTATTCTTCTCCACATTCTGCTCATCCAAAGAGTCAAAGTCTCTGAGAAGCATGACAAGGAGAAGTGGATCAAGTTGGGCTGACAGTCTCCAAACCAGAGCAGGACCGTATGCTCTGCTATGCCACTGCCATATCTCAGTCCCTGGGCCTGACACAGGACCGTGCACCACGGCCATCTCAGTCCCTGGACTAAGGTCCAGGGAGTGGGTCACCATCCCTGGATCAGAGCAGACGGCCTTTTCTCGACCGCATTCTTCCCTTCTGACTAAGGAAATGCACAACACCTTTGGGGAAAATGACTACCCAGCAAGATGAATGGGGCGGGGGTGGGAGGAGGTGTGAGGGGGGGGAGACAACCTGTGTCTTACACCGACACCAATTTCTTACTGTAATGTAAGCTCAGGGCAGGAACTGCATGCCTGTCCACACAGAGGAAACGAACGTCTGACAGTGACACACCTTGTCAGGTTAGGGCTCCCCGTTGTCCTGGGACTGCCGCTTGCCCCAACTTTCCCGTGAGGGAAAATTCTAGAAGCTTCTTCAAAAGGTGTTTCCACTGCTGACTCTCCTGAGTGTTCCCAGCATCTCCGTTCATACACGCCCTCCTCCCTAGGTCCCCCAGGTCTTAGCTCTCGCTACTCAAGGACGGCTGAGGTTTCTCAGTTGACTTCACTACCCTGGCATCTCTTGCTTCGTGTTAACCTATTGACCTCATGGCTTCCCCCCCCCCATTTAAAGCAAATTACTTTTCTCGTAGATCAAGCCTATTAAACCAAGAACACTCATCCTGAAAGCAGGCCAAACAGTGCTGAATCACACACTCACTGCTTTCTGGCCTCCCTCGGGCCGCCTTAGGGCGTTCTAACAGGACCCTCCACCCACACTCCATCCACCACCCCACAGCCTCACGGCTTCCTCACCTTGCCTTTGAGATGGAACTGACCCCCCCACTCCCAGTTTCAGCCTCCCTCCTCACCCCACTTCTCTGGTACAAATGACAAAACATTACTTTCATTTACTTGTTTTTTTTCTTTGACCAACTTTTGGATGAGCATCAGAGGTCATTTACTTTACATCAGAAATTCACCCCTTCTTTTAATTTTGCCTGGGAATTGAACCCAAAGCCTGGGTTCTGCTAGGCAAAGGCTACACTTCCACCTCTCCATATTTACTTATTCTTTTTTAGGAGACAGTTTCAATCTGAAACTCAGCTCTCCTGCTTGAGCCGCCTAAGGCTGAGATGGCAGGCATGCCTGGCTACAGTTGTTTTGTTTTGTGGTACTAGCGGATCAAACCCAGGGCCTTACACATGGTCCCCACTGTTAATCTACACCATGTGAGGCTGGTTTTATCACTTCTTGTATCATTAGCTTGCCAACATCACAAAATAGGGGGCTATGTCTCTTAGGATTTCCTTAAGCAAGGATTAAAACAATGGACAAAACCTGGGCCCCTGTGTGATTAAAAAAAAAAAAAAAAAAAAAAGAGGGCAGCCAAGAAAATCCACCAGGTTCTGCTGCTGTCTCTGAATGTTTGGCTTCCATAGCAACAAATGCCTGGGGCGGGGTCTGAGTGCTTTGTTCACAGGGCTGACCCAAGGCCACTCTACAGATTCTGTAGATAGAGGAGTCAAAAATGGGTGTCAGGGGGATAGTAGGCAAGATGACGTCTCATGATGCTCACGAGCACACTTGCAAAAAGTATAATCTTTAACAGAGAAAATGCCCAAGACCATCATAAATCAGGTATGTATCTATTGTTTCCTGTTGGGCTGAGCTAGCCAAGTGTTCTAGCCAGGTTTCCCTTGTGATCAATAGCATCCGAGAGAGTGCTAGCCAAAAATGAAGAGTTCAACTTGGGGCCAATAAACAGAGTTTTCCTTTGTGCAAAGTTAACAGGCCTAGGTGGGTGTTAAAACCAGTTTTTGACCTTCTGAATGCTATGATTTTTAAAGCTAATATTTTTGGGATTGAGTTTTAAATATAAATAAGTCAAAATCCTGGCCTTCAAGAGAAATCATTTTACCATGCAACCCATACTAGGGAAAAGCATAAAATCTGCATAAGGGGCTCTGGGATCCTTGGTGAATATAAAATGAAACATGGAATTGGTCACGACTTACATTAGATCAGGGCGGTATCTGTGGATGATTGCACACAGGGCCAGGCCGCTTTTCCAAGACATAGTGAGATCTGTCACATTTACCCCTGCATAGCCATCTGTCTGCCTTTGGCACCATCCCAGAAGTTTGCTTGAACGAGCTACAGACTCTAAAACAATAAAAATAATTATTGAAGTGTGCTTACCTAGTAACTCTGACATAGCATCTGCTTTGCGGTACACATATCCAGTTTGAAAAATTATTGAGGGTGGGGACAAAATGTCAGTGCTATTTTTAGAAGAAAGCATCGAGGCCTAAATTTATGTCACTGGTATCATGATGCACAATTTCAGATACTAATCTATTCGATTCCAGGGTCAATGCCCCAGACAGATACCTACAACCCCAGGAGGGTAACAAGGACCAGCCACATGGAAGCCATGTTCCAGCAACACTCCTGGAGACAAGTGGATGGCAAAGTGCCACCTACTGAGCTGATACCTCACTGGCAACAGAGTAAAGATGTCCCTGGAGAGTTCCCTGGCAACAGGCTGAGGAAGCCTTTTCCTCTACAGCAACACCCGGGAGATTAGATTAGAAAAGGTTTTCCACTGTGGTACCTTAAACCTGAAGCAAACAAAGCCTTAGTCTCACTTCCTAAGGTCCTGACTGAGTGCCATGTGAAGAGACTGTAGGGTGACAATGAGAAGGACAAATATTCCAGACAGACCATTCCCTAGACCCAGGTTAGCAACCTGTGTTATATAAACAATTATGTGCGGAGACAATGACAAGGCAAAGACAGATGTTCTCTGACTGGCTAACATGTCTTTATCATGAGGAGTTTTGTGAACATGAAGAGAGTTCGAGAAGCACCGATCTGCATTCGAGCAGTCTGTTCCAGTCCCCAAGGCAGCTGGGATTTAGCTTTACTAAATCACTTGATAATTTGTGAACAGATGATTTTAAAACGCCTATGACAAGAGTCTTGCTAAGTCTTTCACAGCGGTCTGAGACAAGAAACGGAGCACTTCTGGTGCCTTCTCTTGGCTTTGACATTGACCCACTCAAGTGTCTCCCAGGTCTGCACATCCACCCGCTCCATGTCTATGGGGCAACTGCAGAGGCAGGTGAACACAGTCATGGTGGTGGCTTACACCTTTAATCCCAACACTCGGAGGCAGAGGTGGGTGGATCTACAGAGTGGTCTACAGACTGAATTCCAGGACAGTCTCCAAGAAAGGCTACACAGAGAAACCCTGTCTTGAAACAAACGAGAGAGACAGAGACCGAGACCCAGAAACACTCTCTCAAGGGGTTGACACCCCAGGGGAGAAGAGGATGATACAAACTGCCTACTGGTTTTCACAAGATAACTCAAACCTTCCCTGTCTTCTCGCCTCCCCTCCTGGTTTGAATTGATGCAGCAAAACCACAACTACCTACCTGGTACCTCTCAGGACAATCAACGGCCAATGGCCATCCTCTGTGGTGCTTCAGACTTTTAATATTAACAACAATGACAAAACTGTTGTTTCCAAGCACTGTGGCAAGTGCTATGCAGAGACCTCAGGTCCGCAACCCAAGAGCAGCGAGCGTTATTCCTCCCAGATCAAAGACAAGGAAACTGAGGTTCTGAGGTTCTAACTAATCTGCTTGAGGCCACATGCTTTGTAGACGGCAGAGCTTGGACTGAGAACTACTGTATCTGGCCCCAAGGTGACCCAATGCCTCAGCCCCAGATTCCGGCCTTTACCACAGACTGACTGCCGAACTATCTCCTAAACAGCCTCCCTGCACCCAGTGAGTTTCCCTACTCAGTCTGCTGTAATGCACCCGACACTTGTACTCAATGCCACTCTCCAGAGGCCCTTCAACACACGAAACACAGACTGGACTTCGCGCCTGCCACAGCATTAAGGTTGCTGTCTCTGGACCAGCTAAAAGGCCACATGTTCTCTCCTGAAACTTGAGTGTGTGTCCGGGTACCCAGGAGCTTGCATCCATTTGGGCACTTCCTCACCCTCTCCAGAATCTGTAACTGGATGTTGTAGGGCATGGCCCTCCAAGTGTGTAACAGCCATTGCCGTCTTTGTCAGCGCAGCTGTGATTAGCGGCAAGAGACCCTTAAGGTCAGGGCTGTTGACACTCCCTCATAGGACAGAAACACCTCCCTCCCAGCTGCACACAGTCTCAGGAGGTGCTGAGCACAGAGAAGGCAGAGGGCTAACTGAAGGGACGACTCCGTCCACACAGCTATGGGGAATAGCACCATCTATGTGGGAGTGAGACTTCAGTGAGCGGACATTTCCATATTCCCTGCAGGTATGCTTATTAACTCACAGGTTCACAGAGCTGCGCTTCAGTGGACTCATTACTTTTGTCTGTTGTTGGTTCCCTATCCGGGACAAACAGACATTTGTGTATATCTCCCTAGGAGAAGTTCAAGAAACAAAAATTTACCTGTATACTCTTATACTACCTTAGACCATAATTCTTTTCTGTGTGTGTGTGGTGGTGGTGGGGGGGTGTCGTTTTGTGCATCCCAGAAAGTGTAAGCAACATCCACAGTTCTATTCACTAGAAGCCACTTGCAAACCTACCCCAGTCGTGACATAAAAATATACCCTGGCAACAACCTAATATCCCCAGAGGGTAAAACCAGTGGCTACAGCCTAGGGCCTTTGATAGCACTGTGGTCACGCAACATGAGGGCAGTCTTCTTTCAACAGCTCGGACCATTGTTGGAACTCACCATTGCGAGTCAGCTTGGGAGTGGTTCGGGAATTCACCAGGTTCTCCATTTCCAGATGAATATCTTTTGTGTCTCCGCTATCATATAAATGGCGCACCTGGCAGGAAGTTGAATGGTTGAAAAGGAAAATCAAACCCTGAATAACAAACCCCACTTAAAGGAAGCAAGCTGGTGAAGTCTAGACACTTATTTATTTCTATTTGCTGGCAGGGCTGGGGGTTGAGGTTAGGGTACTGCACAGCTAAGCAGAGCTATTCGCCCACGGTAAAGCTTCGTCAGAATCCACGTGACAACCTTAGAGCTTCAGTGGAATGAGGTTTTGGAGACACACAAAACCTGAACAGCAGCAGCTGTGCTGAAAGTAAGCCAGTTGGCCATGGCTGTCCCTCTGATCTGATACTGCCTACCTTCAACGTATTTACAAACACTGTTCAAACACACACACACACACACACACACACACACACACACACACAAAGCCTATATACATCAGGCAGAAGGCAAAGAAGAAACTCCTCCAGAATAGAGACAAACATGTGCAGGAGGCTGCTTCCTGGTGAGTCCTGTTCCTTGGGACTGTTGTGCTCTGTTAGATGTCACAAGAAAAGGTGGCTTCACAGGTTCTAAAAAGTCAGTACAGCATCGAGGCTAACACCACCACCAACGCCTTCTACTTGTAGAGAGCATCCTAACCTTTCAGAGCCCTTCCGAGAGAACAACCATGTTTGTCTGACAATGATGCTGTATAGGCAGAGGTTACCAACTACCCTTCTCAGATGAAAAACAGGTTCAGAGAAAGAGAAGTGACCAGGCTTGAGTCTCAGGTGATGGGTGGTGATGCTGTCGGTGACGTCATCCCTCCTGACTACTGAACCAGAGGGTACCCTTTGCCCTACTCTGTGTGGTCTGAATTAGGAGATGATGGGTGAAGTTCTAGGTCTTTCGTTGTTGTCACTTGTGATCTTCTGTAAGTCATTTAAAAACTCTATTTGGCCAGACATGGTGGCTCACGATTGTATCTCCAGCTCCCAAGAAGCTGATTCAAGAGGATCATCTTGAGTTCAAAGCCAGCCTGGTCTATGTAGTTAGTCCAGGTATGCTTGGCTTACAGCACATTCAAGTCTCCCCACCTCCTCCCCAAACTCAAAATAAGCGACCAACCAATAAAGAAAAAGAAGGAAGGACTGATTCTCTGTGCCCCGGCTGCTGACTGTGGTAATGGGAAATAATACCTACTTTCAACAACACAGAAACATCGACTTGGATCACTTAAGAGTGTGCTGTATAATAATAAGCATAGCTGGACACATTCCTGGTGGAATATATACTGTATAATAACAAATATAGTTATGCACATTCCTATCTGGTCTATTGACCAGAGTTTTAGCATCTAAAACATGGGCCTAAGAGGACATAACTACAAGAAGGCTCTTACCTGGCTCGGCCGGAGGAAGTTGATGTTAATATTGGGGTACCTAGTGACAGGGTCAATGCTATATTGGCTGAAGTTTTTGCTCACATTCTCAGGGGTAGTCTGAGGCAGCAGCCTATAAATGCTTTCCCTGCAATGACATACAACAGTGTGCTCTTAGCAGCGACAAGCACTGAATTACCCACCAAGTCAGTCAAATAGTCACCTCTTCCCTCCAGATCCAGAACTCAGTGACTCCATGGACCTGGACCAGGGGAAGGGCCAAAGAGAAGAGCAGGGACAATGCTGTGAGTGGTGGCAAATGCCGCTAACTTAGAAATGTAGCGTGCCAATATTTACTATGATTTTTAAAGAAATTAAAAGGGAACCTATGGCCAACTTGTGTGAGGTTAGTGGAATGCACAGTCTGTCTGGTCCTGAGTCCTGTGCCCATCAAGTCATCTTTGCTGAATCTTCCCCTCAATAGAATAAACACTTAATCTAAAGGATGAAGGATACTTCCAAAACACCGTCGCTGGCTGGTTTTTTTTAGCGTCAACTTGACACAAGCTAGAGTCATCTGAGAGCAGTGAACCTCAATTAGGAAAATGCCTCTAATGAGATCAGGCTGTAAGCAAGCCTGTAGGGCACTGTCTTAGTTAGTGATTGATGTGGGAGGGCCCAGCCATTGTGGGTGGTGCCACCCCTGGGCTGGTGGTTCTATAAGAAAGCAGAAAGGCCTGTGTATTCCTCATTGAGTCTGTCAGCACTATGGTTACTTGCCCAAAGGTCACGAGCTAAAAGTCTGGACCCTAGCATGGTGGCAGTGAGGCTGTAGATGTGGCAGCTCACACCTATAATTCTAGCACATGGGACACTTAGACAGGAGAAAATACTGAGTTCAAGGCCAGCTAGGACTACATAGTGAGTACTAAGCCAGCCTGGGGTACAGAGTGAGACTCTCATCTCAAAACACAAAGAAAAAATAATCTTTGCCATTACATCCAGATGCATGCCTTACATTAAAGATTTAAATTGTGCTGGCTGGTTTTTATGTCACCGACACAAGCTAGAGTCGTCTAAGAGCAGTGAATCTCAATTAGGAAAATGTCTCTAATGAGATCAGGCTGCAGGCAAGCCGGTAGGGCACTTTCTTAGTTAGTGATTGATGTGGGAGGGAGGGCCCAGCCCATTGTGGGTGGTGCCATCCCTGGGCTAGTGGTTCTATAAAAAAAGCAGGCTGAGCATACTAGAAGAGCAAGGCAGTAAGCAGAATCCCTCCATGGTCTTTGCATTAGCTCCTGCCTCCAGGTTCCTGCCCTGCTTGAGTTGCTGTCCTGACTTTGATGATGACCAGTGATATGGAAATGTAAGCCAAATAAACCCTTTCCTCCCTGAGATGCACTGGTCATGGTGTTTCATCACAACAAGAGTCAGAAGTTAGGACCAGGAGTGAGGTATTGTTGTGACCAGCCCGACTATGCTGATTTTGGGGGCAGTGTGGACGACTTTGGGACTCTGTACTAGGAAAGCAGCTGAACACTGAAAGCACAGTTTAACAGGCCACCCTAGTAGGAGCTTAGAGGACAATAACGAGTAGAACAATGAAGACTACAGAGGCCCAGCTTAAGAGGTTTCAGAGGGGGACAATATTAGCAACTGGGCTAAAAGCCATTCTTGTGATATTTTGGGGGGGACAGAAAAAAAGGGCTGCTTTTGCCCTAGTCCTAAGAATCTGCCTGAGGCTAAATTGAAGAGTTCTGAACTAACTTTATTAATCCTGTCACATGGTTATTAGTAACCATTCTGATGCAGGTCTACAATGAAAGAAAGCAACAGGGCAAAAAGAAATACAAGATATACAGTTTGAGCAGAAAAGGAGCACAGAAAATTTAATGCTGGCACTAAGGCTTGTGCTAACAGATAAAGAGAGGCCTGGTGTGAAACGGTAAAAAGGGAGTGGTGCCCTCAGGACACCCACCCCACCCAGCTATCCTTGCAGCTAATGAAAGCAAAAAGGCCTAAGGAATTTTCTGCTCCTAAAAAGTAACTAGGCAAAATTTATGCAAATGTAATTCAAGGAGGGGCCAGGCTCCATCCCAAGTAGGCAGCCAAACTTGGAAATACCAGCTGCAAGGTTCAGGGTTTAGAGTCACAAGGACAGGAGTAAAGGTGTGGTGTAATCTTCCTCTATGTTAAGGAGCGCTGCTCACTATACCCCCAGGCTATGGCAGGGGAGTCCCTGCTTGGCCCCGAGGGGCCACCTGAAGGTGTAAAAGTGAAGCCTGCATTGTACTGAAGATCCCAGGATGCTGGGGTGACGGAACCATGGAGTGTCTGCCAGGGAGAGTGGCACACAGGGACTGGAACCAGCCTGAGAGAGAAGTGTGCTGCAGGCAGCAAAGTTGAAAGCTAACATCAGATATGGAGCTTTGCCTCCCTGTGTGTTTCAGTCTTGTTTTGGCCCAGTATTTCCTCACTATACCCCCAGTCTAACAGTTTTGAATGGTAATACATGTTCTGTGCCATTGTATGTTGGAAGCCTGTAATTTGCTTTTTGATTTTATAGAGGCTTACAATTGAGAGCTTGCCTTGCATCTCAGGAGACTGGACTTTGGAAGTGTTCAGACTGTGATATACTATGGGCATTTCTAAAGCTGGACTAAATGCATTTTGCATTACTCTATGGCTACCAGAAATGTGGCGGTTGTAATGAGACTGCCCCAAAGACTCATATGTCTGAATACTTGGTCCCCAGTTGGTGGAACTGTGTGGGAAGGATCAGGAGGTGTGGCCTTTGTTGGAGGGCTTAGTGGTTTCAAAAGCCCACGTCATTCCCACTTAGCTCTCTCTTTGCTCTCTTCATGCCTATGAATCACATATGAGCTCTGAGCTACTGCTCCAGCACCTTGCCTGCCTGGTCATCACGATGGCCCTCTGAAACTATAAGCCCCCAAATAAAAACTTTCTGTTCTGAAAGTTGCCTCAGTCATGCTGCTTTGTCACATCAATAGAAACGTAATAATATCAATTATCAGAGAATAGCAGCCATTATCGGGTTCATCTAGGAAATCTCACATTCTTGTTTCTCTGGTCAGGGTAAACAGCAAGTAAATCCTAGTGTCCCTGCCTTGTTTACAGTCATCTGCTTCCAAACATCTGACATCCAGGGGTTCAAGAAATGTTTAGCAGCAACCTTGGGTTTCCATCAGCTAGTCACTCCTAACAAATGCCCCTTGTAGCACGTTCCCACTGCCACACTGCCTTACGGGGCATGGGTGCCACTGTGGGGCTGCTATGCATTTGCTCATGCAGTTATCGGGAACGAATCAAGACCCATCGGTGGGGCACAAAGATGTAGACACCACATGCCAACAGCAGATTCATCTGGGGAGGGTTATGAGAAGAGCTGCTTGGGCAGGATCACCTTGAGGTTTCTGTGATTTTATAAAACAGTTCCCTGCCTTTCTCTACTTGAACATGAAAGCATCTTTTAAAAAGAACAAACGAACAAGGAGAAGGAAGAACTTGCACTTGGCTGAGGAGTGAGCAGACTGACTCCCCAGTCCTGTAGGAGGTACCCACGGCTTCTCTCCATTACCTCTCTGCCAGGACTTCCAAGGGGCTGGTGCCCAGAGACCAGCTTCGTACCATCCAGGCGGAGTCCATAGCAGCCAGAAAGCCCCGGGCTATTCCTGTTCCCATTGGCCAGAAAGGCTGCAAAAGAGATATACGCAGAGTTAAAGCAACTCAGCTATTAAAAGAGGGAAGGAAACCAGTATCCCAGGGGCCCACCATCACTTTTCTCCTTTATGGTACAATTCTTTCAAGGGACTCTCTGCTCATCCACAACCCTGAACACTCAGACTCATTGTTATTTCCTGTTTACCACTTAGTTCTCTGCCCCCTTTAGTACTTACCTCCAAGAGGCTGTCCCCAACCAGAGCTACTAGTAACTGGTGTCCATTCTGTTCCCGTACCAAAGCAGCATTTTCAGAGGCGTACATACAGGTAAAGTCAAACATGGCCACATCAGGCTGCCCATAGTGATTGATGGCAAAATCCAGAGACGGCAGTTGCTGCTGGGTAGAGAAGTCTGCAGCCTCCCGGGCATAGTTCAGCAGGGCTTCTTGGTCCACATTCTCCCGGGAAAGTAACAGCTCTGTGTCTGTGTAGTCCTGTCCAGGAAGAGCAAAGGCCAAGATGGAGCAGCCCAAGCAGGGATTCGAGAATCCCACAGTGAACATCAAACATGACCTTGTCTCATGGTGTTTTTCTCCCTAAGGTGTTTTTAAAATTCCTAAACCAAATCTTTTACACCAATTACAAAGAACAGGGATTGGGGTGGTTGGGGGGGGGGGGCGTTGGTTAAGAGTGAATCAACTTTGCTGTCTAAATGGACCTGGCTTTCCCACTCACTAGCAGCAAAGCTCATCTAGCTCAGAGTTGTTAAAAATTATCAAATAAGATAGCCATGTAACAGCACCTTGTAAACTGGAAAGGCATTTTTAAAGTTTGTGGTATTTCCTGTCATCACTTTAATCCGGGTGTCTGATGGCTTTTGGCAGCAAGAAATCCAGACTTATCACACCTAAAGGGAACCTGAAAACTTTAGCACCAAGAGAAGTGCAGTGTGAAGCAAGAGCAGGTCCGGACGATGAGAGGGAACGCTCTGAAAATGAACCGGAGATCCCTAAATCATACAGAGGGCTCTGCGAGGCTCCATGAAAAACCACCAACAAACAAAAAGGGTGTGCTGTGTGGAGAAGTGAGGCCCTTCCTCTCTGCTTTGGAGGTTCCTGCGCACTGACTGAGTCAAGTCTGCTCCCCTAAAGTGAGGCCTGTGGGTTCCAAGTGCCCCTAATGGTACTCAGTGACAACCATAAGCTGTCAAAAGCCCAAACACAAACACTCAAGTCGGTCCTGGAAAATACTGTTTGTTCAATGTTAAGTGGCCACTATGGCTTTAGTATTTAGCAGCATAAACCCCTTACACTACAAAAATATAGGAGCAAAGTAAACCATGTTTCAGCATTCCAGACTGTTCTTACTCAGTTTTAAGTGAAGACCCAGATCTGCATGGATGGCTGGTTTGAGTCTTGACTCTGTCCTCAGGCATGCCAACTGCTGGAGCAACAGCAACAGAAGAGCCCCAGATAATGATCAGCCAGCTTCATAAAGAAACCAGCCAAACATGCCATGCTTTTGTTTGGCAGGGAACTCTGTACCAAGAGCCTTGTCCTGCTGCTCCCTACACACCACAGGGCTGCCATGCTGAGAGGCAGACACGAGGTTCACGGTGGACAGGGGACTTTGTGTCGAAAGCTCGTGCCTGTCCGCTCACACCCCAGTCTGCTGTAGATAAAGCAGTAGTGTGACTCATTCTAAGGGGCCTGATGTGTTACCATCCTGCAGACACAAAGAGCTCCCTAAGAGTCTGGTGGGAACTGCACGGGGCCAAGTCAGCACATTTGAGGCTTCTTCTGTCCATTCATAACACGGAGACAGTAATTATCACATCAGATCTGTGAGACCGAGTGAGAAAGCAGCCATGCTCCTTCAGGAACCATGCAGCCTGTGATTTAGATTTCAGGCCATCAGTTCAGGGTAGATCATACAATTAGTCACCAAGAAAAAGGGCTGAGCTGGAACTGGTTAAGGATGGACACCAGGCCTTTGCTATTAGTTAGAAAGAGTCTTACATATGCCCTGATCTGGTCAGGTCAGTGTTCCCTGGACTGATAGTAATCACATTTGCAGTAAAACCTGTCAGGCTGTTGTAAACACCAAGGGCTGCTTCTTGGTTCCCAACACTTGCCATCCTGTCCTCCACCCACCCTTCCCAAAGAGGAACCACTAATGTGGGGGGGTGGGGTTGGTGGTGCAGGCATATAATCTCTGCTACTCAGAGGCTAAGGGAGGGCAACTACACTTTCAAGGCTTGCCTGGGGCTATGGTGTTATTTCAAGGCCAGCCTGAGCCACTTAGTAAGAGCCAGTCTCAAAGGAAATAGTTCTTTGAAAGAAAGTCTAGGGGTGTAGCTCAGTGACAGAGTTCTTGTCTAGAACACACAAGGTCCTCAGCTCAGTCCCCATTACTGTGGTAGGGAAACAGTGGGTGTGGGAGGGTATACTAATCAATGATTGTCCTGCATGGGATTTACTGTAATTGTAAATCAGGTTACCTGAAGTTAAACTGGCTAATTATGCAGGACATGGTGTCTGACACTTGCTCTAAAAAATACTTGCTCTAAAGAGCAGGAATGGGGAGTGAGGAAGGGGTTGGGTTTATTGAAACAATCTGGCCATGTTGGTAACTGTTAAAGCTAATCATAATCCTGGCCACATAGACCCGTTCTACCTTCTTCCTTCTGCTTATAGTTCAATTTTCCATAATAAAAATATTTTTGAGTTAAGCTGATAAATAGCATGAGTTTCCAGATGTGTTCAGTGTCATTTCTATTCCCTTTCAGGAAAAACCTATCAGACTAAAATTCTTAGTGACTCTATCAAGCAGTTCAACAAAGATGCTGCCTGAAAGAAACTCATTGCTCACATGCAGTATCACCCCTTTGTCCAGTAAGCTCTGCTTTTTGGCCGTCATCACAAAGTAGTGTGTGTCATCTTTGTAGTAGACGATGTTCTCTAAGTCAATACCTGCAACCAGAAGACAGACGTGTGAGAATCATGGAGACTGGGACATTAGGGGATCCTCAAGGCTGGACTGGGGGGTCTCACAGAAAAGGGCTGAAGAGCACCAGGCACGAAAGCTGTGTAGGCTCAGAGCCCCACTTCCTGCATGGCGCATGGAAATCATGAGGTTTGCTTTCTCTTGTGGTGCATTATAACTTACTCAGTAGCCTAGGTTACCCATGACCAACAGTAAACAAAACATGGTATGGGAAAAGCAAAGCAAAGGCCAATCTACAAGAGGGGATGGGTTAGGTACCAGGTAAAACCTCTTTGTTAATCACCAAGGAAGCTGGAGGCATTGCTTAGATTTCTAACAGGATAGATACCTAAATATATATAGAGAGAAATATTGAATCTTTATTCAGTTAACCTGCAAGATACACGGAATTGAAAGAAATCAAGTTCTAGAAAACAAAATGAAGACACTCTTTTTTTGTTTCATGGCAGCAGAATAACTCAATCCACCAGAAGACAGTCATACACAACCCATTCCTGTCCAGCAATGGTTGCCGGTGAGCTCAGATGACCTCACAGAAGGCCAACAGTGATAGCAAAGGTCACAGTGTCAACAAAACCAGAGCTGCCAGTGGGCAGCCCGCTCATCCGGCAGAGAACCTGGCTCGAAGAGCAGGGAAAGGAGCTGGGGATGAGTTGGCAGAAGGCAAAACCAACAACAACAAACCCCAGGGCAGCCTGGTCACTGTGCTGGGTTTGACAAGGGAAAGCAGCAGGGTGGAAACATGCTAAGAACAAAGGATGGGAGTGGCAACAGAACAGAAGACAGAGGACACAGCAGTGACAGCCATGGCTACCCACACCAACAACCTCTGGGCTCTGGAGGCACTGACACCAACCTGTGGCTTCTCTTAGCTCCTGGAAAAATTTCTGGTTGAATATAAAAGCCACACCACTGATCTCCTCTACTTTGGCCTCTGCAGTTGTATTTCGGTTAATAAAATTTGCTGTAATGGCAATGGCTAGCTTGCCACGAAATTCTTTCCGACGAAATCCTAGAGGGAGAGAGAAGGGATAAGGACTTCAAACGAGAGTGTCAGAGTCAGGGAAAGTAGATAGCTCACCTAACAGGGATGGAACAACTCAAGAAGGAAGGCCCCTCCCACATCAGGGACAATGTGAAATCCATCTGACCAGATTACTGCTCAGTACCAGTGGTTACCCTTAAAATGGAGGGGTGCTGTATGCCTGGGACATTTGTGCATAGACCAAAAGCTGTAGTACTGATACCTCTAAGCACAGCTTGTCTCCTAGTGCTCTGTGGGAAATACCCCAAGCAGGGCAGCACACATGCAAATTCTTAGGGCTGTGGTCTCTGGGAACAGGCCAGCCTCCAATATGCAATGAGCCAGGCAAGGGAGAATGGGTCAAAGCCAGTACCTTCCAGGGTGTTTCTACGCCCATCCCCACCGATGATCACTTCAAATTCATATTCTGATACAGGATGAGTTTTGGGGTGCACCAATGCTCGCCATCCTATCCCTGTGAACCAAAAGTAAAATGAAGGTCATGACCCAGAGGAAGCCACACACCCAGACCACACGACGTCCCAGTCCAAAGTACTACATGTTATAGAATAAGGGGCCAGACTCATGCAGAAAGTTTTGACAAGAGCTCACAAAGACACTTTCTTTACCTTTGCATTTTCTACAATACAAATGCCTGTCACGCCTAACACCACGTCTAAGGACTCTTGGGTAAGCCAAAAGTTCTCAAAATCCCAGGCTGCGTGAACAAAGCCCCTTTAGTCAGCACTGAAAACCACCTGCAAGTCCTTCTGGTTCCTCCCATGATCTCATCTGTTCTCACCCACTCAGGGCCCTTGTGCCTCCCTCTGTCCAGTCCAACTCACGTTCATTCTCTTGGTCCTCAGGAGGCTGAACAAGTCCTTGGAATTCCACATTGACATGGATTTCGATTCCTAAGATCAAGGCCACTTTCAAGAGGATTAGCTGGAGCTGACGGATACCTAGAAGAACACGAAGATCTTGATGGCAAGGGGACAGGAAGGGGCAAGCCCTGTGGTGTCTACCCTCAGGCTCCCACCCATCCATATCTGCTTAGCCTTCCCAAAGGCTGTCGTAGCAGAGGCATGTCTCAGAAGTTCTCTTTGTTTCTCCATGTTGTAAAGGTAGCATCAAACAGTGAAAGAAACATTTTGGATATACTAGGCCACTCTACTTCTGGAGCAGGGAATTCCAAATAACCTAACTTGATGACACAGTGGTCTTGTGAGTGCTGCCATAGTCTTCAGAGGCACCTACTTACTGCGAGCACGGGTGAGGTAAACTCACAGGTAGGGTGTCACAGCATCCACCTTCTATTCTAACCTACTACTGACCTCACGTGCTCCTACCAGACACACAAAAGAAAGCACAGCCCCACCCTATCTCTTATCATTCCCCACCACCAGTGACTTACAGTCGTGGAAACTGAGGTCCAAAAGGACTGAATCCTGCTCATGACCACAGTAATAAACATATCTGATGCCTAATGAACTCCTACTAGATCTGGCATCGATGACAGGTTACAGTGAGACAGAAATCCTGTCCCTGGTTTAAGATACCCCTGCCCTAAAATAAATTTGGCCACAGAAAGGGACCACAAATCCACTCAGTCAACAACCCCAGTGCTTTCTTACAGTCAAGTTTACCTGAAGCCTGTGACTAATGAGCTATGAGCACGCGAAAATCCCCTGCTATCATCCTGGTTACTCTGCTCAGCTGACCATATCCTCGCCCTTCTGAGTCACACTCTCAAAGACTCACTGAGACCTGTGCTAGCACATACTTTATTTTTGCAGACAACTGTGGGTTCCAGGATGCTTTACAAATTACAACCTGGCAGATGGGCCGAGCACTTCCTTTTGCCAGTGGAATGTGGCAGCCGCCAGCTAGTGTTGGGTAAATTGGAATAACCGCTTCAAACAGCAAAAGGTCTAATGGCTGAATGTATTTCCAGGTCACATATGGAGGAGCTCAGAACAAATGCCACTTACTAACATCTCCCTAGACTAATTAATGACAGTGAAAAGACTTCTCCAGCTTGATGATGCAGACACTGTTCCAAACTGGTTTCAGATACGCCGCTTCATGAAAACAAGACTATCTTAAGAAAAATACAAGGCTCTGATTTCATCAGAACACAGACTTGGCATCTGTGTCCAAGCTATGACTCTTACTTCTTTGTGTGTGTGGTTTCCACGTCTGTGTCCCCATGGCACTATATTCCTGCATCAGTAGAGGGAATGCAAGATCACAACACAGAACCCAAGCCTGTGTATTCCCTTCCACTGAACTAAGAACCACCAGGGGGTTGAAATCCAAACTGTCCACCTTATTTCTGGTGCCCACCCTTCCTCCTCCACTGAAATACCATGGGCATTCAGCAAGAGGCCAAGACCCAATTAAGAATCATGTATGTTTGTGTGTTGTGGGGGAGTGTTGGGGTTTCTGTGTATCCCTGGCCGTCCTAGAATTCACTCAGTAGACTAGGCTAGCCTCAAATTCAGAGATCTGTCTGCCTTTGCCTCCTGAGTACTGGGATTAAAGGAATGCACCACCATACCTGGCTCCTAACTAAGAATTTTTAAACCAAACTCTCTTTTGTTGTACAAGAGACCCATTTGAGGTTAAGAAGCCTAGGTTACTGAACTCTGGCAGGGGCACACCCTGGCTGAAGAGGAATTCCTCAGGTAACCTACTTGTCTCTGTCTACTGCACATGGAGCAGGAAGAGTGGGTGGTACTCACTGATGTGGTCGATGGCTCCAGCACAGAACTTGCCGTAGAATTTCTTGGCACCCAGACCTCGAAGATCATGTATGGTGAAGGGCCAGAGATGCAAGACATTGTTTCGGGAGAAGGCATCTCGCTTCTCAATGACGACTACCTTGGCTCCCAATAAGGACAAGTCAATGGCCGTGCGGAGACCACAGGGGCCAGCTCCAATGATGAGACACTGGAAAAACACAGGTACTTTCAGGGCAGAAGCCACACCTCTACAAACACACTTCTTATAACTATCACTCCCAGGGCCATACTCCAGGACCGAGACACCTGAAGTCTGCCTAGGAGAGCAGAGCCCTTGCAATGGCTTGAAGGAAGAGGTCATGATTGTTGTGAGCAGAGAAGACTAAACCCTTCCATGTCTACCTCGAGCAGCCTAGAGGACCCGCAGCTCAGCAAGACTTAAGTGGGACAACATCTCAACAAACATGAAAAATCACATCTCATCTTCCATCAAAACAGGACCCTTAGGAAGTTCCGAAGCCATAGGCAGACTGCTGTCCAAATATGAGAGTATTAGCCACATCCCGGCGATTGAGTCTGGGTCTACCATGCAAATGCCTCCTACAGGGCAACTTTCAAGACCCAAAGGAAGGGTCATGAAAAATTTGGGTTTTTGTTTTTTAAATATTTATTTACTTATTTATTTTATGTGTGTATAAGTGAGCCTAAGTGTGTGTATGTGAGTCTGAGTGTGTGTATGTTGTGAGCCTGAGTGTGTGTGTGTGAGCCTGAGTATATGTATGTGAGCCTCAGTGTGTGTGTGTGAGCCTGAGTGTATGTATGTTGTGAGCCTGAGTGTGTGTGTGTACACTAACTGTTGAACTCCTTCAACAGAGATCAGAAAATGCAATGGAGTCGTGTTTTATCTTGTTTTAAAATATATTTATTTTGGTCTGTGTGTATATGTTTGTGCATTGCAGGTGCCCAAGGAGGCCAAATGAAGGTGTCAGATCTTCTGGAACTAGAGTTACAACTGTGAGCCACCCAATGTGGGTGCTGGGATCCCAACTCCATTCCTGTGCAAGAAAAGCAAGTGCTATTAACTGCTCAGCCATCTCCACAGGCCCTGATATGAGTTTTAAAGTCATTTCTAGACTGAAAGTTCAGGGAAGTACTCTTGATAACTCACTTGAGGCAAGACAAATCCTGACCTTAAGCAAGCCTGCATTTTAAGCACAGAAGGAAAACACAAAATGCATGATTTTGTATCCGTTTTCTTCATTTTTTTGTGTGTGCTCTCTCTTTCTCTCAACATTGTGTGTGTGTGTGTGTGTGTGTGTGTGTGTGTGTGTGTGTGTGTGTGTAATTTTGGAGGATGAGATGCTGAGGCTGGAACCCAGGGTCTGAAAAGCAAGCACTCTACCTCTGAGCTCCCCTTAGGCCCCTTCTTTTATTTTAAATTAAAGTCTAGCAGTCACTCACGAAAATCATGCCTTCAAATCTTGAATTTCTCCATGGGCTAGGTCTCTAGGTGTCTCACAGGATAAATTAAATGTAATGAAAAGCCAAATAAGAGCCCTGAAGCTACTGGAAATTTGTTTCCTAATTTCTCCCAGACTTCTCACAGAAGGAAGTCTTCAAAGAGGAAGGCCAGAATTACCTCCATCCCTTTCTCTTGCTCACACCTATCCTGACACAAGTGAGCACACATTCTCACTTCCTCACGCTTATTCCCACTCAGGTGAGTGCAAACCTCAGGTTTCAGTCCAAGTCTATTTTGTGGAAGCTCTATTTGTCTACACTGTGAAGACAGCAATAGAAATAACTTCCATTTCCAAGGTCCTTGTGTGTGAGTTACAGTTGACCTTTGGAACTATGGATAGGAAGAAGCCTGGTGACGCTTGCTACAAATCCTTATCTCATGCTGAATATGGAAAGATGACTCTGGAAAAGGTGACAGGCCAAGAACCATGAAGTCACATTCAGACAGCATACTCATACGGGCCTGGCTATGTCTGTCCCTGCTGAGGGACCTGCATCCTCTAACAGTGTGAGGCTGGGGGGTGGGGGTTTCAGAAAAATAAAAACTGTCTATCCACCTGCCCTCAAACCTTGAATGTTCAGTAAGTGAGTACGTGAAATATGCTCAGGGTCTGGTGGGTAGAAATGTCAAATGAACACAGGTAACAAAGTTTCATCAGTCAAAGTTTCACCCCTTCAGCTAGGCTGAGGCCTTGCTCTCTCTCCCCACCCTCCTCTTCTCAGTTGCTCATGGAAGCCAGGTGAAATCCTTGTGTTGTGATCCCAGGTCCTAGGATCAGCCGGGCTTACCTTCGTGTTGGTACATGCTTTTCCCTTTTTGTAGTCTTTGTGACTGCCCCGCTTGTCTAATTTGGCCCAGAGGGCTTTGGCCTTCCAGTAGTTGAGCTTGGACTTGAGCTTGTGGTAGAAGGAGCGGTAGTCCTTAGGCTTCAGTTCCAGGTGGTCACAGAGCTCTTGGAAGGCCCTGAGGGTTCCTTTGCAGGTAGTGGCCTGGACAAACCGGTCAAAGAGGACATGAGCTTGGTTCGTTGTCTCCTGCTTCCTCTCCTCCATGCTATCCTGCTCTTGGCACAACCCCACAGGGGGGCAGTGGGATGGCTGTGGTTCCAGCAGGCACTGTCACCTTAATCTAAGGGAAAACAAAGAGGAAAAAGAAAATGGTCAGCATCTCTGTGTTCATGAACATTTCCCCGGAGACATGCTCCTTCCCAGTGGCACTCGTGTCCTTGACGGAAGTTCACAGAGACACTACAGGCACCGTACAGGGTGTTGGGAGCTGACAGTCCAGTAGGCAGCATGGTCACAGAGGCAGTGTTACAATGGACTTTCCAGGGACTGCTGCGGCTTTCAGTTAGGCCAGGAGGGCATGCAAGACTGGGCAGGGTGGTCACTCCAGCTGTGCTGTGAGGCTCTCATACACAGCAGCCACGAGTGACTCCCAGTTTTCTGAAGGAGGCCAAACTACAGCAAGCCAAAAGATTAAAACCAAAATCGCTCATTTGTGTGGCTGGCTGGTGAGCTCACTGTCTTGAACCCATTACATGGAAGTACTTAGCATGGATGACTTTGAAGTTTACTGAATGGCTGGTGAGGGAGAGCGGGTTTAGGAGCCATCGGCATATGGCAGGAGTGGAAACTATTCAAGCAGAGGGTATGCAATGTGAGAGCCCATGAGCAAGGGGGGCCTGGAACTCTGCACAAGACCTGAGCTACCCCAACCAACCTGACAGAGGCCAGCAAGGAGATAAGGCCTCTTCAAAGACTACTGCAAGAGTTAGTACAGAGAGGACTGAAGAAAGCCAAAGGACTGTGTCAGACATGGCTAAGAAGCAGGAGACATCAGAGTCACTAGGCACACAAGAATCGCAAAGCTTTCGCCTGCACATGGTTCATGCAGGGTGGGTTTACAGCCACCGCATTTTTCAAATACATCTTTTAGGATAGCGACGATGTTATCCGTACCAAGTACTCATCAGAAATGGCCACCACCAGTCTCCCAGGATGAGTGCAGACAAACACTTGAACAGGTGGGAAGCAGCAACCTTACATACTTCTGTACCCACTCTTCCCCTGATCTCTTTTGTGACATGTTTTATTGGAGCCATTATTCAGAGACAAATAACGAGGAGTGCAGGAGTCCCACCACAGCCTGGAGTCTGCACTGGCTGCTGTGTGACCCTCGGAAGTCAGTCTTCCTCCTGAGGCTTTAGTTTCCATTTCGGAAGGTGAGGAGGAAGGGCTGATGACCTGCCAGCTCTTGGAGCCCTGAAGTCCTCTGGGTCAAATGCAGCCCTGCCCACCATACTCCTGTAATGCTCCAGTTAGGACAGCTCACTCACTCACTGCAGTTCTCTCTGGGATAAACGACACTGGGAGGAGCTCTGCTATGAAGAGGCTTTACTCTGGGATGAGGTGAGGGAAGGAGCTGGGGAGATGCAAGGCACCGAAACTGAGGGGCCAGGAGCCGCCCACTATCCAGTGGATGGACTCAAGCTGGTGGGAGCCCCTAGGTGCTGGTGCTGGTGGAAGCAATTCTCAGAGACAGACCCCAAGTTCTACAACATGAGTGACCCTAAGACCGAGAGAAGCTGTTTCTTGGGACAAATCACTAAGGAACAGCATGCTCCAGGAAATGGGGGACATTTCACTTTTCTACAAACTTGATGGGATTAAATCAAAACCCCCTGAGACCCCTAGGAGGGGGTGGGAAGTACAAGGATCAGCATTTCCCTCCTGCTGCTTCCCAGGAGAGAGGACAAGCTGGAGAGTGCAAGCCGGTGATTCTTACCACACACACTGCCTTAGCTTCTTACCACACAACTGTGACTGACTCAACAGCCCTCCTGGCTCTGGACGCTAAAAGCCACATTACTAATAAACATGGCCTGTTTCGATATCCATGTGGCCAAGAGTACAAGATTTAAAAAAAGAAGAAGAAGAAGAAGAAGAAGAAGAAGAAGAAGAAGAAGAAGAAGAAGAAGAAGAAGAAGAAGAAGAAGAAGAAGAAGAAGATCAGAAGAAGAAGAAGAAGAATGAATTATCTGGGGGTGTGGCTCAGTGTCAGAACACTAACATATGGAAGGCTCTGGGCTCATCTCTAGCCCTACAAATAAGGAAGAAATACAAAAACAAGCAAGAGAAGTCCTGGAATTAATCAGAACCAACCTCCGGTCTCCCCTAAATAAAGGTTTATTTTAGGTCACGGCAGCAAGAAAATATTTTGAAGGCCATAAAAAGAGTCCATTCTTTTCTTACAAGCCCAGACTCAGAAATGGTAGTCAAAAGACAGCTTGTGAGAATGGAAAAATCCACATCTTTATGACAGACGAGGCAGAAGAAAGAGTGGCAAGGAACAGTTGACAGTTGACTGTAACTGGGCTTGAAAGGGCGGGCATTGCCCTGCCCCTTTCAATCCCAACCCCCATGGCCTACCCGTGTTCACAACCACCTGATACTACCGGAGTTACAATGCAGCGTTGCCCAAATTTTGAACACACCTGGCCTGATTACCCGTGCCAAGAAGGAACATGGTTTTTCTCTGTTCCTAACTGGCAGCCACTGATTAGCTCTTGCCAGAATTCTCTCTCTCTCTCTCTCTCTCTCTCTCTCTCTCTCTCTCTCTCTCTCTCTCTCTCTCTCTCTCTCTCTCGGATCTCACTATGTGTGTAGCTCTGGTGTCCTGGAACTCACTATGTGGACTCAAACTCACAAAGACCTACCTGCCTCTACCGCCCAAATGCTGGGACTAAAGGCGTGGACCACCACACCCATCTCAGACCACATTTCTAGAGCCTTTCCCACCAGTAGTAGCACCACACTTCCCCTTGACAATCATCTTGGATACTACTTTCCAGAGAACGGCTCTAGCCTCGCAAGCAGACATCCCTTTGGTTGGATACTGCCTACTCTGAAGTAAGTTCTCGCTTCCCCGGGGCTGCTGACCACCACAGGGCATTCCCAAATCAAATTCTGTCGTGGCTGAACGCTTTCATTAACAAGTACTCCAGTGCCTGTGAGTGTATATTGCTATTCTAATGTGCCGTCTCGGCCCAGGTCCCCAAAGAGTGCAGAGTATCTGCTCTGGAGAGGCAGGCAAGTATTAGGTGCCCTGGCTAAGGGATCATGACCTGCAGGGCACTAATAACACTGGATAAACAGAAGTAGGCTGGTTCTCAGAACAATGCAACCGGCACCCAGGGTAAAACTACACGAGACAGAGTCCCTTGGGCTGCCTCCCCTTTCGCCTCTGTGAGCCAGGTGAGCACAGCGGTAAGACAGCCCAGGGCGGCCAGCACGGTTCTGTCCATCTCACACCACCAGGCCTGCCTCACTCCCCGGGGAACTGGCCCAGCACTGTGACTCACACTGAGAATGGCCAGGAAGAATGGCAGAAGGTCCCATCCTGTTAAGCATCACCCCCCCAACCCTCCCCACACCACCCCCGCCAATCCTGAAGGTCAAAGCTGCATCATAGTCTTCCTGGCTTCTCCTCACTCAGTGTGCCACCCATCTGAGCATTCTGGGAAAAATCAACACTCATAATCACAGGAACCTACAGACCAGGAAACCTGGCCAGAAAGGGCCAGAGCTCCTGGGGGTGGAAAGGTCAGGGTATGGCAGATAGATGCAAGGGAAATGAGGAGCCTGAGGAAGAAGAAACAGCGAGGCCAGGTTTTCAGGTCTCAGGCATCTGTGTGGTTCTCTGCAGCCCACAGCACCCTGTGCTTTGTCTCATAGCAGCTGATTGCTGACCCAGCCGCTTACACATCCCTGGGCTGTGGAGGAGAGTGCTGGGGAGACAGGCCTGGAAGAGCACAGGGAACAGACTTGTGCTTTTCATTCCTAACAGGAAAGGCTGCCCTGACTCCCAGCTCTTAGAACAGATGGTAGGGAGGGGGTGGGGGAGGGGAATGGTTTATAAAAATAGAAAAAGGAAACAAAAGCAGAAGAATAAGAAAATAGAGGCCGTACCTCATGCACCTATGCCAGCAGGTACACAAATCTTGAACCCAAAAGGCCATCTAGGATGCACTCCTTTCCCTGGCCTACTCTGTGGGCACTAAGACATCCCGAGAGACTTGGAAGTAGGTGAAGAGGGATGCTTGTCTTGGAACATTGTTGGGATGCAGATGAAATACATTTCTGATTACTGAGTGTCTCTGTGGTTTGCCTCTGAAATAGCACCCAAATCACCAGGATGGCTGTGTTCTCAGATGGTCTTCCTGCAGCTGAGTGGTTGGGCTGCTAGGCTACAGACAGACACCAAAGCTCTGGCCTGTGGACAGTCAGAGGCCTAACTCAAAGACCTCTGGGTTTGGGTCCCTGTGGCCTGGAACTGTTTCAGCTACTCAATCACTGCTCTTAGACAAGGCTCCAGTTCCAAGGAAGCAAGCCAAAATTTAATAGAATGAAGGTTCTTCAAAGAATCAGAAACAGAACTATGCTATGATGCAACAATCTCAACTCTAGATGTATATCTGAAAGAAATGAAAGCAAGATCTTCAAGATTTGTACACTCTTGCTTTCGACTGTATCATTCATCACAGTAGATAAAACATCAACTGGTGACTAGATAAAGAATTGTGTGTATATGTACACACACACACACACACACACACACACACACACACACACACATACATATACACACATACACACTTATTATTAATTTCAATACCTCCCAACATGGGGGGAGATGGAGACAGGAGGGTTAGGAGTTCAAGGTGAGGCTTAGCTGCATGAGATCCTTCTTATACAGCTTATAACCATAACCAAAATCAAAGGCAAATGCTCTATGTGTTCACTTAAGTGAGATATTTAGGAAAATCAGAGACAGGGAGTAGAATAGTGGCTGTCAGGCCTGGAGGGGAGGGAAAGGGTGTTATAGAGACATACGGTGTGGGAGGCTGCATGGATTTGGCTAGCCTGGCTGTCCAGAGAACTCCAGCTAGGGTGACAGCTGCGAACCATTGTGGCCAATTTTGACATCGTGGGCTCTGAGGATCTGAACTCAGGTCCTCGTACTTGTGAGGCAAACACTTCACTGCGCCATTTCCTCAGCTTGTTTAGTGTTTTTTTTTTTTTTTTTTTTTTTTTTTTGTGTGTGTGTGTGTGTGTGTGTGTGTGTGTGGTAGTGCCTTATTTAGTTCAGGCTGATCTCAAACTGACTATGTAACCGCAGCTGGCCTTTAACTCCTGATTCTCCTGCCTCTGTCTTCCAAGAACTGGGATTAAAAGCGTAAGTCACTAGGCCTGGCTGGATTACTACAGCTATGTAACAATTTTTGAAATCAGAAAGCCATATACTTCTTTCAAATATTGTTTTGGATATCCAGGGCCCCTAGGAATTTGGTTAAGTATTTTCATTTTTTGTTTGTATTGGATAATGTTGATATCTTAAATTTTTCAGCACAAGAATGTGATATGTATTCTCATTTATGTTTATTCTCTTTTAGTAATGTTGTGGGGGTTTAGTTGTATATGGTACTTACTTTCTTGGTTAACTCTTAAGTACTTCATTCTTTTTGAAACTACTGTAAATGGAATTACTTTTGTAATTCCCTCAGATCATCCCCTGGAGGGCACAGAGGTCCAGTTGACCTGTGTAGGCTGGCTTTCCTGAGTCCTCATTAATTCTCATCTCATGGGATTTGTGGATGCAATCTCTGGGGTTTCCAAAGTAAAAGATCCTATTACCTACCAATAGCGATAATGTCACCTTCCCAGTGTGGGTGCCTTTTCTTGCCACACTGATCTAGGTAACGTATTATATTACACTAAACAGAAGCAGTGGAGATAGGCAGCTGAGCATGGACCCTGACTTTAGCAGCAAAAGCTTTCAGTCTTCGTGTCCAAGCATTGTTTCCTGTGTCTTCACTAGTGTTCATGGCATGTACTGTGTCTTCAGTAGTGACCAAGGTGTCTACTGTGTCTTCTCTAGTGATCACAGCATGTATGTACCATGTCCTCACTCACTAGTGAGCATGACGTGTACTGTGTCTTCAGTGAGCACTTTGTGCGCTGTGTCTTGTTTAGTGAGCACGGTGTGTGCTATGTCTTCTTTAGCAAGCACGGTGTATACTGTGTCCTCACTAGTGATTACAGCCTGTATGTACTGTGTCTTCACTACCATACCAAGCACTGTGTTTACTGTGTCTCACTAGTGAGCACTGTTTACTATGTCTTCTGTAGTGAGCACGGTGTGTCCTCATTAGTGAGCATGGTGAGCACGTGTTTCCTGTGTCTTCTCTATTGAGCATGGTATTTATTGTGAGCTTTTCTATATATGTCTTCTTTGAAGCTGAGGTAGCTTTTGTTCCTAGTTTGTTAAGTGTTGTCAATTCCACAACTGTTTGTTTCTGAATGCATTCTATCCTACAATCTCTTCTGACTTTCCATGCTGTGTAGCATCAAATTCACATCCACCAGAACTGTAAAGAAACATGGAATCAGTCTTGCCCCAACAATGTCCCTCCCAGCCGGGTGTTGGTGGCGCACACCTTTAATCCCAGCACTCGGGAGGCAGAGGCTAGGTGGATCTCTGTGAGTTCGAGACCAGCCTGGTCTACAAGAGCTAGCTCCAGGGCAGCCTCCAAAAACACAGAGAAACCCTGTCTCGAAAAACCAAAAAAAAAAAAAAAAAAAAAAACCCAAAAAACAAAAAACAAACAAACAAAAAACCAATGTCCCTCCCCATTCTGTGCCTCCTATTCACACTTCAGTAGCTTTCATATGCAAACACATCATTAAATACCTCTCTTAACTGCAAGCATCCTCAAGGCTGTGACCAGGTCTTTGATGCCATAGCCTGATCTGCAATGGGAATATGCTATGTTTCTGTGGAGTTGGTGGGTGTAGGATAGGAGCCAAACAATCCCCTTCTTGAAGGGATGACCCTATGGTAATGCACCTACTGGAGCCTTCATGGCTGAGAAGATGGTGAAGAAGAACTGGGAGACATTACAGAGAACACTCTGAGGGCTGTAGACTGTCTCTAGAGGTGTTCCACAAAAGCTGAGATGACATGATCTCTGGGTTCTCTTCCAAGTCTCTAATTCTGCAAGAATGGCCTTAACCCCTGTTACATCTTTTCTAACTTTTTTTTTATTGCTTCTCTACCAATCTATTTCACTGTGAAAACGAAGAATACTTCAGCAACGGAGAAATGAAGTGAGTCAAAAACAAACTGACCTCCACCTGGGGTTCTGCTCTCCAAACACACGAGGTATCCAGAACTGAAGCAAACACCCAAAATCACAACCACTACCAACATTGTAAGTGATGCCCACAGTAACCCTCAAAAGCAAGTAATCAAGAAGAAATATCTACAGGCTTTGTGCGGTTTTCTTATCTGTCAAATGAAAAGAGTCCAAAGAGTTTTTAAGAAATTGAGGTAATGAATATAAAATGTATCAGGCACACAGCGGGGTACAAGCAACCACAGCACTGTTATCAGTTAGCTGCTCAAAGCAAGTGTACCGATTGCCTTTCTCAGGGCTGCGAGCAGACGTCTGACAAGAAGCGGCCTGTAAAGGGGAAAGGTTCGTTGTGACTCATGGTGGAGCAGACACAGTTCGTCAGGGCGGGAAAGACAGCAGCAGGTGCAGCGCTCAGCTGTGGCAGTAGAGCTGCCTCACATCTGGGAGGGTTGGGAGGTGAATGCTGGAGACCCTCTCCCTGCATCCCCTTGGACTCAGCTGAAGATACCAGCCAGTGCCCACATGCAGGCTCTCCCTGCTTCAGTTAAACCTTTGGAAATACCATGACAGAGGCTTGTCTCCTAAGGGAGCCTAATCTGAGTCGCGCTGATGAAGAAGCTTAATCACAGTAAGTCTGAGCAGCAAACAGTTATATGCTGTCTGCATGAATGGCTACTCTCTAACTGAAATAGTGTGATCTGCACAAACGGCTACCCTAAATAACCGAAATAGTGTGGGCAGGTTGGGGTGCGAAGGAAAGGGAAACGCTTCAAATTGTCTTTGTTCTGTCATACTCTGCCCTTTTGCTGGTTCCAGAAGGTGTGGTGATAGCAATGGGAGGGAGGGGCTAAAAGAATGACATCTGTGTGAGTTTGGCCATACTTTCATTGGGCAGATACAAGGTCTCCTCGGTAGTGATAATACTGAATGGTTAGTTGACGTCATAGAGGCCCAAGGTTGATACCGAAAATCTTCGGTCACTCTTCCACCTTATTCTTTGAGACAGGGTCTCTCAATGAAACCCAGGACTCCCCAATAAGGCTAGTGCCCATAGACAGCTTCCTCCAGGGATCTCTCGTAGCTACCTGTCTTCTGATGCTGAATTACAGGCAAGCCACCACACCCACCCAGCACTTAGGTGAGCTCTGTGTGCTCTGAACTCTGGTGCGCCTCCCCTTTACAGCAAGTGAAACATCTCCTCAGCCCTAGGTAGCGCCTTCATTTTGTTTAGTGGTCAATGGCAGCTCAAGAAGCTTAGGGCTAGAGAGAGAGAGAGAGAGGTCGGTGGTTCAGAGTACTCGTTGCTCTGGCAGAGGACCCAGGTTGAGCTCCCAGAAGTCACAGGGGAGCTGACTGACAGATTTAACCTCTCTTCTGTTCTCCTGCATCAGGCACACACATGGTACATACGTGCATGTAGGCACTCACATATACACATGAAATAAAAATAAGTAAAGATCCCGAGGGGCAGTGCAGCCTTGTTTGGGTTGGAAATGCCTAGGACCCACAGCATTCGCCAGTTTGACAACCACTGGAAAATGCAGCTTTGGGAACGAAAGCCCGGCACAATGCATGCTCAGGATCCTTCAGGGGGGCAGGCGGCTACATCTGCTAGAGTATGAATGCTTGGCTATCAGTAGACGCGCAGTTTCAAGTACACTGAGCAAGGGCAAGCAATCCAGGATTCTTCATTATCACAGTGTATCACGGCACCTGCTCTTTAGAAACAGAGCCTTTTGTAAATGGAAGCAAGAGAAACCTAGTTTCCTTGGCTGTTGAAAGGTGAAGCAGTTAAACCTGTCTGCATTTTTCAGAAGTCTCTAGCATATAGCCACCCTACCCCACATTCACTGTAGGAACTCAAGGAGGGCAGGACAGACCAGCCCCCTTCTACCAACTGCACCGAGCTGAATTACAGCAGGATGTAGCATCCTTTGGCCCTACTAACCTGAGAGTGTTGCTCTCATATAGGCTGAGCGGTGGGAGGATCTGACTGGGGAGAAAACGTCACTGAGCATGGAGGAAGCACAGGCAATAGAGAATTCCAAGTGCTTCCTTCTCCGCACGGCCAGCTCCTATCTGCTCTGTACTAGCATCTTGTACCAGGCACACAGTAGGTACTTCATTAATAGTAGTGGAATGATGGGCTACCAAGTGACTCTAAGTACACAGAGGCTGGCATCTGACAGGGAGTCTTCAAGGGCCACAGCTGCCATGTTCCAGTAGTCCAGAGACACAAATACCTCCTCCTAAAGGCCACCATGGAGCTTTCTGAGAAATGCTGTGAACTTTACAGGGGCTACCTAAAATTATCTCTCTCTCCTGCAGCCAAGGGTTTAGAATCTATTCCAGCACCCCACTGGAATCCAGGGGTTCTCAGCGTTCCAGTCTACCTAATAAGAACACTATGGAATGTTAAAATATATCACAGTCAAGGCTGGGAAGCATCTGAGAAACAGTCTAGTAGATACCTCATGCTCATTCCAACCACCCAAGACACACAACAGCCACCACTGACAAGCGACTCTACCTTATGAAGGAGTTCACCACCACTGAGCCCTTTGAAATGTTAACTTCTCGGGGATGCTGTTTTTACATAGAATCATCACCCCACAATCTAAAACATACCATTGAAGGTATCCAGATCAAAATCGGTTACTGCCACATGACAGCTAGCTGCACATTTTCCTCAGCTCCTTCAACTTTTTTTTTTTTTGACATGATCTTCAGTTTCTTAACCTTCTTAATGTTTTTTTCTATGAGCTTATACCATCAACCAGTGGTTATGTCTGTCTCCTCTGCCTTCCCATGAAAATGAAGGAGCAACCATGTATGTGCTTATCTGAGGCCATGCTCCTCCTGAGCCCTTGAGCATTTCACACTGCCTCCTGCATCAATTCCTCCACCCCAGAGGGACCACTCCCATGGATGTATGCCCTCTTATCTTAGAAACTCAGCCTTGCCCCTATCCCTTATAATTTGCTCACTCTAGTCCCGTTACAGCAAAACTCCCTTTGAGCTGACTGTGCTGCTGCTTCTCTCGCTCTCTTCTGAACCTACACCCCCCTGCTACCACACAGGAACAGCACAGTGGTCCTGAATGACTTCCACACTATCAAATCCAACAGCCAGGCTTCAAGCCTAGTTTTTCTCCACCCATCATGGTGATCATCAATATTTGCTATTCATGAAACTACAACTGGGAAGCCGAAGTTTTAGTTTAGCATTCTATTACATATGGAAAATGATAACTTGCTAAAACAGAAAAGTAACTTTGACATTTTTACAGATCTCTTAATGTGGGTCTAAGAGGACGGCTGGACTCTTGATCTGATGCTGTGTTTCAGCTGTTGCAACATGACACATCAATCAGCAGCTTCTAGAACATCCCACTGTGTGCTTGCCAGCTGCAGAGTGGACAAAGCAAGCAGTCCCATCTTGGCATTATCTCACAGACCCTCATGAAAGTCTCAAGGAGCCCGCCCAGATCCTCACCCCTTCCTGCTGAGCCCCAGTCCTCCCTGTCACCTCACAGGCCTTCATGCTATTCCACACACGGAAGTCTGTGCGTTTTGCTGCTCTTGTTTGAAGATAATCTTCCCAGACTTTTTCAAATATATATGTGTGTGTATAATATACATACATATATATATATAGTATATAATATATATTCAATGTGTTGAATTGTAGATATTTGAATGTAAATAAATACATATACATTACCTGTAAGCCACCCAGTGCTTCTCTGCCTCTCAGGGTGTGAACTTCACATACAGCCGACACACTACCCAAACAGCCTGCTCTCAGTATTAACTTCACGCACCGCACTGGGCTGGAGATGCCGCTCAGTACAAGAGCCAATGACTAGGATGTGTGCGGCCTGGGATCACTGCCGCTGCCACCATCACCACCACCAGATACCACTTTTTGTGCCATTTTCCTGGTTTTCTACAAAGGACACACTAATTTGACTTGCTATAAATGTTACTTGTTTGTTGTTCTGTAGCTCCCAGGCCTCAACACAGGCCCCGTCATCATAGCTGGAATAGCTGCTGGCCTAAGCAGTGCCCAGTGGCCAGGACTTGAATAGACAAGTTTCTCCAGCCTGGTGCCAAGGTCTAGAAACCTATGAGGTCACAAGGCAGGTGCTATGTTACATGGAAGTGGGTGGCACACTTGCAGACCCATGCCACCAGGTTGGGAGGCATACTCAGAGACCTGGGAATCCCATGAGGGGAAAGAAGGATTCTGCCCAGCAGGCCCCCTTGCCGGACTCAGACCCAGCTCCTGTCTGAAATTTAAGGGGGATGGCTTGAGGGAATGCAGGAAAGAGAGCAGGACAGGAACCAGGAGCTAAGGGCAGCTCTGCTTCAACAGCCAATCACCTCAGAACAATTTCCCCAGAGAAGGAACCTATTCTAGAAAACAATAGACCCAAAACATTTCTGATTCCAAACTGTATGTTTAAAACCTGTTAGAAAACCACCACACTGCCATCAGCCAGGGGAGTCTGAATAGCACTGTTTCTCCATCAAGAGAGAAGGTCAGGAGGTTATCATGTGTCTCAATATTTGGCTTCTGATTGATACAGGGGTGGGGTGGGGATGAGACAGCTAATACCTGGACCACTAGCTTCCACAGTGAAATGGACACAATGAAACAACCAGGGCCGCAAAGGCCCAGCAGTGCTGAGTGAAGGGGCCACAGGGACACTATCTCTGATTCCAGGTGGGGTCTCGATGCAACCAATGGTCCTTCCCCCCGACCCCCCACCTGCCCGTTTCTCCTGACCTGGCACCTGGCTCTAGGTCTCAAGCGGCCTGCTCCATCCACACCTCCACCCCACTCTCCAACAATCTCACCTCTTACACGGAATTACTGTGGTCTCTTCCCTTTCTGTCTGGGGAAATGGGCTCGGGGCTCCCTGCCCTCCAGCCCCCACGCCTGCCTCGGAGACAGAGATAGACAGTTCATCCCCTCTGTCTCCTGGAAATGTGGTTTCATCTCTACCGTATGATTTTCCCCAACTTGCTCCCACTAAGAACACTCAAGTAACATGCAACCACCACCCCGCCCATCCGCTCTCAACCTCTTCCCATGCCAGCTCCCCACTCAGCTACCGTGGGGTGGGGGATTCCCTCTCTCTATCCCCTTTTAAGTCACTGGCCTCTCCCTGGGCTTCCACCACTGGGCTCCTGAGAGATCAGGCTACCAGATCTGCTCTTGTCATCATATCACACTTCTTAACACCAGGCCCCAAACAATCACTCCCGCTACAATCTGGCTTCTGTCTCCACCACTCCACTGAGGTTGACAGTGGCTTTCTGAGAAAGGCTCAGTCATTATCTCCCTCGTGCCCTCTCTATGGCTTTTCCTGGAAACTCCCACCCCTGCTCTGTGAGCCCAGGGCCTCCTGCTCCTCTCCACACAGCTCCCATCACCCAGAGTCTGGGATGGCCCAGAAATCTTTCACCTGCTGCTCTTCATAAACCGGATAACCTTGAGTTTCATCCTTCCATGATCCTGAAAACCAAACCCTTTAAAGTACATCCATGCAGACATCCTACGGGCACACACAGAAGTCTCAAAGCGAACACCTCTATTCTCTCAGTCACACACACCTTCCTCCTCATAGAGCCAGATGCCACTACACCCACCCACCAGGTGGAAAGAGAGTTACCTCAGTCCCTGCTTTTCACTCCATCAAGCCAACCTGCTAGTGCTTCCCGGGACCTCCACTTCATAAGGTCTCTACCTTTTGTTGGTGAAGCACTCGAAACTGCTAGTGAGGACTGTCAAAACAGCACCTTAGCCTCCCTCCAACCCAGCAATACATAACGCCACAGTGTTCATTCTGTCCCCATCTCCATCCTCCACTGATTTCAGGGAACAATTTGGATTCTTAGCAAAGTTCAAAGGCCCGTCAAGCCCCAGCACTCGCTGCGTGTCCTATGCTTCCAAGCACACAGTTTTCTTTGGTCACGTTTCCTGGATATACCTCACACCTGTGCTGGCTGTCCTCAGCCATTGTGCCCTCCTCCTTGCTCACCAGAGACCATATGCTCACGATTCAAGGCCACCCACCAGCTGCCAGTGATGCCTGTGATGGAAGCCACATTCTCAATACTCACCACAGCTCTGGGGCCACATCTCTGTGTCTGCCCGTGAGCATGGCTCTAGTTGAAAGAAGCTGTGTTGACATTTGCACTTAGTAGATTCTGTAGGAAAGCTGGTGCTTACTGGAGTGGTACCAGAAAGGAGTCAAGAGAAACGGGAAGGCTTTCTGGGAGACAGTGTCAGATGTCACAGAACTATAAAGAGGAGTGGACGAATCTGCATGATGACTAGTTTGCTATTAACTTGATTTAGGGAACAAGAGGACAGAGAAGAAGCTAAAGTTGAGTTCCTCGAGGCATCTCTGGATGTTCCCTAATTATGAAAAGGACTATTGTTTTCAACTGACAGTTTGGGACAATTTCTACACTTTTCAGACACTAGGGCTATAGGGGTGACTGTCCAGATGTTCTATGGGCTTCCTGGAGATGGAGAGGATGAAGCAAGAAAACAAGAAAGCTGGCACAAGCAAACTTCTGAGGAGGAAGGGCCGGGGGAGAACAAAGCTGGCAGGGGCGGGCAGCTTGCAAGGGACAAGCCTCTGCTCCTCAGCAAGGTCACGTGTGTCATCTGTGACACCCACAGCTTGCAAACTGAATTAACCCCAGTTCTAGCTACAACAAAGATCGGGATCCCAGCCTACTGCCATTAATACCACACACACACACACACACACACACACACACACACACACACACACACACACACACACTTTTTCTAACTGTTTGCATAAAGAAAATCTCAATTGTTCTTCCCAAAGCAGACATGGAGCTGGAAGACCAACCTGAATCCTATTCTCCCTTCCAATTAGATGGAAAGTTATGAGACTGAGACACAATTTCACCAGTGAAACAAAAGTTTCCTCTGCACCAAGTGCTTGTCAGGGCCAACCTTCTCCCACTCTTCTCATTCCTATGGGGCGCTAGTACTGCTGATCCCACGCCCACAGCGACACCCCTGGTTTGCTGTGGTCAGATCTGGCAAATGCACAGCCCACAACCTTTCCCTTCCTGAGGGGAACCCTAGTATAGAGAATGACGCCCCCGCCCCCCCCCCACACCCTCTCCAGGACCACACTGAAGGATAACCCAAACTTTCTTTTCTCTTAAAATCTAGTTGCCAGAAGTCAGCCATCATGAGCTCTTTGAGTTCTAAAATTCCAACTGTTCTGGGCTCAAAGCCAGATACCTCCCAAGTTTCTACAGGAGACTCACTTCGCTACCACTGAGATTAGCCGGCAAAGAGCCCGAAGAGCCTACAGGTTGCATTACGTGTCTGCCTTGTCCTAAAATGCCAACACAGATGGCCAGGGGCCCTATGTGGGGTGACCCACAGCCTGGTTCTCTAAAATTCTAACTTACTGTAGCACACTACTGCTGGCTCTGATCCATAGAGGGCAAACACTCAGGCTTGCCCCTGGACTAAAATCTACAGTCTAGGAGTGCACATGTATTCTTGGAGGATGTCAGGAAGTGTCACTTGCTGCTGTGACCCCCCTCTTGGCTGTTGTGGCCTGTGTAAGTCTTACTCCCAAGAAGTCATCCCCCACATTTGCCCTGCCATGAGCTCCTGGATAGCATCAACACTTCCACGGAGGACCACTGCTAGAAAACTGTTCTAGGAATGGGTAAGTGGGCCTGAGTGTGCCTAATGCAGTTTAGATACTCATTTAACAGGCACCGTCAGAAATTCTACTCACTTGGTGAAGAAAAGAGGGTACATTCTGTCCAACTCAATATTTGACCCACATATGAAAGCTACTGGCATAGGGTATTATTGTCAAAGGTCTCAAATAAGTGACCCTGTGTTTCTGAAGACACCTCACAAAGCCCCAGATGATCCAGTAGTGTGTGACCACAGGCTCACAGATGAGAAAGGGCATCCCATGAGATCAGACCCCACCTGCCCCTCCTCAATCTAGTTCCCACCCTGACACCCCGTCCCGCAAGTGACAAGAGTGTGCAGGCAACAATGAAGTTCTGCCAGCGAGGGAGCTACGGCTCCTCAGAGAGAATCAGTGGCAAGCAGTCACTGACACACAGTTGTTATTCTCACCCCTGCAAGCCACTGAGGCATTTGTATGATGGCAGGAAAAAGATGTCACTTCAGTTTCAATCATCTGGATAAACAATGAAAGAGTGACCAGACACTGGGAACACATAAGACAACCAAAGTCACTGCCTACCCACAGGATGAAGCATCCCCTCAGACTCGGAGAAAAGCCTACCTGTGAGGATTTCAGTTTAACCAAATATCCTGCACACCTGCCACCTGGTATCCACAGCGCAAGAGCTTTGAACAGAGACAATGGTTAAAAAGTCACGGGACCCAAACAAACTGCAAACCAGGTAATTAGCCTCTGGGTCCTACAGCACCTGGGTGCCTTGCTTTTAGGCCACGGGAACAAGCAGAGAACAACTTGCTGGAGTCAGTTCTTTCCTGTGTGCATTCCGAGGTCTGAACTTGGGTCACCAGGCTTGGCAGCCTCTACTGCCGAGCTATCTGATGCAATCTTCTAAAAAGTTAACTACTGGTAAAAAATAGTGCTTCTCAGAAAAAAAGATAGAATTCCTTAGTAGAGGCCAAGTGTTATATACCTGTAATCCTAGCACTGGGAAGGCTGGGGCAAAACGATTATGAATGCAAGACCATGTAGGGAGACTTTCTCTCAACTGGAAAAAAAAAAAACAAAAACAAAACAGAATCCTGTACCCTGTCTGCTTTGGCCTTTCTGCACCCCTCCTCCACAATCCGAGTGTTGCACAAATCTCTCCACCACGAGAGATTTTCAGTATTAGAGCCAAGGTACCAAACACATGGCAGTCAGTTAAGGCCTGAAATGGGCAATGTCCTTTCCTCCCGACAACAGCTGTACACTTTCTTAGGCACAGTGAAGAGCAATAGGCTGTGAATCCCCAACCCCATAATTTGCTAAACAACTGATCAAAGAAACACAATGAAATTTATGGGGAAAAATGCTTTGAACTTCAGCATGAGGCATAGGCTACAGGGTCTCAAAGATGCACCCACACGGCTGCAGGGTCTCTTGTCTGTGGATATGACCCCCCCCCCTCTCTCTCTCTCTCTCTCTCTCTCTCTCTGTGTGTGTGTGTGTGTCTCTATCTCTCTCTCTTACACACACACACACACACACACACACACACACACACCAGAGATCAGACTGGTTGGTTCCATTCACCCCTGGGCAGAACAGAAGACCACAGCAGCAGCTATCTACCTTGTTGTGTATCCATGAGTGTATTCTAATAAATCCTTGATACCCCTTTAAATGGGCTCTGGTGGATTCGCCTAACCCTAACCCACCAGTCCCGCCACCAGTTCCAAAATAACCACTCTAAGGCTTAATATTAATTATAATTGTTTGGCCAATGGCTCGGGCATATTACTGACTAATTCTCACAATTAAATTAACCCGTATTTATTTACTAACCTGTGTATTACCACATGGCTGTGGCTCACTGGTAATGTTCTGGCATCTTACTTGTACGGCGGCTACATGGTTTCTCTGCCTTCTTTCTCTCCACATCTTTGTCTGGACTTCCTGCCTGGCTGGCTCTATTCTGCATGGCCATTGGTCAAATCAGCTTTATTTATCATCCAATAAAAGTAACGCATACTTGAAGCATACAGAAGCACATCCCACATCAAACTATAGCCGTCTTTTGGTATCCACATAGGACCAAACCCCTAAAACCCAAGTTCCTTCTGCCCCTTGTCGGAACAACTTGCAGATGATATATGCAAAGCCTCCCAAATGTTTTATTTTCTCATTTATTTATTCATCTATCCATCCATCCATTTGTTCAACTTGAGGCAGGGCCTAACATAGCCCAGGCTGGCCACAAACTGGCTGTGTACATGAGATAACCCTGAACTTATCCTCCTGCCTCTACCTCCTAAGGCACCACCACCTGTCAGTTTATGTGGTGATGAGTTTGAATCCAGGACTTGCCTGGAAGCTGGGCAAGGATTCTGTCAAATGAGCTACATCCCCAGCTACACTCCATATATTTTAAAACAACTCTAGACAACTTGTCGCACAAGACAATGTTTATATTGTGCAAATAGTTGCTACAGTGTCTTGTTTAAGGAATAATGATGAGGTCTGCATACTCAGAACCTCATTGTATTGTTTGGGGACTAAGGACTAAGTCTATGCATATTCAGTACTGAAGGAGAATTCAAGGGTACAGAGGGCCCCACTGCACTGTGACACGGCAATGCAAATGAAGTACACAGATTCGTGTCCTATGAGAGAGGGCAGACACAAAAGGACCACTCTGCATGACTCCATTTACTTAAAGATTAACAAACAAAACTACAAACAGAGTCCCAAGGTGGTGGCACACACCTTTAATCCCAGCACCTGGGAGACAGAGGCGGGCAGAGCTCTTTGAGTTCGAGGCCAGCCTGGTCTACAGAGCAAGTTCCAGTACAGGCTCCAAAGCTCCCAACACTACCCGTAGCTACTGAAGGACTGATTCCAGTAGTAAGTTCTCCATCCCTAAGATTTCACAGTTGTGACTCCCCTGACCTGTAAGATGGCTCAGTGGTTAAGATCTCGAGTTCTGCCGGGCAGTGGTGGCACATGCCTTTCTTTAATCCAAGCACTTGGGAGGCCAGCCTGGTCTATAAAATGAGTGCCAGGACATCCAGGACTGTTACACAGAGAAATCCTTTCCCGAAAAACAAACATGCATGCATGCATGCATGCTTGAGTTCTGTTCTAAGCACCCCCATTGGCCCTCATTGTTGTCTATAACTCCAGTTCCAGGAAACCCTAACCCTCTTCTGGTCTCCATGGGTATCTGCACTTTCACGTGTGCACACCCACACAAACACACATAACTTAAAATATTTTTTAAAGTCAAGGGTTTGCATACTCGACAGAACACATATTATACAGCTGCATAAAAGGTAGGTGCCTTCTGTATCCTAAGCCCAACATTGAAGGGTCAGCGCGGCATGCATGAGTGGACTCCACACTGGACTTCACACACTAAGAACTAACCCAACACTTCTTGGCATATGATCTGGCAGACAGCTGGGAGCCCAGTGGGGTGCGGCTTCTGACCAGAGCCAGGGGTGTGTGCCTTATAAACAGCAAGTAGGACACATGCTTCCTGCTTGGCAAGCTCTCCACTCCCTGTGCCGTGTCTATGTTCAGAGGAGGGCTCCAGCAGGGAACCAGAGTCACCAAGTCCAGTGTGGGCCAGTTAGGGTTAGGGTCTCTACATGGACACAATGAGACTGTGAGTGGTGACTTCAACCAGGCTTGAGACAAGAGTCAGACTTCAGCATCATAAGAGGAACTCCTCTGTTTCCTTCTGCACGGTGACCCAACCATGTCTGAAGGAGCCAGACAAACACTTCTTTGCATGCTCAAGAATGAAAGGCCTTTCCAGATTGGAGGAAGGGTCTGGGAAAGAAGGCTCCCATCTTTGTATTAAACTGAAGCATTCACAGTCCTTTGTAGCAAACAGGCCTATCTGCAACAGGCAACCTACTGCAGGAAGATGCTCTACTGAAGCCACAATTCAAAAGGCACTGGGACAACAACACACGGTGGCCACTTGAGCCCCTCACACAGGCTAGGTGTGTGCACTGAAGATCTTTATGTCACAGCATCATAGCCATGTGTCCTGTGTGGCTCTCAGGTCAGATATTCCTGCCCAAGGCCCACAGAAAGGGCCTCTGGACTTCGTAACTCCAGGCAGTGGAGAACAAAGTCTGGTTCTCCCAATGCACCAAGCAGCTTCTAATCTAACGCCTGCTCTTCCTGGGCCAACTGGACACAACTTCAAAAGCATGACTTCCAGTGCATGGAAAAACCTGTGCAGTGACATAAGAGCTGATCCTCCGAGATGCCCTCAAAGGAAAAGGGAGAGACCAGATCCATGAATGTAATGGCAGAATACAAGGAGGGTAAAAGAGGAAAAAGCCGGCCTAAAGAAAGACACAGTGATGGTGTAAACCCAAGGATGTACAAGCATGAAAACAATTGCAGCCTAAGTGGGGATCAGAACAGGAGCCTAGACTGAAGGCTCATGGAAACCAGGAGGTGTTTCTGTCAACAGAAGAACATATTCGGGATCTGTGCACAGACTCCCTGCAGGAAAAGCTGTGAGTTCTGCATCACAGGATGGACTTGTGCCAAACTAAGAACTATTTAGTCAAAGTAGGAGAGCTATGGACTGTAAGCCAAAAGCCCCACCCACTCCTAAGACAGCCAACCCTGTGACAGAACGACAGCCCACTGTTCCCATCCTTCACCAGAGAGTCTGAACCATCAAGGTAAGCCCACACAATAAATAGGTGGGCAAAGCTGAGAGCCCTGTCACCCACTGGACCAAGGCACAGCACGTGCTTGCTCTGTCAACACGAGGGGGACCCTGTCCCACAAGATTCCCATTTTCATGTTGCATGCTCACAGCTGTCTGACAGCACTTTTCTCTGGCCTGCATTCACCTGGAGACGCTGCAGAATGCGTGCCAGAGAAAGTCTACCAGAGAAACTCTGCAATCAGACAGGGACAAAGGCATCCACAGAAGCAACAGTGGAAAGAAGCTGCAGGGGTGTGAGGTCCTGCCTACCCATTAGCGGCTAACAGCCAGCAAGACACCAAGCCAAGGTCTTCAGCACTTTTTCATTCCATTTTTTCTGGAGAAATGGACCTGAGGCTTAAGAGTGGGATCCAGCCAGTTAGAAAGAGCCCTCGGCTAGGTTCTCCCCAGGAGGTAGGGCTCTTCAGCAAAGACAGACATCATAACATGCTAAGATGGGCTTCAAATGTCATGTGAGACACCAGTGGTCATTGTTTAACACAGAGCAATTCTCAGTTTGCAGAATTACTATGCTCTTGCACTACTCATTGTTTGATTTATGCTAGGGATAGAACCCGAGCTCTCTCACATGCTAGACCGTGCTCCTCCACTAAGGGACCATCCAAACCGCCACCGTGCTTTATACAAGGCTCTGCCGGCGTAGGTCCACTGTGAGGAATGAAGGAAGGTGAGTTATAGCTGCTTTGCTAGAATCATCATGAACTGCAGAGACACTCTAGTGATCAGACCCCAGCCAAATCCGGATCTGTGGTGACGTGGTCTACACATCTCCCTCCACCCCAACTAGTACCAGGCTTAGAGGGGAAAGGATATGGCACACATTCGGTTGAGTGGCTGGAGGCTCAGCTCACGCACCCTTAGGTCCAAGGCCTCCACCAGCACACCCACCCACCCACCAACCAGATCTCTACTTTCTCCAAGCAGAAAACAACAGCCACAGAGGCCTATGTCACTGTTGAGCAATATTCTGAAGAATTCAAGAAAGCGACGTGTATGATTTGGGTTTGGCTGTTTTTGTTCAGGAAGAAGTGAACCAGCTGTACCATCCTGTCTCTTTTGAGGTAAAGCTACACCACAACACATCCAAAGATAGCCCAGTGATTGTATGTTTGCAAGGAAGTGCTACACACCCATATAACCCCTGTGGGTGGAGAAGACCATGTACTGAGTGATCATGGCCGCCGGGCCAGCTCTGAACCTTCTTCTGCCAAGCACATCAAAGTTGTGGGTACCCAAGGAAGGGAAATATAGCCCAGTGCCACCAAGGTCAGTCTGAGGGTTAGAAGGGACTCCTGTCCAGTCCTCTGGGCTGCCTATCAAATATACCCACATCACCACCTGGAAATGGCAGTTAGGACAAGTGCTAATTCATGATGAGTCCTCACCGTGTCTGTAGTCTGTCACCAGCACACCTCTGAGAACAAAAGAGCTTTGGGGTATGGCCATGGGTGCTCTCTGCTACACAAAATCCTGAGGGGACCTGGCCCCCACTGGTTTCCAGATGAGCAGATTCTGAGAATGAGGGCTAGTAATTTGGCAGCCCCAAACCCATGATGCCAACCCGACAGTCTGGAAGGGCCTTACAGGCACTGCTGTGAGAGATTAAGGACGCGCCTGCTCTACAGGTCACCAGCAGCTCCACAGGGCCCCAGTGAGGCAGAGTAAGTGCAGAGATGCAAGGGACTTCTGCTGCCCAGGCCCTTTGATGGGAGGCGATTTCAGGTATCACATTCTCAGTATTGTGCTAAAGTTCACCTCTGTGGACACTGACAGGAAAAGAACCTCCTAGCATTTACAAGGAACCACATGAAAATGTTTCGTTGGGCCTAACAATGCAGGAAGGACCACAAGTTCAAGGCCTGTTCTGGGCAAATTAGACAGACCCTGTCTCAATAAATCAAGAGGGCTGGGGGTGTAACTCTGCATACAGCGCTTTCCTAACATACACAAGGACTTGTGTCCTGGCCCGGTATCCCACCCCCACTCCCCCAGAAGAAAAGAACACTTTTGTGATTATTATTTATTTTCCTAAATCAACACCTCTCCCTATCCTTTCTTGGGCCAGGGGATGTGGCTTCTTTCAAAAGGTCCGCCTCCTCTTCAAGCAGACAGATCAAAGTCTCCTGGGTGCGGAAGGATGGAAGGACTGCGAAGAAGTCTGAGGACAAGCAGTGTCTTCAGCTCTTTCCACATCTGAGTAGAGGCACAGGCTTTGTGACTAAATCAAGGGAAGGCAGCGAGAGCGGGCTCTGCTCTCACCTTTCCCACCTAAGCTGAGGGGGGTCACCTGAAGGGAACAAAAGAGCAAGAGCTCTGCTGGCTGCTTCTTGGGGCCTTCACACAGACAGAACAATGAGGCTGGGTTGTATGCCATGACATCACCAGTCACCAATCACCACAGACGAGGTGGAGCAGGTTTTGTCTGTGAGATGGCAAAGGGCAGTGCAGGTGTAAGGCAGGTATTTTCTATTCTCCTGTCTCTGTGTGAAACTATAGAAGAAAGCTGAGAAGCAGCGGGGAAGAACTCGCTAAGGAAAAAGAAAATCAAGAAACCTAAAATGCCCTGGGTGTGTGTCCCAGACGGGGGTGGGGGTGGGGGTTGTCCCCTCCCCCACTACTGACAGTGAAAGCCTTTGTTCCAGGAGGCAGCCAGTGACATCTTTCCCAGTGCACCTTGCTAGGCAAAGAGCCAGTGTTTCAGGAAAGCTGTTGACTATCCCTGGAGCTCATGTGCTCAGGTGTGTTTTCAACAGGCGTTCCAAGCATCAAAGGGACAGGGAGGACAAGGAAGAGAATGTGGCCAATCCACAGATTGGGTTTCCATTGGAGTTTCACGGCTGGAGGTTCTTGGGACTTGGCGATTGATATGCAGCTTACTTTCCTCCAGAAAATACTGGCAATCTTATGAATGAAGCTGTGTGGCCAAGGCTAGAATATGAAAGCGGAGGCAGCGGGGCTCCAGGAGAAAGCAAAGCCATGCTGATCCCCCAACCATGAAATATTATTATAAAAGTGGAGGCAGAGGGCACAGAGAGACCCACCCTCTGCTCTGCAAAACACTCTATTGCAGTTTGCCAAGCAGACACACAGCCAGACTCCTGGGTATGAAACAGCAACCTGAGTCCAAACGGAACAAGCTTCTAGACACAGGCCCACACTGGCCACCAAAGACCCAGGAGAAAGCCTACAAGATAAATACTTTTTGATTTTTTGTTTTGTTTTAGTTTTTCCAAGAACTCAATGTTAGTATTCAGGCATCTGTACTGGCCTGTCCTTGGAGTTCTGACGGGATACGTCCTCAGCTGCAGCCACTAAGAGCACCACCTGTGAGTATCCACTATGTTCCCTTATTAAAAGGGCCCTGCTCACCTCTGATCTCTCTCTCTCTCTCTCTCTCCCCCTCTCCCCCTTTTCCTCTCTCCTGCTGCTCCTGTCCCCAGGCCTGTCTCCCCTGTCCCCGTTTTGTGATCCCTTCCCCCCCCAAAGAAAACAAAAAACAAACAAACAAAAAAAACAACTCTGTTTGAACCCTGTCACATGGCATCTTTCTCTCATGCATCGCTTTTCTTAAATCAAAACACCCAAGGAACGTGGAAGCTAGGCATGTATTGCACGCACCCTCAGCCCTGAAAACTGCATCTTTAACTGACAGTGTGTTTGTTTGTAAGGGATGCAGGTTGCCCACAATGATGGGAGGTGGAGGGCTGGACAAGAACAGGATGTGAGTAACAGCTACAGGGATATCAGAGCACTGTACATCTCTGTGTTCCCAAAACTTTCTATTCTAATATATACTTGCCATTAAATAAAAATGCCCTACTCATGTACCCCGTGTGACTCTTTTTTTTTTTTATACACAGCAAGACTAGCTGGGTGTGGTGGTCTATACCTGTAGTCCGGGTGCTCAGGATACTGAGGCAGGAGAACCTGAGCTAAATGATGAGTTCCCTGCCAACCTGAGTAAGACTGATTCAGTACAAACAAACAGTGATAAAAATTAGGTTAATAGGAACAGACTAAGTATGCAGCTGTGTGTGGTATATGGCTTCGGGAGGCAGAGAAGGGCAGGTCTCACAGTTCGAGGCCAGCCTAGTCTATGTAGCAAGATCCAGGCCAAGCAGGTTCCTGAGACCCTGTCTTAAAAATTGGTGGCATTGGTGGCACACAACTTTGATTCCAGAACTCGGGAGGAAGAGGCAGAGGCAGGTGGATCTCTGCGAGTTCGAGACCAGCCTGGTCTACAGAGACAGTTCCAGGACAGGCTCCAAAGCTACACAGAGAAACCCTGTCTCTAAAAACAAACAAACAAACAAACAAGTCAAGGACAATAAATATACAATCTAACATTTACTCCAGGCTAGACAGAGGTGATACCCTTCAGGGCTGACTGTTATAGACTGTGGGCTGTAATTCTCCAAAGCTCCCAAAAGGAAAGACCTGGCTCCCTCTCATACTCCTGGCTCTGCTGTTACCTTTTCCTAAGTTGTCTCTATGCAAGGGAGGCCTTTTTCCTGGCTCCTCTGGACCAGCGATGAAGCTAGACTACAGCACAGGGCTCCCGCCCCAAACCATCCAAGACCTGTGCTCACTTTGCCCATCCACCCATTCTCGTGAAACGGACACCTCCCCGCGCTCCGAGCCCAAGCTAAGGCTCACCAGCTGGAGTGGAGCCCCTTCACTGACAGGCAGGACCAATACCTGCTGTGGGCTCTCATCCTTAACCCCCTGGGGCCCTGTGAGGATACTCCCACCCCCCCCAAGGATCCTCCCAAATAAAACAACAGCCTCACAAAGTACGGGCACCTGTCCCCAGGAGCTGTATCCTGAGATTTGGCTGCCCACTGCCCCAAGAGACAGGGTCCTGAGAACTGAGATCTCCTCCACACCAGCCTGGTGAGTGTAGCAGGAGCCTTCCACCCCACCAAGAATGCTTCCACATAGCCCACCACATCAAAGACGACGAACAAGGCAATTTTTCTGCCCAGAGATGGGAGAGAGAAGGGATGAGGGAAGGGAGCTATATTTGGCCAGTGGGCCAAGATAAAAGGAATGGGATGAGTCACCCAAACCAAGCACAGCTCAAGCGCTTAACCATTGCTCAGCACATGGGGGGTCGGCCCACCAGAAGCCCCGGCAGGGCAGGGCAGAGCCAGGGGCAGTCTGCTAGGAGCAGAATGTTCTCAGGTTGTGGGAAAAGACAGACGCGCAGAGAAACACAAAAGCAGACATGGGAGTTAGGGGAGGAAACAGAGGACACAGTATCATTTGGAGACTGATGAGGTGCAAATCCCTTAAAGCAGGTGTCCTCAAGAGCGATAATGAATTTTCCTTAGAGAACCCTCTAGATGCTCAGAGGGCTCTTGCTGTGTTAGCCAGGGCAGGTCCATTTGCCTTGCTTTAAACCTGGAAAGGGAGGGAAGCTTTGATTTTTCTGAGCTCAGTAGGAAAAAAAGATCAGCCAGCACAGCACGCGCCCCCCCCCCACCGCCCCATCCTATGTTCTATGCACATGGCCTCCTGTGTAGACCCGTGACCCAGCTTGCCCGCTCACTGCCCAAAACGCAGCCCAGGGAAATGCTTTCGGTTGACCCTAAGATGCTCCCAAGTGCTGCAAATGGATGTGTGGAAGATTCAGCAAGGTCTCCGAAGTGCCTGCCACACACGAGCAGACACACCCACTGCATGCACATGGGGGGGGGGGGGGAGAAGGGAGGGGGCAGGGGCACCTTGCATAGAGACAACTTAGGAAAAGGTAACAGCAGAGCCAGGAGTATGAGAGGGAGCCAGGTCTTTCCTTTTTGGAGCTTTGGAGAATTACAGCCCACAGTCTACATCGCAAACACCTGCATCCGAAGATGACTGAGTAACACACATCCCAAGCCGGCAGACTATGATATATGGGCGCACTGTAAAAGCTTACACTTAGGATGACAGCGGTATTTATTTAACAAGGACTCCCAAACACCGTGCACAAAGCTCTGCCATCATGGCAGGCACATGTCTGGTCTGAGGGAGCAGACCCAGGTTCTCACAGCTGTCTATTTTTAGCCTCTGGTTTTTCCTGCCTTGTTCCCCAGGGAAGGCCCCTCCCTTTGCTCTGCGGTCCACTGCTCTGAGGCAGGATCCTGACACTGAACAGGAAGGTGGGGCTGCAAGAGCCTCAGCATCGCCTGAGGTGCCTCAGGAATGCAGAGTATATAGACTGAGAAGCCAGACCAAAAGGAGGGAGAGCACTTTAATTTCTCAATGCAACTAGCAACGTAGCTGTAGAAAAGCAGTGTGTGAAATGCCTGTTGTCCATCAAGGTTCAGGGCTTGTAATCTGGCCAGCTCCCACCACCGCCCATGATGGATACTGTAGCTTGTACTTTACAGGTGACATTCTGCCCACCAAGACAGCAGTCACTCTCACCAGCCAGAATGGCTGTAATTCCAACCATGTAACAGTGGCGCCACTTTCTAAGGCATGGCTCCCTGAGGAGGGAGGAAGCTTGGTGCTGTCTTGCTCTAGACAAGTGATTCTCAACCTGCCGGCTGTGACCCCTCTGGGGGTGGACTGGCCTTTTCACAGGGGTCACATATCGGATATCCTGCACATCAGACGTTTACATTATGATTCATAACAGTAGCAAAATTATAGTTATGAAGCAGCAACAGAAATCATTTTATGGTGGGGGGGGGTCACCACAACATGAGGTATTAAAGGGTCACAGCATTAGGAAGGCTGAGAAATATGTGTCACTGCTTTTACTAAAGCTCACAGTTCCACACGTGCGCATAGACCGCAGTGGGTCTGCTCATCCTTGCTGTGACAGGTTGACCTGTCACCCTAAAACCTGGAACTACAGGCACCTCGATACCCTGAAGAGAAGTGGAAGAGTTTTAACATGACTTAACAAGGTTTAGACACAGCAAAGGAGATGGATCCCGTGGGATTTTTTTTTTAACCTAGAACACAGGAAATGACAGCCAGCTAGTTAGTATAACAAGCACCACGCAATACATATGAGAGTTCACCCACATACACGTCTTCTGAGATCCATATGAGATCTAGTCCACATACACCATGTCTTCTGCCACTGACACCACATTGCTCTGAAGTCATCAATGGATAACTAGGAGACATCAACTCTCCACTCCTGGTAGAGTCACACGAACCACAGACCTCTGGGATGGCCAGTACTCCTCTTCCACTTGCCACTGGGTAGAAACTCTTTAATAATTTGGTGAATCCTCCTCTCATTTCCCTCCTGTCCTGGTGTCCAATACTTAAGAACAAGAGCACAACTTCTATCCCAGCTCTTAGAGGGGGGGAGGGGGAGGGGAGAAGAAGGGAGAGAAGGAGAGGGGAGGAAGGACTTGCCAAAACCCTGAGGGGAGACAGGGCTTGGCAAGGCAGGTATGTTCTTCCTCAGCCACCCTTCAGGTCTCCTGGATCTTCGCCCAGCAGCCAGGCTGCACTTCCACTACCATCCAGACTATGCCCCTCCCAAGATGGGCGATCACACAAGTCGCAGGACCCTGCTCCTCGGAAGCTTATGAGCTGTTCTGGAAACTAAGAAATGATACAAGGAGAGAGTCGGAGCATGACCCCAGAGGCTGCCTCTGTTCTGTTCCCTTTATAAAACAGAAGGTACTGCAAAGATTAGCGAGGTCCAGTTGAGGTACCTGAAAACACCAGTTACGGCCAAGTACATGAATATGTCCATCAGCTACCACCACAGAGTACTTTCGTGCTAAACACTGCTGGGAGCTCTACCCGCATTAGCTCACTTCTGTCTTCAGAATAACACTCTAAACATAGGGCTACCCTCACTTTGAAGGCCAGGAAATTAAACTACAGTTCAGAGAAGACCATTAACTCCCGGGGTCAGGATGCAACGGAGAAACAAGGACGGCTAGTCGTAAGGCCTATGCCCCTTCCAACACAGTGTCACTCAGTAAATTCAAATGCACTGTGAAAGTCTTTGCTGTTTCCCAGAGCGCACATCATTAACTTTCTGTTGTTGTTGTTGTTGTTGTTGTTGTTGTTATTATTATTATTATTATTATTATTACCTGTCATTCGATCCCTCTTATGCTTCTATAGATTTTTTTAAATAAACAGTGATTACTAATCTGCGGTATTCATTGGTGTCTGCTCTGTTCAAAAACCGCCCTGCATGCAGAGACCCAAAAGAAAGGTCTCTATATAAGAAGAAATAGAAGACACTGCATTTAACTCGATGCAAAGGGTGGGACATGAGTAGAGCCCAAGACTGCTGCACAGGCAGAGCTGCTGGACACCCACTACTGTGTCCTGCCCAGCACAGCAGGCTTCCAGAGCTCCCACAGGACGGATGATGCGATGCTACGTTCTAATAAACTTATGGCGGTGTTCCTGCCATGGCCCGACAAAGGGGCTCAAGTACTTCAAACTACTACCTAAAAGGTCCGGAAGAGGCAAAGACAAGAAGTGAATGGGGAAATTTGTAGAGAAGCATGGGGTGGGGTGTCCCTGGGAAGCAAGGAGGGAGGGAAGACAACTTGGGAACGGGAAGCACAAACGCTCACCATTCCAGGCATGGGAAGCAAGGGTGTGGGAGACACCTGGGGGGAGAGGCAAACGTACCTATGGCTACACTGATTATTAAGAGTTTGAACCTTGGAGGTCCATGTGTCGAAGGCTTAAGTCACAGCCTATGGCACTATTAGGAGGTGGTGGACCCTGTGGGAGACGGGACCTGTTGGAGTAAGTTAGGTCACTGAAGGCATGTCCTCAGAGGGGATATTGGGACCTTAGCCCCTTCCCATCTCTGCTTCCCAGCCACCATGAAGAGAGCAGGTTTCTCCCACTAGACACTCGCACCATGGTGATGGTGCCTACAGGCCAAAGGGAACAGTGTCTTAGAGAGGGAAATTCAACCACTCCACCACCCAATGGCCTAGAGGCTTAAAGCCATGCAGACACCTGGCTACCAGACAGGTTGTTCTGTGAGCTATCTGCCCTTAACCCTCACTGCTCACAGTGCCCCATAGTCGGCTCCACCCTGTGCCAAGTCTCCCAAAAGAAAGGACAGAGCAGTGGTCTCAACATCTAGTGATGCTCTCGGCTTCCTGGCTGGGCCACTTCCTTCACTGTCTCAGGCGGTGGTACTACCCTTGTTCACTCAGTTAGTTCCTCGAGACAGAAACAAGGGCTCAGACCACTACAGCCTGCAGTGTGCCATTTATAAACAGCAAAGTGGCACGGGAACAGAGTACTGAAGTGGGAATCAGAGCCAGGGCAGAGGCAGGGGAATTGTCACTGAAAAGGGCCTGTCTGCTCCAAATGCAACTGCACATCTGAACTGAGAACAGAGGTGAGCAATAGGAAGCGGCAGAACACGGGGTATATACAGCAACCCTTCCCCACGGTCCCCGATGAGGGCCCACGAGCTTCTCTCACGGCACACACACCCGACACTTACTAATTTCTACTCAGCGAGTGGAACACCTCAGCACAGAAGCACCTACTTGTTCAAGGCCAGCCTCAAATCCACCCAAGGAAAGGAACAATTGCTACCGGCTATCATAAAGTCAAATGGCTTTTCTGTTACGGTATAGTAAGACAGCCATAGTAATTCACTTCTAGAAAATTCAACAGTAACATTTCCAGGGGGTGCCCTGCAAGAGTAAACAAAAAAACCAAGTACCCAAGGTAGAGCCGACTGGAAGGCTGGGAGTCTCTGCTTCCTGTAAAGGCACAGGACTGGACTTGCCGAGACTCAACCTTCCATAGGCAGCAATCTCTCCAACCTAGAACCAGCTGCTCTAAGTGGGGAGATGCTCCCGACTCCCAGAAGCCCCTTCTCTCTAGACTCTACCCACACTGGTGCTTTCCTGTAAGACCTACTATGCGAGCCTCCTGCACACACTTCTTAGCTCTGCACCAGGGACTGTGGTGTGAAGTCCCCTCTGACACTCTTGAAGCTTAGCAGTCACTGTAGGAGCAGAGAGGTGGATCAGGGGCCAGGCGTGATGCTGCATGCTTGTAATGCCAGTGCCTGGAAAAGCTGAGGCAGGGGGATCACCAGTTTCAGGCCAGCATGAACTGTCACAAAAACAAAAACCAACAAAAACCTAAGGTTACGGAAAGGGCTTTGAGGGTTCCACCCTTAGGAAAGAGTTTAATGCCACAGTCACAGGATGGGTTACCAAGAAGAAACTGGGTTGGGCTGGCTTCCTCTGACTGGTACCTCCTGCCAGCTTGCCCTTCTGCCACATGAGACAGCAGCAAAAAGGCCCTGGCTGGGTTCCACACTTTGGGACTTCCTGGCCTCCAGAACTGTGTCAGTCTGTGGTATTTAGTATATAGTACAAAATAAACTAAGACACAGGACAAGCTGGAGTCCTGATCCTCAAATTTGCCACTCCACTCCACTCGCACAGTCTGTTCAAATCTGCTGCAGTTCTGGCCCTGGGGCAGAACCAGCCCAACCTGGGGATATTTTGAGGGAAGGGAGGGATAAAAGGAAAATGAAGAGAGAATGATGCCCACCAATGAACCAATGTTATATCACAAAAACTACTTAAGTTTCTGTGGTTTGTTGCAAAGTTACAGAAAAATCTATCCACAAGCTGGGCAGCCCAGAGGAGGGCTAGTGAGAGCCATGACTCTCAAGTTCTGGAGAGAGCATGAGCCTTTCTACACACGTGACTTGAGGTGGGATTTCTTAACCTGTTTTCCTGATTGCAAAATAAGACAGTCTGAGGGCTGGAGAGAAGGCTCGGTGGTCAAGTGTACTTCCTGAGGACCCAGGTTCAATTCCCAGCACCCATATAACTCCAGTTCCAGGAGATCCAAAACCCTCTTCTGGCCTCTTCTGGTTCTGTATGTACTGGTCTACAGACACAAATGCTGGCAAGACACCCATACACAAAAAACAGAAATGAAACAAACAAGAACCAAACAAACCTCAGAGGAAGGTGGTAACACGTGAAAAATCTGGGCCTGTGCCCGATACACAGCTAGAGATGACAACAGTGATGATTCCCATCAATCCCCAACATCAGAACACCAGTGGCAACATCAAACCTAGAGCTCTCATTCAACAGGCCTCGGACACAGGATGGCAGGAAGTACTCTTCTGGCCCATCCCTTCCTCTGTCCAAGAGTCAAAGGAAAGTACCAGTCTCCAGGCACTGTCTAATCCCAACACCGACAAAAACACATTGCTGACCTTGTCCTCTGTCCACAAGGCCCAGGCCCAGCTCCAAATGAAAAGCACCAGCAAGTGAACTTGATAAATAAGAACAGCTCAGGGCAAGCCCTGGGTCTCCCACCTTGAAAGCCAAATCTTTCCCTCAATGGCTGGTAAGCAACCACACTGCACAGGACAGCCTGGGTGTGTGAGCCATCCTGATGCTCTCTGGCACAAGTGGACATAGGCAGAGACCCCTAGGGAACTAGAGAAAGACCGTGATATTTATATCCACGATGGGATTAGAAAAATGTGATAGAAGAATCTGATAGTGAGAGCAGAGAAATTCTCCTTTGCTAGGATGCAAGCTCCATGGGGTAGGAATTTTTGCCTGCTTTGCTTATTGCCGTTATCTTTAGCTCTTGAAACTGTGCCTGGAACACTTGATTGAATGAAAAAGAGACAAAAATCCCCATATGGCTAAGGCCAAAAGTTTTGAGTCAAACAGAATTGGATTCAGATCTTTTTCTGTAGTTATGAGGAAGCTGTGTGACTATAATAATCCACTCAGCCTCTCTGATTTTTCTCAGGATAAATGGCAATGATTTAATCCCCACAGAATGTCTAGCACATGGTAATCTCTGAAAAATGAACACTATGAGCTACTACTACCTTTCCCCTGCCAGAGCCTTCAAATTCTCCCTAATTTCAGGGTAGGAAAGTGGCCACAATTAAGAATCAAAAGACACTACCAGCAGGTAGTGGCTGCCACTTACTGATCTAGCCCAGCTCCTACCCAGCCCAACGGCTCTCCACTCCTGCGGAAACTGAGGCATGGCGACAGTGTGACCGAGGTCTCCACTAAGAACCAGCGCTCACCTGCACTCCTGCCCACACTCCAGCATGTTGTCATCTGGTCATTCTCGCATGTTATAAGTCTCAAGATGGGTGTTCTTTCAGGCCACTCCAGGGCACTGTTCCTGAAGACAAACCAGAACCCCAAGGTTCTCTTGACAGGTCTATTTCTCTACACCTCCGTGTATTCATGTAGGAAGTGGAAACAGCTCTCCGGGCTTGGAAGTCCCAGGCTAAGGTCACAGAAGGTTTGCACTAGAGACTGGAAAGTCTCTGGCTTGCTAGCTGAGTAGGTGCAGAGCCCATGTTTCCTAGGTCCCAGGGTCCGGGGAAGAGGAGTGATTTCAGTTTGGTCATAAAACTCATTGTAGGCCATTAAGTGATGTTTGGAAACAGTTTGTGGGCAAAACAGAATAAAAGAAGCAGAAAAGGAGCTCCAGTGTTTTTAGTAGTAACTGCTGTGGTGGTTTGGAGGAAAATGACCCCCAAAGAGAGTGGCATTATTAGGAGGTGTGGCCTTGTTAAGGAAATGTGTCACTGTGGAGGTGGGCTTTGAGGTCTTTGAACCACACCCCGAGAAACAGACCACTTCCTGTTGCCTGCAGGTCAAGATGTCAGAACTCTCAGCTCCTTCTCCAGCACCATGTCTGCCAGCATGCTGCCATGCTCTCACCATGACAATAATGGACCAAACCTCTACACTGTAATCTAGCCAACCCAATGAAATGTCTTCCTTTACAAGAGTTGCCATGGTCATGGTGTCTCTTCCCAGCAATAGAGACCCTGACTAGGACAGAAGTTGATACCAGGACTGGGGTATCTCTGTGATAGGCCTGACCATGTTTTTGTCTGGACTTTGGTTTGCTGGGTTGGGTAAGCAGTGGAATGATTGAAGCACTGTTTAATGGGCCATGCTAGTAGGAACATGGAAGACAATGGTGCTGAGAATGATTTGAACTGCGAGGGGCTGGCTCAAGAGGTTTCAGAGGTGAAGAGTTTTAGTATGCTGCCTAGAGATCATACATGTGACATTCTGGTGAAGTGGCTGCTTTCTGCTCTTGTCTGAAGAGTCTGCCTGAGGCTAAGGTGAAGAGTTTTGGATAATTCTGTTGGCAGAGGCAATCTCATTGCAGCCTGGTATAGACTCTGTTGTGTGGTTATTACTTGGTTATTCTTACACAGATTTATAATGAAAAGGAGCAGAAAAATGTAAACTCTGAGGGAAAAGGGAGCACCAGAAGTAGAAGGGAGCTGGAGATAAACAGATTTAAAAAGGGAATAAAGGGAGCGATAGCCTCAGGGCAAGATCCCATCCAGACAAATTTCCAACTTGTAAAAAGGAATTAAAGAGAAACCAAGAGCCAGGTGTGATGGTCCACTCTTTCAATCCCAGCACAGGGAAGGCAGAGGCTGGCAGATCTCTGAGCTTGATCTACAAAGCAAGTTCCTGGACAGCCAAGCTTAGGCAGTGACGGTAACTGCTGAAAACAGAGAGTTGGTACAGATATAATTGAATAAGGGGGCCATGTTCCAGCCCCAGTAAGCAGCAGAACTTGACAACTTCATCCATCTGGTTCTGGAGTTAAGGACAGAAGAAAGGGGCTATGGAATTTGCCTCCACAATTGAGGAAAGCCACTGAGGCCAGGCATGTTAGCAGGAGTGTCCCTAAATGGAGGCCTAGAGGAGCCATTGTAAGAAGTTGTAAAGAGGAAGTCTGGGCTGCCTTGGAGACCTAAGGTGGAGCTGCCAGAGCCGTGGGATACCTGCTGAGGAAAGCTGCTAGCAGGGAGTGGAACCAGCCCAGGAGAAAGAAGTGTGTTGCAGTCAAGAAAGCTGAACAGAGTCGGAGATCTGAGGAGCATTTGACATCCGATAAGGAGATGCAGAGTGTGGAGTGGGCCCAGCTGGCTTTGGTCTTGCTTTGGTCCAGTGTTTCCTCACTATGCTCCCTTCCCTGTGTTTTGGAATGGTAGTGCATATCCTGTGCCATTGTTATGTTGGAAGTATGTGATCTGCTTTTTGATTTTGATTTTACAGGGGATTACAGTTAAGACACTGCATGAAGCTCAGAAGAGACTTTGAACTTTAGACTTTTAAATAAGCTTGAGACTATGATAGGCTATGGGGACTTTTGAAGTTGGGCTGGATGCATTTTTGCATTATGATATGGCTACAAGCCTTTGGGACCATAAAGTAGAATATGATGGTTTGGAAGGAAATGGTCCCCAAAGGGAGTGGCACTATTAGGAAGTGTGGTCTTGTTGGAGGAAGTGTGTCCCTGTGGAGGCAGACTTTGAGGTCCCATATATGCTCAAGCCATACCCAGTGAAATAGACCACTTCCTGTTGCCTATGGGTTAAGATGTAAGAACCCTCAGCTCCCTCTCCAGCACCATGTCTGCCTGCATGCTGTCTTGCTTCCCACCACCACAATAATGAACTAAACTTCTGAACTATAAGCAAGTCACCCCAATTAAATATTGTCCTTTATAGGAGTTGCTGTGGTCATGGTGTCTCTTCACAGTAACAGAAACCCTAAGACACCTGTTCTCACAGATCACAGTGCAGTTGTAAAAGTGACACAGGGGACACTGTCACTGCAGGCCAGGGAGACCTCACCTACAGCTTCCCACTGACCTTTCCAAGGAAAGAGGACAAAGGAGAGGACTAAGGCCATCCAGCCTAAGTAGGTCTACATGGACTTTACACCTAGGTCTTCTCCAGGTCCCCAGGACACAGGGAGGAAGAACCGGATTCCCACGAGGCAGGAAGTGACAATGTCTAACACTCCAAACCCAGCAAGGAAGCAAGCCCTACAGGAGAACTCCAGCTTGTTCATTTACAAAATGGCATTTACCAGCCTTCCTTGAGGGCTAGCTTGACTGTTCCATAGATACTGGCTATGAGACAGAAGACATGGGTGTATCTTCCAGAAAGATCCGTAAAGCTGTGAAATATCCACATCCCCCAGAGAAAGTGGTCTTTCCACTCTTTCCTGCTACGGTTAGGACTTGCGACACTGAAGCTCATGCGCCTTGAGGCAGAGCCATCAGGGGATAACCGAGGCTAGAAAAGCCCAAGAGTTTGGTGTCTCCGTGGTGGGATCAGTGACTTTATGGAATGTAAACCCCTGCCAGTGTGCCTGCTCCGGTGACCTCCATTACAGTTTGACAGAGCAGGAAGATCTCACCAGATGTTGACATGATACCAGTGTCACTTCTAAGGTTCTTGGCTTCCAGAAACATGAACCAAAATTAAAACAAACAAACCAAAACTTTTTCCTTTCTTTTTTTTTTTTTTTGGGGGGGGGGGGCGGGCATCTCATGAAGCCCAAGCTACCCTTGACCTTGCTAGGTAGCAGAAGATAACCTTGAACTCCTGATTCTCGGCTGTGCACCACCATAAGTAGATTTCAACTTCTACTCATTATAAATTACAGAAAACGCACTCAGACATCTGTCTTCTGTTTTCCTGGGAGACAGAGATAAGACAGCTGGAGATCCAGCGGCCACACCTAACCATAAGGTAACCTGACACGTCTGGTCCCAAAGCATCGAGATGAGGGATACTCAGTCTTCAGTGCAGTACAGGCGTTGCCAGCTGCTCACCTTCTGTGGTCACCTCCTGCAGAAAAGCCCTGCCACCAGGAAGCTCCTCCAGCCCAAGGTTTCTGAACTCAGCAGCTGAGACTTCACCCAGCCAAGGTTACTTTAGCTTCTCAGGCCATGTGGTCCATACATTGTTCCTTAAAAAGCAATGCTCTCAAAGATCAATCTGAGCTCACCCCTAGGAGAGACAATGACAGTAATAACTGGAAGCTATTATACAAGAAGGAAAAGAAAGCTGAGCCCCAGCCTGGCTGTCTCCCTCCCCAAATGAGTCCCAGCCTCCTCAGTCTCACCCACGTTCTGCCAAAGCTGGAACACATTCCCCTCTTTAATGAAGAAACGAGGTGAACTCTGGCCAAGGACTGGTGGAGTGGACCACAGCACAAGCACACAGCAGCGAGCAGGCAGGACTGCCCCTAAGGTGGGCACATGAGGGGCACATGCCTGTGGTAGCTGTCCGCTAGCCGAAGAGGAGCAGCAAAGAACTAGAGAGGTCAAGGCAGGGGCGTGGCTCTGTGATGGAGCACTTGCCTAGAGTGTGTGTGAGGCCCTTATCATCAATCTGGGAGGATAGGCTAAGGAAATGCACACCTTCAACTGTGTGTGAACAGGATCATTCCGGAACAGAAAACTAAAGATAAATAAAGGGAAAGAAAACCTAAAGAGAGATGAAGATACTTCTCAGATGTAACAGGCCCTCGGAGGCTAGGCCCAGGGTTAGCCAAGGAAGCTGCATCCTCCCGTCTTTCCTCCATTGTCTCCCGGGGATGCAGAAGGAATACAGGAGCAGTGAGCAGATGCTTCAGGTTCAAACGTGTGTTCTGGACTGGGGCTGTGCAAGGGGACATCCCAGAGGACTGGTCTCTTCAGTCCCCGCCGGCAATCTATTCCTCCGGGCAGTCCTCCATCTCCAACACTGCTGTTGTCTGTCACCAGGCAATGAGCGCCTCTGTGTATGTGTGTCTATGTGCGTGCCTGTGTATGTGTATTTGTGTGTGTGTGCATGCATGTGTATGTGTGCGCGAGTGTGTGCGTGTGCGTGCGTGCGTGCGGGTGTGTCTGATCAACACAGAGATGACAAAAGAAGATAATGGAGGTGGGTAGATGGTCCGGCAGTAAAGACTGTTTGCTGCATACACAAACATGAGGTTGTAAGTTCAAATCTCTAGCACCCACAGTAAAAGCTAGGCATGGCGAAATACATCCAGCAACCCCAACATGGGGAGGGGTGAGGGATGGAGGGCAGAAAGATTGCTGGGACTTGCTGACTACCAGCCAAACCCAGGTTCAGTGAAAGACCCTGTCTCAAGAGAATAAGGCAGAGTGAAAGGACGGGACACCCCATGTCCCCCTCTGATCTCACCTCCACACACATGTGCATACACCATACAACACACAAAAGAGGATTCAACAAACATTTGTCTGCCCCCTAAGTGTCAGGTGCTAGGGGCAGAACAGTGGATGCCCTGTCCCCCTGGAGCTTTGGCTCTCAGGGGTTGAGATGCACATAATGACACCCAGGACCTAGCAAGAGGTGCACACACACACACACACACACACACACACACACACACACACACACACACACTGTGGAGGAGGGCAAGGCAAGGGGGAAAGGGAGTATGGGGACACGGAGGAGAGAAGAGACGAGCTATGGGGCTACTAGGACAAGGGACACTGTGACCCCACAGCCAATGGGGTTGGTGAGAAGGACAGCCGGGCAGGGAGGGATGAACTCTGTGACTATGTTAGCGTTTATCCAGTAGAGAGGCTCTCCTTGCAGAGGGCATGGGAGCAGACAGGGGCTGTGCGGCACAGGATAGGAGGTGTGACTAGGTGACAGGCATGGCCCTGACAGCCTTGGTATGAGAATGTACCAGAAAGGAAGGACCAAATTAACTACACACAACCACCTCTTCCTATTGGGGCCAGCAAGAGGTGAGAACAGGTTGGCCAGCCCTGGCACTCCCAGGATGTGGGGAAATAGGTCAGTCCCGGGTAAGCAGGGCAGTCGTCCCTGGAAGAGGTCCTTCACCACATGGGACAGGCCCAGCCAGCCTCCCACTCTGTTCCCTGTCTCCCCACATGGCTGCTAACTCCAAATCCATCCCTCATCTGCCCTAATCAAGACAGCTAGCCAGACGTGGGGGCCCACACATTTAGCCCCAGCATCAGGAAGGCAGGAGATCTGCAGCCTGGTCTACAAAGCAAGTTCCAGGCCAGCCAATGCTACATTGAGAGACCCTGTCTCAAACCCCACCACTACAAGCCCCCAAATACCAGACAGATGAACAGAGTTCTAAAGGTGAATGCCTCATTCTCCACACACAGCCCATTCCTGTAATTCCTCCCCATATGGGTACCTGGGTACTCCTGAAGGAGGCAAGCATGTCTTCAAATAACAGGAAGTAACCCCAACTGAGGAGCAGTAGACAGGGAGAAGCAAACAAGCCAGAAGGTCTGTGCCCTAGCCAGACTCGGCTTTGCCAGTTACCTCTGAATTGGTGGCTTGTACCACACCACCCTACTGTACTCACACCTGGCCGGTCATCACTGCCCTCCACAGAGCAAAGGGAGCCAGCATCACTGGTCACTCATGAAGATGCACTGCTCAGATCCACACTTGTTCATGAACACTCCAGATGAGACAGACTAAAAGACCTCTCCCACTGGAAATCTCCTCAGCCACTGACTAGAGGAATGGCAGGTCTGTCAACCAAGTGTCTGCCTCTGCTCCATTCGTGCTCACTGTAAAACAGCCCAAAGCAACACACACAGAGTGAGGCACCACTCCCAACCAAGGAGAGAATTAGCCTAAGTGCTACAGCACACTGGCAGCATCCTTCTTCTAGGCCCTGGGCCAATGGCGGGCCAATGGCGTGCCAAGCAAGGAAGCCAGGACCCCGAGGCCAGGACAGAACAGATCACAAGGCAAGGGACAGGGAAGTGGTTGCTACTTTGCTACACTGGTTGCTACAGTGGTTCCCACAGGGCCAGGGAGGCCAGTGGCCTTCATAACAGCATGGCCAGAGCCTAACCAAGAGGATGTGGTCCTGGAACATGGAACCCAGCAGGTATGAGCAGTTGCTAGAATGAAGGTGGACCAGATTAGAACCGAGGCAGGGGGAAGGCACGGTTTTTGGGGGGAGTATCATCAACCAGGCATGGTGGTGGCGCACGCCTTCAATCCCAGCACTTGGGAGGCAGAGGCAGGTGGATCTCTGAGTTTGGGATCAGCCTGGTCTACACAGTGAGTCTAGTACAGCCAGGGCTATGTAGAGAGACCTTGTTCCCCAAAAAAGGGAGGGGGAAGGAACCACCTAACAAACTCTGAGCACCAATTATGGCAGATGTAGCTTTAGGGTACTGGGAACAAGCCATTTCCAAAGCCATTCTGAAAGAACCAGGAGTGGATTAGCCGGAACAGGGCACCCTACACAACTGCACTCACTACCTGCTGCCTGCTTGGGGAACGGAAAGGCACACACAGTTCTCTAGCCAATGTCGTGCGTTATCCATGGCATTCCCAAGAGCAACAGGTTCAGAGAAGACTCCGCTGGGGACACCAGCACACGGGAAGGCAGCTGACATGTTAGTGATGTCATCTGGCTCACCTATATCTCATACACACAAACACAGGAGGCTCCAGCAGCCTTTACCTCCCCAAGCAATACGGCTGGCAGGATGACTGCTACTATGAGCTGGGCCTATTTTACCCATTCCTTACCCTGCCATGGTGTTAGCCTTCTTTCGCTGCGACAGAAGACTTGAGAAAGTCAACCTAAAGGAAAGAAACACTTCTTTAACTCACAGTTTCCAAGGTTTGTTTACAATCACTTGGCCCCATCACTCTGGGCCTGTGACGCTTCAGGACATCGCGGTTTGAGTGTGAGGTAGATGAAATGAAACTGTTTATCTCATGGCAGACAGAAAGCAAAGGGAACCAACATTCCCCCAGTGACCTAATTTCCAACTACTAGTATTGACACCTGCCTCCAGGTTAGACCATCTTCCAATAGTGCCTCAAGCCAGTAATAAAGCCTTTTAACATTGGGGGGGAGGAGGGGGAGCCTTGGGGCAACACTCAAAATCCAAACTGTAACACATGGCCAGGCACTGCCCTCCTTCTGTGGGAACCCAAAAAGATGAGGACAACAAGCAGACCTCAGATACCCCCAAGGCACTCAGGTAAAACTATCCACTCATTACCTGAGCCTGGCCACCCACCTCTGTAGTGCAGTGCAGGCTACTGTCATCTCAGGGTTGGTGCCTGGGGAAAGCCGGGCTTCACTGACAGACCGAAAAACCATCTCCATGCCACTCACCTAAACCCAGACACAAGTAAAACACCTTTTGAGGCAGGGTGTACTTGACTTCAGATGAGAGCCTCTTAAACTAACCAGGCAAACAACTCAGGCTCACATAGGCACAAGGTTCCTAGAGACATATTTTAAGGGCATGCTCCCCACTCTACTGTATTTATAATACACAATTAAAATCCTGAAACTCTTACACACTTCTGGCCAAGGTAAGTGAGCCACCCCTTTAATCCCAGGCCACCAAAATAGAGTAAGCGAAGTGGGCATCACTCCTGGGGCTGGATTCTGTGTCTCACAAGAACAAAGCTGGGGACAGTACTAACCTCAGCCTCTCCTCCTCAGCTCAGGCAGGAAATCCCGGAATGGCAAAGCCGGGAAAGGCAGCTTGCAGTATGGGGCTGTCACTCTGTCCCTCAAGACCACCCTCCCATCACATCCTTCTCATGGCATTTCTGTCTCCATCACACTCTGTGTAGGCACAAACCCTCAAGCCCAATCCTGCAGTCATTTCTAACAGCTGCCAGACTGAAGACATCACTACACAGGACACCACGGCTAGCACCAGGCTACCACATGGCAGTCTGCCCCAGTAACTAACGTATGTGTCTGGGTTACCTACATGCTTGGGTTTTGTCCACAATGTCTCCCACCATGACTGCGTGGGAGAAGATGTCAACTGGATCAGCTCACCGAAACTCTGACCCTCTGTGAGATAACACCTCCTGAACCTGTGCCAGCTGTTACCCATCACTACCAGTTACAGGACACACGACGACGACGATTGGACAACAGGCTGTGTGAGTGGGAACACACTTCACAGATAAGCTATTCCTTTGCAGAACTGCAGCCATTGGGCAGCAGCTGGTTTCTAGTCAGAGCCAGTCCTAAGACAGTAACTCTCACTTCATCTACAAAGGACAAGGTTCGATGACTTGAGTTAAAAAAAAAAAAAAGAATCGCTCTACATGGATGAATTCCAGACTCAGAGGCCTTGGAAAGAGCAGCCACAGGCTCTGGCTTTGGCTGAGGAGCCTGAGGACAAACTACACTGATAGAGCTGAAGGTGGCCAGCCTGTTTCCGGCTAAGACAGAGTCAACAGCCTAGAGGAATCCTGCCATAGCCAGCCAGCAGAAGGGAAGGCTCAGTGTGGGCGTGCAGTCCCCCAGCAAACCCAGCAGCTGACCTGTCCCCACATCCTGGGGACCCCAGGGCTCCCGCTGATGGAGAGAGATGATGTGATTGTCAGACTCTACTTTTTGAGACAGATCTCCTCAGAGAGCCCACGTGGGCCCCAAATGCCTAACTTCAGACTCTTGGACGTGGAGGTTATAAGTCAGGTCCACCACACCTGGCTTAGGTATGACATTAAGGATTTCAATAATACCTGTTTTTTGGTCTGTTTTTTAAGACTAGGTCTCACTGTGTAACCATGGTTGGCATGGAACTCACTATATAGACCAGGCTGGCCAAGAATTTACAGAGACCTTCCTGCCTCTGCCTCAAAAAGAACTGGAACTAAAGGCATGCAACACCATGCTCAGAAATACCTGAATATTTTTTTTTTTTAAGATTCTGGAATTAGCACAATGTGATTGCAATTCCAACACTGGAAGTGCTCTAGGCAAGTCACTTCTACCATGACTCTAGACAGTTTCCTACCACACATCTGGGTGTCCCATGCTTTGGTGACCTGTCCCTAAATATGAGGATGGTGAAGATTATGAAGGTACCAGTGGTACCGGCAATAGCAGGTGTCAAGTCAGATACGGTAGCACATTGGTACAGTCCCAGGTTCCAATCCCAGCCTCGGGAGGTGAAGACAGAAGGACCAGGAGTTCAGGGTCATCTTCAGCTATGAAGCAAGTTTGGGGCCAGCATGGGTTACATGAGACCCTGTCTAAACAAAATGACGCTTTTAGAAAGCATCTACCATTTAGTAGTCACATATCACAAGTGATGGCCACAAAGAAGTGTGTGTGTGGCCCTGTCCATCCGGAGCTTATACTGCCAGAAAAGAAAAGGAGACACAGAGAGATCCAGCAACTTGCCCAAAGTCACAATGGGATGAACCAGCTGGAATCTGACCCTGAGCAGTCTACGACCAATACACTAAACAGCCTTCTGAAATTATGTCTACTATCTTAATCCAGAAACCACATAATGAGCAGTTAGAGTTGTCTACAAATTACAGATGAGAAGGAAGTAGGCAAGATGATTTTGTCCAGCAAGCTGTCTGACCCCTGCAGTCTGCACTTTCTCAATCTGTGGCACACTTGGGGAGGTTCAATCAGCCAGTACGGGGCTCCTGTGCAGAGGAGGTGACACCGTCTTTCCAAGGAGGACAGGGTGAAGGGTGAACCAGATGTCACGAGCCTGCTCCCTGCAGCCTGTCTCTCCCATGCAGGAGGCTCGTCCCCACACCAACACCTCAAAGATCTGTCTGCCATGATGCTCTAACTCCGATTCTCAGTGTTTCCCACCTTCCCTAAGAGGCCCTGTTCCCCGTTAGTAGACTAGGGAGTAGATTAGCTCAGGGAAGTATGAAGGTTAGGAGATACTTGTAAAAGCTAGGAAAGAAAGAACAATGAGTCGAGACGGGGAAAAATCCCCCAGTGGAATGAGGAAGTAGGGCCTGAGGCATAGCCCAGCTCTGTGACTACTAGACACTGTCACACACAACACTCCAGGGGACTGTCCTCCTCTAAGAAAAGGTCACACTGCAGGGTTCACAACCCACTGAGTAAGGAACACAGGCATCACCGTGACGGAATCCAGCCTTTTTTGGCAGAAGAACTTCCTCTGCCATCAGCAATTTCTTATCTTTCTGGGACAGACTGCTATTCTTTGCAGCCGGCTGCTGGGAGGAATATGCCCAACAGTCAAGACCTACTACGGATTCAGCATCTCCCCATGAGCTCCTAGTGTGCTATTCACAACAACATCTCCACACACTGTGAGGAGAGCAGGACACCGTTCACACAAGCTGTAACATGTGATGGCCCTGGTCTGTAGACCCTGAGGCCACTCCCCTGCATACACACAAGCATGCTAACCACCTATAGCATGAGGAGCCTGGGACAGACAGAACCTTCTTGACAACAGTTCCAGACAGACATACAGAGAGCCAGTGAGATGGATCAGGGGGAAAGGCGCTTGCTGCCAAGCATGACAACTTGAGTTTGACCCCCAAGGCCTACAGTGTAGAATACCCCCAAACAGATACACACACACACACACACACACACAGATATATAGAGATGCTAGACAACCATGCTTCCATCAGTTAGAATCACTTCATAATCTTAACTAAAACATAAAAAGGATTTAAATGCTTGTAAAAATTAGCAAAATGGGCTGAGGATTTGGCTCGGTGGCTAAGCACTCGCCCAGCATAGGCCAGGCCCTGAATTCCAGCCCAGTATCATAGTAAACAAGTAAATCAAAGTTTCACAGGAGGAAGTTAGAGAGGACTCTGAAGGTCGGTTCAGCAGAGGGAAAGAAAGAAAGAGGAAAAGAAAGAAAGCAGAGAATCAAAGTAAGCAAAGAGAAACAGGGTAGCAAGCACAGAACCTGAGGTTCTCTGTGAGGGAAGAGAGAAGACGCGACCTTGGTAACCCTAGCCTGAAGTTTGCACCTGTGAGTGACAGAAAGAACAGAGTTCTCGGGGGCGAGTGGTCGGGAAGCCAGGAGACACTGGAGAATTGTGGAGGCTCCCGACTGGTCCCTACTGGGGTCAGACAAAACTACCAGTCTTTGCAGTGAGATAGATGAAGGTGGGGTTCGATCTGTGGTAGGACATCTTCATAGCAGATGCCAGGCCTGCGTGCCATCCCCCACACCACAAGAACGGCCAACGGCATAAGAGATATTAGCACTGGAACCTGATACTTCACAGGAAGTGAAAATTAAAACCTAAGAGCAGGGCCGGGCCTTGGTGGTGCACGCCTTTAATGCCAGCACTTGGGAGGCAGAGGCAGGCGGATCTCTATGAGTTCAAGGCCAGCCTAGTCTACAGAATGAGTTCCAGGACAGTCTCCAAAACAATACTAAGAAACCCTGTCTCAAAACAAACAAACAAACAAACAAACAAACAAAAAACTTAATAGCAAATACGATGATCTGTCACTGTAAGAAAATGGACACAGTTCCAACCACAGAGACTTCCTTCTTGAACCCTCAAAAAGAGCTTAAGCCAGTGGGAGCTGGGGAGCAGGGAAGACAGGGTGACTCCACAGCTGGTTAAGGGCTCACTGGAAAAATGGATGGAGAAAGGGGCTTAGTGTACGTGCATGAAACCATCCACACCTGGCTCCTGGTCAATGATGTGAGGAGGGAACTACTAAAGAAAAACTCATTAGCTCCTGCCCAGGCTAAGAAAAGTGGATGTGGATAGCTCTGAGATTGTAGGGGTATACAGGAGGCCTCAGAAGTGGAGGTCCCAGACAGACACCTTCTGGGTGGGAGATGCTGCTGCCTGCAGTTCGGTGGCCCTGCACCTGGGTATGAGGACTGGTTTCAGAGGTCCTGAGCCAGAAAGGATGGGGAGGCCACTCCTCCACTTCCTTCTGTCATTTTCTGCAGCATGGCACCAGGAGCGGCATCCAGGGCGGAGTGAAGCCAGGAGCTGGCCACACAGAGCCTTTCTTCCCACCTTCAGAGACATTACTTCACCAAGCCCTCAGGTCTCTCCTGACAGGTTCTCACAGGCAGGTCCCAGGTAATAGAGAGGAAAGCTAAGCCCAGGAGCAGCCTTCAGGGAGCCCGAAAGGCACATGGTGGGCCAAGCTGCCAGGGAGTGGAGAACACAGAGGAGGAGCTGAGCTGACTTCTCTGCCAGAGGCCCAGGCTGTCTCTCACAAATGACTCTACAAGTTTAGGAAAAAGTGAGTGTCCCCAAAGAGAGTCCCAAAACAAGTGTCTAGGATTCCAGAGGCCAGACTCATAATCCGCCTCACCCTCCCTGTGGATGAAGAGCTCTAGTTGACTCAAATGGCTCTCAGACAAGCCAAAAGCAGACAAAGGAAGGATGAAATGGGGGTGAGGGGAGAGCCTAGATTGATGGATTCCATCTCTGGGGGCACCTAGGGTGACCCCTCAAAGCCTGTGTGTGCCAGGCCAACCACAGCAGCAGAACTAAAACTGCTGTTTCACATGTCTTTGCCTGTCTTACAGAAAGTCCCCATATTGGGCACCCACTGGACACTCTGGGTACCAGGCACTGTGTCGGATCTGAGCACACAAAGGGAACAAAACTCTTATGTCCAGAAAGGGAAGTACAGGGGGCAGCAGTCACTTTTGAAATCCCCTTCCCCGTAAGCAGGGAGTTCATAATGTGTCCCTGACATGGTCTGTGAGGAACAGAACAAAAGCTGAGGAAAGGGCCTGGAAGGTCCTCCTTGGCTCAGGTATAGAAGGAAGGCCTTGGTAACGGAAGTGTTGCTTTGCCTGATGTGACAAGGCTGTGCCAAGTAAAAGCAGAAGGCAAAAGGAAACACGCATGCACAGGCCACCCAGTAAGGCCAGACTCAGGCCTTCCTGAAACAAAGACCAGTGGGGTTTAAAGTTCAGTGCCAAGAACAGCAGGCCAGGTGAAGCTATGCAAGGCCAGCCTGGACATCTACGGTTCGGATACAAACATTTGCTTTCTGATGTCCTCAGAAGCTCCGAAGGCCAGAGCCTTCCTCCTCAAGACACTAATACATGCTAGCAGAGCACAGCGGCAGGCACCTGCCATCCCAGAGCTTGGAAGGCCAAGGCTAGAAAACTGCTTGAACAGGAGTTCCAGGCCAGCCTGGGTAACATCACGAGACCCCATCTCCGGGGAGGACAGAGGAGACGGAGGAAGAGAGGGAAAGAAAAACAGAATGACAAGGCTGAGCACAGCGGCACTAACCTGTGATTCCAGCATTAGGGAGGATGAGACAGGAGGATATGGAGTTCAAAGCCAGCTGGGACTACATGAGCCCCTATCTCAAAAAAACAAGAGTGAGACCACAAGACATGCTCAACTCAGCACATCAAATATAAACTGACAGCTGGGCGGTGGTGGCACACGCCTATAATCCCAGCGCTTGGGAGGCAGAGGCAGATGAATCTCTGTGAGTTTGAGACCAGCCTGGTCTACAGAGTGGGTTCCAGGACATCCAGGGCTACACAGAGAAACCCTGTCTTGAAAAACTGGGGGCACACACACACACACACACACACACACACACACACACACACACACACACACACACACACACACGTACGTGTGTGTATACATACATACATACATACATACATACATACATACATACTCGTAGCCTTTAAGAATTGTATAACTCAGTCCATGAAAAAGAAAAACCAGCCTACCCACCACATCCCAAACCAAAAAAATAAAAAATAAAAGGGACCTGAGACAAGAAAACATACCCTGAGGCTACACCTGTTTCTGTTCGAATGGTACAGCTCACTGGAAAGGGTAACTTCAAGGTAAGATGTGTCAACAGGCTCTCCAGAGAGGGTGGGACCCCAAGCAGAAACTAAAGTCTGGAGAGAATTAACTAAGCCAGCTGGGTGGCATGCTCCAGGCACACAGCAAGTACACAGGGTAGGGCAAACAAGTGCAGAAAAGGGGAGACGCATGGGAGCACAGCCAAGCCCACCCTTAAATGCACAGCAGCCGGGCAAAGGTCTCATTAGGAGACCAGAAGTGTCAGCTGGGCAATCCAGGACTCCGGGCTGAAATCCCAGCTGACACACTTCAGGGAGAAAAGTGGGTAAGACTGTCTGCCACAGGAGAAGGAGGAATAGCAAAGAGCTATGATTTGCTGAGATAAAAAAAAAAAAAAGGGGGGGTGGTGGGAAGAGATGCCAAAGAGAAGGGAGAAAGGGGGAGGGGGAACCCAAGTTGTTGCAGCATTATGCAAGCAAAATTCCAGGCATAAGCCAGGAAATTCAAAGGTCATGGTTCCCACAGCAACAGTAACCTGACCCGTCAGTGTATGTAGCCTTTGGCAATGCCAGAACCAAAGCAACATATCATGCCAATGCTCAGTGAGCAGTTCCCGCCAGGCCCACATACCTGCTGCAGGCACCCTTGTTAAGTCTGTACATGCCCAGCTCAGCAGACCACACCCTACCGAGTGAAGCTCACCTGGTGCCCAGGCCAAGCTCACCAAGCCCGCAACAGGCTCGGCAGGCCCTGACTCTTCTTGGCAGACTCTCGTCCTGCCTCCGCCCACACCTGCCCGCTGTGGGTTTTTAATCTTAACTCCCTGTGGGGTGTATAACCACAGCTTATCCAACCGGCTGGGTACAGGAGGGAGCAGGGCAATGTGTGTATGTGGGCTTAGAGGTTATCGACACTCCCCTCCCATCTGGTAGCGTCCTGTGGCTCGACAAGCCTCACCACAAGGAGAAACTGGGAAGTGGCAGGGGTAATATTGTCCTTCAAAGGATGCCACCAGGGAGATGAAAAGAGGGCTGCAGGTTAGCTCAGCATAAGTAAGGGAGCTTGCAGATAACCCAGACACCATGAGTGGATCTCCAGAACCCACATGGCAGAGGGAGAGAGAGCTTCCCTAAGATGTCCTTTGACCTCCACAAGCATACACACTTAAAATATATATATATATATATATATATATATATATATATATATATATGACTAGAAGCCAAGCTTGGTGCCTCATACCTGAATTCCAGCCCTCAGGAGGTGGAAGCAGTTCAAGGACAGCGTAGTATCCAGACCTTGTTTCTCTGAGTATGGTAGGACATACCTGTAATCCCAAGACTTGGAAGGTAGTGGCAGGCAGGGAAGACCACTTCAAAGTCATGCTCTACATACCAAGTTCAAAAGGTCGCCTGAACTACATGAGACCTTTGTCTCAAAAAGCTTTAAAAAAAAAAGACTAACATCAACAAGTACCACTCACTGAGAAGAAGACCACCCACCCCGGCCTCTCTAAGTCTTATTTCTGGAGAATTGATACCCAAGCACCTACATGAATCTAGACATAAGCTGTCACCAGGCCCTGCAGCTCTGCAGAGGCACAAGATGAACACGGGGAGGAGGGTCAAGAGCGTGACGGTCACAGGCCACCCTTCCGTTCTTACCCCCACCCTGGGGTGGGGTAAAGTGGAGAGGGGTCCTGGGTCCTTTCAAAGGACAAGTGAAGGCCTTCTCCTGAAGGCATAACTGTCACCAGAAGACTGAAGATTCAGAATTCCTTCTCGCTCTGGGCCAGTGGTTCTCAGCCCACATGTGGGTCATGACCCCTTTGCGGGATCAAAAGGCTCTTTCACTGGGTGACCTAAGATCTCCTGCATATCGGATATTTACACAGTAGCAAAATTACTGCTATAAAGTAGCAATGGAAACAATGTTATGGTTGGGGGTCACCACATGAAGAATCTTATTAAAGGGTCACAGCATTAGGAAGGTTGAAAACTGCTGCTCTGGGCTATGGCTCATGTAGGCAGCCAAGCTCCCCAGCTCAGGGGAATGAATGACTTTCCATTTCTATGTTCCAGGAGAACGACGCACTCAGGGAAGGCAGCCGAGCAAGGCGTGTGAGCAGCTGTCCAACTCTGAGCATGCGCCTCACAAGGCTGGTAAGACATGCTTTGCATACAGCTACGGGAATTAAATAAAACCACATACATGGAAGCCCATGGTATGGGACCTAATACAAAGATGCTCAAGAAACCAGAAACGTCTGCAGTGGCGTTACCGTTTTTTACTCTCTATGGGCCACTGCCAACACTGTTACAGGACATGACCTTCATTCGAGAAGGCTGTGTCCATGTTAATGCTGTGTCTGCTTTTTAACAATAGAAACAGTATCTACTCTGCAATAAGTGCTAAAAGTTCATATGCTCTTCTCTTGGCCATGGTTTCATTGAGCCCTTATAATAATCTCACAGGGTGAGTACCAGTACTAACTTTGTGTTGAGGGCACACAGTGGTGGTGGCAGACACGGAAACCAGTAGTGGTGGTAGACACGGAAACCCAACTCAAGGAGTTTGAGTTTAGGGTCTTCCAAACTTAACCATGTCACATTTATTGTCAATGTATGAAACTATGTCCCCAGTGGGCACCAAACAACAGAGGTCAAAGTCATTCCAAGAATGATTCTTGGAAAGAATTGTCCGTCTCAGGTCAATCTTATGATCACAGAATACGGAAATGGCCCTAAGCTCTAGTATCTCAGATGCCATCGGTACCTACTGTCATCCACTTGAGTAACGCAGGTCCCATCAGAATGGGAACAAATATGAGACCATGCTTCACTTCAAAATTATACATGCGAAACAGTCATCCACAAATTCTGATGCCTCCAGGATAACAGTAAATGAACAAGCCTCGGAATGTTTCATTTTAATTTTTTTAATGATTTTTTTAAACATGTATAAGTGTTTTGCCTGCAGGTACATATGTACAACACATGTGTGTCTTCTACCCAAAGACCAGAAGAGGGTATCCAATGCCCTGGAGCTAGAGTTACAAGTGGCTGTGACCAGCTGTATGGGTGCTAGGAACCAAATCTGGGTCCTCTGCAAAAGCAGCAAGTGCTACTAACCACTAAACCATCTCTCCAGCCCCTAATTTTTATTAAGTCTTAATTAACTACCTTTGTGCTAAGAACAGACCGTAGGAACTCATGCATCAAGCATTCTACTACTGAACCACAGTCCCCAGGACTTATTTCAACTGTCACAAGCTTCCTATTTAATAAATCCTACAACTGCCTTGTGTTCAGAAAGTCAGAACTCACGGTCATCCCATTTCCCTACTCAGTCTTCCTGTTCCTCGGATGTTTTCATCCTCGTGTTCCACTCCCTCGCTGCTTGTTCAGATTACATGCAAAGAAAAACATCCAACACGTTCACTTATCCCAATTTGGACATGGAGATAGAGAGCTAAGAGAAACGAGGCTGTGAAATAATACACTTGAAAAGTCACCCCAGCTGGGTCCCCAAAAGAAGACCCCAGCATTCCCATCCACTAGTGAGCTACACTGACCCTGGACGTCCAGTAGATTCTCTTGGACACCCCCAGTTCTCCCCACCTCTCATGGGACCCGAGCTACTAGTGAGTGTGGAAGGCCGTGTGATACAAAGGGGGCAGCAAACGTGACAGTCAGCAGAAGCCACTGTGTAGGTTCCGACTGCTAAAGTATGTGGGAGGGATGGCATGGGACAGCAGATGGTTCCACACTCTCATTCTGGTCCTTCGTGCACATAACCCAGATCACTCATTAAGCTTTACATTTTACTTGAGCAAATAAAGCTGAAAATCCCATTAGGTGACAGGAGAAGCACCAGCAACAGCAAAGCTCCGTTCTCCATGTTTGGACTTAACACACACCTCAGAACACCTGTATCAACCTTAAACCCAGCTGAACCCAGAGTCCCGGGCCCCAGTCCGTGGGTTCAGTCGGAATCAATTTACACCTGGCTTTTGTTTCATCAGAGGCATCGAGAGTAAAATGCCTTCAAAAGCTACATGACCTCAGTTCTGCTTGCACAGGATTTTAAGTTTCCCAAATCTAAAACCAAGTCAACAAGGTAGTGAGATTAGAAAAGCCTGAAGACTTGGAGGCTAACTCAGTTCTCCAGACTTCAGTGCCGTAAACAATTGAAAACCCTGAACTCAAACATGTAAGTCTAGGCTTTTTGGACAACTAAACGCAAGCTGGACTTAACCAAAACATACACGCACACACACACACACACACACACAAATAACTTGTGTGCCTTGTGGCCTAAACACAACGTGGAAAATGAGAAGACAACCCACATAATGGAAGAAAATACTGGCAAACCACATGTTTGATAAGGAACTTGCTTTTAGAGTATATAAAAGAACTCCCACAATTCAACAATAAAATGGTAACCAACTGTTTTAAATTGTCAACATGCTGTAAGATATCACTTCACTTCACACTTCTGAGTGACTGCAAGAAAGGCAGGCAGGAGCTGTGCACAGTAGAGTATCCCCATTGTCCCAGGTACTTGGGAGGTTGAGTGGCAAGGTGGCTTGAGCCCAAGTTTGGAGGGAGGGAGGGAGGGAGGGGAGGGAAGGAGGGAGGGAGGGAGTGAGACAGGGAGGGAGAGAGTGAGGGAGGGCGGGTTAGTAAAGATGTGGAGAAACTGGACCTCTTCCGGGGTGATTTGGAAAAACACTTGGGCAGTTCCTCCCAGTGTTAACTATGATTTACCAGACAACCCAGGAGTTTCACCCCTATGTCTGCACAGCCAGAAGGAAAGTCACACAAAAACATGAGCATTCCTAATAACATGGTAAAGGAGTAGAGCCAAGCTGTGCTACTAAATAGATCAGTGTTTTTTTGTTGTTGTTTTGTTTTTCCTTCAAGACAACATTTCTCTGTGTAGCCTTGGCTGTCCTGGAACTCACTCTGTAGACCAGGCTGGCCTCAAACTCACAGAGATCGCTTATCTCTGCCTCCAGAGTGCTGGGATTAAAGGTGGGCGCCTCCACCATGCAGAAATCAATAGTTTTTAACCTATGGGGCTTGACCGCTTTGACAAACCTCTATCTCCAAAAATCTTTACATTACAACAGTAGCAATTTATAGTTATGAAGTAGCAACACAGATAGATAACTGTATGATTTGGGGTCACCATGACATGAGCATTAGGAAGGTTGAGAACCACTGACAGATAATGTGAACAAACATACAAACAAAAAAACAAAAACAAAAAAAAACACCTGTGAAATGAGGCATGGATTACTGCAAGTTCATGGCCAGCCTGGTCTAGATAGTGAATTTTATAGAATATTGATCAGCTATAAAACAGAACAGAATTCTGATGTCCACAGAACAGGATAAGCCTTGAAAACAGGCTGAGTGAAAAAAATGCAGGCAAGAAAAAAATACAAAAAAAACATGTAACTGCATGGCCCTTTTATAAGGAATGCCAGGCCAGCCATCTACAGACAGGAAGAATGGAAGCCAGGGAGAGGCACAGTTCAGAGTTGCTGTGGGGGTCACCACTGAACTGTACAATTTAAACCATATATATGATAAAAATATTGGGGTTTTTATGATTTATTTATTTCATATGCACTGGTCTTTTGCTTGCATGTATGTCTGTGTAAGGGTGTTGAATCCCCTGAAACTGGATTACAAACAGTTGTGAGCTGTCATGTGGGTACTGGAAATTGAACCCAGGTCCTCTGTGAAGAGCAGCCAGTGCTCTTAACCACTGAGCCATCTCTCCAGAATGACGACTGTTTTTTTTTTTTTTTTTTTTTATTGACTTTGTTATATAGATGTGTACATATATGGTGTTTTGCCAACATGCATGTATTTGTGCCATGTGTGCACCAGGTGTCTGAAGAGGCCAGAAGAGGGTGTAACTGGGAATTCATGTGGGTGCTGGGGGATTCACTGAAAGAAATCCCCAAATGCAACCAGTGATTCTTTTTAAAAGAACTCTCTCTCTCTCTCTCTCTCTCTCTCTCTCTCTCTCTCTCTCTCTCTCTCT